>NC_081552.1:211498119-212241563 GCF_963082655.1 Stomoxys calcitrans
GTCATACCATCGCGGTTTAATCGAGGTGACGGTAGAAAACCTGGAAGGATTGGAAGAGTTTTTCGATCGGATAACTGAGACGACACTTGAGGTCGAGTGCGAGGCACTGCTGCCAAACGGCACAGTCATGGATTGACGAAACTTCGGTAGTGGCATCTGGAAGGATCAAAACTGCACAACTCAAAACTAGAGCACGGAGTGGGCCTGGGGTCTACATTAAGAACCCAGGGACTGAGATCTGTTTTCGACCATAATACAGCCCTGCAGCTGGAGATCCGGTCGAATGCGTGAGGTGTTGTGGTGGTAACTCGAGTGTTAACATCTTTACGGACAGTAAAATAGCCATAAGGGCAATAACAAACAGGACAGAAACGATTTCTCTGAAGATAGCACAATCCGCATCGTTTGGGTGCCGGGCCATAGCGAAGTAAGGGAAAATGAAAGCGCAGACGATTTCGCCGTGAAGGCCAGAGGTTTTCGCGATTCTGAAGACACGGGAGACAATATGGATACAGGAGCGGCTGCTCGATCGAAATGTTAAAATATAAAGTATGGGGTTTCCATCAAGAGGAGTTATTTTGAATCGCCCGGTATTTCGGTAGCTATAATTTTTGAAGTTTTTATTCATTGAAAATTTGTCAAGTAGAAACTATGTCATTATTAAAAATGCAACAATACATGATTCAACAGCGCATTAAAATTCTTAGAATTCTCTACAAATATTGTTAAATACTTGCAGTCACAGCTCGCATTGAAATCGAAAAATCATCTTGACTGATAAAGTCCATTTTCACCTGGTGGCTTCGTCAACAAGCAAAAATTGTCTCATTTAGGACTCGGAAATCCCAAGAATTTTTGTTGAGAAAGCGTCTCCATCCTCAACGAGTGAATATATGGTGAGATTTACTGTCCGGCGGGGTAATTGGACCTTATTTTTTGAAAATGGCTATCAAGAGATAATGAATGATTTTTTTATGGTCGAATTGGATGGATGCCACCTTAGCGCAGAGGTGAGGGTTTTCCCCTCCTAATACTGGCAACATTTGCAAGGTACTATGCCATGTATAATTTCTCTCCAAAAAGGTGTCGCACTGCGGCACGCCGTTCGGACTCGGCTATAAAACGGAGGCCCCTTTTCATTGAGCTTACAACTTGAATCGGACTGCACTCTTTGATATGTGAGAGGTTTGCCCGTTCCTTAGTGTAATGTTCATGGGCTAAATTTGCAATTGGATGGTATTGATCTGGACAACGTTTATTTTTAACAAGACGGCGTAGCCTCCCAGAAAATAGGCACAGACAGCTGATAGCAGCTTTGTGGAGACAAGGATGAGTTGCGAGGAGAAGGCCCAGGATTACGAGTGCAAAAACTTATTCCGTGCTTGATTCCCACCAGGCGTATAGCCATTTCTTCATTCTGGAATATTTAGAAACCTGAAGTGGTTGACAAGACGAAGCATTCACCTATGAGAGCTTCTCTCTGGTCTTTGCTTTGGTTTTTTGTAGCCACAAGCTTGCATGTCAGTTTTCTAAGGATATCCGGATCGTTCCGGCACGTAAAACTAATCGCTGTGGGAACGTTCGTTCTTTGTCTTGTGCTTTGGATTCCCCTTTCCTTCCTCTTTGGTTCTATAACCTTCCACCGTACTATGGTGCAACTCTATCAGTATCCTTCGACTTTTTTCTCTCTTCTGGGCCTATTATTCACGATGAAGCGTGCACTTTAACCAATCTCACATTCCTGAGATTGGTGGGAAGAATCGGCTAAGAGGCCGAGAAAGAAGGGCGACCAAAGATGGTGAAATAGGAAACTCAGAGTACTCTGGGAAAAAACGTAGAAAATTTCTCCAGCCGCAAAGTGGCATTAAGCAGTTATGGAAGAAGTACAAGCACCATACGAGAGCCTAAAGGATGGACTTAAGGAAGGAAAGGGATTGTCGGGATTGTATTTCTTGACATTTATTTTTAAAATTTTTTGCCAAAAAACAAACATTAAACGTCATTGTAGAAATCGGATTGTGGGAACTTTCATCATGAATTTATTGAATACTGGCAGTTTTAAAATATTATCATACGGTTCAATCCCATGGCAGCCGGTTGTACGTACCGAATTAACACGATGTATTCCTTCATCGGCAAGGGCTGCCGCCTCAGTGTACAACACACTGCTACAACAATATTATCATACGGTTGTTGTTGTCTTAGCCACATTTTTATGTGGAGGTGGCGATCCTCGTCAAGCTCCTGTAGGTGAGCAAGCTCGTTCCGGTCCAAAAGAAGACCGATCGCTGCGGAAACAGGGTGGCTATTGGTTATTTAAAGGCGCCAATAACTCGCCTTGTTACATCGAGCCTCATAGGCACTCAGTATTTGTGCAAAAGCCCGTGCCGCCCGGCCTCTCACTGAGACTATCCACTCGATACCGCTGATTGTCCGCGACTGCCGTTGCAGCTATTCCGTATGGAGCATTCCACTACCTGCAAGCTATGGAAGCGCCCGGTAGCTCGCAACTAAGCTTTTCGTGACAGTAATAACACCAGAAAGATCGAACCTCAATGCTCCAGCTTGCGTGGTATTCACAACTGCCCCGTGCGGGGATTATCAAACGGTATTGATGGGGTGTATCATGCACCAGGTCCGTGGTCAATATATCTTATTCAGCTGCCCTAACAAGATTGTGTGGTTTCGGTGGCCACAGTGGATACCTGTATTGCTAATATCTGGCATCCAACATCCTCTAACCTTATGTAAACTAAAAATAATTATTTCGTCTTGATCAAAATCTTGCCCGCATGGATTTAGAAAAACTAATGAATCTGATTTTCTAATCACCGATTGGTTAATTTTTGCACACATCTGGCAAAATATGTGAAAATTAATCATTCCGAGTGATTAAGAGCTCAAAGACATAATTTGTTTCAATGGTAATGAAAGAAATGCTTCCTTACAAATCTAAAATACTCACCTCTGAAAATTTGCTGTTGAAAAGCTTGCATAGCAGCAGCTGCAGCTGGATTATTGTTGCTATGAGCACCTAGATTTGCGGCTGCTGCCGCTGCAGCGGGATTTGATGCGGATGCTGCTGCAGCAGCTCCTAGATTTGCTAAACCACCTAATGCTGCCAAATTACCCAATTGTCCTAAATTTCCAAGGTTACCCAAATTACCAAGACCACCTAGACCGGCTAAATTGTTAAGACTCGGCAAGCCGAGAGCACCCAATTGAGCTGCGGCCGCCAAGGCTGCGGCTGAATATTTTTCATATTGTTGCTGTTGCTGCTGCTGTTGTTGTTGCTGTTGTTGTTGCTCGGCTGCCGCTCTTTGTTGTTGCTGCTCAGCACGGTGGTGATCTCGTTCGCGCTCACGCTCACGCTCCCTTTCGCGCTCACGCTCGCGTTCTCTTTCCCTCTCTCGTTCACGTTCACGCTCCCTTTCGCGCTGATGCTGTTGCTGCTGATGTTGCTGTTGCTGTTGATGTTGCTGATGCTGTTGCTGTTGATGATGGTGATGCATTTGACTTGGTGTTGGTGTACTAGGGCTGGGCTGAGATACATGCGATATGGAGACACGCGATGACCTTGGCGTTGTGGGAGGTGGTGGTGGCGGTGTTGGTTGATTTGCTGGAGGCGGTGTTGGACGCGGCGTTATACTAGGCGTTGGTGTTTGACATTTGGTGGGTATTACAGTTACCGATGGCGGCAGATTTACAAGAGCCGCCGCCGTTGAGGCGGCATGTGCCATCTGTGGCTGAGATTGATGGGCCATGGATTGCTGCTGAGACTGGCTCTGTGATTGGTTCCCAGATGAAATGGAAGCTATTAAATGGGCATCCACCGGCGAAGGACTACTTTGGGTAGCCAAACGTTGTTCGATTTCTTGTTCTTGTTGCAAAGCCTTAACAAAGGCTTGTTTCAGTCGATTGGTGTGTTCAGCTTTCAAAGCTTTCTTAACATTAGACGTAACACATTGTTCGCATATAACTTTTGGTTCTTTGTTACCTTGAAAATGGAAAATAGACGGAAAGGTATTTATGGTGGTGATGCTAACGGACGCTGATGCTGTCTTACCTTGTTTTTCCCATTTCCAAACCGGTGTAAAATCAATCTTACACTGAGCACAACGAAATGGTGGTGCAACAGCATTCGCCTTCTTGTTGGTTGTCAAATAATCTACCACAGTCTCGAGGCCAAGCAGGTAAACAAATTCCGTATTGCTGGGATTTGGTATAAAGTGCATCTCTGGTGGTGGTGGTTTAGGAGGGGGAATCTAAAAAATTAATAAATACAAGTAATTTTAATATTTTACATGGCATTAGCTATATGTATGGTTTGGTTACCCACCTGGAGTAAAGTTTTCTCCAATTGCTTCCTTAAAGCCAACTTGGCAGCTGCTTGCCTTTGAGCTGGTGTTTGTACATCTTCGCGGGAATTCACGCGATCATTCTGTTGAAAATCAAAAAGAGGGAATATTTTTAAAGTACAGCAATGTATACACAATGTATTTCAAACAGGGTATAGCTGACACCAAGTGTTACCAATTCAAATCAACACATTTTTTTTGCGTGAATATAATAAAAATGTATCGAAGGAATCTATATTTCAAAAGCCATTCACAAATTTTCCCACGTTCGTACAAGCGCAACTCCTTTGTCCTTGCAAAACTAACTTTTTTTGCTTCGGTAAGACTTTACCTTGAGCTCGTTCTTCAATATATGTTGCTCCCTTTCACGGGATATTTTCAAATCTTTTACAATTTGAATGCCACTACAGCATGGATTACGTTGAATTCGATCGTTCACTCGCTAAACCATTTCAGGTGGCGTTGGCGTTTGGCAACACTACCAGTATCATTATAACGATTTATGGTGAATTACACAGACATTCTGTTCACTTTTAGGTGTTTGAGTTCGCCAACAATATGCGGTAGTGATTTTCCCAGCCAAATATAACACAATCACACTCTTACGCTTGAACTCTATCAGAAATAAATTCAATTAATTTTTTTGTTTACTATTTTTGTACCATGTTTTAGGTTGGCGGATCTACCGACTCACATACTATCGTCCGGTGACGTATGTCAGTTATTTCAATGTCACCAAATATGCTCTTTCAATAAGAAAGGGCTTTTAGCCCACATATATATCATATCAAGTCAAATCAAAAATGAGATTATTCTTCGCGCCTTATTAAATATCCCAAATCATGTAAAAAATCGAATCACGCCAAGTAGATGAAGGGCTACACAGTTATGGGTGACTATAAACTATCATAATATAATAAAACCATCACACTGTTCGCCACTCCTCGCCACGTAATCTAAATGCAAAGTAAAACTTTCATTTTAAATAAACTCAGAAGCAGACTTTTCATGGCTTGTCTTTCAAAAAAATAAATATCATGTAGCTGTCATCTCTAGTTTGACAGCTATACCAGTATGAACTTGGTAACACTTCGTGTCAGCTACCCCTTTAAATGTGTATGTCATTTCTCATATTTACCTTTAGATCATTATGTGATTGGTTTTGTGTTGACAACGGTGGCGCTGGTGTTATAGATACCGAGTTGTTGATAGTATTAGGTACCTTAGAATTATCCGAAACATTAGGCTGCTGCTTTGTTTATTTATATTTTCATTCATATTTTGGTTAGTTCAATATAAACAATTACGTATATGACAGACACAACAACAAATGTATGGAGGGGGTTAGTTATTGTATGAAATTGATGGGTGGGTGATTAAGAAAATACGAACATTAAGAGAGAATAAGAAGATGATGATTAATTTTTTAGTGCTGTATTTTAAATTTATGAAAATGTCATTCAAAAACATTTAAAAATACTATATATTATGATATCCCGTTACTTTTTAGCGCAAAAGAAAGAAATACAATAACGACATCTTTTGTTAAGTGTGTGATGAGTGTAATGTAATTGATGGTTGTGATAAGTGTGTGTTAAGGATATGGAGAGAATAATCTTCAAAACTATTTGTATCCGACGGAGTAACGTAGAGGAAGGGATACCAAACAACGCTTCTGAGTGACTTTAACTTGGCAAAGTCCAGACAAATCTTGGTCCAGGCCCATGGTATCACCTGAATTAGTTGCCTTTAATTTAATTAAATTTGCTCATTTATTAATCGTTAGACCATATATGACTAAAACACTACAAATTTAACACCCTTTAAAGGTATTGAGCTAACATGTGCCGCGAAATCCACATTGTCTTATAGCCCTTAAACCTAAGAACAAATAACCCGCCCTTGTGGAAAATAAAGAATACTCTGATACCCCAGCAAACGAATTGTAAATCTACACCTAGAAAGAATGACAATAAACATATTGAATAATCTTGCAATCATCATCAGTGGACTGTATGTATGTATTGCCTTTAGATTGAAGATTATTATTATATATATTATGAGCATCTGCTCCAAAAAAAATCGCTCTATTCAGAGGGCCAAATTCAACACACATACGCAAATGCAGCATTTTCTACAGTCCACCGCTCTACCAACTTAGCTATCGAATGGTCAATTCATCGCTTTTTTATCTTTATTCGTTTTACCAATTAACCACAAAATATAAGAAAAAGATAAAGAGAAAAGGTTAGTGACGTAAAACAGCTGGCTTGAGATTATTGTGATTCACAATAGTGTATTATCATTCACAAAAGGGTTGTGTTGGATATTCATAATTATGAAAGCAACTTAAGCAGAAGGTGAAGTATTCAAACTGGCGGATGTATTGGAATAGTACAAGACCGACATTACCGCATTACTGGAATCGCGATAGATTGGGAGAGGAGTCACGACAAAACCGTAAATAGCTCCCATAATACGAGACAAAAGAGTGAATGTGGATTTTTGATTAGCCAGAGACTTAAATACCTTGTCCCCAGATTAGTTGTAGTATATAAGAGAATTACCACACATTTTCAAGAGAAGACAAGGACGAACAGACCTTGTATATATTCCTAAAGAGAACATATGAACTCTGTCCTGAACATGGAATTAAAATCTTTCTAGGAGACTTTAATGCCAAGGAGCATAAGTTTGGTCACACATTTTCATAAAAACCCATGCCCCAAGAGAATACAAGGACGAACAGACCATGTATATACGCCTAAAGATAACATATGAACTCTGCCCTGAACATGGAATTAAAATCGTGGTAGGAGACTTTAATGCCAAGGAGTATAACTTTGGTCCAACGATCGGAATATTGTACCTCCTTGTTAGAACCATGACATAATTACCGGGTAGTGTACCGTAAACAGCTGAGTAAATTTTTTTTTCTCGTGAAGTACACTATCTTTCAACGAGTTTTGGTTGTTTGTGTGTATTATAGTTAAGAACCATAACTCACAGAAACAACGAAAAATGGCGCGAACTAGTAACATACTCAAAATTGTACCAAAGTTGTACCAATCACTGATTTTGACATATAGTGCACTCAATATTTTGTTGTTGGTCAACTGCCACTACCTGTAAATGAATATATCTTACTCACAAGGCCACATGACTGTCCCCCGATAAAGAAGTAATCACGTTGCTATAGATGGAAGGCATTCGTTCAGCTATTGGAGGAGCGAACATTGATTCGGATAGTTACCTTATTGCCACCAAGAATTGCACCCGTCTTAACGTAGCGAGAAACGTACAATCTGACGCTGAATGGAAGCTGACGAGGTAGTACTTCGAAAGTTTGAGAGAAAGTTAATTTGTTAAGTGTATGACATGCGTTGATGGAGAATATCGGCGTCCTATGGACCGTACCTGTATGACGACGGTGACATAGTAAACGTATCAAAACAAGACGATTACTTTCGCTAGTTCATATTGTCGAAATAAATGAACAAGCCACAGCTAAGAAGACTTGAAAATAGTCGGATGGGAAGACCAAGTAAAGTAAGACATCTCTTAACTAGGTGGTAGAAATTGAATAGGGGGCAGACGATCGAGGCGCTTGCAAATTTTTTCCGAGTTCGGCTAAAATTTCTGTGATAACCAACTTAATCAATAGTTATGTTTGTTTTGCTGCATAAAGGCGCTATTACATGGCATGTAGATTTCTTACGACATGTCACTTTTTGTTTCACATTTAATTGAAAATGTTTGTCAAAATTGTTAATTTACATATGATTTATCATTTTTTCTATGTTATTTTCGTATGACATAACCCAAAAAAAAATTGTTAAAGTTGTGAGAAAGTAGTTATATCATAAATTTGTGAAGGCAAATTAATTTGTGGTTGCTTTCATTCGACTGACAACAGAAAACAGCTGATTTCTTTGTTTTTGTCAGAAGGAATAGAGCACGCTCTAATCGAAAAAAATTACATGTGCTATTTTGAAAAGTGATTTTCATATGTTAGTTTTGATTGTATCACAAGACATGTACAACTCAACATGTGCTAAATTTGACATGTCATAAGACAACTACATGTACATGTACATGTGTAATAGAGCCTTAAGCAACACTTTGAAAATAGGTAGAGCAAACCATCGATGACGAATGCCCTTGAGAAATTGCCGAAATGTCTAGTCTGTTAGTTTCTGGATGTCTGATATACTACGTCCATATATGATATACAACGCCCTTTGCGAAAATGCTAACATATACCTCAGTGCATAAACTGACAATGCCAGCCCGTCATGTCCACAACGGTCATCATAAAGAACGATAAAACTATCAATAAATATGCAGACAGTCTGAAAACAATGACGAAAGTCATTTAAAGAGAAATAATATGCTTAAAGATATTAAAATATATAACCATTACCTTATAATTGTACAAATTCTAGCTAATACTTATGTTACAAATTCAAAACTATTGCCAATATTTAAAAATAGCCTATATGATGATGATGTGTTTTAGTTGAGAGTAAGCGTTGTGTATGTGCTATATTTATGTGTTAAGTGTGCATTTCTTAGTTTTTTTTTTATTTTTTTAGTATGGTATAGTAACTTCTTGTTTTGTTGTCGCGTAATTATTTTAGGAAGTGATGATAATTAAGATAATTCTTTTTTATTTGTCTTTTAGTTACAACTAGCTATGGAAAATTAGTAAGTAATGGAATGAAACACAGCGCTTACTGCAACGATCACATTACAACAACTCACATTGCGTGATTTAAGTCCTGATGGTGGAGCCGATGTGGGTGTTATAGTCACCGATGGCGTTATGGTGAGATTCGGTAAATTGGTACGTGGCGGCAGTACACTGGACGAACGTGACGATGATAGTGATGACGATGTTGTCGCTTGAATGCTAATGGAAGAGGAGGAACCGCCTGCCGTTAATGTTGCACCGCCCGGCAATGATGAACGCGGTGGAGGCAGTATAGAATTGCTATTATTGTTGTTGCTATTGATGTTGATGTTAATGTTGTTGTTGCTAATGCTACTGTTACTGTTGCTAATGCTATTGGAGCGGTGAGGAGAAGATGTGGATACGGAAGATGAAGTGTTTATATTCGAACGGCTGTTGGTGGCACTGAAATGTAATAATAAAAGAAAACATTAGAAGGTGTATTAAGTATCAATTAAAGATAAGCAATAAATACATAAAAAAAGACAAAATATATAAATAAGTTAAAAACAAAAACATAAATAAAAAAAATAAAAAAAGAAATATAAAACAATCAAATAAAAAAAGAAAATAAAACAAAAAAAATAAAACAAAAAAAAAACACAAAACTAAAAAAAAATAAAACAAAAAAATTAAATAAAAAAATATAAATAAAAAAAATCAAATCAAAAAAATCATTTGAAAGCGGACAATTAACCGAGAAGCAACTCCTTACATATAATAGAAATTAACGTATTTGAAACTATTTTCCTTTTGTTTCTAATGTATGATTGCAAATTTGCCAGTGATCATTCCATTAAGGAACAGGGGCAAACTTCTCATATATCAATGAGTGTTTTCCGATTCAAGTTTAAGCTCAATGATAAGGGGCCTTCTTTTTATAGTCGAGTCCAAACATGGTGCCAGAGTCCGACACCTTTTTGGGCAGAAGTTTGTGCATGACATCTCATTGGGCAGAAGTTTTTGCATGGCAAAGTATCTGACAAATGTCGCCAGCAGTAAGAGGGGATAACACCAACGCTGAAAACTTTTTTCTGATGTTCTCGCCAGGATTCGGACCCAGGCGCTAGGCGTCATAGGCGGACATGCAAAGCTCTGCACTACGGTGGCTTCCAATGTGTGATTATTGTAACTAGAATTATGTCCTGTTCTGTCTATTTGTTAAAAAAACAGCCCTTGACAAAGGAAAGGAGTCAACCGAAGTGTTGGGAAATAATTAAATAAAATTCAATTATTTGTTTAAATGGACCTGTAGCAGGGAGGATAAAACATCGTGCAAAAAAAATAAATAAATAATAAAAAAAAATAAAAATATAATAAAAATAAAAAATAATACTAATAAAAAAATGAAAAGGGTGGCAAGATCGGCTTGGCCGAATCTTATGTACCTTCCACCATGAAACGCGTTTGTAAAGTTCATTGCCCGTTTTCTTGTTATAGGCGGAAACAAATTGATTGCTTGATTAAATATTCGGATATGAATTAAAACCTATAGGATTTCCAATCGTACCGGTTGGAATTTCGGTTAATATGAGTCATATTATGTCATGGATCGATTCGCTCATCATGAAAAATTTCAGCGAAATCGGATAAAAAAATTTGCTTTGTAAAGGCTCAAGAAGAATAACCGGGAGATCACCAATTTCTAAACGTGGACCGATTTGACCCATTTACAATCCCAAACGACCGACATCAATAAGCTATTTTTATGTAATATTTCGAGCGAACAGAAATAACTAGATCGTTCTTAGTTACATGCTAAAGTGTATGGGGTCTTAGAACATTATTTTGAGCTGTTAGAAACGGAATGATGAAGTTACGTTGCATAGAAAGTAAAAACCTTCCATTTTTTGGTATTCAAGTCTCAGGAATGGGACAGAACCTCCCTGCCCAATTAGGGTTCAACGATAGATAGTTGTTCAACTATGCTGCCCAACTGTCAGTTACATGCTATTTGAGGTCCAACGGGTATTAGTTTTAATAAGAAGGTTGGATCAGAGTATCACTGGTACAAAAGCAGTCCGGAAGCCCCTCAGGCATTTTTTAGCCTGACTATTAGTGATGATTATGTTGTTGTTGTTGTAGCAGTTTGTGTTTTATCTTTCGTCTGCTTGATTCTGTTGAGTGTCAAGACCCAGGAACTCTGCGACTAAGATGGGGTGCATCCACAGGGATATGGGTCTGAGTCGAGTGGGTCTGGCCGGGCAGTTAAACAGGTGACGTGTATCGTGCGGTCCCTGGTTACAATCGGGACATACATCTTGCACATTGGCATCAATCTTTGCTCTGTAGGAGTTGAGGCGGCTGCCTCTGCCGGAACGTTATTGTGCCAGAACTACTCTGGTTTACCGGGGGAGGTCAATTTCTTCAGGTGCAATGGGAGGCGGTCGTTCTCCAAGGACTACATTCACCCGCTAACCATTTACCGCATCTGCTACCGTGTCTGCATGAATGTTGTCTATACCTGCTTGATATGCCGCTTGATCTAGAGGTTCTCTCTTGTAGCGCTAAACCTCACGCTCTAGATCATGTAGATCTACCTTAAAGCTGCTGGGCGGTGGATATCTATCCACACGATGATGATTTGGATGGTCTCTGCAATAACAGCCCAAAAGGTATTGCTTAGACAGCATGTAGTTATGTCTTCGCACTGGTAAGATCTTTGTCTTCTGATGGAGGATTATGTTAAGTTGTTGTTGTGTTGTAGCAGTGTGTTGTACACTGCGGTTGCAGCCCTTGCCGATGAGGGACCTTATCACATCAATCCGGTACGTACAACCGGCTGCCATAGGATTGATTGTGTTAAGTAAAACATGGTGGCTGTGGTCTCAAGCCAAATTCACGGAAAGGCTGCAAACTCACGTATCAAACTTAGTTCCCACACAAAGGTTGTTTGGCAATGACCAAAAAACGCTGCATGGAGTTCATAGCCCTGCAGGTTTAGATCATAGTGGTAGGTTATACTAGTAACCACTTCGGTAACCAATCAGAAAACAAGTGCTATACTTATGCTATACTGCCTGACACCTTACATACTAGCACAGTTCCTCAAAATAAAATGACAATTTCCCTACTTACCTTATGCTAACCGATGAAGTTATATTACTACTGTTATTGGAACGCGAACTTTTTGCATGTACCGGCAATGGCACGGCCGTTGTCGGCGTTACACTCAAAGCTCCCTTCGATGTTAGAGCAGCCGGTATGGCGGCCAATGGGTTAGTGGGCGATACACTAGTTGGTGTCACAACAATGTTCTCCTTCATCACATGCTGCGATTGCTTTAGCTTCTTAAGCAATACCAATTTTGTTTCTTCATTGCGCAAATCATCCCTTAGGATACGTAAACCATTTTCACGTTCTTTTAATTCGGCGGGTGTCAATTCTTTTATGGGCACGTATGGGGGCATTTCCTCATCATCCGTTTCCGAATCGATATTGCCATTTTGCTGGCGTCCACCATTCATGCGAGCGGGCAGCAAAACAATATCGGGCGCTTCGGCATATGACTTGGGCTCAGTGCGCGGTCGTAGGACACGTCTTTGCACCTTATTTTCCTCGGGATTTGCATTGGTGCTGGGAGCATTAGATGAGTTCGTTGTTGGTGTTGATGTATTGTTGTTATTAGTGCTATTGTTACTGTTGGAATTGGTGGCGGAGGGATCAACACTTGTTATGGTTGTTGATATGTTATTAGTTGTAGGTGTGCTTGTGGAATTGCTGTTGCTATTGCTTCCTCCTCCTCCTCCTCCTCCACCACCCCCACTACTACTCCCTGTTATGCTGCCCGTGGCTAGATTTGCTGCTGGTGAAGAGTTACCATGTGCAGTACTCGTTGTAGATGGTGAGGTGGATGGTGGTGGGGCTGGTGTTATTGTTAGTCCGGAATTTTGTGTGAGGGCCCTCAGATCCCTAACTGTTGCCGGTGTTATAGTTAAAGCGGGATCTCGCCCAGTGCCTAAACTTAAGTCGACGACATCGTCGACTTCCATTTTGGCCATTTTCGCGCGTCGCGTCGTTTTGGCTTATGTTGAATAATCTGAAAAAAAAACAAATACAAATGTTTGATTAGTGTCTTTGGGTTACACAAGCTACGAGGTGACAAGAAAAAGGAAATACTTTTGTAAAAATTATTTTGAGAGATTTTCATTTATCACTGTTTAATCCGTTTAATTGTTTGAAAAACTTTCTGACATATAGAGAGAATGACAAAGAAAAGCGGAAGAAAGAAAAAGGCAAAATTGTCAAGGGTTTCTGCGACGATGATGTCGACTACAATGAGACTATTGACTGGTTGGGGGGTGTAGTGTTGTTGCTGTAAAAAGCGTGCATGCGTTTGAAAAACTTTGCTTTTGTTGTACAAGTGTTTTGCTCGGCCTTTAGTTTTTCTCCCATTCCAAAACAGCCGGCTCTTTTTTGTTAATAATTCTTTATCTCTATTTATGAGAGCGAGAGCACAGAGTAAGAGAATAGAAAATACTTTTTCGCTCTGTTTGTGTCGAGAACAGGGATGATAACGTTAATGCTTTTGCTACTTTAAAATCTTAAAAAAGTACCAAAGTGCCAACACAAGCAAGTTGTCACTGGCTATTGCAAATAAACGGAGTTAAGTTAGCTGGGTTCAAGCGCACGAAAAATGGCAATTATTTGAAAGCGAAATGCGACATACTCTATTCAAGGCCACAATAGGGCTGAGTTGTAGGCAATATGAAAAGTGAACATTTTTATATATTTCCTTGCCATTTAAAAGATCGCAATATTGTATCTGAGAAATGCTGCTTCAGTCACAACGACCGCATTCTTGAGTTGGGAGTTTTGGTAGTTTACCTTGCGACCAGTCGATCTCAGACTAATACTATGTTCAGACCAAAGATGTTTTGAGTAGGAGACTCGTTTTCTCTTTATAATGCTCTGAAAATTACTCATTTTTCCTTTACAATTTACATAGATATTATATATAGATGAAGAATTTGAACTTCGTACATAGACTGGTTGGTGGCGCTTGTGAATATAGATAAATGAGAATTATCTAAGAACATGCCGTAAGCAGAATTCTGCTCACAATGGCATGAAATTTGCGTCGTTTGCATTTTCTAACTATGCATTATTTCTTTTTCCGTAAAGGAAGCTATGGCGTAATGAACCTAAATGGGGTTTCGGCAGTCTTAGCTCTCAATATGTGTATCATTCTTTCTTTAATTTTTCTTTTTGCTGTAAATTTTACTTTTATTCTTCAGAGCTGCTGGCTTTGAAAAAAAATAAAAAATTAACGACACCTATAAGTTTGACATTTGCTTGTGCCGGTATCACAAAAGGTGGTCACATCGAGCAAAAGTGAATGGATTCTGAAATTTATATTACTTCCGCACATTTTTGTCATTTGAAACAATAAAAATTATTTTCACACGAAAAAAAACTTAGATCGTTTGAGTTGGTAACATTTCGTGTTGGCTACCCTGATAGCGCAAGTTCCACCCCATCCAGGACAGGTCCTTAAGATTCGTCCTTCTGGTGAACAATATTAGATTTTATACGAACCCCATTAGCAAATTTAGACAGCATTATATATACACCCTGAAACATGTATGTAATAGTATAAGGAAATCAGCCACCGACCAAGATAACGCTATTCTTGAAATCACTAAAATTCGCAACTGTTGGGCGGAGACGCCTCTCCTTGTGGTGTCTAGATATAATCTTCCTATTAAAGGCCTTTGTTGTGCTAATTACTCTGCCTTTCAACAAAATATAAACCCAATTCGTTTGGAGAGGAGGAATCCTCTTGTTCACCCTAGATTCATGCATATGACACATGAGCTAGTGGTATTTTTTTTAATTTATTAAAATTAAATAAACGTTTTGTTCTGATTGGTTGACAAAAATTTGCCGAAAATTTTAAATATCACGGCGAATCGAATTTTATTTGCCTTAAGCCTAGTACTGACTTCGACTTTTCACCCGAAAAACTGTTAAAACGTACTACAAAAAAATGTGTACGAAATGACTAAGTAGTACTTAGTTATTTGAACGAAACCATTGTAACATGTTGCCAGCAACATTGTCAAATTTCGTAGGGATTTATGTATATGCACTTATTTACAAATGTTGACATATCGAGTTCCCATAAAAAAGATGCTTTGTTGTAACAATTCGCCGATGAGACCACCTTATAAATACGCCTTGGTTCAGTCTTTGACGCCCTAACAGGCAAAAAACTTGAAAAATGACAGCTTTTTATTAATGATTCGAACCCAATTTCAATTGTACAAATTTACCGCCCTAGTGTACAACAACAATAAAACCAATAGTAAAAAAATTCGTAACGCAACATTTGGTTGTTTGTCTTTGTACTAAACTTGTGAATGTGAGTTTTATATAGTACTGTCAAAGGTGAGTGGAGTGTGTAATAGTGAATGAGTAGGCCTTGTAGTATTGAGGCAAATGGGCCCTGTACTATGAAGATGAGTATACACTGTAATATGATTTAAAGATAAAAAAAATGGGCCCTGTAATATAAAATACACAACTGTAAAAATTTGCAAATTTTTTTTGGGTCATCCACATACACACCGACATAGAGTTGTAATCTATCCATCTTTTCATATGAACTGTCCAACTCCATAAAAAACAAAGAAATGAAAAATGTGTGAAAAATAAACGCTTTTTCTACACAAATATTGCAGTTAAAAACAATAAATCCTATCATAATATGAGAACAAGATTATGTTGTTACTATTGCGTTGGGGTTGTATTTAACAAAAAAAAAAGATATTCTAGCTCTGTTTTATATTAGTGCTATAAAGTGCAGAACTTCGTTGTCCTGGATAGATGTAATTTTCATACAAATTACATTGCACTGCACTACATATTACCAAAATAATACACAGCCTTTGTTACTGTTTTTTGCAACTATTCTGACTGCTGAATAGAGTACCCTGCTATAGATACTTTCTTAAATATAACGGTACTATTTAAAGTACAAATATATGAACTTTATCAACACTGTTCTACAGAGGGTAAATTTCTCATCCTGTGCCTCTCACATTTATAAAGAGCACAACTACAACAAAGGGGTTTTGGTTCACGTCAAACAATAACCCCCAAGAGCATTGCCGTGGTTGTTGTTGTTTAAGGTTCCACTATTTCTTCGTTTACTTTTTACACCATGTTTTTACCTATTGAGTATTTTGAAGTGTTTCTTGTGCTTTTTAACTTTATTTTGCTTCGCCAATTCATATCAACTTTTTGTAACTTTCACTTCATCCATACTTTGAGGCATACGTTTCCTTTGCACCATTGATATCTATCTATCGGATTGTGCACGTTCGAATGTATGTATGAATTGTATGAATGTTTGTACAAATGCTTGAGTTTATCTGTGCCAAGATAATAAAATTAAGATTTCCTTCTTGGAATTCTAATGTGTTCACACATTGCCGTTGTTGCTTTCTTAAGGCGATGATAATAAACTAAAGGTACCTAGGTACATAATTAGATTTTATATTATTTTTGTTCTGTGTTTTTGGCACAATTTTGCTAAAGCATATGGCTATGTACATACGTCTGTTTATATGCATGTGCTGTTTTACTTCCTTTCTGGGGTTCCTTTAGGTACTGACCTTGACACTGTGCATAAGATAGAAATCATTCCAATGGTTGGTAATTAATTTTATAAGGAGTAACTTTTTGTCGAAGGAAATAAGAATGAAAATGAATCAATTACGGAGTGGATATGAAAGTAAATGTAGTCTTCTACAGTTTTAATGTAAACAAATTAAAGTTTTTTATGCACATAATATGACCTAAAGTTATGTTGGGGAAAATACCTACGTATGCATGTACATTTATGTAAATTATGTGTTTTTATTTAGCTAAAAACATTTTTCTTAAGCTACATTCAAAACTAAAGTCTGTCACTAATTGTCTTACCCAGCTGCCGATCATTAGGGTGGTACTATGTTCAAGTGAAGAACTCCATATACTTAGGTAATACAAATTATAAATGAAGAAGTAAAATTGGAAGTGATTTGATAATTATGATTGATTTTGACTAAAGGCGGTATTACACGATATGTATTCTCATATGTTTTTTCATATATGGTAATTTCTGAAGGTTGTACACATCGTGTGCTACGTACGAAAAATATATTATAAAAAATTTTTATGATTATGTTTTCACTAAAGCCTAGTTTCGAGTTTTCGTTCGAAAAAGTGTCAAACTACCCTATAAAAAAACTTTTTTAAAATGGCTACGCAGATTTTAAATGTATATGTCTATTAAATGCAGCGAACAATGCCAATCAGCTGTTTACAACAATTTTTAGTTTAATTTTATTAAGAAAATTTGTCTTTTTATCTTGTGTTATTTTTTGTGTAGGGATATTAGGGATAGTGAAAGATACTACACCCGCCCAGAAGTCTATGTGACTTTCTAATCCCTGGGAATTCAATAAAAACCTCTGCTCCAGTGCCCTCATTCAGCTTGGAACAATCCGTGTAAATAGAGGGACCGAAGTAGTTCGGGACGCCCCAATCACAAAGCTACCTTTCCGAGAAGACAAGCTCCAAGTCAACATCTAAGAAAGATCCGTCCGGCGTACAGGCCGTTGCGTTGCCAATGCCACATAGTTGTCGCACTCTATCGGCCTACCGCAGAACAAGCGAATGCCCGAAATCCATAGAGGGCGTGTCCCTGACTCTCTCAGTCAAAAAACTACCCAACGCAACGCCCTCCTCATACAAGTGCAAAGGTCTCAGATCAAGTTTCGCATTCAGTGCTGCTCTTGGAGTGCTTCTCCTTGCCTCTTATATCAGCAGCACCACAATACCCTGTACCTTCTCCATCATACCGCGTAGACTTACCCTCTATAGGGCCTGGTGATACACCAAGCAACCATACGTGAGGATCGGTCTAACCACAGCAGTGCACATCCAGTGGACTGTCCCTGGTCTTAGTCCCCAACTCCGACATGAGTAGAGTGCATTGAATCACCGTTTAACTCCAGAGAGAGCGGTAGCTCACTCCTTTCAGGACAAATTAGAGAAGTGGTAGAATGGGTAAGATTTAATGTCAATACGACGATTGGCTCAGACAGCTAAGCAGCCACTAAATCCCTGGAGAACATATTTCTGAACACAAAAACTGCCCTCGACTGCCGCAGATCTCTCAGCGAGATGGCTGAACAGTTCAAAATTCGACTGTTATGGGTGCCGGGCCACAGATATATCCCAGGGAATTGTAAAGCAGATGAGCTTGCGGGACTAGGAACTACCCTACACACTCTAGGGATGCAGTAGTCAGTGGGTGTGCCTCTAGCGACATGTAAGCTAAGTTTTCACGACCAGGCCCGAAGGACAACGAATGAAAGATGGTCACAAAGAGGGGGCTGTGAGCATTCCGAAACTATGTGGCCTAATCTAGACTTGAAGAGATCTACTGCTTTGCTGTCATTGGCTAGAACAGACGTCTCAGTCATTGTATCCGTCGTGACAGGTCACAGTCTAATCGGAAAACATGCTGACAGACTGAAGGTTGCCAGCAACGACTTTTGCAGAAGCTGTTGGGACATCGAAGAGGAAGAGACTATAGAACACCTTCTGTGTGTGTGTCCCGTACTAGTAGTTGGAAGGAGTTCCACTTTAGGTTCTCATATCTTTGAAAACCTGTCTGATTTAGCGGACGTGAACATTCGCAAGTTATTGGGCTTTTTAATTTGTTAACCGATTCTCTCGAAATTTCCCAGAAAAGATTATCTCTTTACTCTTGAATTCCCTGTAGAATTTCATGGAAATCTTTTCAGATTTAGATATAGCTCTCATATTTGTATATATCGCCCGATTTTAGCTTCTAGAGTCGCAGAAAGCGCATTTATTGACCTATCTTGCCAAAATTTTGCAAAACGTTTTCCTCGACGACTGCCACAGTATCTGAGAAGTTTGTTCGAAATCGGTTCAGTTTGAGATATAGCTCCCATATATATGTTAGTCCGATTTTGAGATATATTGCAATAAAGTGCTTATTTTTTAACCGATTCTATCGGAATTTGCCAGGAGGGATTTTTTTTATGACTCTCAACATTAGTGGTGAAATTCATCGAAATCGGCCCAGATTTAGATATAGCTGCCATATATGCCACTGCAAGCACATTGTGTGACCAATTTTGCCAAAATTTTGCACAACGCTTTCCTCGACGACTACCACATTATCTGAAAAGTTTGCTCGAAATTGGTTCAGAATTACATATATCTCCCATATATACAGGGTGGCTGATGAAAGCCGCTACCAAAAAAAAATGTAATAATTTTTTTTCTATTTAATAATAATAATTTAATAATTAATTTAATTAATTAATTAATTAATTTAATTAATAATAATTTAATAATTAATTTAATAATTTAATTTAACATGAATAAAAGAAAAATGTATTCCATACACCGAAAAAAAAATGTAGCAATATTCATCATTGTAGCAATATTCATCAGCCACCCTGTATGTTCGTCAGATTTTGGGTAATTTGCAATAATATTGTCATTTGTCAACCGTAGTTATTATTATTTGATACGGATTTTTTAATAACCTATCGGAAACATCCGCCGGGGTCCATCAAAATTGGTTAAGAATTGTATATAGCTCCCACAGTATAATACTTATAGGGAAGGTGTGGGGTATTATACAGTCGTCACCGCCCGACTCTTGCCCTTCCTTACTGGTTTCAATAAGGAAAATGTTAATAACACATTTACATTTATTTTATTGGGTTGCCCAAAAAGTAATTGCGGATTTTTTAAAAGAAAGTAAATACATTTTTAATAAAACTTAGAATGAACTTTAATCAAATATAAAGGGTGATTTTTTTGAGGTTAGGATTTTCATGCATTAGTATTTGACAGATCACGTGGGATTTCAGACATGGTGTCAAAGAGAAAGATGCTCAGTATGCTTTGACATTTCATCATGAATAGACTTACTAACGAGCAACGCTTGCAAATCATTGAATTTTATTACCAAAATCAGTGTTCGGTTCGAAATTTTGACAAATTTTGTTCAGCGATGAGGCTCATTTCTGGTTGAATGGCTACGTAAATAAGCAAAATTGCCGCATTTGGAGTGAAGAGCAACCAGAAGCCGTTCAAGAACTGCCCATGCATCCCGAAAAATGCACTGTTTGGTGTGGTTTGTACGCTGGTGGAATCATTGGACCGTATTTTTTCAAAGATGCTGTTGGACGCAACGTTACGGTGAATGAACACATTTCGAACCGAACACTGATTTTGGTAATAAAATTCAATGATTTGCAAGCGTTGCTCGTTAGTAAGTCTATTCATGATGAAATGTCAAAGCATACTGAGCATCTTTCTCTTTGACACCATGTCTGAAATCCCACGTGATCTGTCAAATACTAATGCATGAAAATCCTAACCTCAAAAAAATCACCCTTTACTTTTTTTACACTTTTTTTCTAAAGCAAGCTAAAAGTAACAGCTGATATCTGACAGAAGAAAGAATGCAATTACAGAGTCACAAGCTGTGAAAAAATTTGTCAACGCCGACTATATGAAAAATCCGCAATTACTTTTTGGGCAACCCAATATTTCGGCAGAGTTGTTTTCTTCGTACCACTACATGTGTGTGCAACAAAACGCAACCCTATATATGTATACCTATGACATTTACTCTTTAATTTTGAGAGACAAAAAAAATTTCATATTGTGCCAATGCTTCTTGCCAAATGCAACAGTTTAGTTTGTAAATACTTTTAGACAACACTAACAGTCAAGTTTGTCGTTTAATAAATTTAGAGCGCATAAGTTGATGTCATTATGTTTGCCGGACAAAATGAACTGGTGGTGCATGTCTACGGCAAAAATGTAAGACCAACATAGATAGAAGTGTGTGCTTAGACCTAAACAGGAGAAACGATGAAAAAAGACCACTGCATGCAGCAACAGTTTCATGATTTCAAAAGAAAAATAGACATACATTTCGTATTCAGAAGTGGAGAGTAGTATACAAACATCCATATAACATACATACACACGTTCATACATAGATGGACGGTAACGGTAAAATATACGATGAGCAACAGAAGCAAGTAGCCTGAATTTCATTTGGTCTGGCAAAATAGTGCCAAAGTCTTTGTCGGTCTTTCGTATTTTACTGTTTCGGTAAGACGTTGGTTGTTAAGTGAGTTGGTATGAAAGTTAGAGTGGTCGTAGCTTTTTGCTTGCTGCACCATTGAGTCGGCTGTCATCTTCGATACGATTCAGCCTGACAATGCACTCAAAAAGTTTTATTGTCAATATTTTCTAAAACCGTCTTAACTTTAACAAATATCGTTAACTACGACTGCCAAATTGTAGAAAGAGAAATATCGAAATCTCTTACTCGTTCTTTTCTCCAAACTAACAATTGTATACCTTGACATATTATTGTTTAAATGTAAATAGTAAGTGATCCCCAATCTTAAAAGTATAGGGGTCGAGAGATTTATTTGCAAATTCGTTAATAAGAACATTTTAGAAGTTTGAAGTTAACAGAACATTTTTTTGAGTGTAGTGTATTCTTCTTCTCTTTGGAGTATATGGACAATGAAAGCAGCAACATATAGCATTTCCATTACCAATCTGCTCTCATAGCGATAGACATCATCAGCAACAGTATATGCAACGGAATGTTATTTGGCTTACTTATGGCTGTTGCTTTACTTTTGTTGTTGTTTTCAGTAACAACATCATCTAAACAACCCATTAGACTATAAGACATGTCATATGAGCTGTCACTTTCTGTAGTCAAAAGACTTGTCTTATGTACATCGAATACGAATAGAGCGCGCTCTAATCGGCATGTTTTCTCATATGTATTGTACTTTTTTTTTGTATGCATGTATCTACATATATGTTCGGTGAAGTAAAAGCATGATTTAATCGAAAAAGTTGCACATTTATTCCAAAATCCATTTGTCATATTAAATATTTTGTATGTATCGCACCATGTGTACAACTTTCAGAGTTGCTATTGGTTGCCCAAAAGGTAATTGCGGATTTTTCATATAGTCGGCGTTGACAAATTTTTTCACAGCTTGTGACTCTGTAATTGCATTCTTTCTTCTGTCAGTTATCAGCAGTTACTTTTAGCTTGCATTAGAAAAAAAGTGTAAAAAAAAGTATATTTGATTAAAGTTCATTTTAAGTTTTATTAAAAATGAATTTACTTTCTTTTAAAAAATCCTCAATTACTTTTTGGGCAACCCAATATTTTTCAAATTACATATGACATGTCTTATCGTCTAATGGCAGCTTAACAATATGATTCGACTTTGTTTGACGTCCGACTTGACTGCACATAGTCGGATGAAACATACGACAATTCTTATCAAATCCGGAAAGAAATTGGTTCGACAAGTCTGAGCGAATTTAGCATGTTTGTATATTTTTGCTGTGAAACCATTGGATGCTACCGTAGCACAGATGGGTGCTACGACGCAGAGTGTCCGGGTTCGAATCTTGGCGAGATCATCAGAAAAAATTTCTGTCGTGTTTATTTCATGCTGGTGACATTATTGAGAAACTATGCCATGTAAAAACATCTTCCGTTCGGACTCAGATATAAAAAAGAGATTCTTAATGGAATGTTGAATAGCAAATTTGCAATTTGAATCGACGGAAAACACTTTCGAAGCAAGAATTGTTGCAGATTTGGTTAGAATTCCATAAGACAAAGTACATCTGAGTTCTACAAAATTTTATTCAAGATTTCGGTCAGAAATTGATACGACGAGTCAGAAAAAACATTCGAATTCTTAAGGAATTCTAATAAACTCTCGGTCAGAAGTAGATAAGACGTGTCAGAGAACACATCTGTACTCATTGAGACTCAACATCAGAATTCGGTCAGAAGTCTGAACGACAACTCGAATTTCCCTTCCGAATTTCCCATATTTTTGGTGAGAATTTTGTCCGAAACATCAGCAAAAACATCAGATTTCCCTCGCACATTTCGTTCCGATCTCTTGTCGGATCCGTATCCGAATTAGGATAAATTTTCCGACTTTTGTTCAGACTTCTGACCGAAGTCCGAACGTTTGGTTTACTGGGAATATATATTTTAGATAATGCTCTGAGAGTTACCAGTTATCCAGTGGTGCAGTGGTTAGGGTACAAAGGCATTTGGCATTATACAATAAATGAAAACGAAACCAGGTGGAAACTTTCACCGAGACAACGGATGGCATCCGCAAAACACCAGACTAACGAAAGGACTTAGTGTCTGTGTATTCTCCTTGGAATTGTAGAAGGGCGCCTGTTCAGCTGTGCAGTGGTACGTCAAAGAACTGACGTTGCAATGACTAGTCTGGACATCACCTCGTTGCAGCGAAACATCGCATCCGTATAAGCTTAGCGAAAACGAACCTGCACGGAAGATAGACGTCGAAGACACGAAGAAAACACTTCTTATCTTGTCCATTGCCCTCTTCATGGAAAATGCCGCGAAATACCTAATTGGCTACATAAAAGTCTCCCCAATGAACCCTTGATACGAACAGAAGCGAAATGCTACTGAAGCTAAAAATGCGGCATGCATAGCAGCAACGTGCCAGGCGAAGGAAAGCTATCGGAAAAAAAGAAAAAAAGTCGAATTGAGGTATGCAGGAGCGGAAAATCTACTAAAGAATCATATCAATGGCTTTGGTGCAGACATATTCTACTGCAGAGTCAAAGAAGGAAATCATGTAAGTGATACAAATGGTGTGCTTTGGATATGGAAAATGTTTACCAACTGTAGACGATCCTTGTTGACGGTATGGAATATATACCGCTGAAAAATCAAAAGGCAGGAGAAGCCGAGGGGTTCTTAGCAGAACTATTAAATATGGCTGGTGACACGCTGATAAGGCTTTAAGAGGAAAACATGCCCTTTGGATGGAACCTCAGTATACTATGTCTCGTACATAAGAAAGGAAAATACTTTCTAACGTACTGCGTGAGAGTTTAAAATCTCAATCATCAACGAGTGATGTCCGATTCAAGTTTAAGTTCAATGATAAGGGGCCTCCTTGTTATAGCCGAGTCCGAACGGCGTGCGCAGTGCGACACCTCTTTAGGGAGAAGTTTTTACATGGCCGCTTTCGATACTCCTTTACGTTCAAAGGTATTTCAAGCCATGTCTGAGTTTGGTATCCCTGCAAAATTAATAAGACTCTACAGGATGACACTGCTGATAAGCATTCCTCAGTAAGAATAGGAAAGAATCTCTCCGAACCATTTTATACCAAACGAGGTTTCAGACAAGTAGACAGCCTATCGTGTGATCTCTTTAATATCCTGCTGATTATGCGAGATGCAGATGTGAATAGATATGGCACACTAATCATAAGAGAACACATGCTCCTCGCCTATGCCGACGACATGGACATCATAGGTTGGTCACCGGAAGTAGTAACTGCTGCCTTTGAAATCGAATCGAATCGAAAGAGAGCCAATGAAAATAGGTCTGGCAATAAATGGATGGTTTCAACTCCCAAAACATGCATGGGTACTTGTGAAAGCAGATGAGGCAGTGCTTGTAGTATTTGAGAGAAAGATTCTTCGTAAAATATATGGACCAGTTTGCGTTAATGAAGAATATGACGACGATAGCATAGTTACACGCATCAAAATACAACGGCTGCGTTGATCATGTTGTCAGAATGGATGAAGAAGCTCCAGCAAAGAAGTCTTTTGAAGGCAAACACGGTGGTACACCCCTACCGGGAAGACCGAAAGCCCGATGGAAAGATCAAGTGGTGGAAGACACCTCGAAACTTGGTGCCAGAGATTTTAGAATGAGCGCAGAAAATCGAGGCGCTTGGAACTCTATTCTACGTTCGGCTAGTGGAACAAATGTTCTGTCATAGCCAATTAAAGTAAGTAAAGTATATGTCAAAATCAGTGATTAGTGCAACCTTGATTTTGAGTATGTCTCTAGTTGAGCACACACAACCAAAACTCGTTGACAGATAATGGACTTCGCGAAAAAAAATTTTACTCAGATGTTTGCTGTACACTACCTTGGTCAATATGTCTTGATGCAAACCTCTGCGCTACGGTGGCCTCAACCAGTTGTATACACTACGCCAAAGTGTAATAAAGAAGACCCAAGAGAGACTGATCGACACTAACCATAGAGCTGTTGAAAACCGCTTTGTAGTGAACAGCAAGACTACAAAGCCCATTTCAACAGCCCTATACGCTTAAAGGTGTTTGAAGATATGTCTAATTTTGGTATGTCTGTGAAATTGATATGACAAGATGACACCTAACATAAAATCATTTTTTAATAAATAGTTATAAGCACTTTTTGAAATATACACGAGAATAGTTCTATGAAAATCTTAACTATTCTCTAGGAAAACGATACCTTGCAACCGATAGTTTTCTTCTAGTAGCGTTGCATTTGGTCTATTAATTTCTAAATATGCTTTTAAAACTCACATTAATAACATTTTCATACGAAATTTATGTTCTGTGCTTTCCATTGGGCCCAACAAAAAAACTCCTCTTTTTATAATGTTTCTCTACAAATGCATAGCCAGCAATAGGATAGATATCGTCTTCATGGGCAATCAGAGGAAAATATCAGTATATAACCGATAGATGGGGTTGTATACTTTAGAAAGATATGTTGTTATGTTATGTTTAAAATCAAATGTAAGACTGTTGACTGCCTGACTGCCTGACAGACTTAATGTACAAAAGATTTATGAGATGAATATGCGACGATGACATCGACGACGCTGAGCTACACACCATCATACACATGTGGTGTACGAGTACATGAAATTGCGAATAAAAAGAATGTTCTTGCCCTTACCCCTATATCCGCACGACTAGTGCTAGGCCTTCATAGCTGTATGGATTTCCACACAACATACTATAAAATGCCAGTGTAGCCCCACTTGGCTTGCTTTAAACTGCTTTTGCAGCCTGGGGTTATAGAGAGAAGGCAACTCATGTTTTTTCTGCAGTTGTTGTTATTGGTGAGTGAGCGAACAATCAAGCTCTCTTCCTTTTGTTAAACAAGTCACGTTTTTTGGGAGATTTTCTTTTTTTTATATGTGTTGATGTTGGTCTTTTTTTTTTGTTTTTGCTAAAAAATATTTATAGGAGAGTAAACGAAAAAAAAACAACAACTAAAAATGAACCGCACAGATGAAAGTATTGCTGTCCATTGAAAAATGCCCTAATGTTATAAGCCATGATTTAAGAGGAGTGGGATATGAGCAGAGGATGTGTGCCATTATAAAGGGCATCTTTTGTTCATACAAAATAGGGTAAAGGGAGTTCTCATCAAATACTTAGATGAATTTTGGGGCCTTGTAGTTGTGCGAGGGCAATAAAATTTCTTTGTTTTAATAAAAATATTTGGTAAATCTTCTTTTATTAAAAGTATACACCTATATTCTTGATCGTCTTGACATTTAAAGTCGGTTTAGCCATGTCCGCCCGTCTGTCTGTGGAAAGCACGCTAACTTTCGAAGAAGTACAGCTAGGCGCTTCAAATTTTGGTTCAAATCGGCCTAAAACCTTATAAAGCTCTCATATAAACCGACTTCCCGATTTCACTTCTTGAGCCTCTAGAGGGCGCAATTCCTATCCAATTTGATGAAATTTGGCACAGTCATCATACCCACCACCATAGGATGATGGTTTGTAACCGTTTGTAACATCTCAAAATATTCGTCTAAGACCCAATAAAATATATATATTCTTGATCGTCTCGACGTTCTAAGTCGATCTAGCCATGTCTGTCCATCCGTCCTTCTGTCGAAATCACGATAGAGGTCGAACGCGTAAAGCTAGCCGCTTGAAATTTGCACAGACACTTAATATCGATGTAGGTCGTTGGGGATTGCAATAAACCGATCTCCCGATTAGACTTCTTGAGTCCTTACAAACCGTAATTTTAGACCGATTTCTCTGAAATTTTGCATGTAGTGTTATGCAATGACTTTTAACAAGTTGGATTAGTACGTTTCAAATCGGTCTATAACCTGGTATAGCTCCCATATAAACCGATCGCCCGACATGACTTCTTGATCCCTTACAAGTCGCAATTTTTGCCCGATTTGGCTGAAATTTTGCATTTCGTGTTCCATTATCACTTGCAACAACTGTGGCAAGTATTGTCCAAATCGATCTATAACGTGATATAGCTTCCATTAAAACCGATCTCCCGATTAGACTTCTTGAGCCCTTACACGCCGAAATTGTTGTCCGATTTGAAAAAAATCGGTCTATAACCTGATATAGCCCCCATATAAACCGATCGCCCAATTTGACTTCTTAAGCCCTTACAAGCAGTTTTTGTCCGATTTGGCTAAAATTTTGCATATGGTGTCCTGTTATGGCTTCCAACAACTGTGCCAAATTCAGTACAAATCAGTCTATAACCTGATATAGCTCCCACATAAACCCATCGCTCGATTTGACTTCTTGAGCCCTTACAAGCCGCATTTTTTGCCGATTTGCCTGAAATTTTGCTTTTAGTGTTCTGTGGTGATTTTCAACAACTGTGTCAAGTACGGTTCAAATCGGTGTATTACCTGATATAGCTCCCATATAAACCGATCTCCCGATTTGACTTCTTGAGTCCTTGAAAGCCGTAATTTTTGTCCAATTTGACTAAAATTTTGCATGTAGTGTTCTGTTATGACTTTCAATAACTGTACTAAATACGGTCCAAATCGGTTTATAACCTGATATAGTTCCTAAATAAACCGATCTCCTGATTTGGGTTCTTGAGCTCCCAAAAGCCGATTTGGCTGATTTTTTGCATGTAGTGTTTTGTTATGACTTTCAACAACTGTGCTAAGTACTGTCCAAATCGGTCAAGAACCTGATATAGCTCCCATGAAAACCGATCTCCCGATTTAGCTTCTTGAGTCCTTACAAGCCTCAATTTTTACAAAATTTTTATTCAAAGCTGGAGAAATGGTTTCTTTCATTCAAGGATCGATTCTGATCATAATTAGTTTTTTTTGCTCGATTTGCGTTGCACTAGGCCCGCCGACATCCTATCCAAATATGGTCCCAATCAGACCATATTTAGATATAAAGGGTGATTTTTTTGAGGTTAGGATTTTCATGCATTAGTATTTGACAGATCACGTGGGATTTCAGACATGGTGTCAAAGAGAAAGATGCTCAGTATGCTTTGACATTTCATCATGAATAGACTTACTAACGAGCAACGCTTGCAAATCATTGAATTTTATTACCAAAATCAGTGTTCGGTTCGAAATGTGTTCATTCACCGTAACGTTGCGTCCAACAGCATCTTTGAAAAAATACGGTCCAATGATTCCACCAGCGTACAAACCACACCAAACAGTGCATTTTTCGGGATGCATGGGCAGTTCTTGAACGGCTTCTGGTTGCTCTTCACTCCAAATGCGGCAATTTTGCTTATTTACGTAGCCATTCAACCAGAAATGAGCCTCATCGCTGAACAAAATTTGTCAAAATTTGAACACATTTCGAACCGAACACTGATTTTGGTAATAAAATTCAATGATTTGCAAGCGTTGCTCGTTAGTAAGTCTATTCATGATGAAATGTCAAAGCATACTGAGCATCTTTCTCTTTGACACCATGTCTGAAATCCCACGTGATCTGTCAAATACTAATGCATGAAAATCCTAACCTCAAAAAAATCACCCTTTATGTATGTGTAGCTGGCAAAAAGACCGGTGTCCCGATATCCCTCGTAAAAGGTATTTTCAGTAACATTGACTTCATTTGTGCGGAAAATATTGCTAAACATCAATTAAATTTTGTGAAATCTCACATTTTCCAACAGTGTTGCCAATTTGTTTAGTTGTTACCAAACTTTTTTGGCGTGTGAAGGGTTTTTTTTTGGTAGTAAACCCTTGTATGTTGACATCTTTGCTACCATATGATCGTAGATAAATTATATTACAATCCAAGGCGTATTTAATAAGGTGGCCGCATCAGCGAATTGCTACAACAAGGTATCTTTTTTTGGAACTAAATATGTCCAAATTTGTAAGTAAGGCGAATAAAATTCTATTCGCCGTGACATTTCAAATTTGCTTCGACCAATCAGAGCAAGAAGTTTATTTATTTTTGACAAATTTAAAAATGGACAAAATTCCCTTTAGCTCCAAAGGCTAACCGACAAAAACATCAAGAAGGCAGGTTTCACAAGGTTATTATAGCGGTAGATAGCTAACAAGTGAAGCTGATGTTGAATGCTGCAGAATAATAAGCGTACAACTAGCAAGGGCTCAGAAAGGAGGATTTTAACTAGAGGGGTTTTGTATGACTTTTTGAAGCTCTTGGATATTCTTGGGATTTTCAGGTCATTTGAAGAGGACAGTTAAAATTGTTGGCTACAAGGATGACGTTGTCATTATGGTGTGTGGTAGAGCTGGCAAACTATCGATAATCTAAAAATTCGATATTTTCAATATTTCTAATAATAAATATCGATACTATCGTTAATTTCCCATTATAGGCGCAGTGTATCTTAAACGAAAATAAGAAGCAAAAATCAGGAGATCGATTTATATAGGAGCAATATCAATGCACATACCTCATTTAATAAACTCAATTGGAAGCTATGAGAGAAATCATTGTAAATAATTTTAGGCTAATCGGATGAAAATGGCGCACTCTATAGTAGAGCTGGCAAACTATTGATAATCGCAACATTCGATATCTCCATAGTTTAAATAATAAATTTCTATAGTATCGATACTATCGTTAATTTCTCATCACCCATATTCTAAACAAAAATGAAAAGTAAAAATCAGGAGATCGATTTGTATAGAAGCTATATCAATGCCAGACCAAATAAAACCAAGATTAATAAAGTCAGTTGGAGGTCTTGAGAGAAATCAATGTACAAAATGTTAGCATAATCGGGTGAAAATTGCGCCCTCTATAGGCGCAGTGTATCTTAAAGGATGCATTCAGTGTCGGATTTCTTATTTTTGTTTAATTTTGCAAAAAAAATTAACTTTTGCGATAGTATCCATCGGAAAAATATCAATAAATTTTTAGTCAAAAAATTAAATATTGGGTTGCCCAAAAAGTAATTGCGGATTTTTCATATAGTCGGCGTTGACAAATTTTTTCACAGCTTGTGACTCTGTAATTGCATTCTTTCTTCTGTCAGTTATCAGCTGTTACTTTTAGCTTGCTTTAGAAAAAAAGTGTAAAAAAAGTATATTTGATTAAAGTTCATTCTAAGTTTTATTAAAAATGCATTTACTTTCATTTGAAAAATCCGCAATTACTTTTTGGGCAACCCAATATCAATAGTCCCGATAGTGCCATCTATAATTTCCCAGCTCTACTCGCCTATAGAGCAGAGCTGGGAATATGTCTTATAGGATGCATTCTGTGTTTGATCACTTATTTTTGTTTAATTTTGCAAAAAACGTAACTTTGACGATAGTATCGATAGGAAAAATATAAATCGATATTAAAAAAAAAAATAAAATATCGATAGTGCCATCGATTTTTTTTGTGGCCCTGTGGCAAGATTGGCAAGATCATTCACCAATATGAGGTAAATTTGTGTGTTCAGGATATCTCTCAGATGGGGTGAAGCTACCGCCCTCATTGCAATGTCAGGACTTTGACGTCGCGCCGGACACATGACAGACTTACATTTGATTTGTGGGGAAGAGTTATAACCTATTGTGGCATTGCCCAGAAATTGCAGGGGTAGGTGCAGGATTATGGCTAAATGAACACCTTTTATATGTCATTTAGCCATTCTTGACAACTACAGTTTTAAATGACAGATAAAAGGGAAATCTCCAGCCCGCCTGGCCGCCGTTTTGTCATGCATGTTGGCTTCTTCAATGTCTGACATTGTCCTGACGTACATTTTATATGGGTTGTTCTGCGCTCTTTTAAAATTTTTTTGTTAGCGACACAATGGACCTGAGTTTGCTGAGGGAAACGATTAAGGCTGTTAGACGCGTACCATCATATAATATAAGTTTAAGAATCATAACAGCAGTAAACACAAAAATCAATTTAAACAATATTTATTTTAAAGTTTTATTTTTGACAGGCGAATTCAAAAATGAATTGACATATCGAGTTCTATCAGCTGGGTTGATGCTGCCCCTGATTAATACGCCTTGTTTCAATCATCTTTGCAAGGTTGTCAAACAAAGCAAAAACATAATTGACATATTTTTATTCTACAATGCGTTCGATTTGCATTTTTAAAGCTAAGAGATTTTAAAATAAGCCAATGGATGCGATTCTCCGGCAAACCATAGTAGTTCTGGCCCAATTGCGTTCCGGCTGATACAGCGGCCTCAACTCCACAGAGCTAGGATTGATACCAATGTGCGGGATGTGTGTGTCTGTCGCCTGACTGTCCGTCCGCTCCCGCATCGACATCATCTCCAGTGTCTTCAGGACCAATTGGTTTGGGAATAACCTCAGAAAGTCAGAGCTGGTGTTGTTTACCAAAAGGAGGACGTATGACAAATTCAGGGAACCGGTTCTGGAAGAAGTAAGCTGCCGCTCTCTCGGGAGGCTAAATACTTGGGCATATATTTTTGAACAGAAATTGAACTGCAAAATGAACGTCGAGGAGAGTTAAACGGTGAATACACTCTACTCATGATGCACACTCGTTGGCCAGGAGTTAGGGACTAAGACCAGGGACAGTCCACGGGATGTAGGTTTGGCCGATCCTCACGTATGGGTGTTTGGGACTTGGAGAGGGTGCCTCTACAAGGTATGATGCAGAAGGTACAGTGTATTGTGGCGGACATTGACATTTACACTGTTATTTTGAGAGATAAAACTGTTCTCTATGCCATAAAGCTCTTCGGGTCAATAGTTTTTGTGTGTGTGCATGTATGTTTTTTTCTTTATCATACATGTCATCATTACGGTTGGGTGACCATGATTTAAGTTCTTCTACTTTGTGTTTTGTTACCTTAACTTATACGATCATGGTAGAATCAATCTACATATATGATTCTACCATGTATCTCTTCTCTTATATATAAAATATAATTTGTGTTTGTTTGTTTTTAGGTTTGTTTGTTTGTTTCGTATAGAATCAAAGACGGGTGAACCGATTACCTTGAAATTTTCACAGATGGTGTAGGTTGGTCTGGAAGGAAACATAGGCTATATAATTTTTTGATATCGGAAGGGGGCGGATCCTTTCCCTTACCCCAAAAGTACCACCCAAAAATAAAAATGGACCGATCGGGATAATATGGGACTCAAATGAAAGGTATTTGAGAGTAGAAAACGAATTTGATATCCAATTTTGGAGCTAAGGGTTTGGCGGTACGCCCTAAATCACCCCCTAAACTGAACTTCATTTCCGATTATGGCAATATGGAGCTCAAACCAATGGTATTCGGGAGTAAAGGACGAATTTGATATCTATTTTCAGAGCAAAGTGCCGGTGGCCGACCCAGCCCCAAAACACCCTCCAAACAGTTCATGTTTACCGACCATGGCAGTATGGGGCTCACATTAAATGGATTTGGGAGTGCGCCACGAATTTGATATCCATATTTGAGTCGAAATGTCTGAGTGCCTTCCCTACCCTAAAAAGCACTTCTCATTACCCTAATTTTCAAAAACACCAGATCTCGGAGATTGGTAATGCACTCTCACAGTCAAAACAAAACATGGTTTCTATTGTTGGGGTCGGGTTCCACAAGGGCCGTCCAAAACCTGCCAAATGGGTATATAGACCAATCGCTACAATATAGAGCTCAAAACGAAAGGTGGTTGAGAGAAAAAAACGAATTTAATTTGACAGCCCCACCCGAAAACACCTCCCTATTATATAAAAGCTGTTTGATGTATAAATTGATTGATTTTCGGGAAATTTATGCTCATTTTCGGTTTAAAGTCCCTGGGGTCCACCCTACCCTCAAACAGAATTTAATTACCGATCATGTCATTATGGGACTCACATAAAATGTATTTGAATGTAGGTACGGAGCGTATATTTACATTAAGGGGCAAGTGTCACTCTAAACCGGAAATATTTACCAATACGTAATACATGACTCAAAAGAAAGGTATTTGGGAGTGGAGTAAAAATTTACCCAGGAACCGAGAAGGGACACACTTCTCACACATCAATGAAAGCTTTCCGATTAAAGTTTAATCTCAATGATAAGGGACTTTTTTTATAGCCGAGTCCGACTGGCGTGCGCAGTGCGACACTCTTTGGCGAGAATTTTTTACATGACCATGCATGGCAAATGTGGTTAGCATTAAGAGGGGATCACCAGCGCTTTAAATTTTGTCCGCTGTTATCGCAGGCGTTCAGCGTTATAGGCGAACATAGGCTACAGTGGCAAGAATTCGAAATACACATTCATGGCGAAGTGTCCCAACCCTCAAAAGATATTAGAGAGTTAAAGAAGGCGCAGTGGGCCCGGTTCGTCTAGTAAGATATAATATTTCACAACAAAATATCAAAAATAACTGAAAAAAAGTTTGCTGCTTTTAAAAAAAACCATCAAAGTGAAATTTGCAACTATTTCACAACAAATGCGGCAGCAACAACAAAAACAACAACCAGAGACTGCTTTGTTGATTAGTAAATATACAAAAATAATAAACCCTAATTACTACAGTGACTTTGAAAAGAAAATATATGATAAACGTAAAGTAATGAAAGTTTTATTTTTTTTCAACAAAAGTCAAATGTTATGGGAAAAACATGTTTGGACAAAAAATAATTGCTATGGATCAATATTTTCCAAATGAGAGATATTAATGTACAGGTGTAAGAGGGTGGTAGCAGTCAATAAAAGAATAAATATGAATCAATAACGTGCGATTTTCGACATTTTTCAATTTCAACTGGTTATTATTTAAATATTCAAACAAAACCCAAAAAACGAAACTTTTCAAGTGATAAAAACCATATGCACGTAGGTTGTTATGGCTGTGTTATTTACATACATACATATATGTACAGGGTGGCTGATGAATATTGCTACAATGATGAATATTGCTACATTTTTTTTTCGGTGTATGGAATACATTTTTCTTTTATTCATGTTAAATTAAATTATTAAATTAATTATTAAATTATTATTAATTAAATTAATTAATTAATTAATTAAATTAATTATTAAATTATTATTATTAAATAGAAAAAAAGTTATTACATTTTTTTTTGGTAGCGGCTTTCATCAGCCACCCTGTATGTGTACATATGTTTGCATGTACACATATACCTTGATATTATGTACGTAATTAACAAAACACATTTTCTGGATGTTTGCCAATAAATGGAAGAACTGTCTTTCATTAAACTATTTCCACATTACTTTTTTTGTGTTGGCTTTTTGTGAGAGATGTCATTCTTGAGCAGAGATGCCAGATGTGCGACAATTTTTTATAAAAAGAGATTAGAGTAAACAAAAAAGAATTTTTGAACCAATAAGAGTTCTTATTGTAATATTTAAGAAACTGTTGGTATTGATATAGGGGCAGAGCTGCCAGACATTTTTCGTGAACAATCGTCAAAATTGAGAAAAAATCGACATTTTTTCATGAAAAAATCATAAAATTTTACTTTTTCATTTATGGTGATTTCCATTGTGCAAAAAAGTGTAGCATTTTTGAGACATGCTGCATTGAAATTTCAACTTTGTGTTCGTTTGTCAAAAAAAAAAATGGAACCCAACACCGGGTGTAGTGTTAGTTTGTAATAGTGTTGCCTACAGAGAATGGAAAAATGTTGCATTTCTTACACCGTGCCAAGTCTACGGTGGAGAATGTCGCACTTAAAATCAGCGTCTAGCATACAAGCAAATTTTGTTTAAACAGAAGAAGACAAAATTTGTTGAATGTTTGGAAAAACCCGCAAAGATTTAAAAATAAATATAAAATATAACAAGTTATAGTCCGATTCGGAACATAAATGAATGCTGAACATTGTAGGAGTCATTGTGTAATATTTCAGTTCATTCGGATAAGAATTGCGCCTTGTAGGGGCTCAAAAAGCAAAATCGGGAGATAGGTTTAAGATCCAAGTTCGGTTTATATGACAGCTATACCAGGTTATGAACCGATTTGAACCATACTGAGCACAGTAGTTGGAAGTTATATTAAAACACTTCGTGCAAAATTTCAGTCAAATCTGACGAGAATTGTGCCCTCCAGAGGCTCAAGAAGTCATGACCCATGATTGGTTTATATGGCAACTATATCAAAACATGGACTTAGCGCAGTTGTTGGAAGTGATACCAAAACACCATGTGCAAAATTTCAGTCAAATCGAACGAGAATTGCGGTCTCTAGAGGCTCAAGAAGCCAACACCCAAGATAGGTTTATATGGCAGCATGATCAATGTTATAGGCGATAAGTCACTCCAAGCGAGTAGCATTAACATTTTCTTTAACGCCATCTACTGGCTGTTTACGATTGGATCTATATGGAAACGCCAACACGAACAAAGAGAGGGCAGAGTGGTCAAAGTTGATGACAACCTATCGATTTTCTGAATAAAGAAAAATGATATATGGGAATTTAATTGAGGTTGTTTCCGGTATTATTTTTTAACTTTCCTACCCTGATACGAGCCTTAACAATAATTTTCTAGAATAATTTAGGGGCCTTTCTTTGTCATAGATACAAAAGAAATATACATATATTTCGAAAAAAGTTTCTATAGAATAAAGAATTTAGAAGAAAAAATCTGTAGAATTAAAATGTAAATTTTTTTATGGACTAAGAACGAGAAACATATTTTCGGAGGGTCACATTATGTCAGAATTGCGCCAGATTACGTCAGAATTTAACTTTTAGTGAAATCTGTAATCTCAGTTCAAATATTTTTGTTCACAAGGGGAGCTTGAAGTTTATAAACTATTTTCCTAAATATAAAGTTGTATATTTTCTGAGTTGTTTGAATTAAAAAAACAAAAGTGTCGTCTACTGGTACGTGCTGAACAGAAAGAACAATTGATATTATAACTTAAAGGAGACGGCCATTTTTTGGCACAAAAGCCAAGATACTAAAAACCCGATCTGTTTTCCAAAATCACCCTGAAGACTTTAATAATTACGTATGTGACCTTCAAAGTAATAAAAAATTGTTAAAACGTAAAGGGATTAAAACCAAATTCGTCAAGCTTCAAAAAGTCAAAATATTGCCAAAATTACGTAAAATCGTCACGTCTGGCAGTCCTTTGTATGTCGCCCACCCATACCCAAAGCATTTCTAATCACACAGGTTAGTCTTATTACAACATAGATTTAATGCCTTGCTGTAGTATATAAACTATTATAAATATTCACTATCCACCAAAATACTGATAAAGTTAAAAACTTTTAAAATATGGCATAAGCTTGCATATCTTCTGTGATCTTACACCTATTTTAAGGCATTTGGAACCCCCAACTGGGGAAAAATTTATTTTCGCAAATAATTAACACAATCTGGCAATACTATTCTCACCTACATACATATGTAATTACTGGCATAACTGAAACCAAGGTAGGTACTTATTGTTCTATTTACTGTTGTAGTATTTTTGACATATGATTTCAATTACACAATTTCCTGGGGGTAATGGGTATATTGTGCCCAAAGTTGGCTCATTTGATAGCAAGAAGATGTAATGAAAGCAGCTTTTCGTCATTCCTTTCCCCCTTGTGATTTAAAGAATGACTGATGCTACCCCTCAACTCTTTTTCTCACATATGTACCCACAGGCACACAATTCATTATGAAGATGATGATGATTTATTTTTTTAGAAAATCGAAACAGCTAAGCAAGGTATAAAATGACCAAACAGTAAAATATACCAAATCGAATCATTATAAAATCAGTAGCAACAAAAACAAAGAAATGAGCCAACAACAACAAAGCAAATAAATAAAACATCTAAAAAATTCGTCTACAGCAAGGCATTCATGGTCCGTCCATATACGACGTCCAACAAACAGCAGCAAAAAAACATTTCAACTACAAGAAGTAAATGTATCTGCGGCGGCGGCGATAACAACGCAAAACCATTCAAATACTCGGTAACTAAGGTTATCTCAAAAGTACAGTTGTGCAGTAAAACGTAACACATACAACAACACTACAAACAGAGAGACACACACACACTCAACAGCACTCATCGCAAAAGAATATGGCAGAGTAGCAGTAGCAGCAACAGCAGCAGCAGCGACAAAGAGTGAGAAGAGCCCAGCTATGGTGGGGTGAATAATACATACTCTATATACAAACATAACTACAAATATACATCTACATACATATGTATATATATATACGACAACCGTTGTACATACTTTATGTGTCTGTTGTATATATGTAAAACAAAAAATTGAAAAAAATCATCAACAACAACAACACAAACCAGACGACCGACCGACCCATCCATACTAGTCTCGGCGACGACATACTCTACGACACCAAACAAACAACGGCAGGAGATGATGGTGACGACAACGACAAACATCAACAACAATAAATAACAAAACAAAAAAAACAAGACTATATGTATAAAAATATATATGTATAAGTATATACTTAATAGTACATAAGGTGTTGTATATATGTATAAGAAAGTAGATATAAAAAGGGATTACATACACACACAAACTTAAGAAATTACATTGAATACAAATTTGCATCTTAAAGTACATCTCTGTAGCCGTTGATTAAACTAAATACATATGTAGGTATGTATAGAGGAGTATTTTCGTATTTTTATGTACCTAACTATGTACATAAATATTTTTACGAAAAATAGGTATGCAATACTTTTTATATCATTTATTACAAACTATATTCATTTCCTATATACAACTATGTACATACATACATATGGATATGTGTTCTCATCTAAGTGAATAAGCATACATTTCAAATTTATCATGCCACACACCTACATAATATTGCTAATAAACATTCAATCACTGTAAGTACATGGTTTACCAAACCCCACCCTAATTAATTCCATTTATATACTTATATCTCAAAAGCTCTAAATGCTGATTGGTTTGATGTGTACATAACCTCCCATAGATTTACATAACCAAATTCTTCCCATATGAATTGAATTAATGCGAAGTAAATATGGCCAAGAATTTTTCTCATTAATGTTAGTAATTCTTCTTACATTGAACCTTTGGGCTTTTATAACATTGTTCATAAAATTATGTACATACAAAAGTGGGTGGCTGTATACATAAGTATGTAATAGTTCGCGAAAAACCCCTCCAAAATTCTGTTGGAAGGAATACATACGACAATATACCCAAACCTTCAACTCTTTCTAATAAGCTTTACACAAATGATCGTTAATTAGATTATTTGATATGATTAATCATTAATCGGAATTAAAAATAGCAAAAACTTTAAAGCAATAATTCTTTTGAATGAAACAGCTGATTTTTGTTTACATTTTTAAAATATTTTTGTAATCCAGGGTACCCTTATAAAGTAATGAGCCTTATCACCATCAACACATGATAAGCAATACACTAATAGGCCTGTTACACCTCGAAATATAAATACATACATATGTATAAAATACCGTTTTGAATATATTCATATGTTGTATGAATTATAGATAGAGTAGATCAAGTATAGGGTAGGCCAGTATGTCAAAAACGATTGAAATTGACAAAGTTTCGCATTTGCTTGAGGTAGACTAATAGTGATATGACCGCCATTGTAGTAGCAGCAGTTTTGCATGTGTAGGTGATGCGGGGAAGATGGTGAGACGTTGGAGCATTTTTTATATCATTGCCCGGCTATCGCGTCCAACTGATACCGGCACTTAAGTGGAGACACAATATCAGACATGAACCAACATAGGGAAGTGGCATTGAAAACAATTAAGGATTTAGTAATTAGCATGGAATTCCTAACTTGGATTTTCTTTTTCGAGGTTACTTTATATTTTTTAGAGCGTAATACAAGCCGATTACTGGCTTAGGTGTATGTCCATAGTGGCATGTGGCGGATTAAGATCTGCACCCTCTTTTCAACCTAACCTAACCTAAAGTCACTTCTGCAACACTGGGGGTTCTTTTCAAGGGGGGTTCGTTTTTATACAGAAATCATGGGTCTTATGATTCTTGGACTAAAATTTCTGCGGTTCAGAAGCCTAATGGTGCGGGGAATGGGAAAGGGTGATTGTGTTATCAGTTATAGACAACATACTAAATGACAAGTTCTGCTCTATACTCTAGTTGCAAAACAAAGTGAATAGTCATATGATCCTTAGATTATTCGAAAGTGGCTAGGTTTTTCTTTTGCTTAACAGGTCACATTGGGATCCTTACTTGGGAGATGTCAACTTCGTTACCATAAGTGTCTCACTGTCCCATTTGTGCGCATTTAGACAAAGGATGTAACTGGATTGCTCCTACATGTATGTATGTTTCAGATGTAAGAGAAGAAATTTAGAACAAACCCTTAAATCCTGTTGCGGACTAAGAAAAACATGCAGCAACACAAGTGGTCGCTGACGTAAAAGCTGAGACCAAAAAAAATTAAAAGATGGTGGATGGTTTGGTACAAAATAGAATGGTTTGTTAATATTGCAAAGTGAAAGATGATATTAACTCTGCTGGCAGAAGATCAAAGAAGGAAACTGTGAAATTTAATTAATTCCACGTATGCTAAATGAATAACGTTCAGATTTACAGACTCGTAGCCTAGAATGTGTAAGCCTCACAATAGGAATTTTTTTTAAATATCAAATTAGAAGTAGATGGATGAAAATAAATTAAACTAAAAACAATTAACACCTCAGGGGTGTCATTTATTATGCTTAAGCATTTTTATAAGAGCCCATCCGATTTTATGGAAAATGTTTATATTTGTTGGAATCTTTAAGCAATTGACACATGGGTGTTAATTGGTGGCTATAATAGCACATGCTTATCCAGCCCTATACCAATTGAATTAGCCCCCCATATTATTAATACTACAAAATCATTATTCATTTCGTTTGTCTCAATAAATAGACTAATAAACATAATTGGAACAATATAGAGAAGCATAAAATAACAAACTTCTTTAATCGATGGCTCTCTCAGAGGCTTGGTGAATATCTACTACCTGTGGACAGGAACAACACAACCGGAGAGACTGATGACGCCGTCCAAGAATAGAACTCGAAATTTGGGGATGTCATGACACATGAGATAGTCTATAAAATGCTTCAAGCACCGCCAAATTGCGATGAGAGATATCTCAAAGGGTCGCCTGGAGTTTATGAGGTGGAAGAAAAACTCATCGGCTGCTTGAACTGTAGAAGGGTAGGAAAATTATCCGAAATATAGATAACAGTATCGCTCATTGAACCGACAATAAACAAGTAGACAACTTGGTTTACAACCTAAACAATATTAGTGCGACCAGGAAGCCACCTGAAGGCCGATATGGTGGACTCAGTGATTATTAGACTAAGCAACAAGTAATAAGGCGCTAAGTTCGGTCGGGCCAAACTTTGGATACTCACCACTTCGGGTATATATGTAAACCACCTTTCATCAAAATCCGGTGAAAATGCATACCTTATGCCCCATAGCAGCTATATCAAAATATGTTCCGATTCGGACCAAATGCTAATAAGTACAAGTCATTGTTAAATTGTGTATAATAAAATATTGATTTTTTAGTAGCTATATCTGAAAATAAACCGATCTGAACCATATACGACACAGATGTCGAAAAGCCTAACATAAATCACTGTGTCAAATTTCAGTGACCAAGACTTTAAATCGAGTGATCGTTCTATATGGCAGCTATATCCAAATCTGGACCGATCTGAGCCAAATTGAAGAAGAATGTCAAAGGTCCTAACACAACTCACTGTCCCAAATTTCGCCGACATCGGAAAGTAAATGCGCCTTTTATGGCCCCAAAACCTTAAATCGAGAGATCGGTCTATATGGCACCTATATTCAAGTCTGGACCGATCTAAGCCAAATTGAAGAAGGATGTCAAGGGTCCTAACACAATTCACTGTCCAAATTCCGCCGACATCGGAAAATAAATGCGCCTTTTATTGGCCCAGATCTTAAATCGAGAGATCGATCTATATGGCAGCTATATTCAAACCTGGACCGATCGAATCCAAATTGAAGAAGGATGTCAAACGTTCTAACATAACTCACTGTCCCAAATTTCGGCGACATCGGAAAATAAATGCGCCTTTTATGGCCTCAAAACTTTAAATCGAGAGATCGGTCTATATGGCAGCTATATCCAAATCTGGACCGATCTGTGCCATATTGCAGAAGTATGTCGAGGGGATTAACTCTACTCACTGTCCCAAATTTCGGCGACATCGGACAATAAAAGCGCCTTTTATGGCCCCAAAACCATAAATCGTGAGATCGGTTTATATGGCAGCTATATCCAAATCTGGACCGATGTAAGCCAAATTGAAGAAGAATGTCGAAGGGCCCAACACAACCTAGTCCCAAATTTCGCCTTAAATCGAGAGATCGGTCTATATGGCAGCTATATCCAAATCTGGACCGATTGAAGAAAAATGTCGGGTGGCCTAACACAACTCACTGTTCCAAATGTCAGCAAAATCGGATAATAAATGTGGCTTTTATGGGCCAGAGACCCTAAATCGGCGGATTGGTCTATATGGCAGCTATATCCAAATCTGGATCGATCTGGACAAATTGAAGAAGGACGCCGATGGGCCTAACACAACTCACTGTCCCAAATTTCAGCAAAATCGGATAATAAATGTGGTTTTTATGGGTCCAAAACCTTAAATCGAGAGATCGGTCTATATGGGGGCTATATCAAGATACAGGCCAATAAGCCCATCATCGAACTTAACCTGCTTATGGACAAAAAAGAATCTGTGCAAAGTTTCAGCTCAATATCTCTATTTTTAAAGATTATACCATGGTTTCAACAGACAGACGGACGGACATGGCTAGATCGTCTTAGATTTTTACGCTGATCAAGAATATATCTACGTTATAGGGTCGCAAATGGATATTTTGATGTGTTGCAAACGGAATGACAAAATTATAATACCCCCATCCTTCGGTGGTGGGTATAAAAACTCGTTTCGATCCTGAAACCTGGAAGATATCCATGTTCACCTCAAAGTTATAGGCCTATCCTTTACGTCCCAAATAGTTCGGAGTACTAATATTGGAAAGTCTTTAAACATTCAAATTTTGGATTAAGAAAGGCGATATCGACCATGCTTGACCTTCTGGCAAGTTTACAGATCAACAAAAGCCTACACCAATTCATGGTAAGATCTTCAGGAAGCGCATTCTTAACACGAAATTTTAAATTTCATTTCCTTTCCTTTCACAAAATCGATTGGAATGTTCCATTATACAAAACATTTAACACATTCTGCTCTTAAAGTTTTTTTTTGGGTAAAACACAATTTTCATACAATTTATTTAAAGAATTTCAGGCAAAGACATAGCACAATACACCACAACAAAAACAAGAAAAGAATCCTGTTGACTTTAAAAATGCAGCAACAAAGCATGACCAAAATCATTATTGCGAATGCCATGCCATACAACAACGTCACATACACAAAGGATACAATAACGAGGACGACGGCAATGGCGATGACGATGACGAACACACCACAACTCCCAACATACAATCAGACCTACTATATAGCTAGCAAGTCAAGAGCAGACATGTGTAGGGAGGAAAAAAAAAGCAATGCCCCGAGAGAGGGGTAGTCTCGAGAAGAGATGTTGAAAAAGATCGATGATGGTGGGATGGCGTTGGGAGGATATGGCATCGCGATGCTAGCAACATACGTAGCAAGAATTGTTGGAGGTGATGTGTCAGTAGGAGGCCGTCAGTGGGCTGTGATATGTGGGTTGGCGGGTGAGGTATACGGTTGTGGCAAGTGCAAATTGGTAGGATGACGATGGTGTTCTGTTTGAGCTATTATGGCACTCGGAAATGTTAAGAGTGGGCCGAAAATGGTGGCAGGCTTGATTTTTGTTTGACAGGCAGGAAGAGTTAGCCTTAAGGTGGTACACGAATATGTAAACCGCTGTGTTATGCTATGTATAGAGATAGGGTTGGCTGGGTATGTATGTAATGGCACTGCGTTGCGTTGTCAAAGGAAGCATAGCAAACCTTATTGGATTAAGGTAAGAGGAATAGGGGCTAAAATTTCTAATAGTAGCCGAATTGTTTTTCAATGATAAAAAAAAAGTTTAAAGGAACAGCAGACGGCCCAAGAAAATTATTGTAAATATGGTATCCATTTCAGAAAATCAATTGAAAACTGATTGATATAAAGAGATAATTGATTAAGCTATCAAAACTCTACACAACTAAATAAGACCTGAATAATAAGATTTTCTATAGAAAACCTTATTCAGCCAGGTTGAATTGAAGATTTTCTATAGAAAACCTTATTCAGCCTATAGAAAACCTTATTCAGCCAGGCTGAATTGAAGATTTTCTATAGAAAACCTTATTCAGCCAGGCTGAATTGAAGATTTTCTATAGAAAACCTTATTCAGCCAGGCTGAATTGAAGATTTTCTATAGAAAACCTTATTCAGCCAGGCTGAATTGAAGATTTTCTATAGAAAACCTTATTCAGCCAGGCTGAATTGAAGATTTTCTATAGAAAACCTTATTCAGCCAGGCTGAATTGAAGATTTTCTATAGAAAACCTTATTCAGCCAGGCTGAATTGAAGATTTTCTATAGAAAACCTTATTCAGCCAGGCTGAATTGAAGATTTTCTATAGAAAACCTTATTCAGCCAGGCTGAATTGAAGATTTTCTATAGAAAACCTTATTCAGCCAGGCTGAATTGAAGATTTTCTATAGAAAACCTTATTCAGCCAGGCTGAATTGAAGATTTTCTATAGAAAACCTTATTCAGCCAGGCTGAATTGAAGATTTTCTATAGAAAACCTTATTCAGCCAGGCTGAATTGAAGATTTTCTATAGAAAACCTTATTCAGCCAGGCTGAATTGAAGATTTACTATAGAAAACCTTATTCAGCCAGGCTGAATTGAAGATTTTCTATAGAAAACCTTATTAAGCCAGGCTGAATTGAAGATTTTCTATAGATAAGCTGTTTATTTTGCCACAATCTCTAATCAGACGCCCAACACAATATTTACAAAAACACCAATAGAAAAGAGAAAACAAAGCAACATTGAATATGAAATAACATGCAAAGGGAAAAAGTCGGATAGCTGCGACCGCATTTACATAGGTTCAAGAAAATGATCACTCAATACCAGAATAAATGAACACAAGCTTGACATAGAAAAACAAAAAGAAAAAAAAACAGATTTAGCACAACATGTATTCACTACCGGCCACTCTGTTGATTTTGACAACAGCGTATATTGCACAGAGAGAGATGAGAGAAAAAACTATTCACAATAGAAAGTCTGCGGATACAATTAAATATAAACAGGACGATAAATCTGAAGGAAAATGCTGAAATTAGTGCGAGCTTTAATTTAACGAAAAAAAAATCAATGTAACGCTTTAAATTAATGTCTTAAGATATAGAAATGTTCTTGTCTTGTGCATTTTTTTACTCGTTTCTCTGATAGTTAAAAAATTTGAAGAAACGTTAGGAAAATATGCAATAAAATCTTTGCTTTATTTGCTAACCGTCAAAAGGCTTTCAAGCGTAAAAGAGAACTTAATCCTATTCAACCAGGCCGACTTGAAGATTTTCTAAACAAAACTTTATTCAGCCACTCAATCTCTTAAGTTGACCGAGTTGGTTCGAAATAAACAGAGTTTCCAAAGCAAAGATTAACTAAGTTTAAATTTGCTATGAGAATATTTAGAAATAAGTTTAAGAAAAATAGCGTTCTCCGTATAAAAGATTCGAAATTTTGTGGAGGATAACAAAGGCTTCAAATGTTATAAAAGATTCGAGATTTTGTGGAAGAGGAAAAGGCTTCACATGTACCCTTACCAATTAATCAAAAATATTGATTTGGTATATGTGCTTAGCTTCTAATCACTAATCTAAATTTGCAAAATATGTTAAAACGCGATAAATAGACTTAACAAACAATGGAATTATGGATCCCTTACATACAAACAAACTTATGTTGATGTTATAGATAGGTAGCATGTCTTATGTACTGTTATTTTTTATACATACAGATAAAGCGCTCTCGCTCACTCCCCTGTGTGTAGGTAAAAACAACAACAATAACAGAAACATCACCAAAATTGCAATACGTACCAAAAACCAACTGAAGCCACCACATGCAGCCATATAGACATGCATGATTGTTGTATGTATGTATTTGTGAATAGTTGTTAAGGAAAAGCCCAGCATTGTGATTGACACTATCTCGCACATTCAAGAGATCTATTGTGAGAAAAAACCTTTCTTTTATGCCAAATTTTAAATATTAATAAAAGTAACCTAAAAAAATCAACGATTCGAGAGAACTATGTTCGTTTTTCACCGTTTAAAATCCATGTTTTCCACGATTTTTTTTGAACGACACACAAATAACAATGATAAAATAACATTTTTATTCAATTTTTACCATAAGTAATGAGGGAAAGTCCTACTGAATAAAATCAGCAAGTCTATTTGCTTTAAAATCTATTATCTAAAACAAGTAAAAGCGTGTTAAGTTCGGTCGGGCCGAATCTTTTATACCCTCCACCATGGATCGCATTTGCCGAGTTCTTTCCCGGTATCTCTTTTTAGATAAACAAAGGATAAAAGCAAAGAATAGCTTTGCTAATTGAATTGAATGTTGGAGACCACAGTACAAGTATATGTGTAAAATTTCAGCCAAATCGAATTAGAATTGGGTCTTTTAGGGGCTCAAGAAGTAAAATAGGGAGATCGGTTTATAGGGGAGCAGTATCAGCCTAAAGAACTATTCAGACCATATTTGACACATATGTTGGAGGTCATGGAAGAAGTCGTTGTTCAACATTTCAGCCAAATCGGATAATAATTAGGCCTTCTTGAGGCTCAAGAAGTCAAGATCCCATATCGGTTTATATGGCAGCTATATGAGGTTATAGACCAATTTGAACCATATTTGGCACAGTTGTTGGAAGTCATAACAAAACAACTCATGCAAAATTTTAGCCAGATTCAAGATCGGTTTATATGGCAGCTATATCAGGTTATGGACCGATTTAAACCATATTTAGCAAAGTTATTGGAAGACATAACGTCATGTAAAATTTCAGATCGTCATGTAAAATTCAAATCAGATAGCTTTACTTCTTCGAAAGTTAGCGTGCTTTCAGCAGACAGACGGACGGACATGGCTAGATCGACTTAAAATATCATGGCGATCAAGAATATATATACTTTATGGGGTCTTAGACGAATATTTCGAGGAGTTACAAACATAATGACGAAATTAGTATACCCTTATCCTATGGTGGAGGGTATATAAAGTAATTGGTGAAAAATAACGCGAAAAGGGAATATAGTACCAGCCTTTAGCCGATGAACCGAATCCATTGTAATTAAAAGACTGAGCTCACTAGTTTCTCCTGTATAGTTCTAGGATCCAGTTCTGGCATACTAAATAAAAAAAATAAGAACTGTGTTTATGGGTACCAGAGAGCCATATTGACTACAGTTATCAATTATGGTTATGACAACACTAGTATTTGCCAGAATGCTTATTTCTGATCACTGAACTAGTTCGTTCAGTTAGATCACTTGTTTATTGGACTGCAGTGAGCGCGCATTTTAAAGAACGTCGTTTCGTATCAGCTCACTGAAAAAGTGGATAAATTCGTTCCCTTAAGGCCAAAAACAGAATAAGTGCGTTAAAAAATCCCGCTAATTTTCAACTGGGACTACTGAAATCGAGCGTCATTCTGTGTTGTCATGTGTTGGGTCAAACTTGAGCCAAATTCTGGGATATTTTAAATGCTGGCTATATCTCTCTATAGACCGATTCGGATCATACTTGGCATGGATGTTGGAAGTCATAACTCAAGTCTTTGTTCCAAATTTTAGCCAAATCGGATGAAAATTGAGTCTTCAAAAGGCTCAAAAAGTCAAATTCGGGGATCAGTTTATACGGGGCCTATATTTGTTTATAGACCGATTCGGATCATACTTCACATGGATGCTGAAAGTCATAACTCAAGTCTTTGTTCCAAATTTCAGTCAAATCGGATGAAAATTTAGGCATCTAGGGGCTCAAGAAGTCAATTCGGGTGATCGGTTTATATGGGGACTATATCTGTTTACAGACCGGTTCGGATCATACTTGGCATGGATGTTGGGAAACATAACTCAAGTCTTTGTTACAAATTTCAGTCAAATCGGTTAAAAATGTAGCCTTCTAAGGGCTGAAGAAGACAATTCCGGGGATCGGTTTATATGCGGGCTATATCTGTTTATAGACCGATTCGGATCATACTTCGCATGAATGTTGACAGTCATATCTCAAGAGTTTGTTCCAAATTTTAGCAAAATCGGATGAAAATTTAGGCCTCTAAGTGCTCAAGAAATCAAATCCGGGGATCGGTTTATATGGGGGATATATCTATTTACAGACCGATTCGGATCATACTTGGCATGGATGTTGGAAGACATAACTCAAGTCTTTGTTCCAAATTTCAGCAAAATCGGATGGAAACATAGGCTTCTAAGTGCTCAAGATATAAAACCCGGGAATCGGTTTGTATGGGGGCTATATCTGTTTACAGACCGATTCGGATCATACTTGGCACGGATGTTATCAGACATAGCTCAAGTCTTTGTACCGAATTTCAGCCAAATCGGATGAAAATTTAGGCTCCTAGGGGCTCAAGAAATCAATTCAGGGGATCGGTTTATATGGCGGCTATACCCAAATGTGAACCGATATGGCCCATTTGCAATCCCCAACGATCTACATCAAAAAGAAGTATCTGTACAAAATTTTAAGCGACTAGTTTAACGCGTTCGAACGCTATCGTGATTTCGACAGAAGGAGGACGGTAGGACATGGCTAGATCGACTCAGAATGTCGAAACGATCCAAAATACATATACTTTATGGGGTCGCAGATCTATATTTCGAGGTGTTACAAACGGAATGATTAGATAAGTATACCCCCATTGGGGTTGTGGGTATAAAAATTAAAAAATGTTTATCACTGAACTATTGCATTCTATAAGTGTTACTTTCTTGTTTACAAATTTCTGAAACGAAAGCTACAAACTTTCAGGAATTTTCGGAGAACATGTAAAGGACTCATAAATTCATTTATATACCGCTGGGATACTTCTACTTGCATGGTGGGTGGGGAGAGAGGTAGAGCGGCAACAATAGAATACTGCTACCAACCATTACCATGGCCACAGATTCTGAATAACAGCCACCACAAGTGCCACAAACGAAATCTGTTTGCAAGAGCTAAAGTAAAATACTTCTTACCCTCTCTCTCTCTCCCTCTCTTTTATTTCCTGTGAAAAGTGCCGATATTTCCCAGTTTCGACCCTCTCGGATAATGGGCGAGTTAACAAAAACAACAACAGCAACTACCGAATCTAGAAACAGAACTGGCAGCCACTACTCAAAGCTTGTTAGATTTGGCAGTGTTGGTTGCAAGAAGTCGGTGTGCCTGCCACCACCACCAACCACCCCACACAATGGCATGGATGATTGCAAGGCATGCATTCACATAGTGCATCCGTATTGCTTGCACCAGCTTTTGTCCAGGCCTTTGGTTGCAGCATACAGATGATGTTGGTCTGTTTATACACTAACGCAAATCCACTCTCAAACACATGCACACAAGGATGCACATGCACTGAAGGAATGGATGGTTGTTGTTTGTAGATATCAAAATTTGGCTAAACTATAGAGACATCGAAATATATCGCATATACATATATACAACTACAACTACAACATACTACATACAAGAATTAATACATATTGTACTTCCTAGATACAAACATTAGTCGTTAGATTTAGTTTATATTATGTACCTTAGAGGGATGTGCATGTATGTATATACAAAGTACACTTTGTGCATACGTATTTTAATACATGCAGTGTAATAATTGTATGTATATTGGAAATTTCCATTAAGGCTTGGGTGTTGAGTAAATGCTTTCAACTTTTAATTTTTGAAGAAAGTATTTGGAAAGCATTTTTAAAGATTTTAAAGATTTTTGATAACTCGGTAAATTTTTTGCTTAAATCATACCTTGCGAAAACAAATTGTCGCTACAAAAGACATGGCAACACTGCTGCAGTATCAGCACTGTAACAAAACAGTAGTCTTAGGGTGCACTCACACTTCGTGATGGAAAAAACACAATTAACAATTTTTATAATCGGTTTAAAGAGGCGGCCAGGTTTCACTTATTAATGTTGCGGAAAGCTGGTTCCTTTTTATATCCTCCACCATAGGATGGGGTTATACTGATTTCGCCATTCCGTTTGCAACACATCGAAGTATTAAACTGAGACCCAAGAAAGTATTTATTCATGAAAGTCTTGACATTCTAAGTCATTTTAGCCATGTCCGGCCGTCTGTTTGTCTATCGAAAGTACGCTAACTTTCGAAGGAGTAAAGGTAGGCGCTTGAAATTTTGCACAAATACTTCTTATTAGTGCAGGTCGGTTGGGATTGTAAATGGACTATATCGGTCCATGTTTTGATATAGCTGTCATATAAACCAACACTGGATCTTGACTTCTTGAGCCTTTTGTGGGCGCAATTCCCATCCGATTTGTCTGAAAGTTTGCATGAGATATTTTGTTATGACTTCCAAGAACTGTGCTTAGTATGGTAAAAATTTGTTCATAACCTGATATAGCTGCCATATAAACCGATCTTTGATCATGACTTCTTGAGTCTCTAGAGTGCGCAATACTTATCCAATTTGGCTGAAATTTAGCATGAAGTGCATTGTTTTAACTTTCAATAACTGTGTCAAGTATGGTCCGAATTGGTTCATAACTGATATAGGTTAGGTTGGGTTAGGTTGAAGAGTGGGTGCAGATATTAATTCGCCCCATGCCACTATGGACATACACCTAAGCCAGTAATCGGCTTGTTGTGCGCTCTAAAAACTATAGAGTAACCTCTTAAAAGGTTAACCTCTTAAAGGGTTACTTTATAGTTTTTAGAGCGCACAACAGCCGATTACTGGCTTAGGTGTATGTTCTGTCCATAACCCTAACCTGATAGAGTTCCCATATAAACCGGTCTCCCGATTTTACTTCTTAAGCCTCTAGAGTAGAGCTGGCAAACTATCGATAATAGTTAAATTCAATATTTCTAATAATAAATATCGATTCTATCGTTAATTTCCCATCACCCACATTTAAAACAAAAATGAGAAGTAAACATTAGGAGATCGATTTATATACAGGCAATATCAAGGCACCGACACAGAATAATACCAAATTTAATAAAGTCCGTTGGTAGTAATGGGAGAAATCATTGTACAAAAATTTAGTCCCATCTGATGACAATAGCGCCCTCTATAAGCGTAATGAGTCTTATAGGATACATTCAGTGTCAGATCGCTTATTTTTTCAATTTGGCAAAAAATGGAACTATGCCGATAGTATCGATAGGAAAAATATCATCGATATTCCAACAAAAAATAAAATATCGATAGTGCTATTGGTATATTGCTAGTTCTACTCCCGAGGAGGTAATTCTTATCCGATTTGGCTTTTTCACAGTGACTGTTTCTATGACCTCTAACATACGTACTTAATATGATTTGAATCGGACCGTAATCTAATATAGCTCCCTATTTTTCTTCTTAAGCCTCTATAAGGAGCAAATTTTATCCAATTTGGTTGAAATTTTGCACAATGGCATCTACTACGGTCTCCAATATCCAAGCCAAGTATGGCCCGAATCGGTTCATAACTTGATATAGCTCCGATAGCATAGCAATTCTTATCCATTATCATTTGTTTGCCTATAAAGAGATATCAGGCAAAGAGCTTGACAAATGCGATCCATGGCGGAGGGTATAAAAGATTCGACCCGCCGAACGCTTTTACTAGTCGAAGTTATAAAAATCTGAAGCGATTTAGGATCTGCTTTTTATTAGCATTATACACTCAAGGCAAGTTAGGTGTACTGGAAAGATGTCCAGCGCCATGTTGGGCAGCATAGATAGTTAACGATATCATGCAATAACAGTCGATAATAAGAGCTTTGCACTGTATTGTTCACAAATTTTCTCAAATTTCTCATCGGTTCGATTGCTATCCACCAGTGAAAGTCGGACGTTCTAGATAAAATTTCTGTGCAAAGTTGTCCTGGATAATTATCGATATTATGCGATAACAGATAATAATTATCGAAAATTACTGAAAAAATCTTATATAAAAATCGATTTGTGTTTGTTTGTTCCGTATAGACTAAAAAACGGCTAAACCGATTACCTTGAAATTTTCACAGATTGTGTTGGTTGGTCTGGAGGGAAACATAGGCCATATAAATTTTTGGTATCGAAAGCGGGACGGACCCTACCCCTTACCCAAAAAAAAACACCACCCAAAATCAAATGTGGACCGAACGGGACAATATTCAAATGAAAGGTATTGAAGAGTAGAATACGAATATAGCATCAACATTTGATTCTAATGACCCAGCGGGCCGCCCCAACCCCAGCACTCCCCCAAACAGATCTATTGGACGTCTATGTCAATATGGGACTCAACATGGGTATCAAATAAATGGTATTGGAGAGTGGAATACGAATATGTTATTAAAATTACTTGAATCTAAATACCCAGCGGGCCGCCCCAACCTCAAAATTCCCCCAAACAGACATATTGGACGTCTATGTCAATATGGGACTCAAATGAAAGGTATTCGGGAGTAGATTATGAATATGGCAAAAAAAACAAAGTCCATGTAATGGGAGGTGTCTCCAGCCCCAAAAACTTGGCTATATGGGACTCAAATGAAAGCAATTTGGTAGTAGATTAGGAAAATTACATTAAAATTTGTGAGATTGCATTACAGGATATTGTCCGGCTTTAGACCATTGTTTAATGTTTTCTATTCAAAGCATAGTATAGCAAAAAACATTTAAAACACCTCAAATAGGTTATTTGATTCATCATCATTATGGGACTCAAATGAAAGGTTTTTGAGAGTAGAACAGAAATCTAGTTTTGAGGCCAAGTGTTTCTGGGTAAGCCCCCGCTAAACTGAACAAATGAAAGGTTTTTGGGAGTAAAGAACGAATTTGATACCTATTTTTAGGGCAAACTGCAAGCCCCAGCCCCAAAACGCCTTCCACATCGTACATGTGGCAATTTTGGGCTTTAATGAAAGGTATTTGGTAGAAACGCATGAATTTGAAATCCAAATTTGGAAGAAATGTTTGAGGTACCATCCCACCTCCAAAAAGCACTCCCCGTCAAATGGAAATAACGACAATATAGGGGTCAAATGAAACAGGACTTTGTTACCGACTATGGTAATATAGGACTGACATAAAAAGTATTTGAGAGTATAGCACGAAACTTATATTTACTTTAAGGGCCAAGTGTCTGGGTGGCCACCTCACTCCCAAAATACACCCCAAACCGGACATATTTATCCACTATATATAATGTAGGAGTCCAAAGAAAGGTATAAGTGATTAGAACAGAAATTTGTCCATGAACATTTCATTAAAGAACAGGGACAAACTTCCCACATACTAATGAGTGCTGTCCGATTCAAGTTTAAGCTCAATGATAAAGGAATTGCGTTCTACAGTGCGACAACTCTATGAGGAGAAATTTTTACATGACTTCTATGCATGGCATAGTATCTCACAAATGTCACCAACATTAACATCTTTTCAATGGTCTCGCTAGGATTTGAACACACGTATTTAGCATCATTGGCGGACTTGCTTACCTCTGCGCTTCAATGACACGAATTCGATATACACATTCGGGGCGAAACGTCTTCATCTTAAAACACTGCCAAAATCGGGTCTATATATCGACCATTGTAATGTGGGGCTCAAGTAAAAGGTATTTATAAGAGCGTTTAAGAAGGGGCTGCGGAGCGGGCCCGGTTCGTCTAGTAGAAAAGATAAAATTTTACATTTTGAACAGAATATTCCTTCCTGACAAATCCACAATTTTTGTTTTGAATCCCCATCAAATCCCTCAGTCAAAAATGTCGTCCCCATTTTCTCTGCCCATTAGCAGAGAAATATGTAGGTGGACCGCATTTTTTCAAATGAGCAGTACTAAGTTTTTTTTTACAAAATGATTTCAACATTCTGCTAGCAACATTGTAAAATTTCGTAGATTTCAAATGTACATGTCTATTGAATGCAGCGAACTATGACAATCATCTGTTTACAAAAATTGTTTTTTAAGAAACGTTGTCTATTTATTTTGTGTTATTTTTTTTGTGTAGAGATATTATGGATATGTGACTCTCTAATCCCCCTGAATTCATTAAAAACCTCTGCTCCAGTGCTCTCATTCATAATGAACCAATCCGTGTATATAGAGGGAACAGAGAAGTTCGGGACGACCCCAGCCCAAAGCCCAAACGAATGCCCGAAATCCGAAGAACGCGAGTTCCTGACTCTCTCAGTCAGAATACTGTACTTAACGCAACGCCCTCCAAGTACAAGTGCAAAGGCCTCAGATCCAGTATCGAATTCAGTGCTGCTCTTGGGGCGTCCCCGTGATCCTGATGTCAGCATCGCCACAATTCCATGTACTTCTCCATCATCAACATTGTTTAATAAATTACTTACTAAAAAATGTTTTACGACAGGTTTGGGATCTGTAGATCCAAAAAGATGGGTCAGCAGAGGAACACCTCGAGGAGGTGTACTGTGTTCTCTATTTTAGAATATAGCCATTAACAATATAATATTGTTTCTGGAAGAAAAAGTGTAAAAGTGGTCGAGTATGCTGATAACTCTTGCCCTATACACCTGCAAGAGGGCTATTTGCATGCACTTGTCATGCATTGGGTATATACTGCAGTTGTCAGACCTATAATGTTATATGGTGTTGAGGTCTGGTGAGCGGCGCTTCAATACCTCTGGACATCGTGGCTAGACAAACTGCTGCGATCACTGCTGCGAGGCTAAGGAGCCTTTCCCTTTGGTCATGCGGCGTATACGGGCACTGTGTTATTCTTGATACAATGCCCGATTTCCCTGGCATTATGGATTACACATTGCCTGAGCCGCTTACAGGGAAAAAAGTACTATACCCCTATTCATGATAGAATCTATTGGAACTACAATATCCCTGGTAATAAAGGTAGCATAGACTTCTACACGGATGGCTTTGTACTTGAAACTACCAATTTGTAGAATTTTTTTTAGCTTGGTTGACAGTCATATGATAACAATGATGTCAACATACAACAATTTTCTACCAAAACAATGCTTTACACGCCAAATAAGAAAGTTTGATTTCAAATAAACAAATAAGCAACACTGTTGGAAACATTGTGAGATTTCACAAAATGTAATTGATGTTTAGCAACATTTTCCGCACAATCGATGTCAGTACTAGGCTTGAGGTAATGACATATAAGGTCACTGAAATTATTAAGTATGTTCCCCCTTTTCTTGAGATATAGAAAGGCAGACTGTTATCATCACAACAGTTTTATTTTATCTTATTCGATCTATGTTTAATCACATATGAAAGTATATTAAAACATTTATTTAGTTTGTGTATTTTATTACATTTGTCTGACAAATTTGTTGTTTTTCGTAAAACTTGGAGTTGCTGAAATTAAAATTGACTTAACCCATTTCCCCCTACGTAAAAGACAAATTCAGACTTTTTTGCTCTTCATTTTCATAGAAAACACACGACAAACTATACATGTGGTAAGTGTACGATACCTAAACTTTTTCTTTGATGTTTTGCTGTTTGTTGTCCGGTGAATAACCCAAAAAATATATAGAACCAGTTTTGCAAGTCGTTAACGTTATTTTTTAATGATTTGTTTGTTTATTATATATGCGTGTGCGAGTATATGGTTGGAAATGGTAATTTTTCTGTTCGAAATTCAAAAAACATGTGTATGAATATATGTACAATATATTATAAAGGGTGATTTTTTTGGGGTTAGGATTTTCATGCATTAGTATTTGACAGATCACGTGGGATTTCAGACATGGTGTCAAAGAGAAAGATGCTCAGTATGCTTTGACATTTCATCATGAATAGACTTACTAACGAGCAACGCTTGCAAATCATTGAATTTTATTACCAAAATCAGTGTTCGGTTCGAAATGTGTTCATTCACCGTAACGTTGCGTCCAACAGCATCTTTGAAAAAATACGGTCCAATGATTCCACCAGCGTACAAACCACACCAAACAGTGCATTTTTCGGGATGCATGGGCAGTTCTTGAACGGCTTCTGGTTGCTCTTCACTCCAAATGCGGCAATTTTGCTTATTTACGTAGCCATTCAACCAGAAATGAGCCTCATCGCTGAACAAAATTTGTCAAAATTTGAACACATTTCGAACCGAACACTGATTTTGGTAATAAAATTCAATGATTTGCAAGCGTTGCTCGTTAGTAAGTCTATTCATGATGAAATGTCAAAGCATACTGAGCATCTTTCTCTTTGACACCATGTCTGAAATCCCACGTGATCTGTCAAATACTAATGCATGAAAATCCTAACCTCAAAAAAATCACCCTTTACTTCCCTTTTTTACTCATTTGGAAATATTATGCATACCAAAAATAAAATCATGTTTTGGGCATACTTTGTAAATGAATTCATATGAGTGAGAAATTTAATAGTTCCTTCATTATTTTGAAATAAATTGGTAATAGTTTCAAAGATCCTATTTTAAAAGCAGGAAAACATAATAAAAACAATATCTCCCTAGCAGGTGCAAGGTCTTTTTAACCCATTACAGAATGTTGGATTTAAATATCAAGTATTTCTTGCTTTCTTATTGAAGAGAGTGGGATATTTACGTTAAAATACCATTAAAAACGCCAACTAAAATCCCGCAGTTTTCAAACTCAACTCGCCCACCCTATAGTTTCTAAAGTAATCCCCATTCATATTATCATTGCAAACATCATACCGATTTAAGGAAATTACCAATCATATCGAAGATACAACTTCCGATAGAATTTACTTGAACTACTTCTGTTCAACTCCAGCCTTAGCACTAAGTGAGATCGTCCGTCATCGTCCAAAATTATTCCAACAATCCTAATTCGGTGTTTCGTTTTTATTTTTCTATTCCTCTATTTCGCCTGGCTCTTGCAGACATAAAACCAACGAGTTTGTTCCTTTTGGCAGGTGATTTAGATCGTTGATAATCTAATGCAAATTTGCCCATGAACATTCCATTAAGGAACAGCAGGGATACTTCTCTCATGTCAATTTTATCTGATGTTCTCGCCGGGATTTGAACTCAGGCATTCAGCGCCAAAGGCGGACTTGCCAACCTCTTTGCGAAGGTGCACGGTGGCCGATATGCCCAATCTACCGGCTTCTTTCCTCTAGAGGGCGCAATTCTCGTTCAATTTGCCTGAAAGTTTGCAATTCTGTTGTGTCTTCCAACAAAGCAGACAAAATTCTCTACAATTTTTTTATTCGGGCTCTTGGCTCAGCGAGGTTTCGATTCTTACTCCAGAGATTATGCTCCCATTTCACCCCATAGTGGTGGAAATCATTGATCTGACAGCATTTAAGTCACATTTTAAAACTTTATAATCGATGTTTTACTTTGTATCGATAACCGATACTCCACTGAACAAATTTAATTTTTTAGATTTGTTTTGCTTTCAATATTCGCACTGCTATTAGCTGTCAAATATAATATATAAAAGTAAGTGCATTGAAAGAATTTGGCCCCAAATTACTCAGTGCGTGGTTTTGGCAATATCCAACCATTTGGTTAATAATTTTATAAACTAAGATTTTTATTTAATGTAGAAGGCATTTATCCAGGACAACGAAGTTTTGGATAAATTATCAGTACAGGCTTATCTAGAACATCTGTTGTCAGGATTGTCATGAGATGTTTTTAAAAAATAAGTGTGGGCACTTGCAGAAATATTTCTATTGTGAATGGTAAAATAAAATTAATACCAATTATTTATATTTACAATTTCGTGCACCAACCTTAATAGATTGGTGGAGTGCATCTTTTTGGATTCGATCGGATACGGTCCAGTTTATTAATTACGGTTAAGTTTATTAATTTTGTTATATGCTGGTGTGAAATGTTCAAAAAGTTCTGGGCCGAATTACCGCATACGTGAACAAGTAAAATCGTTCGAAATCTCTCTATTGTGAATTACGAATTTCTTTATTGAATGAAGATTTTTGAAATTTAAGATCAAAAATGCTTTAATCGCTCATTATTCGTAAAAAAATTCAATTAAAATGTCTGTAAAAGTGGTATAACGTCCATAAATACGATATGAAGTTTCATTCGATACGAAAGCACACTCGATCACGTATGCGGTAATTCGGCCCTTACCCGTTTTGCCCGACTAGTAGTTAAATAATTTTTTAGGCATAATGAATGTTTCCAAGCTCACCTTTTTTTAAGATAAGATGGTGGTGGGTAGTCATTTCGTTTGTAAAACCTAACATTTTGATCTAAGACCCCATAAAGTACATACATTCTTGATCGTCTCGACATTCTGAGTCGATCTAGCCATGTTCGTCCGTCTGTCGAAATCACGATAGCGGTCGAACGCGTAAAGCTAGCCGCTTAAAAGTTTGCACAGGTACTTACTATTGATGTAGGTCATAGGGGATTGCAAATGGGACTTATCAGGATTTGATTTCTTGAACCCCTAAAAGCCACAGTATTCATCCAAATTGGCTAAGATTTTGCAGATAGTGTTCTGATATGACTTTCAACAACCGTGGCAAATACGGCCCAAATTGGTCTATGTTGTTGTTGTTGTTGTAGCTGTGAGTTATACTCTGAGGCGGCAACCTTGCCGATGAAGAAGTCCATTGGGTCAATCCGGTACGTACAACCGGCTGCCATGGGATTGACAAATTGGACTATAACCTGATATAGTTCCCATATAAACCGATCTCTCGATTTGACTTCTTGAGCCCCGGAAGTCACGATTTTTGTCCAATTTGGCTAAAATTTTACACATACTGTTCTGTTATGACTTCCAGTAACTGTGCTAAGTACGGTCCAAGTCGATCTAGTCCTGATATAGCTCCCATATAAACCGATCTCCCGGTTTGATATCTTGAGCCCCTGGAAACCGCAATTTTTGTCCGATTTGTCTAAAATTTATATGCGGTGTTCTGTTACAACTTACAATAACTGTGTCAATTACGGTTCAAATCAGTCTATAACTTGATATAGCTCCCTTATAAACCTATCTCCCGATTTGACTTCTTGAGCCCTTACAAGCCTCATTTTTTGTCCGATTTGGCTGAAATTTTGCATGCGGTGTTCTGTTACGACTTTCAACAACTGTGCCAATTGCGGTACAAATCAGTCTATAACCTGATATAGCTTCCATATAAACCGGACTCTCTGGTTCCTTGTTGGGTTCCTAGAAGCTTTAATTTTTGCTCCGCCAAATCCTTCGACCTCAACGTCCTTCAATTCAAGGCCTTTAGGGCCGTCATACTGTTCACATATATCTTAAGTTTCGAAGGTGGCAGGTCCATCCACCGGATCTCCTTTGCGACCAACGTAATGGCGTAGGCCTCTGCCTGAAAGATCGTGAACAAGTTCGCCCATCTAGCTGGAATACCGTTATCGAGTGTCTTTGAGTAAACTCCCAATCCCGTCCCCGACTCCACTCCAGAGCAATCAATGAAGACCGAGGTATCCAACTCAAACACAGCGTCCGCCTCCCACTCCGTTCTTGCTGGAAAGTGAATCCGGAACAATCTTTCCCGAATCGATCTTGGCTACAGGTAGTCTGAGACACTCCTCAGCCTACCGCCTGCATCCATGGCCTCCAGAATGGAGCAGTGGCCGTGTCCGCCTTCTCTCAGCATGTCCAGTTGCCAGGGCATACAGTATATCATCCTCGGGCTAACTCCCCACTTGCAAATAATAATGAACATTACATTAAGGATTGTCTGATTCAACCTTTAGCTCAATGACAATGTCCTTTCTATAGTCGAGTCCGAAAAGCATGCCGCAGAGCGACACCTCTTTGACGAAAAGTTTTTACATGGCATAGTACCTCACAAATGCCGCCAACATTAGGAGCGGATAACCACTGTTGAAAATTTTTTCTAATCATCTCGCCAGGATTCGAACCCATGCGGACATACTAACCTCTGCGATACGGTGGCCTCCTTCCTACCCAAAATTCGTCTGCAGGAGTAGAAGACGAACATCGCTTATCCGCTCCTTTCTTCCGTATCCCTATTCCAAGACAGTTTATAGTCGACTACTAGCCTTAGGTATTTCGTCTCATTTGATAACTAGAGTGGTCTCCTCCAATGACGGGAGTCTGAAACCCAGTATCTTATATCTCCGAGTGAAGCACCAGCTTTCTCTTCCTAGCCCATCTCGAAAGCTTTCCTTCCACACTTTCTCCCAAGTCCGCATTAACAATTCTGCCGCGACGCATAATATCCGTCCACCGGGAGATACTCAGGTGAACGTCATGTTGTTTAATGCCCCCTCAATATCGAGAAGAGCCGCCATTGTGTACTCCTTTTGTTGAAAAGACATTTCGACCTCTCGTAACCTTGTGCCCTTAGAAATTCTTTGTTGCAGCTTCAGATCTACTATACTTTACAGACTGATTGGCCTATAATCATTCGCAGACCTGTGGTTTATTTTTCCCATCTTGGAGATAAATACCACCCTGACCTCCCTTCACGCCCTTGGTATGTAGGACAATGCCAATCTAAGCTTTTTTCCACTAGTGTCAATTGCAAAGATTCTATAACCATTTTGCTATTCCTCTCATTTGTTTGTTACTGGCATGCTACTTGAATACTTCTAGGCAATTTGTTGTCGATCCGCATTTTATGGCGTTTGACTGCAATCCAAAGGAGGCTAAAAAAGAAAACCGCCACAATTCCATAGAATAATTCCCACAATACCGTGTTTGGCTTGAGTTCATAGAAAATGTTATCTTTAGTAGCGGACAATGGTAAGAGCTTACCGTTTAGTGTAGTTGACAACATTTAGTACAGATTACATGTTCTAATTACAGTGAGTTGCATGACGTAGGAGCAGATGAGTGGCGAGAGTTACACGGTGAGTTATTTGTGATATGTAGCCGAAGATTTGTAAAGAGAGTATAACAATCTGTAATATTTATAACTAGCAAGCATTCGCTGGAGAAAGTTTGTTTACAAGCATAACCCTATTCAATATCGATAAAATATTAATCGATAACAGATTAACCAACGAGACTTATAGCACGTTTACATTGAATAGGATATAGCACTTAAATGACGAAAATGTAATAAACCTGGATTTAGTTTCCAATGTAAATGTACGTTAAGTTAGCTCTTACGTTGCTTGTAATACAAAATAGTGAAATTGTATGTATAATAAATTTTACTTTTAGTTCAATGCCCTATCATTTTACCAATAAATACGGTTTGCAAGTATATGCCAAGTCTCCATTAACTCTTCTATCAATATAAATACAAATCTATACGTACCTATGTAGATGACATTGTGTATATGAAACCCCCATGGATTTCTAAAGAGTTTGTTCTAATTTCATTTGGTCATTAACACAAGATTTATCTTGTGAAACAAGTTCTAAACTAAAACAAAAAGAGAAAAAGCAAAGAAAAAGTATAAACTAGAACAAAAACAACAAGCAGACAGACAAGTAAACCAGCCAAACAACGTACCATTCCACTTACCAGTCTGTGCCAACCAGCCAACCATTCCAACATATAAGCAATAAAAAGTCATTGCTTAGATGAGGACGTTGCAAAAACCAACCAAGAAGCACCGCCTTGTAGTAAAGCAAACAAACACAAATTATGACAAACTCAGTAAACAATCATAATTAGTGAGCGTTTAACTTAAGCATTTAGCATTCCATTTAAAGCTTTTAGAGGCTTCTTTAACATAGATCAAGAAGATTTTAATGATTTCCCCAAGGGCTATCTAGCGGCAATTTATTTTTGATTAAAAATCAGTTGGCTGGTAATGATCAGTACATTTTTGATTGTATGAATGACTTATCGGTCGATGTGTTTACAATAAAACTTCTTTTATAAACCTAGTACTAAGTTCATTTGCACGAAAATTTGTGTATTAGTAGATAACAAAATTTGACATTTCGACATAACACAAATGGTCCAATTCGTGAGCAATTTATTACTCTTGCAATTAAACGAAACGAAACGAATATTTACGCAGCGACATGTCGCTGCAATTTTGCTCATAAAAGTCAGTACATCTTCTACGGAAGAATGTGTTAGCATTTTCTTCGCAACCATTTTTTATTACACTTTTTGACAGTTGTTCAGGCGAAAAGTCCTACTCAGTACATGACGGTGATGCGACTAAAGCGTATTTTTCAAAAATTGGTTTTAAATATTTTGGGGTCGCGCCATTCCCCAACATCCAAAGCGGCAATGTAGCCTTATCGGGAAAATACGTAACCCAAATGAAAAGTATCCTGGTCGTCCTGGTCGAAGGATAAACACACATTCTGGAACTTTGTGATACGACTTGTGTTGGGTTCATCATTATCACGGGAAGCTTAAAAGAAAGCTATGGGAAAGCATCATATTTATGTAGAGGGTGTCTAACGACTCGCGTCTGGTATGCGCGCCACGGACATAGACAGACTCGTGTAAGAGCATAAACAGTCATAGAAAGAGCTAAAGTTGAGCTCTGCAGTAAGTCGTTCGCAGTGTGTCGTGTTGAAAGCAATGAAGCAATGAAGCAAATATCTCTAGCTTGTGTTGTGCCGTTATTTTAAAATTTCATCACATTTTTATTACTTATTACATACAAACACCTGAATTTATTACATAATAAACTGAATTTTGTGCATCAGCACTAAACTGTTTTAATTTGTTGGGCAGTGCGATGCTTAGGAAGTGCTTCATTAAACCCACTCTTCTACAATTATGCGGAGTAGCTGAAAAAGCAACCGCGGGCAATCAGCAGTATCGAGGGGACAGTCTCAGCAAAGGTTCGGGTGGCACCGGCTCTTACCTAAATACTGAATGCCCATGATACTCGAAATGACAATCGAGTTATTGGCGCCCTTAAATACCCAATGGCCACAACCAGCATATGCTCCCAGGTAAGGGGCGACTGGAAGCAGATGTCGGATCTTGAAGTGTTGAAATGGAAAAGTACAAAGCAGACATAACCGCCTTACTGGAAATTCGATGGATCGTGATAGGCGTCATAACAACATCAAAGGATGACGCAATATACTATAGCTGCTATGATACAAGACATGGCTTTGGCTGCGGATTCGGAGTTGTTAGGAGACTAAAGCACCTTGTCTCCATATTTACTCCGGTGGATAAGAGACTAGTAACAATCCCCATTAAAAACAATTTATTTAATATCAATGCCCTTGTCTGTGGTTATGCCTCGACAGAAGATAAGAACGAAGAGACCAATGATATAATTTATGAGTCCCTAGAGACAACATATAGGAAAGAGAATATATTAGGAAAATTTTGAATCCACGAGAAAACGTCCGATAATAAATCGAAAAGCCGAAAACGCAACAGATGGCAACGGCAAACTCCACCCGACTGACCCTACTGATTTTTGCAAACACTCCTTGTTCCACTCTATGGAAAATGCAAGAATTTGGCACAGAGCAACCAACGCGGAAGGTGAACTAGAGAGGAAATGGAAGGAAGCAAGTGTGAGCGCATTAAGATGTACAGGAATCAAAATGGACTCCGGAAATTCTACCAAAGAGTCAAACATCAAACCTATGTCCTTGGTACAGGCCCATCCTTCTGCATATACAAGGAATGAAAACTGTACTAAGGATATTATTCCCTCCTAATACTGGCGACATTTGTGAAGTATTGTACCATTTGGTATGGCAGCCATGTCAAAACTTCTCCCCGAGAAGGTGTCGTTCTGCGGCACGCCGTTCGGTCTAGGCTATAAAAAGGAGGTCCCTTATCATTGAGCTTAAATCGGAAAGCACTCATTTATATGTGAGAAGTTTGTTCCTGTTCCTTAGTCCAAAAGTGACTGCCGCATGAATACCGCATAGCACAACATCTGCTTTGCATGCCATCACCGCACACATTTGCCGTGGCTTCAATCAGTCCAGGCCATGTGATTGGACGGTCCTCGTGTCACTGCACCTATCGAAGGCATTCGACACGGTCAGCCATGCAAAACTATTTGTGGACATCGCCAACATGTGCCTCCAGCCAGGCCTGAAACGTTGGATCACGAATTATCTGTATGGTCGCCAGTCATTTGATGAATTTAGGGATAACCTCTACCTATCCTCCATTCTACCCCCTCCAGACAAAGCTATTGACCGGTCTGTGGTAAGTTATGCAGCGCCAGTGACACACAGTGGAATAATATTCAGATTTGTCAGAATGCCGCCCTCCGAACTGCGACGGGCTGTCTCCTCAGTTCTCATGATCATACCAGTGCGAAGACATAACTACATGCTGTCTAAGCAATATCTTTTGGGCTGTTATCGCAGAGACCATCCAAATCATCATCTTGTGAATAGATATCCACCGCCCAGAAGCCTTAAGGTAGATCTACATGATCTAGAGCGGGAGGTTCAGCGCTAAAAGAGAACCTCTGGATCAAGGGGCATATCAAGCAGGTCTAGACAACATTCATGCAGACGAGGTAGCAGATGCGGTAAATATCTAACGGGTAAATGTAGTCCTTGAAGAACGACCGCCTCTCATTGCACCTGAAGAAATTGACCTCCCCCGACAAACCAGAGTAGTTCTTGCTCAATTACGTTCCGGCAGATGCAGCCGCCTCAACTCCTACAGAGCAAGGATTGATGCCGATGTGCAATATGTAGGTCCCGATTCTGACCAAGGAGCACACGATACACGTCACGTTTATAGGTTCGTCACAGGTGGCGTATCTTCGAAAACAAGCCATATCCAACGAAAGTTGTTTGTGGAAGAAGCATTTCGAAGCAAATGGTCGCTGTTTCATCGGCGAAACTGGTCTTGTGGCGACTGTTCCGCTTGGGCTACATAGGACGGACAATTCTTAGTAGTGCAACACAATTTGATTGCCTGAAGTTTTGGGAGAAATTCGAAAAACGAACAAAAGAAGGCGAATTATTGCTAACTATGACACACATCTTCTCAAACCAGCGCCTTTTTGGCCGGGTAAAACGTCGAATTGATAGGACGCATACTCGATGATTGCAGAAGAAGTGGCCATCCTGAAAAACAATAAGGCACTAGAAGCCGAAGGGTTGTATGGGTCGATGGGTCGTTTTTGCGGAGCATGGTTCAGATCGGTCTATTTTCGGATATAGCCCCCATATAGATCTATCTCCCTATTTAAGACATTGGGCCCATATACTGGCATTTGTTACCAGATTTCACTGAAATTTGGCATAGTGTTCTATCAGGACCTTCAATATCGGTATCGATATGATCTAGATTGGACAATATGTTGATATAGCCCCAATATGGACCGATCTCCCAACTAAGAAGTCACATTTTTTAACCGATATCGAAGTTTGGCACATTGAAATGTTTTAGGCGTTTTGTCGTCCAGAGTATACTCCCGATTTAAGGTCCTTCACTTACAAATTGCACATTTATTTCCCGATTTTGCTGAAATTTAGTACGGTGGGTTGTATTAGACCCTCGCCGTCCGTTTTTCTTTAAGACTTAAAAATATTTGCTTCCCACAAAGAATTTTGATTATAACATTTACTCTTATTTTTTTTAATACAATCTTAATAAAATGTTTTACTTACAAGGGTTGAAATTCCAGAAAACAAACACCGCAGGTCAAAATCAACTTTTCTTCGCCAGAAGATATAATGGCTCCTGTTTGCTAAATACAAGCCCAGGAATAAAATATATGTAACGGACTATGGACGGGCAATTATCTTGCCCCACATGTGTTAATCTATTAAATATAAAACCGAGTTTCACAATGAACTATAGGTAGTAGGGTATCTGAAATTAAACAAAATAAAAACAAAATTAGAAAATATTATTACAAAATCTTAAGCAATATGATAACTTTTGTCAAAAAAATATAAAAATTAAATAAATTTAAGAGATTGAAATCGTTTTGAGTTCTTTTTAGAGTTATACAACAATAGAATTTCTGTTTTGATTTCCTTTAATTCATTCGACAATTGAAACCCACCCTTATGCTTAAACAAACAGCTGATAATTTTGATAACTATTGAAACAGTGTGGAGTATATGTCAGCGATAAGAAAGCAAAAAAATGGGCATTATCAGATACTATAATTGAAACAAGTTCAATGTTTCAGTATTTCATATAAACGAAACTATGATCGACTACTTTATATGACCTACCACAATTGTATAGAGTTGCCCAACTTCAAAGTTCATACAACTTTGTTGAAAGTTTTGGGTATACACTGCCGCTTCTTATTTTTTTTTTCTTGGTAAGCTTTATGTGATGCTTAAATGTTTTATAAACATTTCTGTTGTTATTTGATTTTATTTCCGACCAGTACACATTATCGTATACAGCGGTCAAAAAAAGTATTCATCATTCAATGTTTTTTTTTTAATAAGTCTACAAAAGACAATTGGAATAAAAACATATTAAACTAATGATGCAGTAGTGCTTGTGTGATATATATGTACACAATTTCATTGTTTTTAAAGAAAAAAATAGTATTTATTGGAACAAAAAGGGCCATTTTACAGCTGAACACAAAAAATTAAACAAAAAAAGTATTCATCATTGCAAAAAAACAAAAAAATAAATAACATAATTTAAAAAAATTAATACTTTGTTATTCGACCACCGCGTCTTATAACTTCTTTTAAACGGTTTGACATCGATTGGACTAATTTAACGGTTATATTTTGGTCTATATTAGTCCATTCCTCCATTATCACCTGTTGCATTTGACTCTTGCTCGAAAAATTGCGCGTTCTCAATTTGCGTTCGAGATGTTCCCAAAGATGTTCAATTGGGTTCAAGTCGGGACTTTGAGGAGGAGTTTTAATGACTTTGGGGCAGTTATACAGCATCCACATCTTGGTATTTAAAGCAGAATGTTTGGGGTCATTATCTTGATAATATTGAAAGTTATTACCAAGCCCAAGTTTTACAGCACTATCTTTTAAATTCCTCTTTAAAATGTCAATGTAATACTTATGATCCATTACTCCATTAATAATTTCAAGATTTCCCGCTCCTGATGCCGCCATACACCCCCAAACCATTAAACCACCTCCACCATGTTTTACAGTAGCAACTGTGTTTCGTCCTTCAAGCTCTGCATTTGGTTTTCTGTACACTATGACCTTTCCATCGCACCCAAAAAGATTAAACTTGCTCTCGTCTGCAAAAATGACTGTTTTCCAAAATGATTCGGGCTGTTTTACATACATTTTTGCGAAGTTTAGCCTTTTCACTCGGTTTATTTTATTTATAAAGGGCTTCTTACGTGCAGTTCTTCCTCTGTAACTATGCCTTTTGAGTGTATTTCGAATTGTTTGTGTAGTAACTTCCTTCCCTAAATATTCCATAGTGTTTTTACGAAGAATGGTCGCATTTGTCTTCGGAGTTTTCTGAACTTGCCGCACTAGCCAACGCACATCTCCAACTGAAAGTGCTTTTGGTCGACCAGATCTTGGTTTATTGTCAACAGTTTTCGTTTCTGTCCACTTTCTGATGATGGATTGTATAGTAGATCGTGGTCTATTTAATATTTCACTGATAGTTTTTTGAGTTAAACCATTCCTGTGGTGTTTTATTATCAAAACTTTTACCTCATCAGAAACCTCGTTTTGCTTACGACCCATTTTGACAAAAACTATATTTTCAATGAAATTAAATATTTGCTGTCAAGGGCAAAGCCTCCTTTACTAAATAAAACAGAAAAGGGGGATTCCCAAATAATATTTTAATTTGACTTTGATGATAGCACATCAATGATGAATACTTTTTTTGTTCTGTTTTTGGTGTTATTATATAAAATTGCATTTTTTGCGCTAATTAAATTTATTTTTTGAATTTATTTTAAAACATATTACGAAAAATAAACTATTGCATAAAACTGCATTATTTGTTTACTTTAAATTTTCTTCAATTACCCAAAATAAGTGAATTTATTATCAATTTTGCTAATGATGAATACTTTTTTTGACCGCTGTATGTACTTGACATCGTGTCGGTTCCACAAATAAGCATTCACGCGAGTTATTTTAATTCCCCCAACAGACAAGCCGAAACGACAAAGTGCAGAGAGTTATAAACGCAAGACTTGACATCACCCTATTGTCGAAAGAGAACTAACATTGTATTTTAGTGAGTTTAAGTCATTATGTGCGATTGTCGTACCATAAAATTGGCGACAAGTTGTCTAAATTCTTATTCACATACTTTATTTAAAAATATTTAAATAATTTAAAAAAATATTTTTAGAGTTTTTTGATACCCCTTGTCAATATTTGTTTTCTTTTAATCGCATAAAGCAAAGCAACAATAATGGCAACAGCAAAAACTCAATTATGAATTCAAGTACCATAATGAGGAACACACAGTCACACCAAGGCACCTACATATGTGTGTATATATAAGAGCATACACAATATGAAATTGTCAAGACGAGCCAGCTGGACAGAAAGAGATCTATAGAAGGGAAGTGTTGCCAGACATTTGAATATACATGATATTAAAAACATAAATAACTAGTGTTTTCAGGTAAATCAGAGTAGCTTATTAAATAAGAAGCAAAAAAACAACAGAAGCGCGTATCGGCGTTTTTAATGTATACAGTCGCAAACGAATAAGTGAAACGCTAAAAATACATCAATTTCTTAAAAATCAGACAAAATTGTGAGCACGTTTTTGGGTTAAAGATGGGTATTAACTTCAGTCTTCACACTCAAATAAAAAAATAGTGTCCATATAAAAAAATAGTGAAAAAATTCTGTGGTACAAAGTTTTTTTATTAAATGAAAATTTGGCATTTATTAAAACCGTAGACGAAACGTTTTTAAACTTGGGCCAACATTATAAAAAAGGAATCTTCGTCGTATTCGCGTTGCATTCTCGTTAATTTTCTTTTAAATAAAAACAATGGTTAGCAAATATAGCTCTATTTGCAAATTTTGTCCATGAACATTCCACTAAGGAACAGGGGCAAACTTCTCACATATCAATGAGTGCAGTCCGATTCAAGTTTAAGCTCAATGATAAGGAGCCTCCTTTTTATAGCTGAGTGAGAACGGCGTGCCGCAATGCTACACCTCTTTGGAGAGAAGTTTTATATTGCATAGTACCTCACAAATGTTGCCAGCATTAGTAGGAGAAAACCACTGCTGAACATTATTAATGATGGTTTCGCCAGGATTCAAAACCAGGCATTCAGCGTCATAGGCGGACATGCTAACCTAGTATGTACCAACTACTCAAGAATATGTCTCCTCCCCATCGCATACAAAATATTCTCGACCGTACTGTGTGAAAGATTAAAGTCTAAAGTTTATAAGATAATAGGGACTTTTCAATGCGGAGGCTACCGTGGCGCAGAGGTTAGCATGACGCTGAATGCTTGGGTTCACATTTTGGCGAGAACATCAGAAAAAATGTTCAGCGATGGTTATCCCCTGCTGATGCTCGCGAAACATCGTTCGGACGCGGCTTAAGTTGAGGTTAAACTTGAATCGGAAAGCACTTATGGAATTGTAGAAATTTGCCAACTGTTCCTTAATGGCATGTTAATGACTATCAACCCAACCATTTTGTCTTATCTTCATTTACCACCAGACCCATTTCACTGACTCTCTTTCGATCTTTTCTAAGGCAGCAGTTACGTCGGGATAGGCGATAATCGTATAATCTTCTCCAGCAGGATATTAAAGAGATCACACGATGAGCTATCACCCTGTCTTAAACCTCGTTTGGTATTAAACAATTCGGATTCTTTCCTCTCGTTTATCAGCGAGCGTCTTATCAATTTTGCAGGGATACCAAACTCAGACATGACTTGAAATAATGGTTGATCTCGGGTCTTTTCCGCAGTATAGGCAAATTGAGGCAAGTTTTGCCCATGAAAATTCCAGTTTCGAGCCCAGCCACCTTTTGACAGACGAAAACCGCACTGTACAAAACACTGATACTACCCGTGCTGTTGTATTATTCCAAGTATGGATACTTTCGAAAGTAAATGAGGTAGTACTTGGAGCGTTTGAGTGAAAGATCTTTCGTAAAATATAGGGACAAGTTTACGTTGATGGAGAATATATGCCTTGTATGAACTACGCGCTATATGACGACTGTTGCGTTTGCTAGATCATGTTCTCAGAATGAAAGAAGAAGCTCCAGCTAAGAAGTCTTTTGAAAGTGATCATAACTGAATACACAAAATGGGAAGACTAAAACACCTATGGAAAGATCAAGTGGAGAAAAACATTCTAAAATGGGTGCCAGAGATAGGAAAAGGAGCGCAGAAAATCGAGGCGCTTGGAAATTTATTTTTTAATCTGACCAGCTGATTGTTTTACTTTTTAATGATGTACCTTGCATTACTATCTGCATTCGGTTAATGGGTAGTTAACAAGTTGAAATTCGTTATACAATAAATCAGTGTGTGACTAACATTTGTCAACCTAATTGAAAACAATTCGAATAATTGTGATACCCATGGTGATCTTCTTGTCGTCTATTGTCTTTTTCCATTTTCATATCGTTTGGAAAAATACCCAATTTATTTGCTTATTTTTTTGGCTTGTTTTCATTTGGGTCATAACTTGATATTGCCTTTATTGCAGTCCATCTTCAATAAACATGGACCAAATAGTTATGTACGATTTATGGTTACACTTGAATGACCCATCGTCATATGAAAACTTCAAATAGGTACTCCAAACTGTAATTGAATTTTTAAAAATATGCAAATAAGTTTTTATTTGGGTACATATACATATGTACATGGTCATACATATGCACATGCATACATCCATACATACATACATATGAAGGAAGGCATGTGTTTCTTTAAACATTCACTTTTTTGCTGCATCTCTTTGTTTTATTCACTTGTTTTGTATTTCGTTTTTTTTATATACATTTTTCTATACGTACATATGTACATGTATGCGAATGAATTAAAATTTTTATACACATACACAGGGAAAGATGAAACGTGCTTTATATGTATATATACATACACCACGATGTGTGTGGTGGGGCATATTTGTAGATACACATGTAGTCATTGGCTTTTGCTTAATGGTTGTTGGTTGTTGTTTGCCTGCTACGGTTGCTACGAAACCTAACAGACGAAATTAATTGCGTGTTTTTAAATAATTCTTTAAGAGATTCTCATACGGATTTCACTAGCTCACCAACAACAACAATAGCAAATAAAAAAAAGTAGCCCAATCTTTTATGTATTATGTGCAAATACATAGTGTGTATGTGTGTTTGAAGTTGTAACACCAAAAATTAATTATCATAAAACTTATTTTACCTGGAAAATTGGTTTCTTCAATTAAAGGAGATACACATCATAAAATTAATTGTCTTAACGAAATTTGCTGTATATTTCGGATGGAACCTACTATCATTGTAAACAGTTGAAGAGAAAGATCATAATCTTCATTTCAAAACTTCAAAATAAATAGGCAACTGGGTACCTGCTAGACATCAGACATGTGGTATGTAACTGTACAGTGGCAGTGTCAATCCAAAGAGAAAAGTGTAAAAACTAAGAGGGGTGCTGGGTACCCACTTATAGTGAAGGAAGCTCTTGATGCCTAGGATCTAAATCAAAATATCCAAAACGTCCACAGTATTTGAGATAATTGGCATTTAAAGTTAAAGTTATAATTAACAGAATGGCCCACTGTGCAAAAACTAAGAGGGGCACTGGCATTCTAGGCTTCATCAAGAGCTTTCTTCACTAGAAGTGGGTACCCAGCATCCCTCATAGTTTTTCCACTTTTCGCTTTGGACTTTTTTGTGTTGTAGATTTGTCACTTATGCATTTTTACTTTGTTAGGTAATTTTTTTACAAAATTCGAAATGTTTGTGGTCCTTTTAGTGCTCCTTTTGTCGTTTCTTCTGATTTTTTTTATTATTTTCTTGATTTTATTTTTAGATCTTTTCTGTTAAATTGTTAGCATAGCTCTGCTAAACTCGTAACAGGGTGCTGCTAATTGAATGGGTTTGTGTCTCTGCTAGTTAAAGTTAATTTTATCTTCACGGACATCCTTATGAAGCCCCCATATAAACCGATCTCCTAAGTTGATTTCTTCAGCCTCTAGAAGGCGCAATTCTTATTCGTTTTGTCTGAAAATTTGCAAACCGGTTTCTTGGCGCCTTTAAATAACCAATGGCCAACATCAGCGTCTATTCCCAGGTTAGGGGAGACTGTAGGCGAGCGTCGGATCTTGGAGCAAATGGTCCGCCGCGAGGGATACATGTGTAATCCCACAAAACCCATGCGGTTGCGGCGCTGGGCAAGTAACTCGCCCCCGGAAAACTATGAGAACTACTATGAGAAACAAAGGAATAGTAAAAACGGACCCCCCCGCAACGTTGACGACCCATACAAAGAAAAAAAGAACATGATTTGCGGATCTGCACCTGGAATGTCCGCACTCTTTATTGAGAAGGTGCAGTATACGTGCTGGCGGATGTATAAGAGAAGTACAAGGCAGATATTACCGCTTTACAGGAAGTGCGATGGACTGGGAATGGCGTCACTACAACACCAAACGGTGACGAACTATACTATAGCTGCCATAACACGAAGCATGAATTTGGCTATGGATTTGTGGTTAGTCGGAAACTGAAACACCTTGTCTCCAGCTTTACTCCGGCGGATGAGAGGCTAGCCACAATCCGCATAAAAGCCAAATTCTTCAACATCAGCCATATTTGTGTCCATGCCCCAACGGAAAACAATGACGAGCAGATCAAGGATATTTTCTACGAGCTCGTAGAGAGAGAATATGACCGCTGCCCCGCCTATGATATTAAAATCGTTCTGGGAGATTTTAATGCGAAGATAGGGAAGGAAGACATTTTTGGTCCAACAGTCGGAAAATTTTGCCTTCACGAGATAACGTCTAGTAATGGGTTGAGGCCGATTGATTTCGCCGTGGCAAAAAAGATGTTATTTAGTAGCACCAGTTTTCAACATAAAAATATTCACAAAGCCACATGGCTGTTACCCCATCAAAACACGAGGAACCAAATTGATCACGTTGTGATAGATGGAAGGCATTCATCCAGAGTGTTAGATGTACGATCGATCCGTGGAGCGAATATACAATAGATTCGCAACATTACCTTGTTGCAGCAAAGGTTCGCACCTGTGTGAACATGGCGAGGAAAGTACGATCCGACACTGCATGGAAGCTGGACATTGAAAAGCTGCAAACATAACGGATGACAGCGGCATACTCCACTCGACTGACCTAACGGCTTGATGAAAAGCACTCCTAGTTGTGATGATATAATAGCTCTGTGGCAAACTATTGTCCACTCCATGAAAAATGCCGCGAAATCTGTACTTGGGTATCTTAAGCCTCCCTCAAGAAACCCATGGTACGACCAAGAGTGTCGAGATGCTATTGAAGCCAAGAATGCGGCATACAGGGCAACCCTGCAATCAGTAACAACGCCTCAGATGAAGGAGAGGTATCGGGAGAAAAGGAGAGAGGAGAAACGTCTATTCCGCAGAAAGAAAAAGGAAATGGAAAGACGTGAGTGTGGGCGAATTAAGATATACAGGAGTCAGAATGTTTACCTCCGAGCCAGAATGAGGTCCAGGTAGCAGTGACCGGACTAAAGAACAACAAGGCAGCAGGAGCCAACGGGTTACCAGCTGAACTATTTAAGACCGGAGGCGACATGCTGATAAGGCGTATGCATTAGCTTATCTGCGCAATATGGCTAGAAGAACGCATACCTGATGATTGGAACTTCAGCATTCTATGTCCCGTACACAAGAAACGAGACAAGACGGAATGTACCAACTACAGAGGAATAAGTCTTCTCACCATCGCATACAAGGTACTCTCGTGCGTACTGTGTGAAAGATTAAAACCTAAAGTCAATGAGATAATTGGGCCCTATCAATGCGGCTTTAGACCTGGTAAATCCACCCTGAACCAGATATTCACACTGCGCCATATCCTGGAAAAGACCCGAGAAGGACAAATCAACACCTACCATCTCTTTGTTGACTACAAAGCCGCCTTCGATACTCCTTTATGTTCAAAGGTATTTCAAGCCACGTCTGAGTTTGGCATCCCTGCAAAATTAATAAGACTCTGCAGGATGACACTAGCTGATACGCGTTCCTCAGTTAGAATAGGAAAAATCTCTCCGAACCATTTAATACCAAATGAGGTTTCGGATAAGTAGACAGCCTATCGTGCAATCTCTTTAATATCCTGCTGGAGAAGATTATACGAGATGCAGATGTGAATAGATATGGCACACTAATCACGAGAGAACACATGAGAACACTTTATACAAGACACTGATACTACCCGTTTTGTTATATGGTTCTGAGGCATGGTGGGTACTTGTGAAAGCAGATAAGGCAGTGCTTGTAGTATTTGAGAGAATGGTTCTTCGTAAAATATATGAACCAGTTTGCGTTAATGGAGAATATGGGCGACGTATGAACCACGAGCTGTATGACGACGATAGCATAGTTACACGCATCAAAATACAACGGCTGCGTTGGTTAGGTCATGCTGTTAGAATGGATGAAGAAGCTCCAGCAAAGAAGTATTTTGAAGGCAAACACGGTGGAACACGCAAACCGGGAAGACCAAAAGCCCGATGGAAAGATCAAGTGGTGGGACACACCTCGAAACTTGGTGTCAGAGATTTTAGAATGAGCGCAGAAGGTCGAGGTGCTTGGAACGCTATTCTACGTTCGGCTAGCGGAACAAATGCTCTGACATAGCCAATCATAGTAAGTAAAGTCGTGAAGATGAGCAAATTGATGCACTTCCTAGTCAGAATGGAGTTCTAAAAACTTTTACCAAAGAAAAAAGGGTTTAGCCGAAATCACTGTGCCAAATTTCATCGAAATTGGAGATCGGTCTATATATCAGCTACATATAACTAAAATCCGATTTTATGAGATTAGATGATCAGGTTTATACACAAAAATAGGAAATCATATAAATTTTTTTGCAAAATGTTTTTATACCCAAGATATCTGCAAATTTATAAATACCCAAAAAAGGGATTTATTGGGTATTTACCCAATAATAATCGAAATATTTATTTCTACCATTTCCGGCCCTGTAAATCGTGCAGTTATCAGCAATTGTGATATTGCAAACAATGGAAAGTGTTAAAAAAAAACAAATAAAAATAATGTTGGTTACGCACAACCATGACATAATTACCAGGTAGTGTACCGTAAACAGCTTAGTACAATTTTTTCTCGCGAAGTGCACTATCTGTCAACGAGTTTTGGTTGTGTGTATGAATTATAGTTAAGAACCATAAAACACACACAAACAACGAAAAATGGCGCGAACTAGTAACATACACAAAATCAGAGTTGCACTAATCACTGATTTTGGAAGATAGCACACCCAACATTTTGTTGTTGGGCAGCTGCCACTACCTCTAAATCAATATACAGCGGTCAAAAAAAGTATTCATCATTCAATGTTTTTTTTTTTAATAAGTCTACAAAAGACAATTGGAATAAAAACATATTAAACTAATGATGCAGTAGTGCTTGTGTGATATATATGTACACAATTTCATTGTTTTTAAAGAAAAAAATAGTATTTATTGGAACAAAAAGGGCCATTTTACAGCTGAACACAAAAAATTAAACAAAAAAAGTATTCATCATTGCAAAAAAACAAAAAAATAAATAACATAATTTAAAAAAATTAATGCTTTGTTATTCGACCACCGCGTCTTATAACTTCTTTTAAACGGTTTGACATCGATTGGACTAATTTAGCGGTTATATTTTGGTCTATATTAGTCCATTCCTCCATTATCACCTGTTGCATTTGACTCTTGCTCGAAAAATTGCGCGTTCTCAATTTGCGTTCGAGATGTTCCCAAAGATGTTCAATTGGGTTCAAGTCGGGACTTTGAGGAGGAGTTTTAATGACTTTGGGGCAGTTATACAGCATCCACATCTTGGTATTTAAAGCAGAATGTTTGGGGTCATTATCTTGATAATATTGAAAGTTATTACCAAGCCCAAGTTTTACAGCACTATCTTGTAAATTCCTCTTTAAAATGTCAATGTAATACTTATGATCCATTACTCCATTAATAATTTCAAGATTTCCCGCTCCTGAAGCCGCCATACACCCCCAAACCATTAAACCACCTCCACCATGTTTTACAGTAGCAACTGTGTTTCGTTCTTCAAGCTCTGTATTTGGTTTTCTGTACACTATGACCTTTCCATCGCACCCAAAAAGATTAAACTAGCTCTCGTCTGCAAAAATGACTGTTTTCCAAAATGATTCGGGCTGTTTTACATGCATTTTTGCGAAGTTTAGCCTTTTCACTCGGTTTATTTTATTTATAAAGGGCTTCTTACGTGCAGTTCTTCCTCTGTAACTATGCCTTTTGAGTGTATTTCGAATTGTTTGTGTAGTAACTTCCTTCCCTAAATATTCCATAGTGTTTTTACGAAGAATGGTCGCATTTGTCTTCGGAGTTTTCTGAACTTGCCGCACTAGCCAACGCACATCTCCAACTGAAAGTGCTTTTGGTCGACCAGATCTTGGTTTATTGTCAACAGTTTTCGTTTCTGTCCACTTTCTGATGATGGATTGTATAGTAGATCGTGGTCTATTTAATATTTCACTGATAGTTTTTTGAGTTAAACCATTCCTGTGGTGTTTTATTATCAAAACTTTTACCTCATCAGAAACCTCGTTTTGCTTACGACCCATTTTGACAAAAACTATATTTTCAATGAAATTAAATATTTGCTGTCAAGGGCAAAGCCTCCTTTACTAAATAAAACAGAAAAGGGGGATTCCCAAATAATATTTGAATTTGACTTTGATGATAGCACATCAATGATGAATACTTTTTTTGTTCTGTTTTTGGTGTTATTATATAAAATTGCATTTTTTGCGCTAATTAAATTTATTTTTTGAATTTATTTTAAAACATATTACGAAAAATAAACTATTGCATAAAACTGCATTATTTGTTTACTTTAAATTTTCTTCAATTACCCAAAATAAGTGAATTTATTATCAATTTTGCTAATGATGAATACTTTTTTTGACCGCTGTATCTTGGGCGCAACTTTCTATTTCTTTTAGTTGCTGTAATCGAGTTTGTACTGTATATGATACATATTGTGGTTGTTGTTGTTGTACACTGACGCGGCAGCCCTTGCCAATGAAGGACGCTATATTTTGTAAAGTGCTGTAATGGTTACAAGCCGAACATCTGTGCATCAACAATTCACAATAGATCATTTCATGATATTTTGAATCGTATGAGTCAAGTGAATGTCATTTTAGTTGTGCTGATTATGCCGTTAACCTAAGCATATAAAAATTATTTTACACACAATAAGATTTTCAATAACAATTTAAACTTTATTATTACTTCACAAAGCGAAAAGAGATTTGTATTCTAATGCACTGATAATGACTCACAACATTTAAAAATGTAATTTCAATTATTCTAAACGCGGTGCGATAAGACCGATAACACTCGCAATTAAAAATATAAAAGCAAAAGCACAAAAGCATTTTTCAAACACACGTTTAAACAAAAGGTAACACTCATTGATGGTAATCGTGCATAGGTATTTGGTGGGAGAAAAGGGGAGGAGAAACGAGAATAATTTCTATATTCTCATAAGCTAATCAGCGAGAGAAATTAATGTACATTTATTAATTTATGTATAATAAAAATAAAAACAGCAAATATGATAGATAAACACATTTAAAAACATAACCAAGTGATCAGACAAATAAATTATATCAATTTTAAATGGTAACCCTGTTTCAATTGCTTTTTGAGCTTCTTCTAGTTGTCACTGCAGCCTAACCATTTAAGATTAAAAATGTAAGTGCACATTATGTCAAGTGTAATGAGGCATAAATGACTAAAATAATGTAATACATATTTGGCTTTTTATATACCCGAGTAAAAAAAAATTGATATGGTCAGATCCCACTAAATCTACCGTCAGATACAATAGGATCAATTGGATACAATTAGATAAAATTGGCTCTCACATTTTTCCCGAATTTTCAACTTTTTTACTAGGGCACAAAAAAGTAGATAAAAATTATAATTATAAATTACACTTGCAACCGTTTATTTCCCACAGACATTGAGTGCTCTTAAAAAGAGAAATCGACAAGACCAAGACGAATCACAACTACACCACACAAGAGAAAAAACTGAACAGCATTGTGCTTTGCAGTTCAAGGTTAATAACCCATACATATACATGTATGCACTACTACCTCACGGTATTGTTGTTGCTGTTGTTTGTCCATATCAAAGCCGAAGCGTTTGCTTGTCGATCGACCCCGTATAATAGACATACTCGTGCATTTTTATACATAATCGCACTTGCACTCGTTACTGTTCACAAAAGCATCAACATCATCTGATGGGTATAGAAGGCCGTCCGTGTGTGTTCTCGTATATCGTTCATTATAGGTCTTCGTTATAGAAATGTAAATAATTTGGCATGGCCAATTTGTATTTATTTCATAAATATAAAACAAACGTTATAATGGAAATTATTAATAATAGAATAGAAATGTATAAAATTGAAAACAGAACATGTGGTTGCTGTAGCTAGTTATGCACCGATTTGGATATCATACTATACTAAGCATGGATGTTGCAAGTTGTAATAAAACACCAAATGAAATAACAGTTGTGAAAGAGAGCGTGCTTTCGACAGACGGGTACATATAAATAAATCGATTTAGGGTGGATTTCTCGTAGAAAAAATCAAGTTCTTGTTAGCTAACCGGGACATTAATTTATCGTAGGGATAAACCTAGTGTTAACAAATTTGGGATTCTCGTATACTTTTATGGTAATTTAGATGATATGGCAACATTACGCAGCAATCAGCAATTCGAGTGTTCGCGTACTCAAAAATTTGCACACACTTTTACGGAAAGTCCTGCGTATTTTAGTAAGAGAGAGTGTGAGAGCGCCAAACATTTAGAGATTTTTGTAAATTAGAGCAGCGTTGCCACTACAAAAAAAAAATTTCCACCAATATTTTCAAAAGAACCCACACAAATTCCCTCCCAGCCGACCAAAATTGTAAACTTAACCAAAATATAGTTAATAGTATTACATAAAAATAACGTAAAGTAAAAAAAAAATGCCATAAGGGCGATAACAATAAGGACGGTACGGTCACGAATAGTCTTGCAGTGTATGGCAAAACCCACATCGCTTGGGTGTCGGACCATAACGGTGTATAGGGGGAATGAAGGGACAGATGATTTGGCGGTGAAGACCAGAGGACTGGCGTCAATAAACTTAGTTAACGCAAAGCCTTTCGGGTCGACGCAGTCCGAGTTAAGGGGGTGGGCGACTAATGCGCATGCGAACTATGTGGAACAGCGAAACGGTCGGACGGCGAAAATCCTATGAGGGGATTCAGATCGTGAGAAGACGAGGCTATTACTGAAAGAAAGAAGGAGGTCAGTATAGCTATTGGTATCATGACGAGACACATAGGAGTACGAGCTCACTAATGGAAAATCGGTGCGTCAAGCGATAGCATGTGGGGAAGATGATGAGACGTTGGACCATTTTCTTTGGGGCACTTAAGCTGAGTATTCTGTTCAGTTTTTCAAGCGGAATGCTGTCAAAATCCATCAAAAAAGTCGGTGAAACCTTGGCTGAAAATCGGCGGAAAAGTAATACTCTGTTTATAGTGAAGAAAATGGCAAAAAATTACTATAGGCAACACGTGAAACTATTGCCGGCATCATGTTAGATTATTTTATTGGTTTCAATGGCTGGTTTTTCTTTATTTATTTGAGAAAAAAAAAACAATAAGTGCAGATAAAGAAACGTGTTTTGGTATGGAAACATAAACATTTGATTGCTGTCAAACTTCGCACGCGAAACAATTAAAAATTTCAGCGGCCATTCCGAAAGCAGAGCAGAATACCAACCCTTAGATGGGGACACTATACCAGACATGAGCCAACTTAGGGACGTGGCGTGGAAAACAACTAAGGATTTTGTAAGTAGCACGGAATTCCTAACTTAGATTTTTTTCGAGGTTATTTTTTTTTCAATATAGAGCACACAACAAGCTGATTACTAGTTTAGGTGTATTTCCATAGTGCGGTCGACCCTCACCTTCTTTTCAACCTAACCTAAATAAAAATGCATTAAGTTCGTCGAACTTTGAATATCCACATTTTATCTAAATTGTGTTAAAATTTGTGAACAAAGGAAGTTTATTTCTCGTAATATTTGTCTCCATCGGGTAAGGATGTTAAGTGGAACAAACTACTAACCATTTTTAATGTTGCCAGTTTCGAGTAATAGCAGAAACTTTTATGTGCCCATGGCCTTACTGGGGTCTAATAAAGATTTGCAAATTTTGTTCCATGGTTTGGATACTTAATTGAACCCAGCAGGCGAATGTTTGAAACAAAACACTGCTACAGCAACTACAACTGAGAGAAAGTAGGAGGAAGGTCAGTTTGGCTTTCAGTATCAATACAGTAAACATGGAACTAAGGGCGCACTTAGGCAGAATAGGTGTGTTGGGTGATTTCCTAGGGCAATGCTTTCGTGGCTAAGAAATTCCCACACTTAGGTGCGGATATTATACCAGATTGCAATCAAATTATTGGCATCGAATTTTGTGAGCAACACGAAATTCCTTACATATATTTCTTCGGGGTTAATTTTTGGTATTTAGTGTTAGCAAGTCCATCCATTAATGCTCTAAAGTTTCAACTTTGACAAGATGTACAAGGTTTACCAGTTCAACTTTTATAGCTAAAGTCAAAAAACTTAAAAACAATTCATTTTCCCTGTACTTTGTACATAATGCATTGGTTGCAACCGTTGCCTCGCTGCTCTTCTAATCCAAAGATATGGACTTGATGATTTTACATTGCAAAATCCCATTTTATGCATTTGGAAATGAAGAACATTGCTCGATCTAATGAAATGTTTATTGGAATGAAAAACCGTCAATGCCTCAAAACCACGCTACCCGGCGATGTGAAGTGCGACGTATGCATTGCCGGCAAAGAATAAAAGTAAACAGATATCATAACACCAGTGAAGTCTTTCACAACCAGGAACTTTGGGCCTGCATGTGCGCAATATCATGGCTAAAATAAGTGCTGCAGAATAACAACTACAGCAAAAACAAACGAACAAAACATGAGTATACCGACAAAATACTTAACTATTTACAGAATCCTCCCCCGCAGACAACAGAAAACTGCCACACCATCTCCCCCTTCAGGCTTAATGGCGGCATCCTTGAAATAGATGCATGCCGATGTAAAAAAAAACTATAAAACTAACGGCTTGGTTCTGACCACAGCAATATTAATTGAAATCATTCATCTTGTTGCCCATGAGTCTGCTCTGAATTCGCTGCATCCGCAAACTTATGTAGCGACATTGGAAATCGATGGGTATATTTCATCATTTCTTTGGGTTACTCAGCCAATAAAAAATATGAATGCAACGAATAACAAATACCGACTTGGAACTAAGTGTTGGAGTGCTACAAGATAATCCATTTTGCAAGGTGATGACAAATCACCTTAAGGATGTTTTAATTTTTTATAATATATTTTATTTTCGAAAACTTGCAAGACAGCTCACCAATACTGTTTTTCGAAAGGTATATGCCACAATAGACATCAGGTCTTCCTATGACTGTATACTTAATTTTATATTTTTAGGTATATTTGTTTTGTCAGTGCCTTCCAAAAATGGAAACCAGATCAATGTTCCGCTAAGTGTCTTTATGAACAAACAGTTGGCGCAGGAATGACAACTATACATTAGGCGTTTTCAATTAAATAGGATTTTTCACGAGTCATAAGATTGATCCACATTCGTGTTTTATAACAATAAATTATCTGCCTGATACATGCAAATGCATACATAAAAGCTAATACATCACGTGTCTAACATTAAAACATATAAGTAAGAACAGAGAATGCATTAAAATCAGGTGAGTTAAAAGAGTTCTGACAGAACCATGATCACTCCTATGATGAGAGCATTCTTACTCGAATCTAGTTACATATTACTGTATTTGTGAGATAGACAGTTTAAACGATGGAGTGAGTGAGTGGATCTCTCACTTTGTTAGGAGGCATTTGTAGATGTAGCCGTTGAGTGAAGCGGACGTATTTTTATTTAGCTCCTCAAAGAAAAAAATATATATCTGTATCCACCTACCTACTTATTACGAAAAAAGTTTAAAAACTAGGCTAGAAATGTCAGACCGTAGCGTGTTTTCCTCGCCTCCTATAGATGTGGGTGCCTTGGCACCTGTAGTCGAGAGTAAAGATTCAAGCGCACAACTAGTTGTCAGACTAATTAATGAGGAAGAGACGGATAAACCAGAGGGATGCACAGTTCGTCCCCAGCCTATAGGTAAAGGTAGTGTTTCTGACTCGGGTTCAGACAGCGACTGTGTCAATGAAACAGTCATCGCAGCCGAATCGAGAAATGAGGGCATCGGGATGATAGCAGAAGTGAGCGATGGTTCTGCTAAGCTCACAAGCAGACCGAGAAAGCGATCCGGTGCACGACGAACGAGACAGGGGAGTATGTACCGGCAGCGTAATCGGGCGAAAGTGCAGGATTCTGTAAGCGACAGAAGCAAGCAATTCTACGGAAGCCGGAATCAGATCTCCCGAAAAGCATAACACTGCTAAAATACTGAAGAAGAAAAGGAGCTCCCCGCTTTCACCTACCATCACCTACTCCCAAGAAGCCCATTTACTTAAGATTTGAAAGGCTAAGATAGGCAAAGATGCTAGTATTGAAACATCAAACAGTACAGGGAATGGAAACCCAATAAGGACAAATTGGGCCTGGGGGTCTACATTGAGAACCCAGGGACTAAGATCTGTTTTTGGACTGCCTGACCATAATACGGTCCTGCAGGCGGAGATCCAGGTGATCACGGAAAGCGTGAGGTGGTGTGATGCTAACACGAGGACATTAATCTTTAACCTGATATAGCTCCCATATAAACCGATCTTCCGATTTGACTTTTGGAGCCCTTACAAGCCGCAATTTTTGTCCGATTTGGGAGAAATTTTGCATGTATGTGTTTTGTCATGACTTTCAACAACTGTGCCTAGTACGGTCCAAATCGGTCTATAACCTGATATAGCTCCCATATAAACCGATCTCCCGATTAGACTTCTTCAGCCCTTACAAGCAGCGTTTTTTATCCGATTTGGCAGAAATTTTGCATATAGTGTTCTGTTATAACTTTCAACAACTGTGTCAATTACGATCCAAATCGGTCTATAAGCAAATATAGCTCCCATATTTTGGCAGAATCCATGGTAGTGGGTTCCTAAGATTCGGCCCGGCCGAACTTAGCACGCCTTTACTTGTTTAACTCAAGGCAATAGGGTGATTTGAACAAACAGAAGGACGTGTTTGTCTAGATCCTCTATGAATAACGGCGATCTAGTACTTTGTAGAGTTGAAAATGTATATAATGTAATTTGATGTGTTCAAAATGGCCAACTGTAGAGGCTAAAAATACACGCTATACCACATTTTTGACTTGTAGAACATTTGGTATGTTTTGGTCTGATTTGGTAGGATTTTTCTTAAATTTTGGTAGGAAATAATGTTCTTGAGTGGCAACACTGATCACGACCCAATAGAAAATCACGACAAAAGCCTAGTACAAACTTTATTTGCACGTAAATTATCTATTTATTGGTTGCGAAAAATATACCGCATTCTATCAAACGATTTTTTTATAGTGCGTTTTTACAGTTGTTCGGGCGAATAGTCGAACTCAGTACTAGGCCTAACGGTTAAAAAAATAACATAAATAACGGTATTGCCTCGTTAGTGTCTAGTTATTCATGATTTGCTGTTTTCTTTTAGTACTGGGTAGATAAGCCGTAAAGGGCAAAAACAAAACACAAAAAAGGTTGCCACCACCAAGTAGAGTTTATAAAGTATATAAAGGGTGGTTTTTTAGCTATTATATTCTTGCAACATTGGTTTAAACAGCTCGCGCACGTTTCGTGTTTTGTTTCACTGTCAAACATCTTCAGTTTGGTCTATAATGTAACTATGAATCGTCTAACAACCACCAACGCTCGCAAATTATTGAATTTTATTATCAAAACGCGTGCTCTGTTAAGAAAGTTCATCTCGCGCTTCTTTCATTTTACGAAGCTCGTTTTTGGCTCAATGGGCACGTAAATAAGCAAAGTTCTCGATTTTGCTGTGAAGATCAGCCAGAAGCATTGCAAGAACGACCAATGCCTCCAGAACAAGTAAGAGCGTGCTAAGTTCCGTGGATCGCATTTGTCGTGTTCTTTACCGGTATCTCTTTTTAGGCAAACAAGGAATAATGAATAAGAACTGTTTTGCTATTGGAGCTATATCAAGTTATAGTCCGATTCGGACCATAAATGAATTGAATGCTGAACATTGTAGAAGTCATTGTGTAATATTTCAGTCCATTCGGATAAGAATAGCGTTTTGTAGGGGCTTAAGAAGCAAAATCGGGAGATCGGTTTACATGGGAGCTGTATCAAGCTATACATCGATTCCGACCGATATTGGACACGTATGTTGAAGGTCATGGGAGAAGCCGTTGTACAAAATTTCTGCCAAATCGGATGAGAATTGCGTCCTCTAGAGGCTCTAGAAGTCAAGATCCCAGATTGGTTTATATGGCAGCTATATCAGGTTATGTACAGATTTGTTGTTGGAAATCATAACGAAATATCTCATGCAAAATTTCAGCCAAATCGGATGAGAATTGCGCCCTCCAGCAACTCAAGATCCCAGATCGGTTTATGTGGCAGCAATATCAGGTAATGAACCGATTTGAATCATACTTAGCACAGTTGTTGGAAGTGATACCAAAACACCACGTGCAAAATTACAGCCAAATCGGATAAGAATTTCGCCCTATAAAAGCTAAAAGAGTCAAGACTCAAGATTGGCTTATATCAGGTAATGAACCGATTAGAGCCATTCTTAGCACAGTTGTTGGAAGTGATACCAAAACACCATTTACAAAATATCATCGGACGAGAATTGCGCCTTCTAGATGCTCTAGAAGTCCAGACCCAAGATCGGTTTATATGGCAGCTACATCAGAACATGGGCCGATTTGAGAAGAATTTGTGCAAAATTTCAAGCGCCTAGCTTTACTCCTTCGAAAGATAGCGTGTGTTCGACAGACAGACAGACGGGCGGACATGGCTACATCAATTTGAAATGTCATGACGATCAAAAATATAAACACTTTATGGGGTCTTACATGCATATTTCGAGGTGTTACGAAACTAGTATACCCCCATCCTGTGGTGGAGGGTATAAAAAGTCATGGTTTGGTACTTTTTTAAAAATGATGCGAATCGTAACGTTATTGTGAATGGTTAGCGCTACCTTGAGATAATATCCAACTTTTTTGCCTAAAATGCAAGAGCATGACTTGCACAACATGTGGTTTCAACAAGACGGTGCCACATGCCACACTTAATGTGTAACAATGGAATTATTGAGAGGCGAGTTCGGTGAACATTTTATTTCACGTTCGGGACCGGTCAATTGGCCGCCTAGATCGTGCGATTTAACGCCTTTAGACTATATTTGTGGCGCTATGTTAAAGCTCATGTCTATACAGACAAGCCGCTCCAATTGACGTATTAGAAGAAATCATTGAAGCTTTTGGTCGTGAGAAACCGGCCGAAATGTTGGAAAGAGTATGCCAAAATTCTTTTTTAGCTTTTTAAAAATCACCTTTACATTAGGGTGTTGACTGTTTTACAACCCCATATCCCTGCATCATATTTCATGAGTTTTTATTTAAGATTATAGAAAATCTTAAATATAAGGCGATTTGATAAAAACAACTCACGCAAAAAACGATTCAAAAAATTTTAAAAATTTAAAGAATTTCACAAAATTTACAAATTTCATTTCAAATTGGTTTTTGCACAACCATTTTCAATACTTCAATGGAATAAATTTTCATTCCTATTTCTCTTTTGAGACGAGCTCAATGATGGAAGAATTTTTTTCTTTTCCATTTTCTTTTTCAAGTGTTAACGATAAAGAGTTTTGCTGGATTGCCAGATCTCTAATTTCTGTCTTTAGTGTCACCCCTAAAACACACAGATAAATAAATGGTAACACTATTTCTAAAGGGAAATGTATGGTTTTTACAAACCTATGTGATAGTTTATGACGAAAGAAAGTGATGTGAGAAAGAAAATATTGGATATGGGTTACGACATTTGGAAAGTTTTCGTGAAAAAGACTACGATTAGGGTGTTTAATTAGTTTTCGGAGAAAATTATTAAATTCCTTATTTAAACATTTTGATAGTGAAGTGTTTTGCGAATAATTTTACAAATATTTGCACCGCTTTAACAGGTTGGCAAATGGCGTTACCACCTCATGACAAAAAACAGAATTGCATTGGAAATTTTTCTCCGTTTTATTTTTGCCCTTCCATTACTAAAATAAAACACAGCAACTATTAACGATAGAGAGTTTTGCCGGATTGCCAGATCTCTAATTACTGTCTTTAATATTGCCCCAACACCACAGATATCTATAAGGTAACCCTATTTCTAACGGGAAATGAATAACTCAATGAATCTATGTGACAGTTTATGACGAAAGAAAGTGATGCGAGAAAGAAAATATTTGACTATGTGTTACGAGAGTTTTCGAGAAAAAGACTACGATTAGAGTGTTTAATTAGTTTTCGAAGAAAATTATTAAATTCTTTATTTAAACATTTTGATAGTGAAGTGTGATGTGAGGTGTATACGAATTTTCTTCCACTGTCAGTATATGACATTTTTCATATACGTATTGTACATAACTCGTCCATGTTATATACGAAATATATAACATTAGATTGTGAATAGTTTCCAGGTTGCGGGCGAGGATGTGAATGGCGATAGCTATGGTGATGGGAGTGATGGAGAGTGGGCAGGAAGGTAAAGCAAACTTGCAAACGTTTGAAATATCGAAGTACAGCATAAAAGATGGGTGGGGATGGAAGTGAGTTGAGAGTCGTTGTTAGGGTGGAAGGCTTAGGTTAAAATGGAATGTTTGTGTGTGTGTGTGTGTGTTAAGTTATGATGATGGGTGGTAGAAGAATGCCGCTCTGCCTGAATGCTTTTGTAGGCGATAGTGTAGTAGGTGGTAGGATGCTGTATTGGTGGGCTGTTAGCGACGCGTAGCATTAACCAAACTCAAAATGGTGCAGCAGAAATTCAGATTTAGCATATGATGGTAGTAGGTAATAGCCTTCCATTGGCATTCATACACAAAAATAACAACAAAAGCAACATCACACAAAACAGCGACAGCAACTGCCACAGCAAAAACAATAACAACAAGCATCTGTATACGTGTGTTTGTACAAAACTTGTAAAATATATACAGACGAATGCTGTTGGCAGGACATATACGTGTACCATGCATACATATAGCATGACTATGTGTAGGCTTGAATGTTCACCAGCAGCACAGAATCTCTAAACCAATGAAACAATCCTATGAATACAACGAATACCAGTTCTAACGAAAATCTATTCAGTTTTAAATCTGTACTGAAACCAGGCATAGAGTCGAGCCGAACCAACTCCCTGACGGCCTGCAATGCTTCTCTTCCAGAAACCTGCATATCCAGGTCTCGGAACAAAAGTACTTACAAACTAACATTTGTTTATTTGGCCACTGCTGGATAGCGGCTGTTGTAGCTGAGAGCTGCTGACGATATTGATGGTGATGATGAGGATGATGACGACAATGCTGATGGCTAGTAGGCCCCCATACTGCCCAAAGGTGGCGGATTTGTGGATAAGTTGAACGTCGTCGATGTACTTGTAGTTATGGCTTTATTTGACAACAAACTCGCATTGTGTAGTTTTAGAATTTACGATGTTGTTGTATTATTTACACAAGCCAAAGCTGTGCCCATCCTTCTGCCTCCTACTCACCATATATGCACAAGGTGGTACAAGGTGGCTAGATGACCGGCCAGTTAGCATCCGCTGCCATTTAAAGGGCCAACCACACACATACCTGTATTGCCGGCATTGTAATGTTAATTTAATATTTTTTTTAAGAGAACTCATTTCTTTATTAAAAATTTTGGGATACCATTTTGGTTTTAGCAAACGACGCGGAGAGAGAGTGAGAGAGGGGAGGAAGAAGTGGGCAATGACAACCCTTAAATTTGTGGCCTTATAAACAACACGTGTTGGGTAAAATTGAAATGCCACAGAACTTAAGGTTTTAATATTTTTTGGGTTGCTGTTTTTGACTTGATTTCCATTATTTTTTCTTCTTCTTTCCTTTCTCGAAAATCCAACTTCCACATAAACTAAGGAGGGTGGCGGGAGATATATGTAGGTATGTACGCATGTATATACATATCGTTTTGTTGTTGCTATTCCCAAAGACATTAGGAGGAATGAAAACAGCAACAGCAACAATAACCGGAATAAGGACAAAGTTCATTCAACACCAAAAAAAAAAAAAATAATAATAAAGGACTCTTGTTTTTCCTATTAAGTATAGACCCAAAACAACAGCAAAAATAGAAAAAAAGAAAAACAGTCAGCAAAAAAATCCATAACCAGAGGCTGCTGGTGGTGGTGTTGTTGTTTGTGTGGATAGGGCCATCGGCAATGTTGACTATGCCTTTGTTTTAATATTAAAAAAACGGAAAATTCTGGAGTGGGATAAAACAATATTGCTGTGTATACGAAAATACAACGTGCCTGATATCCTTGGGGAGATATTTTACAGAGGACAGCCGCATGACATGAAATAGTTTTTAAACTACACAAATAAAAGCTACGAAAAATAAATAAAATTTGTGACCACCACTCTGAGGAAAGAGATGAACAGGTTTTCATCTAATGGAAAAAAATTTAGCCTTTATTTTCTAAGAGAATCGTTTTAGTTACATGCCGCTACATACCTAATGCATATAAAACTAGTCTATCATTAATGAACGCATTAAGATATCTTCACGGATTCACTGGTTATAGCTGAGGTGTTTAACAAATTATGCGAAAAATTAATGCGTTCTAGAAGGTCCCATTGGTGGGCTTTCAAAGTTGGTTACATTGGCCCTACAAAATCGATGGTGCGATTTTTAAAATTTGATATTTTCTGGAAAGTGCTCGAATCCCCTGTATAGTGTACATGATATTCGACAAACAATTTTTTTTTTGACATTTTTTGGTCAAGAAAGGTAAATTCGTTTGTTTCTCTTTCGAGACGAGCTCAATGATCGGAGATTTTCTTTGCAAATGGAAAAGGAAAGCCAAAGATAGCAACCCACACCAACCACTATGGGACGCGTTTCGTCTTTGGTTAGAAGACTTTTTAACCATATTCGGTGTGATGGCTTCAAGGGCCGTGTTGGTATATTGTATTTGAATCGTATTAATTGTGAAAACGCCTCTATGATAGAATTACCACATTAACCTCGATCGACAACCCTGTCTATAAGCTGTACTTTTTCTCAATGCATGTTTTTTTTGTGTAATGACAGACTTTTTATCTGCATCAATTACACTACTACCATGGTACACATGATTCTGTGCATCTGTTGGAAGTTGTGTTGGTGGCTTCGAGCGCTACAAAAAGGCATCGGCAACGGCTGTTGTTCCGTGTGACCAGGTTCGAATCCCGGCCGGGCTTTGCCGATTTTTTTCATTTTTCAAGTTTTTTGCCCTTTAAGGTGAAGATCATTTAATTTTACAAATTTTTGTTTGTTTTTCTTTCGAGGCGAGCTCAATGATCGGAGATTGCAAATGGAAAAAGAAAACCAAAGATAGCAACACACACCAACCACTATGGGATTTCGTCTCTATAAAGAAAATATGACGTAAAACTTTCAATTTGCTTTATTGTACTGTAAAGAGGGCTTAATGACGATGCGTTTTAAATATAAATCTAAATGTATACAAAAGTAGTGTTACCGCTTAAAATGTGGCCAGACGAAACGGCTGAACCTGTAAACTTGGAATTCTGCATGGAGATCTTTCTTGGAACAAAGATGCGAGACAAGACTGGATTTTTTTAAATTCGAATTGGAACCTACTAAAATTACTAAATTACCTAACACATAAATTGCTTTTGCCTCTCACTTCAAACTTATTTGTTTGTGCTAATGCAAATCCATACAGCATTACACAAGCAGTAGTTAGTAGAAGTCGAGAACTATCGATAGCACTATAGGCACTATCGATGGTTGGGCATTATCACTACTATCGTTAGCGGCCAAGACAATATCAATAGTGCCCATCGATACTATCGTCGATAGTTTGGTTTTCACATCACCAAGTTAAATTTGCGCGTTAATTTGATTAAAAATTGATTAAAAGAGTCATACAAAGAAAAAAGTTTTATAAAGAGAAATTGATTGATTTCTTCAAAAATGTATAATGTATATAAGTATTTTGACTATGTGTTGAATTTAAGGTAAACGTAGGAGCTCCATCACATTCAGTGTGTCAAGCACTGAAAGCCAGGCATGCGATTGCAGCTGCACGGAATCGGAGAAAGTTTCGGTGACGAAGAGGCAAACGCAAAAAATTAAATGCAAAATCTCACAAGTATGGAAATACTTTAAAAGGTCAGAAGACAAAAAATTTGCAAAGTGAATTAACTGCGGAAAGGAGTACAGCAAAACCAGCGGAAATACTTCAAACATGACCATCATTTGAAAAGATACCACTATGGCTTGGAAATGCATGTCCCAGATTCCAGCTATTTGGGCGGATACTGACAACATCACCTTGACAAGCAGTAGTTGTAGATCGTCGATGCATTCTGTAGCTTCTTACTTGAAAAGAGCCATTTTGTAATACACAAACTCAAAGCGAAAGAATGACACTGACAAGGCTTTTACGGCAATGATTAGCAAGGAAGTGCAGCCTTATAACATAGTTTAAAACCAAAGTTTTGTATTGGATCCCTGATATAAGATCCCAACCAAACACACCTATGTTGCAGGAAACTCCAGCTAAATTAAAAATATTGCTAGAAGGTATTTCTGATATATCTGTCATATGTGATTTGTTGTTGTTGTAGCCCGGCCTCTCACTGAGACTCTCCGTTCGATACCGCTGATTGTCAGCGACTGCCGTTACAGCTACTTCGTATGATGCATTCCACTATCCGCACACGGTAGCTCTCAGCTAAGCCTCTTCGTGACACTAATGAACACCACACAAATCGGACCTCAATGTTCCAGCCTGTGTTGTGCTCACAGCTATCCCGTGCCGGAATATGTGATTTGTGGGCATCGAGAGCCAACCATAGCTTTTTGACCGTCACATGCCGTTTCATTTATGATATGAAAATAGCGTCATTAGCCATAAGAAAACTATTGAATACAACTAACCACTCGGCTCAAAATGTTGCAGACACTGCAATATATTTTATACCATTGGAATGTGCTCAACAAAACCATTTGTATACGCCGTAGCAAGTGGGCGAAATTTTAAAAATGGTTTTGTGTTGAATCTTTTCGTTCAAGATGGTTTAAAATTCGACAAGCGTTCCAAGTGTCTTAATCTTCTGCACACCTTATAAAATATCTGATATCAAAATTCGATGTCCTTTACCACTTCATCTTTTTATTTGACTTTACGTCGTCCCGGTTTAAGAGTACCACAATGTTCGCCTTCAAAAGACTTTTTCGCTGGAGCTTCTACATTCATTCTGACAACATAACTTAGCCAACGCAACTGTTGTATTTTGTTACCTGATTAATTTTGCAGGGATTTCAAACTTAGACATGCCTTGAACGTATAGAGCTGTTGAAAGGCGCTTTGTAGCCAACAAAGAGATGGTAAGGGTTGACCTGTCCTTCTTAAAACTGTTGCAGGATTAGAACAGCTTCCAGGAAAGCTTATGAAGCCTTGTTTCTAACCTTTAGTTTCTATAGAACTTTATACCAAATTATCGTCCAACTACCGAATTTTTGGCAAAAAGTTGAAACAATAGCCAACCCAATCGAAAAATCAATTTTGCTTGGACCACTGTGCAAAAATGGATATACTAGATTCGATGAGACCTACCTCCACATACGACTTTATTCCAAATAATCGTCTAACTACCGGATTTTTGGCAAAAACTCGAAAAATTAGCCAATCTACGAAAAATTATTTTGCTTGGACCAATGTGCAAAATGGAAATACTTGATTCGATGAGATCGGCCTCAAATGATAGCTTATGAAACCAAATTTTTATTCCATATACGCCTTTATTCTAACTATCGAATTTTGTTCCAAAACTAAAAAAAAACTACCCAACACAATCGATAAATCAATTTTGCTTGCACTACTGTGCAAAAATGTAAATACTTGTTTCGTTGGAACCGGTTGCAAACGACAGCTTTTAAAGCTTAATGCACATACGACTTTATTCCAAATAATCGTCTAACTATCGAATTTTTGGTAAAAAAAAGAATAGCAAACAAATTCACTGTGCAAAATGGAAATACTTGATTGGATGAATAATCGAATAATCAATTTTGCGTGGACCACTGTTCGAAATGGAAATACTAGATTCGATGAGATCAGCCTCAATCGACAGCATACGAATCCTAGTTTCCAATATATATACGACTTTATTCCAAATAATCGTTTAACTATTGGATTTTTAACAAAAATTTGAAAAAATTACCCAATACAATCGAAAAATCAATTTTACGTGAACCACTGTGCAAAATGGGCCACGGGCCTTTTAGGCTTTTGAAATGTTGCACATAACCGCACCTCAAGTACAAGCGGAGGTTCAAAAATTGCTTATTTCTTACTAACTTATTTCCGCTAATATTTTTTTCATCCCTCTGTGCAACTTTGGCATAATTGAACGTATCAAAATATACAACGATTACATGGGCAAGGTAATGCCGCTAGAATGAATGAAGAAGCCCCAGAGTAAAGCAATCTCGAAACTTTGTGCCAAAAATTGGAAATCTACTCTTATTTCAGCTGATACATCATCCATTGACTATTTTCGGAAGAAATCACATTTTCTTCCTCTTATGCGGAGTTTACATCTCACACCTGATGCATAGTCATTGTAATAGTATTGGTGAAAATAAGGGTGTATGCATCACATATACACATAACCATCGTCGGTCATGGCTGAAAAACCAAAATCATTTGATTTTTTGAGAAATGGCATCTATTGATTACCGTTTACATAGAAATGTATAATTATTAATTGACAGATATTGAAAAACACGTTGTGTGCCACAGAAAGTTATAAAATGAGAAGTATGAAAAATTAAATAAAATCAAAGAAAAAATCCATGTACCGTTTTTGGCAAAAGCTGTAATCAACAGGTATACACGATGAGTGCGATCATAATGTGCCGTTTCAAAGCGCCGTTATTCTTCTTCATATATATTATTAAACGGCCAAGGTTGATTGGATTTTATTGGCTGATTGAATTATAATGAAATTTGAATCAATCGAAATATATTTTCCCAGAGAAGAGACGAATATATATTAAAAGTAATTTTTCTAAAAGAAAAGCCACGAAAATGAGGAATGCATTTAAGAAGAAGAAGCATACCAGCAAATTGTTTTTTTTTTAAAGCATTCTTTATGGGTGTGAATAGAAAGCCATAGGTGAGAGTGTTAGCGGTGAGAGTAAGAGAAACAACTGTTAGATGTGCGAGAGAAAGAGTAGTAGTAGTAGTAGTAGTATCTTTATTCATTTCATTTTAAAAAAAATAAATCGTACTTCGAATATTAGATTATGAAATAAGATATACGGCTTTGACTTAGTGTCGTCAGCCGGTAAATTTAATACAAACATTTGAGATTTGGTAAAGAGAACATTATGTTTAAATTTCATGTGAATTCAGTGATTATTAATTTTCTATACTTCAGTGCATTTTTTAAATATTTCACTAAGTTTATCCAATCCAAGGCTCCTCTGCCATCTAGAATATCTATGATTTCTCTGTCAGTTAAACTAATTTTGCCAAAAAATTGCATCCGGTATCCTCGCAGTATTGGGCATATTCCTAAGAAATGCTGAATGTTTTCTTTTGCTCGCATATTACATAATGTGCATTCGGTAATTTCATTAGAATTGGCAGTGTATTGGCTTCCATTGAGGTATATCAAATCGCATCTTGCCTTTAGTATCCAAGTTATATCATCTTCAGTGTAGCGATCGGATATATATTCAGAACCCCTAGTGTAGTCTAGGTGTTTATAAATTCTTTCGTTGCTTTGTGTTGCCTTCTGTTCATATTTTGTACGACTGCACGCATTTAGATGGTTAGTGAGCGATGTTATTATTCCATTCCAGGTAGTTTCATTGATGCTTGCATCGATTACGTGGATGTCAAACTCATTTAATTCTTTAACCCAGAACAGTTGTTTGTTCAGTAGAATTTTAGATAGCTGATGCGGTAGTCGATCTCGATTATATTTAAACATAGTTCTGCCCACGTATTTCATATGCAGTTGTAGCGTATATATATGACTATTTTCTATGCAGGTTTCAAGAGCGATAGCATAATTTGGGGTGTTTTCGGGTAGCTTCAGAACTCGTTTCAGAAAAAAACGCTGTAGCTTATCTACTTCTTCAAAATTTCCAAATCCCCAGACTTGTGCGGAGTAGGACTGTATGGATCTGCTAACCGCCAGATATAAATTCCATTTTTGGCTCAAGGAAATATCTTTCTTTTGAAGAAATGCTTTCCAAGTCATGTTTATTGCACTTTTTGCTTGAGCATTACGACTTTTAACATGCTTTTGGAATTTCATTTGCGGTGTAATTATAACACCAAGATAATTATACTCAGAAACAATTTCTATCGCTTCTCCGTGAAAATACCATTTTTCGTGGTCAGATAATCGTCCGCCGTTTCGAAAAATAATTATTTTGGATTTGTCCATGTTGACCTCCAGATTCCATTTTGCGCAATAGTATTCTAAGTTGGATATCATGTTTTGTAGTACCGTCTTGTCGTCGGCCAGAATTACAATGTCGTCCGCATATAGTAATACTCTTATGTTCAGCCATTCTATATTCAAGCCTCCTCCCAGACTATCATGTAGGTCGTTGACGTAAAGTGCAAACAGCAGTGGAGATAAAAGGCAGCCTTGTTTTACTCCCGAGATGGTATGAAAATAATCCGATAATTCTTCTCCTGTCCATATAGCTGATTGGGTGTTTTGATAGATATTTTCTATTATTGTAACAAATTTATTTGATATGCCCATTTCGTGCAATTTGTAGATAAGTAGGCTTCGGGATATCTTGTCAAATGCGGCTTTGAAGTCCACAAAAAATGCGTATACTTTTTCTTTTTTTGCCAGCTTAATGTGAACTATTGACGCTAGGTTGTATATGTTATCTGTAGTTGAGTACTTTTTTCGGAAGCCTGCCTGATATTCGACTAAAATATTTCTTTCCTCTATCCACAATTGCAGCCTTTCGTTAAGAACTCCCATGAATATTTTTGCTACAGAGTTCATGAATGATATTCCACGATAATTTTTCGTCTCATTTACATTGCCCTTTTTGTGAATTGGGAAAATTACCGTTTTGATAAAAGACTCATCCACTATTCCATTAGTATACATTGTGTTGTACACCTGTACTAGTTCCGAAATAAACTCGTCTGTAGCATTAACAAAAAATTCATAAGGAATCCTGTCCTCTCCTGGAGCTTTGTTTAGTTTAACCTTTTGTAACATTCTCTTTACTTCTTCGACCGTTATTTCCTTGTCTAATAAATGAACTGTGATAAATGAGGGAGCGTACAGAATATTCGACGTTGTCTGATCTGTATTGAGTAGCTTCATGAAGTAGTCTCTAAAAGATGACGCAGATATATTCGGGCCTATATGAAAGTGGTTATTATTAATCTCCCGTACTAATTTCCACCATTCTTTACTGTTTTTAATATTGTTGATTTGTTCGCTAATCATGCTGTAATAAGCCTTTTTGCTCGTTACGCATATCATTTTATATATACGTTGTGCTTGCAGGTATTGTTGTTTATTACATTCATTGCTACTTTTCTTAAATTTCCTCAAGCTTTTAAAGACTTTTTTCCTCGCCCAATGACATCTTTCAGTATACCACTTCTCCTTTGGCTTGTAGCTATGATTATCTGTGGTTACAGATGATTTTACTATGATGTCTGTCAGATCCTTAAGGTTGTGAACTTCGTGGGTATTCAAGACATTTTGAAGATTTATGTTCAGCATTGTTTGGTAGTTGTTTTTGTCGTTGTCTTTCCAAGAGAGTTTTGGTAAGAGCTTTAGTCTGTTTGTAACAGTTCCGTTTATATTAAATTTCATTTTCAAAGAAATGGGGAGATGGTCAGACCAAATGTTTTCTTCGACAGCAAAATTGTCCACATATTGTAGTAAACTGGAAGACATAGCACATATGTCATTAACCGACTCGCCAACCGTACTCACAAAAGTAAAGTTGCCATCTTCATCTCCTTTTGTCTGGCCATTTAGTATTACTAAGTTGTTGTCATTGCAGAACTCCAGATATGTGCGCCCTTTGCTATTAATTTCCTTATCCATCGATTTTCTTATCTTCATGCCTGCAGAGAAAGATTCTCTAAATAGCGAAACTATTTCTTGTTGACTGCTTCCAATGCGGATATTCATATCACCTATCATTATCACATCTTTGCATGGGTCTTCTTCAATTATTCGTTTCACTGCAGTAAAATCGTTGGTCCAATTTACACTGCGTAAATACAATGGTAGCATCCAGAATTTAAGTTGGCCTAGCTTTAAATATAATGCTTTTATTCCAGAAAACATAACGAATTCATATTGTAGATAGTTTCCCTTGATTGACCGTTTGATAGCTATCATTACCCCACCAATTGCTCTTCCATATCTACTTGCCCTTGTTGCATATACCCAGTCAATATCGTGATTTGGAAAATATTTCTCTGCTTGTTTAGTGTTTTCGATTGTGAGATGTGTTTCCAATAGAATAATTATATCAAAATCATTTAAAAAAGTGAAGAATATTGGGAACATATATTTGTTTGCCAAACCATTTATATTGTAAGATATTATTTTTAGCTCTAAATTACAATTTTTCTGCTCGACAGTTTGGCTAATCTGATTAGAATTTAATCTTAGTAGTTTTTTGACTGAATCTCATCAAAAATTGTGTCAAAGTTGGTTCTGGATAATTCTTCGCCATAGAGTTCTTTGAGAACTATTTCAGCATTCCTTTTTCCACACGTTAAAATGTTGTTGTTGTTCCATGTGAACCAATAATCTTTTATTTTCATTTTATCATCCCTTACTATTATTTTATGTTTTTTAGATTCCTGGAGAATATCCTTCCGTACTAAAAGCATTGCAACCTTGTTTCGCTGTCTTCTTGGACATAGATCTCGATCTACATAGATTGAAGTTCCGGATAAAAATCTTGTTTTTTGAAGTACTTCTGATGCAACAGTTTCATTATCGAATTCTACTACCACCGTTTGCACATTTCCTCGTTCAAATATAGTTTTAGCTGATTTTATGGCTGGTGTTATTTGCAGTTTTTCAGTGCACAGCTTAACAACCGGGTTTATTGCGGGTTTTTCGTTCAGAAAGAGAGAAAGAGTATGACTATTTATAGTAGGTGAGGGTGTTGTGGGGGTATAATGTGCGTGGCCCTACTCGGCATGTTGGTCAGCCAATTTTATAAGACCGGCTTTGTGTGGCATTTGTAATTTTGTTGTTGTTTGAATGTTTATGTATTAGGAGCCTACCCGAGAAGATTTCCGTGAAGATAAAGTTAACTTTAACTAGCAGAGGCACAAACCCATTCGATTACCAGCACCCTGTTACGAGCTTAGCAGAGCTATGATAACAATTTAACAGAAAAGATCTGACCAAAATCAAGAAAAATAATGAAAAAATTCAGAAGAAACGACAACAAGAGCACTAAAAGGACCACAAACATTGCGAATATTGTAAAAAACTGTCTAACAAAGTAATAAATGCATAAGGGACAAAGCAGAATATCCGAAAAGTCGACCGTATTTGAGATAATTGGCATTTAAAGTTAAAGTTAGAATTAACAGAATGGCCCACTGTGGAAAAACTAAGAGGGGCGCTGGATACCCACTTATAGTGAAGGAAGCTCTTGATGCCTAGGAACTCAATCAAAAAGCAAAATATCCAAAAAGTTTACAGTACTTGAGATAATTGGCATTTAAAGTTAGAGTTAGAATTTGTGAAAAATTTCAAGCGTCTACCTTTACGCGTTCGACCACTATCGAAGTCAATTATTTTAGTATTTGAGATAATTGGCATTTAAAGTTAAAGTTGGAATTTGTTCAAATTTTCAAGCGGCTACCTTTACGCACACAGTGGTCAATTGAGAAAAAGTGGGATATAACTGTTTACAGGAAATATAAAAGGAACTACGCTCTTTCCGAATCTATTCAAGTCCTATGGAGCCCTTAGTATTAAAGAAACCAATATATTGGCCATTTTTTTTTTTTGCAAATTATGGTAATTTTTTCATATGATGCCTCATTTTTCAGAATTTATGGCCCACTGTGGCCAAATGGGAAATGGTGGGCAAAAAACGTTTAAAGAAAATATAGTCTTGACCACGCTCTTGTTTGTTGACTACCCTGTTTATTTCCAGATTCAGCTCGCTGATTCTGGGCTTAGTGGGGACCATACAACGAATCCCATCACACTCGTCTGCGAGTATCACTACCTGCGCCGGGAAATTAGGCCGCACTTGGGGTATTCGACCAGCTGGTATAAAGCGAGCGGCTGCTGCGTTAATGATGTCTCGGATTTTCCTCTCGGCAGCTAGCATTTCCGAGGGAGGTGGCAGTTCACTGAAGCAGTCATTGGTATACTCTCTGAAGCAAGCCCAATCGGCCTTCTTCTGATTGATAAACGTCCGGCGCTCAGATGTTATGAAATCGGGTTGTCGGTCGATGGTGAGAATTATGGGGAGGTAGTCTGACCCCAAAGAGATGACGGCATGCCAGGATACGTTACTCAGGAGATCAGGGGATACAATGCTAACGTCTGGCGAGCTTCTGCCCCTACTTGTAATCCTAGTGGGGGCATCCTCATTCACCTTGCCTAACGTGGAACCTTGAATCTGCCTTGCCAAAGTTATGCCACGCTGGTCGTTACCTAGGGGTGAATGCCATGAAGTGTGATGCGCGTTAAAGTGCCCTAAAACCAGACGATTATGGCCAGATAGTAACCCACTTATGTGGGGAATGTAAGCTTGGACATTAAATGGGGCACAGCTACCAACCGGCGATATGTACACCTCTAGCTCTATCTCGGCAGTACCGGACCTGACTGCTATTTCCTTACACTCCATGTAGGGGTCACTAGCGCCAGGCGCATACGAAATGGAGGGATTTGGCTAATTCGAATCAGAAAGTGATTCTGAGGCAATCGCTATATTTATCAATGGTTCTAGTTCTTCTCCTCCTTAGCATTGCAACCAAATGCACAAACTTATAATACCCTGTACCACAGTGATGGTGTAGGGTATAATTATATTAAAAATAAATAAACATATGCAGTTTACTCTTTAAATCAGAAGTTTTTGTTTCCTTCCTCTCTCTCTCTTGCTACATAGTCCACCACGGCAGGACAGAACAGACACAGTGGCGTCGACAAAACACATGTGAAGATTAGCTAACTAAAAAAAGTATTAAATGCAAATAATAGAAAATGATGTAAAACAGCAGCAAGAGTATGAAATATATGATGGGTCACACATCTTTACATCATCACTGGCCCCTGTCCTTTTCTCCCCTCTAATTTTCATATGTCTTTTTTATTGCCACACTCTCTCTCGTGCACTCAAAAAATAGTTCGCCAACTATCTCCCGCAGTGTTACCGAAAAAACCAATTCGTATCGTGTCACACGTTCGAATTTTAGCTGAAACACTTGTCTCCGCTCCCTTTACGTAACCAAGGCAAGTTATACAATGTTTTCCCCCAGGAAAATTTATGATTACAGAGCAAAATATGTTGCATTGTCTTTCCCTCTCTCATTCTTTTTTTGCTATGGGTACGCATGTTTGCATAAACCATGCGACAAAAATTGAAAAATCTCTAACCCTTCTAATTCAAAGCAAATTTTGCTCGAGTATGATACAATAGATATTTCGAACTGAACTTTATAAGGAGGTTAAAGGTTTCTCGAAAATGACTGATATTTTTGATAGCAATTTTGCAATGACCTTGTATGGTAGCAATAGTCCATTTATCGTAAAATGTAGTGCTATTAAAGTGGTAAATTAGGCATAGAGGATAGGGGACATGAATTGTATTAAGGTATAAATGACCGTCAAACTGTAGGTAATAAAAGTCCAACCTTAGAGGAGCAACGGGAGTTTTTTAATGAATGCACATGAACTCCAAAAAAAATGGAAATTAAAAACTCAAATAAAATCGTAGTTATAAATATCGGAGAAAGGAAATGGTTATGGGTATACATCATGGATTTCATTTATTATGAGTATATCATGTTGTCGATATAGTTAGTAGATTATACTACAAAAGATATCGACTAAATATATTAAGGCCGCGACTTGTAGCTAAGTTTGTAAATTCGATAGTCCACGTAGGCCGCAGTGACAAGGGCAGCAAACGATAATTGTTTACATTTACACATACAAATTTATATATACCATTTGCTTATATACATAGTATATTGCACTAAGCAAGAGGAACTATATATATTTATGTATGCATTTGTGTATAGGGATCTGTATAAAACTAAACACTTCATACTCTATTGGGAGAAACACCGCCTAAAATATGACCCACCATAAGCCCACCACCACTTAACATACCAAAGGCCATGCATGTACCACCTAACATCCAAAATGAAGTTTCGCAAATGTGTTCAATACATATATAGATATAGGTATATACACACAAACATTTGAATGCATGCATTTATATGTATGTTTATGCCAAATGTCAGTGGTCCAATACGTATCTACATGAATATGCGTACGTAGTACAGCCGATATATTTGTCTGTCTTCTTTCGCTCGCTCACTCCCTCTCTCTCTATCTCTCTCTCTCTTACTCATTCTCTCCTTCCTGTTGTGTATCATTCGTTGTCGTCTTTCCTGTGTAAGAGTGCATATGCAAATGCAAATGCACAACATCGAGGGGGTGAACCACATAAACTGCATTTGGGCCTAGGTGGTGGGTTGGGGGCGCTGGTGTGGTGTGGTGTCTTGTGTTGGGTTTTGTTGTTTTAGATGCATGCTAAAGTTTTGAATTTTAGTTTAGTTTCGGATACAATTTGTGTTGTATTTTGTTAACATATTTGTTGTTGCTGTTATATGGTGGCAAAAGCAATAACAACACTAATGGCATGAGCTCGACAAAAGACAGTAACAACAATAACCACTTTGTTGTTGCAATTTTTGGTAATATGATATGAAACGGGTAAAGGGAGGCTGATTGCGTATCACATTTATGCAACACACAAAGAATACTCTGCTAAGGAAGGAATCGTAAGTACATACATATACATATCTCTCAAAAGCCAAACAAGAAAATACAGCAGCAATGTAATGCTAAACTATTTTCAACATCATAATGATGTCGAAGTAGTTTCATAGAAAAGGTGCATGTAATGAATATATGATATTTAGTTTAAGCAACCACAAAACCAACCAACCAACTTCATATATATATTTTTTTCAATGAAGGTACATTTCACACACTTCAAGGCATTCGTTCGAGTGCGTACACATTTGAAAATTAATCTAGTTGTAAGTATATGAATATTGAATATTTTTGTTGCATAGATAAGAATGTTTAAAATTTTCACAAAACTGAATATTTTAAATTTTCCAATAACTGGATATTCTCCTACATGTATGTATGTCTACTATTGTTCTATACACATACAGAAATCGAAATATTTCCATAGCATTATTTGGTACCGATTTACACTAAGCAATATTACGTGTGGCTATTCTTAGTTATGGTGGATAATTACTTTCTCCATGTTACCAAATTTTCTCTCTTCCTCTCTCTTCTACAAAATAAAAATTGCCACAATTGAAATCGTGTATTGTTAATTAATTGGAGCTTACATTTTTTCAGAAACCGCTTTCTATGTGTGCAACTAGCTGAAACAGAATCATGTCAGGGAAAACGTTCTGATTGTCATTTACTTTGGGAATTTGAAAAAGCCACGTACCTATGTTAGAGGACTTGGCAAATCCGGGCCTGCACCGCTGCGCCTTCTTTCATTCTCTGCAAATGCAAATATTGCCAATGAACATTCCACTAAGGAACAGGGGCAAACTTCTCACAAACTGCAGTCCGACTCAAGTTTAAGCAGAATGATAAGGGGCCTCCTTTTTATAGCCGATTCCGAACGGCGTGTCGCAATGGGAGGGGCACGCCTCCCCCCCCCCCCCCCCCCCAGGGGATACCAAATTTTTGTTTTTAGGTTACTATAAGGGAGCACACAAAATTTTGCTAAAATCACACCACCCATCACGGAGATCTGGCGTTTCAGAGAATTACGGTAAGTGGGAGGGTCCGCCCCCCTTCAGATAACAAAATATGTAGTACCCTATTTTCACCACGGGATAATCATGCACCATCAGTGAAAATTTCATGAAAATCGTTTCAGCCGTTTTTGAGTCTATAAGGAACACACAAACAAATAAACCGACAAACAAACACAAATTGATTTTTGTATATAAGAAGTAAAGATAACATAGCCATAGGATTTATTCCCAGTACTGCCACGTTTTACTGTCCATTCCATTGATCGTACACTGGGAGTATGATTTGCAGCTTGCCTGGGACGGTAAGTTTTCAACATATTAATTTATTTAAGCAAATGAACTTACAAAGCTATTTGCACAAGTTGATCCCCAAGTGAATGTATTTGTAGCTATTGTGAATGGTATTATTTACAAACACCATGTCGCAACACCTATCGCTATAGACAACACATTATGGATAGATTAGTTTTGAATAATTACTAAAAAAATATATCAAAAAAGCTACACATATGGGTATAGTTACATACATTTGCACATAATTAAAGCCAAAAATCATTCCATCATAATAATGCTGAAGTGCAAAAACAGAATAAGAATAAAAATATCTTTGTAAATTTTATAATTGTTGGCCACAAAAACTCTCTACAACAATAATAAAACGAACAATTCAGATTATTGACACCAATCTCATTGTTTGCGTACACGAGTAGCACAAAAACAAAATGCGAAAGAGATCTGTTATCAGCGTTGCCATATTGTCAATTGTCAGAAAGTTTACAAGGGAAAATTTTTAGATTTTAATTTTGTCTTTCAAATAAATATATTCATTATTGACAATTTTGGGATCCTGCAGATGTAAGAGGTGCAGATATTATGGCGCTGTACCCCTGGTTCGGCTTTAGTTAAGCCCTTCTAGTTCTGACGAGAATTGTGAGGCACTATGCCATGAAAAACTTATTTCAAAAGATACGTCGCCCTACGGACTGGTTACAAAAAGGGGTTACCTTATCATTGAGCATAAAATTTAATCGGAACTTCTCTGTTCCTTAGTGGAATGTTTGTGGCAAATTTGCTTTTGCATTCCTAATTGGGCTAGGTTAAGTAGTCAGTACACAGAGAGAATTTTCCTTCATAAATGTAATGATCGGGTTTCATAACCTTTTGTTCATAAATATTATGAAAAGTTTTATTATATTATTGAAAAAATCATAAATATTATAAAAATGCTTTATGAAAGAAAGTGTATGAATACGATCGTTTATGAAAAAAGTTATTATATTTATGAAAATGTATTTCATACATGTAAAGAAACTTTTCATAATATTAATAATTTTTATCATTAATATAAAAATTATGTTATTGAAATATGTCCACATAGGTATACAATGAAAATTGTCTCATTTACGAAAATTTGATGGAGCAATTTCCAAAGTCAAGTTCAAGTAAACTACTTAATGTATACTTGGAAGAGGTTCAGCATTTTGCCAATATTTCTCATTTGTTGTCATTTTTATTCACATTCTTTCGATGTGTGCAAAAAAAATGAAAAAACACACACACGCATATACATGTTTTACATTACAACAATTCACAACATGCACAGTTAGATCCCTGCGTCATTAATTCTACGTAACATCTTGAAGCTGTTGGGTGTTTTTAACCTTGCAGTGAAGTGAAAAGTGTAAAAGTACTGCCAATAATGTAGTGTTTTTTGTGTCAAAAAAGTTTTCCAACATGAAATAAACATGAGGATACGCGATATTTCATTATAATTCCATAATCTAACAACTCCTTTTTATATTTTTAGGATCATTCGAGTAATTAAACGTAAGAACATAGTACAAATTTGCAAGGTGAAGCCATTGATAGACCATCAACATTTACCCAAAAAACTAACCTTGAAGCCATTTTTCAACAGTGAAACACTTGTCTTCGAGTACAGCGTCGGTTTTATTTATTGTAACGGTCCAGCCTTCTCAGAGGCTGATCAAGAATAAATGTTATGACAACTTTTCATAAACTATATGTTTGATTTTCATAAATCTTATGACATGTTTTATTGAATTGAGATTAATGAAATGTGTTTCATAAATGTTATAAAAAGTCTCAATGGGACGTATTTACAAATTTTTTTCATAAATGTTATGACAAAATCATTAATATTATGAACATTTTGCTTTATGTGTAGAGTAAAACCCCGAATGGTTCAGATGTCCTCAGGCATCTAATTTTTATGTCCCTTTATATACACAAAACCTCTACCAATAGCAAAGGGTCAAGCTCATTTTAGGTATTTTTTAAGGTTTGAGACACATTTTTCAAATAAATTGGCCGACATTTTTAGTTCTCTCCTTGCAAAAAGCGGTCAATATCGATCAATGTTTTGTATACCCGCCATCGAAAGGTACATGCAGATTTTAACCGGGCAACAGACAATTAGTTCCCCACAACACACCACTAATGAATGTTTCAACGCCTGGTTACGGACCTTCATCAATGATGTCGTGCTCTCCACCCCGGTCTGTCGGGTCTGCTGTTTAAATTAAACATTGTTCATTACGAGCAATAACCCTTCGCAAAAAACTTTTCCATGGCTAAAGGTCTTAAAAATGTTGGGAGTGTTACCAAGAGAGTAACTGCAGATAAAAAAATTCTAATGGTTGGTTTGAGCCCAAGCACTCAAGCCATTGGAGGACATTTTTTTTCACGTAACCAACACGCAGGGGATGTCCCCTATATATGCAGTGCATTGCGTTGGCAATTAGAAAAGTTAAGGATTGGAGTGGGGAAATAGGGAGTAGTGTTTATATTCGTCTTAAATTTCTGAACGTCAAAGTCGGTGGGAAAGACATTAGCCGGAAGTTGATTCCACATACGAATGGTTCGGGCGAAAAATTAATTTTCTCGGTAATGCATGGTTCGGTCGACTGGCCAATCAATTACAAACGGGTGTGTGTTCCTGGTGAAAATCCTAACGTCAGGGATAAGAAGTCGAATATCCATAGAACACACACCATGAAAAACACGATAGAACAATACAGCGCTACCTACAGCCCGACGATGTTCAAGAGAAGCAATAGAGTTGGATACCCAGCTGTCCCCAATCAACACCATCGCTTTACATTGAGCCCGGTCAAGTAGCTCCAAGGATGATTTTGGAACTCCTGCTCATATATGAGAGTTATATTCCATCCTCGGCCCGATGTAGGTAGTATAGATATTAAGAAGATCAAAAGAGGTGAAATATTTCTTGCACCGCTTAAGAAAGCCCAAACACTTGAATACTTCTATCGACACCTCAAATACGTTTTTTGACCAACGGACATCACATTGTATCTTCATGGCCAGAACATCAAGAGCATCTGACTGTTATATGTACACATCTATGAAATATCCTAACGGTTTATTTTAATATAGAATTTTTATTTATTTTTAAACCATCTGGTAACGCCTAATGCTATGCATGTTGGTTGTCTTTGCAGCTATGACGATGATGTTGAAAAAATTCAATGTGGATTTGTCTGACTTTTTTCTATTTGTTTTTTTTACTTGCATATTTTGTATTTTTTTTTTTGCTTGGCTTTTCGAATCTGTCTGTACGCTCACTACAACAAGTGCTCTCACAAAAGTCTAATCGGGTAGAAGCCAAGCATAAACAAAGAATAGCAACAAACATTGAGTTCGTAATAAAACCCAAATGAAATGGAATGACGAAGAAGCATAAGAAAACCCCATACAAGGGAAAAAATAACAGTCATGGCAATAATTACAGACTCTCATTAAAATTGCAAAGAGCAAAACCGACCAATGCAATGAGTATAACAAACAACAAATATAACCTTAATGCCACACATACATACATACATACGTACATAGACAACAAAATTGTGACAGAAAGTTTAATTATTCACCGTCACCTAGCTGATGTATTTCTCCATTTTATTAGTTTAAAACAAACAAATTAAATACAAAGACCATAAAATTGAAATTTTCTCAAGACAAATTATTATTAAATGCTTCTAGCAACACCAGACTTTTGCTGACTTTTAAATGTTTTTTGCTATGCTTTCCTTTGAGTAGAAAGCATTAAAGCCAGAAAATATCCTGCTATCCTATCTCAATAAGATTTGAAGACCGAAAATAGAAAGCCCAAACAGCCAAATTATTATTATTTAATTATGGTGTATTTCCCGTCGGGGTGTTATATTGGGTTGCCCAAAAAGTAATTGCGGATTTTTCATATAGTCGGCGTTGACAAATTTTTCACAGCTTGTGACTCTGTAATTGCATTCTTTCTACTGTCAGTTATCAGCTGCTACTTTTAGCTTGCTTTAGAAAAAAAGTGTAAAAAAAGTATATTTGATTAAAGGTAATTCTAAGTTTTATTAAAAATGCGTTTACTTTCTTTTAAAAAATTCGCAATTACTTTTTGGGCAACCCAATACATGCCGAACAATGAGAATTATACAGACCGATCTCTCTCCTATTTCTGGGCGCTTAGACACGCGCTTAGAGACGCCACTCCTATCTGGTTTATATTCGTCCCTGCTTCCAGCAGTCCACTAACAAAGAGGTGTCGCATTGCGGTACGCCGTCAGAACTCGGATATAAAGAGGGGGCCTCTTATCATTGAGCTGTTTAAGCTCAATGGGAGTTTGGCCCTGTTCCTGAATGGAATGCTAACGAGCAAATTTTGCATTTGCCTTTTTTAGTTTAATCATCATGTTTGAGCCATGTATAATGAAGTTGGGGTCACCGTAGCTCAGACGTTAGCATATCGGACTTTGATGCTGAACGCCTGGGTACAAATCCTGGCGAGAATATTGAAAAAATTTCAGCGGTGGTTATCCCCATCTAGTGCTGGCAACACTTGTGAGGTATTTACCTTAGTTAATAAGCCGTGCAAACCTCTCTACAAAGTAGTGTCAATAATATTAGAGAAGTATCCTCACTGTTTCAGGGGCAAATTTAGATACTGACATTGTCATTCTTTTGAGCAGATCCGGAAAATTCTTTTTACGGGTAATTTCGGTTGGTCAACATTTCTTGATTCTGAATCAAGTATGACATCTGATTCTGTGCTTGTCGGTCGTATGGACCGGAAAGTGCTTGCTCACTTATAGGAGCTTGACGATTTTCATTGAGGAGTTCAACGATTTTCAACGAAAATGAGAAGAGACATGGCAGGAGGAGTAACTGGATGTTGAAGGACGCGAAACGATAACACATCGCCGATCCACTCACATCCAGTATATAACCAGTACTACTTCGGACGCCTACCACCCGTTTGCAGATGTTGAGAAAGACCTGCCTAGAAAAAGATCATAATGAGCTTCTCTCTAAGCAGTATCTCCTGAGCTGCCACTGAGAAAAACACCCGAATTTCCAATTCACTGAGCTATAACCCCCTCAGAGACATGTCAGTAGGAGTAACTGGATGTTAAGGGACGCGATTCGATAAAACATCACCGATCCACTCACAACCCCTTCATAAAGAGCGGGCTGGCAATATATTCATCAGAATACTTTAACCAATGCGACTTCATCGAATGCCCAGCACCCATGGCAGATGATGAAAAAGATCTGGCTAGAAAAACAAGAGCTACTATGGCGCAATTAGGATCAGGATGGAGCAGCAAACTGAATTCATATCCCTCAATATTAGAATATGGACCACTTCAATAAAGGCGGCCAGATTTTGGAGCAAGATCTGGAGACAATTGCTAGGCAAGCTGTGGTCTACTGTTAAGTCACTCTCAAACCCCTGTAGACGGGATGACAGGACCTCAGTCACTTTTGGCGAAGTAACCGTGATTGATCCGAAGAGATGAGCCAGGGCATGGAGGAGAGCCATTCGCCGAATACGTGGTTTTCGAGCAGATGGACGGCCATCACAATTTACTGTGGGCGAAGGTACGAATTTCATCCGTGACGCCAAATCATTCAAGGCGTTGGGAATCTCTACATTGATGTTGAAGAATCTGAATTTACCTGGTGTTGAGTTCCTTACTACTGTCCTCAACCTGTCTTTGAACACTCTTATAGTTCCCGATGTCTGGAAAAAGGACACTGTGATCCCGCTACTGAAGCCTGGTAGAGACCTGAGTTTGGAGGAGTCGTACAGACCGATCTCCCTTCTTTCACCAGTAGCAAAGACGTTTAAGGCATTATTTCTCACGAGCCTCGTTGGAGAATTTCCATTCGCCGAGCATCAACATGGATTTCGAAGACTGCATAGCACAACCACTGCTTTGCATGCCATCACCGCACATATTTGCCGTGACTTCAATCAGCCCAGGTCATGTGATAGGACGGTCCTCGTGGCACTGGACCTATCGAAGGCATTCGACACGGTCAGCCATCGTCCCTCCAGCCAGGCCTGAAACGCTGGGTCGCGAATTATCTGTGTAGTCGCCAGTCATTTGTGGAATTTAGGGATAAGAAGTCGAAGCACCGTAGAGAGTTCCCCAAGGTGGAGTGATATCTCCGGCATTGTTTAACCTCTACCTATCTACTTATCTTCCTATCTTTAACATCTGCGATAGGATGAACATCTACCTCAACGAACTCATATTTCGCTGCGAGAAATCTGAAGATATCTGCCACCAAATCTACAGCCACATTGTTCACTACAAATACGCGTGGAGTGAATACTGAGCTGACACTGATGATCGATGAAGAAATGATTCCGACCATCAATTGTCCCAAAATACTTGGCGTCACATTTGACAGCTCTTACACATCCTCCCCACATGCCACAGCAATTTGCGATAAAGTCAAAAGTAGAAACAAGGTCCTCAAGTCACTTGCTGGCAGCACTAAGGATGCAGACAAAGAAACCTTGTTGACCACCTACAAAGCAATTGGCCGGTCTGTGGTAAGTTATGCAGCGTCAGTGTGGGCTCTTCAGCTTTGTGACACGCAGTGGAATAATATTCAGATCTGTCAGAATGCCACCCTCCGAACTGCGACGGACTGTCTCCTCAGTTCCCATGTGAACCACCTCCATCAAGAGACAAAGATCCTACCAGTGCGAAGACATTACTACATGCTGTCCAAGCAATACCTTTTGGGCTGTTATCGCAGAGAACATCCAAATCATCATCTTGTGGATAGATATCCACCGCCCAGAAGCCGTAAGGTAGTTCTACATGATCTAGAGCGTGAGGTTCAGCGCTACAAGAGAGAACCTCTAGATCCAGCGGCATATCAAGCAGGTCTAGACAACATTAATGCAGACACGGTAGCAGATGCGGTAAATGGCTACCGCCTCAACTCCTACAGAGCAAGGATTGATGCCGACGTGCAAGATGTATGTCCCGATTGTAACCAGGAACCGCACAATACAAGTCACCCGTTTAACTGCCCAGCCAGACACCACCCGACTTAGACGTAGAATTCCATCTTAGTCGCAGTGTTCCTGGGCCTTGACACTCAACAGAATCAAGCAGACGAAATGTTGTTGTTGTAGCAAACTGCTACAACAACAACATTTGCTGGACTTACCATGGCAACCGGTTTTTTTACCGGAGTGATCCGATGAAGTCCTTCATCGGCAAGGACTGCCGCCTGAGTGAAACAAACAGACCGAACAACAACGACGGTTGCCGGGACAGGATAATCAATGAATGAATCAATCTGTATACTGTATCGAACCCAGGCGTTCAGCGTCATAGGCGGACATGCTAACCTCCTCGCTACGGTGGCCTCCATTATGTGGTTACAACAACAACAAAATTTCTGAATATGGCAATTCATTTAATAATTTTGAAAAATCCAAACCCCAAATCAATTATTACTGATGCACGTGTTTCTTTTTAAGGGTGATTTTTATATTATTGTAGATCTAATTAATGACAACTGCCCCATATCTGTTTTATAACCTTAAAATTTCCATTGTACTAACAGTGGCAACACATCAGCAAAATCAAGCATCGCCAATCTGCCAGAAAAACAAGAAGCAAACAAGCATGGTCGATGTCAGTCTCAAATTCTTCCCCATGTGTATGTATGTATGTATATACACATACACAGCTACAAGCATATACTAACATTGTCGTTATGTTTGAATATTCAGTACCAAAATACATATATGTATGTATGTATGTGCATACATAGGTAGCATAATATGGCTTGTTGGATATTTTCTTATCGTTGCTGTTGACGATTGTTACGAGTAGAAGATACCTACAAACCAACAAACACACAACCCCAACCGCTCTCCATATTTGAAACAAAACAAAAAACAGAAACGAAAACTCTCACATATGTATGTACGTCAGTCATCTCCCCACAGCGCCATACCCCCGTGACCGGTAAGTAAAGAGTTGTTGTCGTCGCATTCGCATAATTGTGAATTGCTATACTTTGATGTGTTTTTATTTTCACTTCGTCTCTAGCTTTTAGTCATCTGTATTTGTTGGCATTATATTTATATTGTGTCGTCGTTGTTGTGGTTATCATTCATTGTAATATTGTTGGATACATTTTTGACCTCAACAAAACTCACTGAACATACCTAATTCAATATTTCTTGATGCAAGACGCCTAATAGGACAAATGCGTGCAAAGACAAATTTATGAGTTATATTTCCGCACAAGTTTGTGCTTATGTATATAGGTATGTGTGCGTGTGTGTGTGTGTACTGCAAACCCCTTCAATACAATACATGTCCACAATGTTTGTCAAGTTGCTGTTTGATTTTGCTAAATAGTGAAAATAATAATGCTACTTATAGGTAAATAATATTTGCTTTATAAACATGAATTATCTCTCCACATAAAATCCGAGTAGGTAGTTTCATTGCTCAAAACCATAAAACATGACGTGTTCTTTCAGGCCTTTGAAACACATGTTAAACCTCATTTCAATTAGGGTTTAATAAATATATGACACGTTTTCTGATACCATTCACTAGCGATAATTATAAATTGTATGCGTACATACATAGGTACAAGCACACATACATATGTAAATTTTTAAAACTATAGACTAGACTGACAATAATTGGCGCGGACAAATGTAAGAGAAAGGGACAACAGGGACAACAGTCTAAAACACCATTTGAATTTAGAGTTTCTTGGAATGAAAACTGTTTCTAGATTAGATTAGGTTAAAATTTAGTGGCAGTCTGCAATCGGACAACTTGACCATTACATTCCATTGTGTTACCAAAGGAACAGGATAATGGCAGCAAAGCGGCAGACTTCTTGGGCTTACGGGGGTTAGCTATGAGCCACTCAGGTTGGAATTTTGAGCTCCGCTTTGTGTGATATTTATCGTTTATTGTTGAAGCAGTGTGTTGTACACACTGAGGCGGCAGCTCTTGCTGATGAAGGACTCCATCGGGTCAATCCGGTACGTACAACTGGCTGCCATGGGATTGGTGTTCATTGGTATTAAGAGAAGCTCAGCTGAAAGTTTTCGGTTGTTGTTGTTGTAGCAGTATGTTGTACACTGAAAGCTAGCGGTCGTGTCCACGGGTTGCAATGGAATGCTTCGTAGGAGTAGCTGTAACTGCCGCTGCATTATTGATCCCTTTGCCAAAATATTTCTGCGGCTATTGGTCCTTTGAACTGGTACGAACTTGCTTACATATTGGAGCTTGACGAGGATCACTAACCCCAAAGGCAAATAATTGGTTACAACAACAACCGCTTGGGCTACATAATAAAGGAGTGAACATATCCCCAACTAACGAAAATCTGCCATCCGTTTGCCTTAGGTTAGGTTAGGTTGAAAAGAGTGTGCAGATATTAATCCGCCCCATGCCACTATGGACATACACCTAAACCAGTAATCGGCTTGTTGTGCGTTCTAAAAACTATAAAGTAACCTCTAAAAGGAAAATTTTAAGTTAGGAATTCCGTGCTACTTACAATCCTTAATTGTTTTCAATACCACTCCCCTAAGTTGGTTCATGTCTGGTATTGTGTCCCCACCTAAGTGCCGTTATCTGTTAGAGGCGAAAGCCGGGCAACGACAAACGAAATTCTCCAACGTCTCATCATCTTCCCCGCATGCCCTACACATTTGCCGCACCGATTTTACATAAGTGAGCTCGTAGTCCTATGTGTCCGGGTATAATACCAATAGCTGACTGACCTTCTTATTTCCTTCCAATAATAGCCTCGTCTTCTCACGATCTGGATCCCCCATAGGATTTTTGCCGTCCTACCGACCGTTTCGCTGTTCCACAATGTTGCATGCACATTTGTCGCCCACTGCCTTAACTAGGACTGCCTCGATCCAAAAGGCAGTCGGCAGTCCCCTGGCCTTCACCGCCAAATCGTCTGACCTTTCATTTCCCCTTACTCCGTTATGGCCCGGCACCCAAACGATGCGGATTTTTCCTTCTTTAGAGAAGGCGTTAATCTCCTTCTTACACTGCAAGACTTCATTACCTTACCCTCGTGGTTGTTATTACCCTAATGGCAATTTTACTGTCGGTAAAGATTCTCACATTCGACGTCCTCGCGTTAGCACCACACCACCTCACGCATTCCGTGATCGCCTGGATATCCGCCTGCAGGACCTTATTATGGTCAGGCAGTCTAAAACAGACCTTAATCCCTGGGTTCTCAACTAAAGATTCAGTTTTGACATGGGTTTTTGGAGAGAAACTTTTTATTTTGGCGGCGTCATTAACGCTATCGACCTGTTCGCAGAAAAGCTTCCAGGAGGCACGTTTTGCCGCTCTGGTGACCCTATTGTATTCCTTGAGTCGTGTTTAATACACATCCCAGTAGACTTCCGTTTTTTTACGACGTGCTCTGTTAAAAAGTCTGCGGACCTCTTTCCCAATATTGCGAATGTCCCCGATCATCCAGGGTTTTTCTTGGGCTGATTTCCTTACCCGAAGAGGACAACTATCTTCGAAGGACCCCACCAGTGCAGTCGTAATCCTGTTGACATTTTCAAAGATAGTTAAGAACTCACTCCCATGGCAGCCGGTTCTATGCAGCGGATTGACCCAATATAGTCCTCATCGGTCAGTTGCTTCCCACTCAGTGTACGTGTTTTGATTGCTCTTAATATTCTGATCTGAACCGGGATTGAAAACAACAGGACCTCGGTTTTGTACTGTTTCGCGTTCAGTACGGTGTAACCGGTGCATGGTGTGTTGCTATGCACCTAAACCAAGATACTGCCGTTTCAGTGCCTGGAAACACATCGTTCTGGAAATTTATTTGAATGAAATTGTCCCTGCATTCCAATAGATTGTAATGCGTCAAGGGTAAAAAAAAAAAAAAAAAATTTGAGATCATGGTCTTCTCTGGTCAATATAAGCCTTCTGTTAGCCTGAAGTCGGGGGATCGTACCGGTCGAAGTCTAGGTTCGCTCTGGCCATCTAAACTAAGCTATATCAACACCCCAAAATCCTAAGTCAGAGTCTGGAACGGAACGCACGTGCTCGGCAAGCTAGCCTGTTCGGGAGATATGGGCGGGGATCTTGTTCCATTTCATGACTAAACCCATTACAAAAAAAAATTCACGTGCGATTTAAATGCCCTTAAAACTCCATTCATTTCCTTCCTGTGACACTATCCAGAGCATAGGTGTCAAGCTCTGGGCCTCTCTACCCACCCATCCTTACTGGTTTTTCAAAACGTTTTTCAAAATTTTAGAAAAACCCCTAAAACAAGCCTTTACCTTAGATACCTGGTTCACATTAGAAAAAAATTATTCCATTTTTAGTTATTTTTATTACAACAAAAATTCAAAATGTCTAGGAAACCATTTTCTTTTTTTTTTTTTTTTTTTCTTTTAGGTTATATATACAAAAAAAAAACAACAAAGATTAGATTTAAAGGGGCGGAGCCATATTACTTAAATATATGTGTAATTTAAATTGAATTAAATTTAAAAATGGAGAATTCAGACCATAAAGAGATTTCAAAGGGGGTGGGGGGGAGTCTGATACAACTATTTAATCAGAATGGCCCCCTTTAGAAATTCCTTTATACATATACTACGCAAAATACTTAACTTTTATCATGTATCAAAAAAAAATTTAACAATAGAAAAAAAAGGACTGTTTTGCTTGCTTTTGTCTAAAGACTTACGGTTTCACTTTTGTTTTTGCAACTGCTGACGATCTTCCAACGATGCATGAAGGCCTCCTTGCGGTGTTCGAAGTCTGGTCACACAAAAATTATAAAGGCTGGATAATATGGTTTAGATAAGGGGGTTATGATACATGTTAAGAGTTAGTAATTCCCTTCTCTTATTTTACAAAAAAATGATTTTTAGGGATTTTAGAAGTTATCTTAAAGGTATTGTAGGTTAGGTTATAGATAGTATAATTAATAAAAAAAAATAGAAAAAAATAAAAAAAATCAAGTTAGGTTAGGTAATATTACGGAAATTTAAAGTTAAATTAATATTTAAGGGTTTTTTTTTTTTTTTTTTTTTCTTATAAATTTGGGTTTAAAGGAAGTATAGTTGTAGGTATTTTTAGGTATTAATTAGTCCAATTTCTGCGACCTTCATAAATTTGCAAATCCCATTTAGGTTATGCCAGCTTTCACTTGATACATATGCTGCGGAAATCAAAATCGGCATATGTGGCCCGTCAATAAAAGGGGAACCCGTCTCTCGAGTAACCCAAAAGCCCACGTGTCTGGCTTTATGGGTTTCACAGGCCTATACTCGAGAGAGGTTATGTATGACCAGTATGCCCTGGAAAAAAACCAATTACGGAATTAGGTCCTGGGCAAATCCACATAAAAAAAATCTATCCAAAATTACCTGGGTATTTTAAATTCAGGAATTTAATAAAAATCAAAAATTCGTTTGTTCCAATTTAGACAGAATTTCATTCAAATTGAAACAAAAAAAAATACGGAAGTAAAAAGGTGTCTTTGCACACAAACAACTTCGCTTAATCGTTCACACGATTTAAATTTGGCCGTATATAAAAAAAAACACTGTACCCTTTAAGGTCTTTCCTTTTTTTTCTTTTTTTTTTTCTGAGTCTCACTTTTTGTCGCTTTGATGTCTTGTTGCGGAGGATTACAAATTAAAAAGAACTTGTCTTTCACATTTCGACTATCACCAAGGCTCGATGTGAAGACAGAATCAAAAAAAAAAATTCTTTAAACAAGAAGATAGAAAAAGATAACTGGTTATTTCGCATTCGTCTCAAGAGCCCAAGAATGAAAACTATTGCTTAGAGCAATAAAAAGAAAAGAGAGCAAAAAAAAAAATAATCATCACCAAAAGCTCTAGCCATCCATCAATCATTGCCCAATCATAGATCGCTTTTGTTGTAAATACCAACTCGAAAGTAAATAGAAACAGACTGGAAAAGAGAGCCACTAACGTCATCCTCTTGTCATTTCCATAGCATCGACAGTCCTCGTGCTTAATCATAGATTGCTGTTGTTATAAACAGAATATCAGATAGACTGAAAAAAAAAACATCATACGGACTGTACAAACCCAATTAATGTGTCAATGCCAGTGATGGCAAATTAAATCATTCGTATAAAAATAATTATTCTGTGAACAATGATGATAAAAAAAATATGTACCATTACAACACAGATTTTGTTCCGATTGATGATAAAGAGAGAACAAAAGCTGAAGTCAAGCCTTAATATCTTTAGCATGGAATTTTCCCAAAGGTCTTCCTGACATATCCTCAAGATCATAATAACAAGATCCATGCTTCGCTGAAACTCTAGCCTTCTCAAATTGATTTGCAAGTTTGCTATTAAAATGGTCTGCAGCCTTCGACTGCGCAAAATTTCTTCGAAAAACGATTTGACCTATATCAAAGTTAACAGCTCGTGATCTCAAGTTATAAGTTTTAACATTTCTCTCATATGCCTTCCTAATATTGTCTTGTACCTTTTTCCTTATCAAATCCGTCTTCTCATCAGGTTTTAAGTCAGCTGTATGGTCATCTAAAAGATTTAATTGGCGAAGGAGGCTATACGATTTTCCATTGGTCATCATGTTCTGGCCAAATACTGTAAAATAGGGAGAGAATCCAGTGCTAGTATGAATGGAGCTTCTCAGAGCACAACTAATAGAGGACAATTTCACATCCCAGTCCCTTTGACTGGGGTTGACGTAGGCACGTATTGCCGCCAAGACTGACCTATTGACTCTCTCACTAGCGTTTGCTTGCGGAGAGTAAATGGCTGTCAAGTTATGAGACACTCCATAGCTATCTAGAAATGATCTAAACAAATTCGATTTAAACTGCACCCCATTATCCGTCGTTATGCATTCTGGAACCCCAAAAATATGAAAAATGCGTTTCTCTAGGAATTCAACGATGACATTAGCAGTAAACTTTCTAATGGGTTCCAAAAAGTGAAACTTGGACAAATGATCCAGAACGACGATTATACCAATAAGCCCTGTCGATGATCTTGGGTACGGACCCAACAAGTCTAGATACAACTTTTGGAATACTCTAGTGGAAATGTTCTGCTGACCCATCGGTGGTCTCAAAATCCTGTTGGTAGACTTAGTCTGCTTGCACACTTCGCATGCCGAAACATACTCGGAAATCTGTTTCGCCATCTTAGGCCAGAAAAAGAAAGTTTTCAAACGCCCTAGGGTCTTACCCAACCCTCCATGTGCCGAAAGCGGGTGGTCGTGTGCTCGCTCGATGAGATCATGAGTTAAAGACTGTGGAACCCAAAGTTTCCAAGATAGTTGTTCCTGCACGGCATCACCTGTGGCATGTTCTACCCTCTTATAAATGAACCCATCTTGTATCCTAATATCAGGAAGGTGCTTAATGTTAGAACTTAATCTCTCCTGAAGGTCCAAATAATCGGGAGACTTGAACTCCTCTGATCCTAAATCAATCTCGACCGAACTATCTAATTCCTCTATAAACAATCCGTCAATAGCTAAATGGCCTATCTCATCATTATTTTCCGAATACATGCGGGATAAGGAATCTGGCACAACGTTTTGGCTGCCCTTTCGGTGTCTTATGGTGAAATTGAAACCTTGCAGTTTCAACGCCCATCGTGCAAGACGTCCATGCAAGTCTGTCTGGCCCATCAGCCATTTTAACGAGGCATGATCCGTTATGACCTCGAATTGGTGGCCCTCCACATAAGCACGAAACTTTTTGATGGCCATGACGGCCGCCAAACATTCTTGCTCAGAAACAGAATAATTCCTCTGCGGTGTCGTCATCTTATGGCTCATGTAAGCAATAGGGACCTCCTCACCATCGTCATCCCTCTGAGCCAAAACCGCCCCAATACCATATTGACTCGCATCACACTGTATTGAAAATGGCCTAGCAAAATCCGGGTTGTGTAACACCGGAGCCGAACAGAGAATCTCCTTCAAATTAGTAAAAGCTTGAACTGCCTCCTCAGACCATAAAAATTTCTTGCCCTTTTGAAGCATATCGGTAATTGGTGAACTAATCGAAGCGAAATCACGAACAAATCGTCTATACCAACCACAAACGCCTAAAAATCTCCTTAGCTGACGAACGGATGTTGGCAAGGGAAAATCTCGAATGGCTTGCACCTTCTCCGGATCAGTCTTAATAGTACCATAACCAATTATATGTCCCAAATACTTCACATGTCTAAGCATGAACCGACTTTTCTCCACATTAATTGTCAAGTTTGCCTTTCTCATGCATAAAGCTATCTCTTGCAGTAGTAGAATGTGCTCCTCAAATGTCTCAGTAATTAGAAGCAAATCATCTAAATAGATGAATACTTTGGTCCTCAAATTCGCCGGAATAACTCGGTCCATGAGTCGGGACATCGTCTGTGGGGCGTTACACAAACCAAACGGCATGGTAACGAACTGGTACAATGGACGGCCGGGTACAGTGAAAGCGGTCTTCTCCTTTGACTTTTCATCTAATGGAATTTGCCAGAAGGCGTCCTTCAGGTCAAGACTCGTAATAAATCTTGCCTTTGGGAGCCTACTTAAAATTCCATCGATTAAAGGCAAAGGATAAGCGTCTTTCACCGTAACACTGTTCAACTTCCGTGCGTCCAGACACAGTCGTACCTTCCCAGGTTTGTGTACCAGCGCCACCGGCGAGGACCATGGACTTTGCGACTCTTCAATCACGCCTAACTCGAGCATGCGGTCAATCTCTGAGAAAAGCATTTGTTCTACAGCGGGCGAAACCGCAAAATGCCTCTGCTTAATCGGTTTACTTTCACCAGTATCTATGGTATGGGTAACTAAAGACGTCCGTCCTAGCCCTTCCTTGCTGTATGAAGGAAATGCGCTAATTGCAGCATTAAGAACATTCTGCTGATCTTTGTCAAGGTTATGTGTATCCTCATTCATCCCAATCTCGTCTACTCCCAATGCCGAAGTCATAGACCTGTTCTCTGAAAATAAGTCATTGGCTAAACCAAATTCTCTAACAAAATCAACTCCTAAATAAACATTTTGTGTCAAATTAGGAATTATTAAAAACGTAATGTCTCTAGTTTGTCCCCGAAATGAGACTGATGTCGTTACGCAACCTACAGCAAGGTGTGGTTTCCCATCCGCGGTCTGCAGTTTTATATTGAATCTATTCCAAGGATATTCGTTCTGGTCCAAGAATTGTTTCGCGTAATCGGAAGCGAAGCAAGAAGTCGTAGCTCCTGTGTCTATCAATCCTACTACTTCTTTCCGAAAAATATTCACTGTCGCATATGGTCTTAAATCAGATTTGACCATACCAGATACAATAGCAGAACAAAATTTCCTACGACAAGACAAAACATTCCGCCAAAAGGACCTCAACCTACTCGTTGACCTTTTCATCCTCCTAACCGGAGTGGGTACTAGAATTTCCTCATGGAAGATCCTCGCTCGTGCCTCTTTGTATTCCCTGAGTCGTATATGATACGGCTTTACATGTCTGGGGAAGTCGTCATAGGTGGTTGCTACTCTCGTATCTGTATTGTCAGAAGGGTCAGTTTGACATTCTATGGATTTCAAAATTGTGTTGCTTTGGACTGAACATATCTGTTCGTCCGATTTCCATGGTAGTTTTTTGGATGTTTGTTACATTTTGAACAGTTCGGTTTATATACGTTCGGAGTTCCACAACCGTAGCAAAACACTTTTCTGTCACCTAAGCAGTCTTCAAACTTGTGGCCTGGCTCCAAACAATTCCAACAAGTAACCTCAATTATCTCGTCGATTTCTACCGTCTCGTCCTCAATAACTTCCTCAATTTCAATTTCTGACACATTTCTACGTGGAACAAATGCTCTATTGTTTCTATACTTATTTAGTTCCTCGTTTAATATCTCGTGTTTCCTCACATATTCTCTCAAATCAGAAATAGAATGTATCGGAAAGTGTAATAGTTCCTTCCGCACTTCGGGCCTAAGATTTCGTCTTAGTATCTCTACTAATTCGTGTTCTTCTGGAGGATATTGCAATCTATCAGAGATCTGTAGAATAGCGTCATAAAAGGAATCGAATCGCTCACCTATTTCTTGTTTCCTACACCTGATCTGTTCCTTCAAGTCAAAATCTGTCCGACGATCACGAAATTGGTTTCTCAACTCGCGACATAAGGAAACCCAATCAATGCGGTTCACAGTTCTGTGATATCGCCAGAACCAATCCGTTGCCTTTCCAGAAAAAAGTAAATCTATGTGTCGGCAAAGTGTGTCAAAGTCACCACGTAAATTCTGGACAGTAAGAGCCTGAACCCTGTAAATAAAATTATCCACAGATAATCCGGTTTCCTCTTCACCCGTAAATTTCAATCTCCAGCCAGAAATAATATTCGATACTTTATCGGTGGTCAAATCAATGAAACGATCCTGCCTGTTCTGACCCACATGTCGTCTATTAGGAGCATTTACTCCAACATCAGGATTCGCGAAACTAAGTCTCGTGTGGTTGCCTTGATTCAAACTCATGGAAGACAGTTGGTTCCTAATCGCGTCATTAATCAAATTTTGTAGAAAACTGTCACTCAGGTTCTGTTGCTCCAGTGGTCGCTGTTGACTATTAGTATTTGGAATAGGGTGTAATGAATTCAAAAACTGATCGGATGCTCTTGGAACACTACCAAAATAATTCCCAAAGCCTGGAGTCCTTGACAAATTCCTCCTAGCCGGTTTCCTGTTTGGTTTCGGAACAGTCGAAGCCGTGGCTCTAGCGTCAGGCCTACTAGAAATATTAGTGTTCCGTGGATCTGTCGGCAGAAACTCTAAATCATTAGGAGCCTGTGAAATATCTAAAAGTTGGTCCAAGGATCTAGCACCTCCTTCTATCGAATGTCTGGGTAAATTCCTATTCAAAGCTGAATCAGCCAAGTTCTTCCTAGGTGGTTTCTTCTTTTGATTAACGGTCTTAGGGACCGCCCCCAAATCAGTCCTAGCCGAAGCCTGTCTATCTGTCGTCTGATCTGCCGTACTTGACAAAATGTCATAGGGCACTAGACGGTTCGTCCTGCATAGCTTAGCACATATAGGACATTCCTGAGTCTCGTTTAATATGCGAACAATGCATTCCTTATGAAAAACGTGTTTACACGGCGTACAAACTATCACATCGTCTAACTCAAATGGTTTATCACAAATTATACACTGTGTGGGTTTGTTATTTGACACAAGGCCGGGAATATTCTCATTGCTGTGAATGAGTGACATTGCTAAAAAAGTTTTGTTTTAAATACAATATATTACGGTGAATCGTGGTCATCTTTGGTAAAGGTTTGCTTCTAATAGAAAAAATATATAAACAGACTTTCACATCTAAGGTCCAATTTTTGCAAAGAAACAAAAAAAAATGTTTACGATCGGTCATTCGGTTTACCAATCAAAATTACTAATAGAAAAAGAAATAATCTAAAAGCCGTAAAAAAAAATTGGAACTTAGAATTCGAAAGCTGATTATGTCACAGGAAAATAAAACTTTGTGTCGTGTATACAATTACAGAAAAATGGCTAAAAATTAAAATTTAAATTGTGGACAATTCGAGCAGAATCCTTTGCTTCGCAATTGTAATTCCTATCAATTCTCCTTCTAAATTTTTGGTCATAGTACCTGAAAAGTATTCGCACCTCAGGATAAAAATTTATGCAACAGTCACTTAAACAAAAATGAATGAATATATAGAAAACTTCCAATGGATTTTGCATGACGAGACATCTGTACAAAATAATTCCTGTTGTAATTTCCCATTATTACATTCTTGATCCTATGATCAAAACTATGACAAACACTATATAACTGTTACTAAATTGATATCCAGAATGGAAAAAAAATGTATATAGATGTTAAATACGAGGTACCCAAAAACTTAAGGTCTTGTACTTAGATGAAGATAGCACTAAATTTTGGTTAAAAATTAATCTAACTTTTACTCCTAAGTTTTCGGGCCCCACGTTGGGCGCCATTCTTGTAATGCGTCAAGGGTAAAAAAAAAAAAAAAAAAATTTGAGATCATGGTCTTCTCTGGTCAATATAAGCCTTCTGTTAGCCTGAAGTCGGGGGATCGTACCGGTCGAAGTCTAGGTTCGCTCTGGCCATCTAAACTAAGCTATATCAACACCCCAAAATCCTAAGTCAGAGTCTGGAACGGAACGCACGTGCTCGGCAAGCTAGCCTGTTCGGGAGATATGGGCGGGGATCTTGTTCCATTTCATGACTAAACCCATTACAAAAAAAAATTCACGTGCGATTTAAATGCCCTTAAAACTCCATTCATTTCCTTCCTGTGACACTATCCAGAGCATAGGTGTCAAGCTCTGGGCCTCTCTACCCACCCATCCTTACTGGTTTTTCAAAACGTTTTTCAAAATTTTAGAAAAACCCCTAAAACAAGCCTTTACCTTAGATACCTGGTTCACATTAGAAAAAAATTATTCCATTTTTAGTTATTTTTATTACAACAAAAATTCAAAATGTCTAGGAAACCATTTTCTTTTTTTTTTTTTTTTTTCTTTTAGGTTATATATACAAAAAAAAAACAACAAAGATTAGATTTAAAGGGGCGGAGCCATATTACTTAAATATATGTGTAATTTAAATTGAATTAAATTTAAAAATGGAGAATTCAGACCATAAAGAGATTTCAAAGGGGGTGGGGGGGAGTCTGATACAACTATTTAATCAGAATGGCCCCCTTTAGAAATTCCTTTATACATATACTACGCAAAATACTTAACTTTTATCATGTATCAAAAAAAAATTTAACAATAGAAAAAAAAGGACTGTTTTGCTTGCTTTTGTCTAAAGACTTACGGTTTCACTTTTGTTTTTGCAACTGCTGACGATCTTCCAACGATGCATGAAGGCCTCCTTGCGGTGTTCGAAGTCTGGTCACACAAAAATTATAAAGGCTGGATAATATGGTTTAGATAAGGGGGTTATGATACATGTTAAGAGTTAGTAATTCCCTTCTCTTATTTTACAAAAAAATGATTTTTAGGGATTTTAGAAGTTATCTTAAAGGTATTGTAGGTTAGGTTATAGATAGTATAATTAATAAAAAAAAATAGAAAAAAATAAAAAAAATCAAGTTAGGTTAGGTAATATTACGGAAATTTAAAGTTAAATTAATATTTAAGGGTTTTTTTTTTTTTTTTTTTTCTTATAAATTTGGGTTTAAAGGAAGTATAGTTGTAGGTATTTTTAGGTATTAATTAGTCCAATTTCTGCGACCTTCATAAATTTGCAAATCCCATTTAGGTTATGCCAGCTTTCACTTGATACATATGCTGCGGAAATCAAAATCGGCATATGTGGCCCGTCAATAAAAGGGGAACCCGTCTCTCGAGTAACCCAAAAGCCCACGTGTCTGGCTTTATGGGTTTCACAGGCCTATACTCGAGAGAGGTTATGTATGACCAGTATGCCCTGGAAAAAAACCAATTACGGAATTAGGTCCTGGGCAAATCCACATAAAAAAAATCTATCCAAAATTACCTGGGTATTTTAAATTCAGGAATTTAATAAAAATCAAAAATTCGTTTGTTCCAATTTAGACAGAATTTCATTCAAATTGAAACAAAAAAAAATACGGAAGTAAAAAGGTGTCTTTGCACACAAACAACTTCGCTTAATCGTTCACACGATTTAAATTTGGCCGTATATAAAAAAAAACACTGTACCCTTTAAGGTCTTTCCTTTTTTTTCTTTTTTTTTTTCTGAGTCTCACTTTTTGTCGCTTTGATGTCTTGTTGCGGAGGATTACAAATTAAAAAGAACTTGTCTTTCACATTTCGACTATCACCAAGGCTCGATGTGAAGACAGAATCAAAAAAAAAAATTCTTTAAACAAGAAGATAGAAAAAGATAACTGGTTATTTCGCATTCGTCTCAAGAGCCCAAGAATGAAAACTATTGCTTAGAGCAATAAAAAGAAAAGAGAGCAAAAAAAAAAATAATCATCACCAAAAGCTCTAGCCATCCATCAATCATTGCCCAATCATAGATCGCTTTTGTTGTAAATACCAACTCGAAAGTAAATAGAAACAGACTGGAAAAGAGAGCCACTAACGTCATCCTCTTGTCATTTCCATAGCATCGACAGTCCTCGTGCTTAATCATAGATTGCTGTTGTTATAAACAGAATATCAGATAGACTGAAAAAAAAAACATCATACGGACTGTACAAACCCAATTAATGTGTCAATGCCAGTGATGGCAAATTAAATCATTCGTATAAAAATAATTATTCTGTGAACAATGATGATAAAAAAAATATGTACCATTACAAGATGCAGCTGACCAATACATGCAGCTGGCACAGTTGTCACGGCAGCATTGCACACAAAGTGAAGGTGGGGGATTCCGTGCAGTATAGGCTCAACTCGCCTTCGCTTTACATTAGTAACTCCTACATGGAATATATGCGAGCAGCAGTCAAGTCTGAAACTGCCGATAAAGAGTTAAACCACGTGTACATACTGCCGTTTGGTAGTTGTGCCCCATATTATTAGGCCTGAATGCCTATCACGAGTTATGGCATTCTCTCCTGATAACGATCATGGGTGCATTGGTTTGGCATGGCAGATCCATGCCATAACCACTGAATGACGGACGTGCACCATTTAAAAGATTACCGATTGGAATGGCTTTAGTGCACTACCATCTCCATTAAATGTACGTCTTGCTGAAAAGAAATTCCCAGACATCATTAACGCACCAACCCCCTCCTTTATTTAAGCTAGTAAAATACACCAGGTAAGGCCAACTTTCTCTCGCAACAGGCAACGGAACTAGCAGACAAGCGAAATGGGATTCATCGCTCCGATCCCAATAATACTTGAATCTGGAATTCAATAAAGCGGTGAACAAACACGGTTTTTATGGATGGAGCACCTGAAGCAATGTAAATTATGCGTATTTTAACCTTTGGTCAACTGTCAAGCCTCTCTAGAAACCAGACAGAAGGGATGATGGCAACGCTGTCATTTTTAATGACATACATATGATGACAATCAATCACCGATCAGAAATGTGAGGTTGGTTCTCTATGAGCGAGGGAAAACTCTATAAAATTAAGTCTTTAGATCAGAGACTGAAAAGGATACGACAGCCCCCCTCCTCCCCTCATTCCTATTGGACTAGAAGTCGTGCCCATGTGATAGATGGCTGCGCCGGTTACAAGCGGCAAACGCATCTAGCATAGTCAAAAATCAATTGGACAAAACATTAGCAACTAGAACAAAATCTCCAATGCCAATTGACTCCTACTAATTTTTTTTAAAGCATAGTTGTGGCCCAGTCCTAATTTTTTTTTTTTTTTTGAGTTTTTTGAAATTTTAACCACCAGTCCAAATTTTGAGCTTAATCGCTTCTGAGATTCATATTTGCCGTCTTCGTAATTTCATTAAAAAGGTAATAGGCTATATTTTAAACTTAATCTAAATCTGAAGAAATTAATCAATCTTTTGCCACATACCATAAATATTTTTTACAATTTAGCAAATGACACAGAAATTATAGAAATCATGCCAAACAACATAAATTTGACAGTTGATAGCCATACCATGACGTTGTGAGAGAAGCATAGCGCAAAGAAATTGATAACGAGCCTCTTTAAATAAGAGAATGTCATTTTAAACGAAAAGAAAACAAAACACACTGCATTAAAAACGTCGGCTAAAGCAGACAAAAACTTGACAAAAAGCCATACAAAAAAAAAAAAAATTAAGAAAAAACAATTGAAAATATGGCAATACAAGACACCAAGAGATTGTGATTGGGAGAAACAGAGCGAGAGAGAGAGAGAGAGAGGAGAGCAATTAAATGGTTGGCAGCTCCGTCAAAATATACCGGTTCATGGTTCAAAACAGATAAAAAAAATTAACCAAACGCAACAAAAAAAAAAGAGAAAACGCCAAACACACACACTTATACACAAATTTGTACGCACTTAAAAAGTGGGGTTGAAGCGTTGGAGTAACGAAGAAAGACCAAAAGTTCACATTGCAAAAACAAATTATGATATTGGAAACAAACATTTAGAAACACTCGAGGAATTATAATTTGAAATTTGTTTTGCCATAAGGTCCCATCGTAAAACTATGCTTACCTTGATAAGGCGGGAAAATGCCGTTTATTTTGTATCCACGAGCTTGACGATTTCAATTTTCTGCCTCGCTGTCTGGATAAACAGGTTTAATGAAATTCTAAGATTGCACTTCAATAAAATGCACCCTTATCAGTTGAATTTCACAATTATGATGGATTAGTTTCCAACAAAATCTGAACCTTTAGTAATATATATATATATATATATATATATATATATATATATATATATACATATATTTGTTTATATTTACAATGATTCTTTTACACTATTTTCTATTTAGTAAATTGAATTTGACAAAACTCAAAGCTATTTTCTTGTTTTGCTGTACTTAAATTTTTTATACATAAATATTTTATCAGATTTTTCTTTCACACTTCTTTTCTTTCCAATTGCCTTTACTCTTTTTTTTCACTTCATATATTTTGTATTGCTCAAAGCTTGTTAGTAATGCTGCTGCTGCTTATTCTTCGGCTGCGCTGCTTGCTGGCTTGCATTGATGATGAAAATAACAAATTATTCTCCTTTTTACACGTTCACACTCACACTAATACACACCAATTTATTTCTTTTTGCACTACAAATGAACAAATGATGAAGACGTTGTCGTTTTTCGCTGGCCTTTTTTTCTACTCGTCTTCTCTCTTTTTTGTTAATATTTTCTGAATTTTTTCACTGAAGGGGAGTGGATTCGGTGGACGCGTCATATATTGCTTTATTTTTTGTTATTGAGATGCTTAAACGTGTTTCTGTTGCGTATAATTGTTTTGTTGGCAAACAAATGCTTTGCTTAAATCTGAGACAATAATTAAACAATTTCTTTGCACGACACACGGTACGCGGTAAGACGAAACGATAATAAACTACGATTCAGCATAGAATTTATGAATAGTTTTTTTCGCTTTATCCAAATTCTATTGGCCTCGTTGTATCTTGCCAACAGTGTTGCTTTGCACCGCACTTAAGTTGTATTAAATGAAAAATATTTAGCGATTTTTTTTAATTCAGAACACTTGGATATTGACCAACTAGATACCGAGTAACCGAATACCGAATACTTTTCAAAAAATATTCGTACCTCCTTGCAGTTTGCTGTTTTCTTTACAAATGCCCCTTGGAGCTGAGAATTTGGGGAATATATATCACTAGGTATTTTGTTTTACAGCCTTATGAGAGACTCTCAACGAAAGTGGGTGGAATGAAGGAATGGCTACAAAAGTGAGTAATCGATTTTAGGTAAGTTGTTTATTACTTATCGATGACTTGAAAATCAAAAATAGTAATGGCGACTTTACATTGCACATCAAAAAGTGTGGTCACAATTATAGTACTGGTGAAAATAAAGATAAATACGTAACATGTACACATAACCATCAGTCATAGCTGAAAAAAAATCATTTGATTTTTTTTGATGAATGGTGTTTATCGATTACCAGTAAAGTGTAATCATTAAACAGAGTTTACATGGTACATCATTAGGGTACTTATCATGTGTATGTGTTGATTACAGCTTTTGCCAAAAACAGCTCATTTTATGGAAGGAAAACAGATGATCGAGCCATTAAACCCGGATTTAAAGAGCAGTGTAAACGGGGATTTAAACAGAGTTGAACCCTAAAACCACTACTTCACGTATGACAATACATAATGGACTTCGATTTCAGTCGTCAAAGTTGAAAATTATTGAACTTTTGCACTATAAAAAAATGGTGACGAAGATATGCGAACACATTCCGTACCAGGATTCTCTAATAGAAGATTAGGTCACTTGTGAAAACATAAAGTGGATAGACACCATGAGCATCATTAAGGGTGTCAAATCTGCCGATTGAAAATGTCATCAAATAGGAGAAAACGTAAAAAAAGAATGAATGTACTGCACAAAATTAAAAAAATTTTATGTCGGCTGATCGGTGGCTTAACCTTATTCAGTGAATCCTGATTTCGTGTAAGTGGTACCAAGATATATTCATTTACAGGTAGTGGCAGTTGCCCAACAACAAGATATTGAGTGCACTATCTGTCAAAATCAGCGATTAGTGCAACTCAGATTTTATGTTTGTTACTAGTACGCTCCTTTTTTCATTGTTTATGTGTTATGGTTCTTAACTATAATGCACACAACCAAAACTCGTTGACAGATAGTGCACTTCGCGAGAAAAATTTGTACTCAGCTGTTGACGTGGTACTGAGCTCTATGAGCAAAGTAATAGCGGCACATCGCTCCATCAGCATCAGGATAAATTTCGCACAATTTTAATTGCAAATGTAGTTAAATGCTTATGAAATGGGCCGAATCAACTCTGTTTCCATACTTTTGTCTTTGCTGTGTGTTGTTGTTTGACTTTTGACGTCGGATTTCACAATAATTTAATAGGCATTTTAGCTGTGAATGAAGTCAGTATTAGGCTTAAGCGAGAAAATCTACTTAACGGGTAAATAAATCACCCCAATAGTGTGATAACAACCATGGCGTAATAATTGAAGGTGGTCTCATTTGTACAACAACCACAAATCATATGGTGCAATCCGCCATCAAACTGATCGATGTTTTGCCTACACACACACAAAGAAATTTGTGTGCGTGTGCATACGTGTGCGTACATGAGCAGAGAATATGCGAGAAAGAAGATAACAATAAAGAGAATGCAAATAAAAATCTGACATCTTAATACCGCCAAACCTGGCCGGCTGTTAATAGCTGAGACCACCCATGATATAATTAGCAGATGGTGTACCGTAAACAGCTGAGCACAATTTTTTCTAGCGAAGTGCACTATCTGTCAACTAGTTTTGGTTATGCGTGTGTGTGTGTATTATATTTAAGAACCATAACACAAACATTGAAAAAAGGAGCGAACTTGTAACATACACAAAATCAGAGTTGCACTAATCACTGATTTTGACAGATAGTGCACTAAATATTTTGTTGTTCGGCAACTGTCACTACCTGTAAATGAATAAATCTTGAGACCCCCTTTTTAAATCCGCCTTGAATAACTACATTATTTATGTGAATCCTGCCTATCATTTGCATTGTATGGTGTTTTAATTGAACGAAACTTTATATAATGTGCACAGTCCCTAACTTAGGTCAACGTTGCGTTTATTTTGTATACAATAAGTTACCAGCTGGATAACCGTGGCTTTTGGCTTTAAAATTGAACGGCGTGAAACAAAATAGATCGCCACAGGAATTTAACCACAAGTGGTCAGATGTAATAGATTCTCGGAAGTATGCGGTAGATACGGGTCGGAAAAAGTAATAATGAAGGCTTAAAATTTAGATTCTGTGATTTTTTCAACTAAAATAAGCAAATACATATTTTTGAAAAACAAAAACCTCTTGGAGATACATTCTAACTTGTTTTAATTAAGCAATAATCGACTCCTATAGAAACACGACGCCGTAAAAGATATCTGTGTGCTGGCGGCTAATGTTCCTTTTGATGTGTTTATTTTGTTCCTTGCATTCTCATAACGAAGAACAAGAACATCTTTATCTTTATTTACCCGCGACTAATTGGCTAAAAAGGATGAGATAATTTCTTTGCAGATAACAAAAATAGCTATCAAAAAATCAATCAACGAGTTAATATAAAACAACACCACCTGTTAGTTTATGATTCTAGCTTCCATAGTACATATTCCATAAAAAAAAGGCAAAACACTTACTTTCAATTTTCGTGTTGTGTTGAAGAGCACAGTCACTATCAAGTTGGAGGCGGCGCAGAACATGAAAACTTCTTGAGCAAAGAAGAAAAAAAACAAAGTTGACGTACATACTGATTTGATTTTTTTTTTCTTTTGTGATTATTAGTATCGATAAACAACATACAAGACACACAGTGGAAAAAATTTAGCAATACGGCAAGATAAGCCAACCGTGGAGACCATATAAAATAGTAATAATAATAAAGAAAATAATTGGACGGCATATTTGAAAGTAATTAAACTGCAATCGAAACTATAAAATGGCCGAAGTTCGACGTAGAAAAGTCGAAGAAGCCGGAGATGATGCCACCAACACTCAATTGGGATCCAGCGCTGGAACATCGGCCGAGGCCGAGAAACGCAATTCTTCAGCAGCCGAATCTTCAGATCATGTAAGTGGACGACCACCAATAAATACTCTGTTGCTGTGGTAAATCATGTTTATTGGAAAATAATTAGCATAAGTTTCCATCATAAACTACAATAAGCCAATGAGCGCTAGCTGGTTGTTTGCTTCTTTCTTCTGCTGTGCTGAGTGAGGTCAAATGTATTTTGGACTTAAGAAACTTTCCATACGGCTTGTATGTAGATGGGAAAGAATAAATGGATGTGCATATATTTTAACAAAAAACATATGTACATACATACTACAATACATATGTATGCCTGCACACATATGGATGTATGCACGTAACTACATACGTATATAATTGAAATCCAATTGTGATGAGGAGCAGTGCTACGTCACACGTACAAAATAAACAATGATGGTGGCATACGTAGCCATACCCCCACCATATAAACATAGAAATAGTGCAGCCGAAATAGCAAATCGATGCTTGGAAATTGAAAATTGTGACAAAAATATGGCAAGAGAAAATACTCGTCCTGCTATTACGCATCCACATCCATGCGTTTTACTTTTGCGAATAGGAAATTCTTCTCAAGCTATATCCATTGCACTTATTATTACACCAAAGGCAAGTTAAAATTCCAAGTCGTCTATGTAGATACACATCCCTTAGTCAATCCCATGGCAGCCGGTTGTACGTACCGGATTGACCCGATGGAATCCTCCATCGGCAAGGGCTGCCGTCTCGGTGTAAAACACACTGCTACAACAACAACAACAACATCCCTTAGTAAAATAATAAAATTTTTGGTAAACCCCAACGACGGCTTCTTCATTATCAATCTTCTTCTGCTTTAATTTTTCTTTTACTTGGCTAACGTATGCATCTTAAAGTTAATCTCGAATTTATCTAAAGTGTTACAATTGCCCTGTGATAAGCGCACATTTCCCCACAGATTAGTGTAATAATTTTTTTTCTCGCTGTCTCTTTCTCTCTTACTAAGTCAATATGTATGATAGAATTGGAAACCTTAGAAATTAAACTTGTACGGGGTTAAGTACAATAATATCAGACAGTGACCTTTCATGGCGGACAAAATGAATAAGAGTCTTGTTCTAGTCAGGGACAGCAAACCGATAGACATCTTCAGGTTTAGATTGTGCCACATATGCTTGAAGTGTTTACACCGCCAACTTGTGATTATCTGTCTGCCTTTAGGGCCTTATCTCGAAGAATTAGCTGCCACGATAGCTAAAGGCATACTCAGTTTTCAGTTCCTTGGATTTTTTACAGCGATGTGTGTAACCCGGTTGTTGCTGTTCTTGTTGTAGCAGTTTATTGTGTTCTACCATTCGTCTGCTTGTTTCTGTTGTGTGTCAAGCCCCAGGAACTCTGCAACTAAGATGGGCTGCGTCTACGGGGATCTGGGTCTGAGTCGAGTGGGTCTGGTTGGGCAGTTAAACCGGTGACGTGTATCGTGCGGTCCCCGGTTACAATCGCGACATACATCTTGCACGTCGGCATCAACTCCTGCTCCGTAGGAGTTGAGGCGGCTGCATCTGCCGAAACGTAATTGAGCTAGAACTAGTCTGGTTTGTCGGGGGAGGTCAGTTTCTTTAGGTGCAATGGGAGGCGGTCGTTCTCCAAGGACTACATTCACCCGGTAACCATTTACCGCATCTGCTACCGTGTCTGCATGAATATTGTCTAGACCAGCTTGATCTAGAGCTTCTCTCTAGTGGCGCTAAACCTCACGCTCCTGATCATGTAGATCTAAACCGGTAACCAAAAAATGTGAACTATGAACAGTTCAGTCACCACGTTAATATATCTGCGGCAGTTACGTGCGCCTTTTCAAATCAAAATTATCTTCTTTGGCGGTTTAATGGCTGACTGACTGACTGGTTGTCTGAATAGATCTTAGCCAAGGATCTCCAACTACACTGAGCAGGGTAAATTTGCCCATGAACTCCATTAAGGAACTAGGGCAAGCTTCTCACATATCAATGTGGGCTGTCCGATTCAAGTTTTAAGGTCACTGGTAAGGGGCCTCCTTTTTTGTAGCCGAGTCCGAACGGCGTGCCACCCTGCGACACCTCTTTGTGAAAAAGTTTTGTACATGGATGCCGGACCAAATGGTATAGTACCTCACGAATATCGCCAGCATAAGGAGGGGCTAACCACCACCGGCGACATTTTTTTCTAATGTTCTCGCCAGGATTTGAACCCAGACGTTTAGCGTCATATGCGGACATTCTAACCTACGCGCTACAGTGGCCTCTACACTGAACAAGGTATCCTATCAATATGTCCAATCCTAGTTTTTTAGAATGTACCACAGAGTTTACATGTTGCTGTGGTTGTAGCCACATTTGCATGTGTAGGTAAGTAGAAGTGTTGCCACAAGAAGCTTAGCTGCGGGCTGTCGAGCGCCTCCACAGGTTGCGGAATGCTTCATACGGGGTAGCTGGAACGGCAGTCGCGGACTATCACCTGTATCGAGAGGACAGTCTCGGTGAGAAGCGGGGCTGCGCCGGCTCTTCAACACATACTGAGGGCCTTTGATGTGACAAAGCGAGTTATTGGTGCCTTCAAATAACCAATGGCCACCAGATCGAGCTTGCTCATCTATAGAAACTTAACGAGGATCGCCACCTCCATATGCAAATGTGGCAACACAACAACCACACAGATTGGAACTCAAATTTCCAGGCTTAGTGGGGCTTATAGTTATCTCGTGCCCAGATTGTTGTTATTGTAGCAGTGTAATGTGTTTTATCCATTCCTCTGCTAGATTCTGTAACACTGCGACTAAGATATGGGGTACGTGCAGAGTGATCTGGGCCTAAGTCGAGTAGGATTGTCTGGACAGTTAAAAAACTGGCATATGTCGAGTGGCTCCAGGTTACAATGGATCGGTCTCCAAAAACTGCTTTCACTCTGTAGCTGTTCATCGCTTTCGGTACCATATCAGCATGAATGATATCAAAAAACCGGACTGAAGCGCAGACTAATCTAGAGGTTATAACCGCCTAGATCATGTAGATCCCTGCTTATGTCTCTGGTTGGTGGATGCCTATCCACAAGATGGTGATTGGGATGGTCTGTGCTATAGCAACCTAGTTAGACAAGATGTGGTCGCGCGCTGACACGGGTTAGATCTTTGCATTCTGATTGAGGTGGTACACGTGAGGACTGAGGAGATAGCCCATTGCAGTTCGAAGAAGGGTATTCTGACAGATCTGTATGTTATTCCACTGCGTGTAGCTTAGCTGGCGAGTCTACGCTGGCGCTGCATAGTTTAGGACTGTCCGGCCAATTGATTGGTATGTAGTCAACAAGGTTTCTTTGTCAGTATAGCAAGTGCTGCAGGTAAGCCACTTGAGGGCCTTCTTTCTACTTATGACCTTGCCACAAATTTCAGTGGCATATGCAGAAGGCTGTCAATTGTAATACAACTTATTTTGGGGTTAAATAGTGGTCGGAATCCCTAGGCCTTCGCTGACCATGGAGTCAGTGTGTTGAAGATATGGTGGGTGGAGGTTATCGCACCCATGTAGATGCGGTTTAGAGTGCGCGGAATAGAGTGTAAAATTTCTCTACCAAGTGATATCGCTTGCGTCTTGCACTCGGCATAAAAAAGAGGCTCCTTATTATTGAGCTTAAACTTTAATCGGACTGCACTTATTGATTCTAAAGAAGTATCCCCAATCCCTTATGGACTTAATGCACTTATTGATTCGAAAGAAGTATCCCCTGTTCCTTAATGGAATATTCATGGGAAATGTAGTATTAAGTAAGTCGATTGGTGTGGAGGATGGGTCTACATGACAGGATATAGCTGTCATATAGACCGATCATCCGATTTAGGGTCTTAGGCCCAAAAAAGCCACATTTATCATCCGATTTTGCTGAAATTCGGGACAGTGAGTTGTCTTGGGCCCTTCGACATCTTTCCAGCCAACGCAGCCGTTGTATTTTAATGCGTGTAACTTTGCTATCGTCGTCATACAGCTCGTTGTTCATACGGCGCCTATATTCTCCCTTAATCCAAACTGGTCCATATAATTTCCGAAGAATCTTTCTCCCAAATACTCCAAGCACTCCCTCATCTGCTTTCATAAGTACCCCTGTCTCAGAACCATATAACAACACGGTTAGTATCAGTGTCTTGTATAGTGTAATCTTCGTTTGTCGAGAGTTGGCCTTGTTTCTAAGCTGGGGTATTCGACCAGTTGTTATATAGCATTCAACACCTTTAGTAAGCAACTTCAAGGAGATCGAATCGGGCGTTTTGTGTTCATACAGAATATTTAAACATACAAAAACATAAAATGATTTTTACACCCTCCACCATAGAAGGGAGGTATACTAATTTCGTCACTCCGTTTGTAACACCTTGAAATATGCGTCTAGGACCCCAAAAAGTATATATATTCTTGATGCTCATGACATTCTAAGTCAATCTAGACATGTCCAAAGAATACGAAATCATAAATACCCAGCTGTTGGGTATAAATAGGTATAAATACCCGGGAATTTACCCAAATTACCCACCGATTTTGGGTCTTGACTTCGTGAGCCTCTAGAGGGCGCAATTCCTGAAATTTTGCATGACGTGTTTCGTTATGACTTCCAACAACTGTGCCAAGAATGGTTCAAATCGTACTATAACCTGATATGGTTGCCATATAAGTCGATCTTGGGTCTTGATTTCCGGAGCTTGAAGGCGCAGCTCTAATCCGATTTGACTGAAATGCAAAGGGTGTCTTGTTATCACTTCCAACAACTATGCCAAGTATGGTCTAAATCGGTTGATAACCTGATATAGCTGCCATATAAACAGACTTTGACTTCTAGAGTTTCTAGAGGGCGGAATTTTATATATCCGATTTGGCTGAAATTTTGCACGAATTGTTCTGGCATGATAACCTGATATAGCTGCCATATAAACCGACTTTGACTTCTTGAATTCTAGAGCTTCTAGAGGTCGCAATTCTATATATCCGATTTGGCTGAAACGAAGTGTTCTGGCATGAGTCCCAACAACTGTGCGAAGTATGGTCTAAATCAGTCCATAACCTGATATTGCCGCCATATAAACCGATCTCCCGATTAGACTTCTTGGGCGTCTGGAGGGCGCAATTTTTATCCGATTTGCCACGTGGTTTCTTATTATCACTGCCAGCAATTGTGCCAAGTATGGCCTAAATCGGTTGATAACCTGATATAGCTGCCATATGAACCGACCTTGGGTCTTTACTGCTAGAGCATCTAGAGGACGCAATTCTATATATCCGATTTGCAGGAAGTTTTCTGACATTTCTCCCAACAACTGTGCCAAGTATGGTCTAAATCAGTCCATAACCTGATATAGACTTCTTAAGCCTCTAGAGGGCGCAGCAATCCCTATCTGATTTGTCTGAAATTTTGCATGACATGTTTCGTTATGACTTCCAACAACTGTGCTAAGAATGGTTCAAATCGTTCTATAACCTGATATAGCTGCCATATAAACTGACCTTGGGTCTTGCCTTCTAGAGCTTCTAGAGGGCGCATTAGGTGTTTTATTTTGACTTCCAACAACTGTGCAAAGTATGATCTAAATCAGTCCATATCCTGATATAGCTGCCATATAAACCAATCTCCCGATTAGACTTCTTGGGATTCTAGAGGGCGCAATTCTTATCCAATATGGTTGAAATTTTGCATATGTCCTTTTGGTATGACTTCCAACAACTGTTCCAAGTATGGTCTAAATCGGTGTATAACCTGATATAGCTGCCATATATATCGATCTCCCAGTTTGACTTTTTGAGCCAGTCTCTGAGGGCGAAATTATTACTCGATTTGTCTGAAAATTTTCAGGTGGTGTTTTTCTATGACTGGTGTTTTTCTAATTGAAAAAGTCCTTCATTCAAAGAAGTTGACAAATGCGATCCATGGTGGAGGGTATATAAGATTCGGCCCGGCCGAACTTAGCACACTTTTACTTGTTGTTTATAAGATTTTCGAAAACTCAATATTCATAGGAAAATTTGAGTTTGATTGAAATTTTTTCGGAAAATTTTTTTTTATAGGCAGCTCATAGCTTTATGGTCTTGAAAAAATCCAATATAACATTTCTATCAGGAACATGTTCCTATATACATAAATGCATGAGTATGTGCATATGTCTATTATATATTGGGTTGCCCAAAAAGTAATTGCGGATTTTTCATATAGTCGGCGTTGACAAATTTGTTCACAGCTTGTGACTCTGTAATTGCATTCTTTCTTCTGTCAGTTATCAGCTGCTACTTTTAGCTTGCTTTAGAAAAAAAGTGTAAAAAAAGTATATTTGATTAAAGTTCATCCTAAGTTTTATTAAAAATGCATTCTTTTAAAAAATCCGCAATTACTTTTTGGGCAACCCAATAATATGTTAGAAGATAAGAACCTTGTAATAGGAAAGTGACATTTGTTTGTTTCAAGGAACACCTAATCTAATTAGTGAATGGAGGATAGTGGAAAAGCGGAAATATATTTACAAACAATTAAACCAACAACCAAGCACCACCAGCACCACTCACTCATCCCTATACCCAATCCCATGGCAGCCGGTTGTATGTACGTACCGTATTGACCCGATGAAGTCCTTCATCGGCAAGGGCTGTTGCTTCAATGTACAACACACTGCTAGAACAACAAGAACAACAACATTCCTATACCATTCCATGGTCATGATAATTGTGTTCGCATGTTGTCAACGCCGCTTCTTCTTAGGGATATTCTACAGGTCATTAGAACCTTATGGTTAACAAACATAATAGAAAGTAGACAAACATTTCCCCTTAACATCAACTATGCGGCCTGTAATGGGCCTGTTGTGCGATTTATTTGGTTGTGGTTGTTAAATGAATGCTATGCGTCATGGGGCTGACTTGATTACCTCAGTAACGCTGCTAATTGCCTGATATTACAATTTGGTGAGCTTCTTATGACGTAGCGTCTTATTGTAGATTTCAAGTGCTACCTTATTTGTTTTTTCTTCTATTGGGTTACCCAAAAAGTAATTGCGGATTTTTTAAAAGAAAGTAAATGCATTTTTAATAAAACTTAGAACTTTAATCAAATATACTTTTTTTACACTTTTTTTCTAAAGCAAGCTTAAAGTAACAGCTGATAACTGACAGAAGAAAGAATGCAATTACAGAGTCACAAGCCGTTGAAAAAATTTGTCAACGCCGACTATATGAAAAATCCGCAATTACTTTTTGGGCAACCCATATAATTCGAGTGCTGATCACACTTTTTGATATCTACCATTGTAGCCATTTGATGATTTGCGAAAACCAATGCCTTTGCATTGTCTTCTTTGCAATTTTCAATGGTAGAGATTTTTTTTTTGGGATTGACGAAAAAATTTTCTCATTTGGGGTATGGGGATTTTGATGGAGAAAAAGGCTAAAATTGAGGATTTTCTAGGGAAATTTTGTCAGCATAGTTTGAAAATTTTTTGCTTGGGTATACGAATTTTCATTATTTTAGTGCTGGCTAATAACCCCGAATTAGATGTGATTTAATAGAAAGCATATTCTCCTGCACTGATGTATGCTGTAGAAGATGTGATTTAATAGATTAAACAGTCTCTCATCAGACTCACTTAGACGTTTTCGTCCATTGTGAGACCACAGGAGCAGAAGAAGGAAGATGCCTTACAGTTCCTACCGTTGAACCATTCAGATGGCTTTAGCAGGTTCTCAAAAAAATGAGAACCTAAATTGAAACTTTTTCTGACTGCTATTGCGGGACACACACACAAAAGGTGTTCTATGGTCTCTTCTTCTTCGATGTCCTCCCAGTTTCTGCAAAAGTCGTTACTGGCAACCTTCAGTCGGTCAGCATGTTTTCCGATTAGACAGTGGCCTGTCATGACGGACACAATGACTGAGACGTCTATTCTAGTCAATGACAACAAAGCAGTAGACCTCTTCAAGTCTAGATTAGGTCACATAGTTTTGCAATGCTCACAGCCCCCTCTTTGTGACCATCTATCATTCGTTGTCCTTTGGGACTGATTCTGAAAACTTAGCTTACATGTCGCAAGAGGCATACCCACAGATTTCAGTATCCCTGGAATGTGTAGGGTAGTTCCTAGTGGTTATTTGACCCATTCAAACAATGGGGAATCAAGTGATAGATTTTTGTTTTAAGTGGAGGGCGTCATTCAAATTTTTACACAAGTGGCAGATGGGGTGTGCCGCACAACCCTCGTATGGACGGCCTCCATCAAACGACTGCATACACCAATCATGACAAAGTGGGGTTCCAATGAAAGGTATAAGTTTGTGGACTGCGAATCTGATATCTTTATTTTGCTCATATACCCAGCGGACCACCTCACCCCAAAACAGTCGAACAATCATAATGACCTAATGGGTGACTGTGTGATTCATTTAGTTTGGGGACACAAATAAATGTAGGCCGGCATTCCCCCATAATTATGACGTTCAGCCTGATAAGATAAGGGGCTCATCGATAAGGGACCTTCTTTTCCAAACGACGTGCTGCTGGGCAAAACTTTTTTGTTCAAAAATTTTACATGGTTTAAAGCGTTACCACTAAGAACTGTCGCCACCGCACCAAATACCTAGACCGGTAAATAAGTTCTTTAGCACAGAACATCGTTTAATATGGCAATTTGAATTGATCTAAAACAAGTTAAAGCATGCCGTGCCGAATCTTGGGTAACCACCACCTAGGAAGGTCATTATTTTATTCTACCTGCCAAAATTCTGTCAAACTAGCAAAAATTAAAGCTCTAGGATGATCGAGATGAGAGGTCCAAGTAGCAGTAACCCGGCTAAAGAACAACAAGGCAGCAGGAGACGACCCGTTGAACTATTTAAGACCGGAGGCGACACGCTGATAAGGCGTATGCATCAGCTAGAAGAACGCATACCCGATGATTGGAACCTCAGCATACTATGTCCCGTACACAAGAAAGGAGACAAGACGGAATATGCCAACTACAGAGGAATAAGTCGCCTCCCCATCGCATACAAGATACTCTCGAGCGTTCTGTGTGAAAGATTAAAACCTAAAGTCAATGAGATAATTGGGCCCTATCAATGCGGCTTTAGACCTGGTAAATCCATCCTAGACCAGATATTCACACTGCGCCAAATCCTGGAAAAGACCCGAGAAGGACAAATCAACACCTACCACCTCTTTGTTGACTACAAAGCCGCCTTCGATACTCCTTTACGTTCAAAGGTATTTCAAGCCATGTCTGAGTTTGGTATCCCTGCAGGATAAGACTCTGCAGGATGACATTTGCTGATATGCGTTCCTCAGTAAGAATAGGAAAGAATCTCTCCGAACCATTTAATACCAAACGAGGTTTCAGACAAGGAGACAGCCTCTCGTGTGATCTCTTTAATATCCTGCTGGAGAAGATTATACGAGATGCAGAAGTGAATAGATATGGCACACTAATCACAAGAGAGCACATGCTACTCGCCTATGCCGACGATATCGATATCATAGGTCGGTCACCGGAAGTAGTAACTGCAGCCTATGAAAGAATCGAAAGAGAGTCAGTGAAAATGGATCTGGCAGTAAATGGAGATAAGACGAAATGGATGGTTTCCACTCCCAAAAAGCCTTGTACAACCGAGCAGTTAAAGAAAATGGAGAAAGTTGGGAACCACAACTTTGAGATAGTCAGTAACTTTATCTACCTCGGCACCGCCGTAACCGAAACGAATGACACCAGTTTTGAGATAAAGCGAGGAAAATACTGGCAAACAGATGCTACTTTGGACTTGATAGACGAAGATTACACTTTACAAGACACTGATACTACCCGTGCTGTTATGTGGTTCTGAAGCATGTATACTTGTGAAAGCAGATGAGGCAGTGCTTGGAGTATTTGAGAGAAAGATTCTTCGTAAAATATATGGACCAGTTTGCGTTAACGGAGAATATAGGCGACGTATGAACCACGAGCTGTATGAGCTGTATGACGACGATAGCATAGTTACACGCATCAAAATACAACGGCTGCGTTGGCTAGGTCATGTTGTCAGAATGGATGAAGAAGCTCCAGCAAAGAAGTCTTTTGAAGGCAAACACGGTGGTACACGCAAACCGGGAAGACCAAAAGCCCGATGGAAAGATCAAGTTGTGGGAGACACCTCGAAACTTGGCGTCAGAGATTTTAGAATGAGTGCAGAAGATCGAGGCGCTTGGAACGCTATTCTACGTTCGGCTAGTGGAAGAAATATTCTGTCATAGCCAATTAAAGCAAAGGATGATCGAGAGACCGGTTTACATGGGAGCTATATCAGGTTCTTGACCGATTTGAACCATACTTTGTTGGAAGTCATAACTGAATAATGTGCAAAATTTCAGCCAAATCGGACAAAAATTTCGGCTTCCAGGGAGTCAAGAAGTCAAACCGGAAGATCGGTTTATAGGGGAGCCATATGAGATTATTGAACGAATTGTAACGTACTTGGCACAGTGTTTGGAAGTCATAACAGAACACGATGTGCAAAATTTCAGCCAAATCGAACAAAAATTGCGGCTTCCAGGGGCTCAGGGAAGTGAAATCGGGAGATCGGTTTATATGGGAGCTATATGAGATTCTTGAATCATTTGGGCCTTACTCGACACAGTTGTTGGAAGTCATAACAGAACACTATGTTCCAAATTTTAGCCACATCGGATGAAAATTGAGGCTTCCAGGGGCTCAAAAAGTTAAATCGGGAGATCGGTTTATATGGGAGCTATATGAGATTCTTGGCCGATTTGGACCGTACTCGGCTCAATTGTTGGAAGTGGTAGCAGAACGCTATGTGCCAAATTTCAGTCAATTCGGACAAAAATTGCGACTTCCAGGTGCTCAAGCAGTCATATCGGGAGATCGGTTTATATGGGAACTATATCCAAATCGGAACCGATATGGCCTATTTGCAATCTCAACATCAATAGTAAGTATCTGTGCAAAATTTTAAACGGCTAGTGTTGTTAATTCATTTGTAGTTTATTCCAGACTGACTGGTAAATTTGAATATGAGTACAATGTAATAGCGAATACAATAAAGAATGAAATATCAAAAAGGAATAGTAAAAACTAATATACACAAAAGGGAATAGAGAACACAGTGTTGCAATACAAATAATGGTTGTGACTACTTCGTACTTTCCAACACCTCCCCTCGAAGTAGGACGTCCTCTATAGAATCTCGGCCACGCCCAGTTCTCGAATATGTTGTTGATGCTTACTGGAACCAAGGCCCTTCGTGAGTACGTCAGCTGTCATATCTTCGGTCCTCTTGTACTCCAATTTAATATAACCAGAATTTCGGTACTGTTGCAAAAACTGATGTCGGACGTCGATATGCTTGGTACGAGAGTGGTATCCGACGCTTTGTATCAATTTCTGGGCACTCTGACTGTCGTTGAAGATCGTAATGCAGTTTTTCGGCAGTCTGATTTCCTCAAAGATTCGTCGAAGATACAAGGCCTCCTTTGAAGCCTCTGTAATAGCAAGGAGCTCTGCTTCTGTGCTCGATAAAGCCACGGTCCTCTGTTTTCGAGCTTCCCAACTGATTGCTCCGGAAGACATTATGAAGGCAAATCCTGAGTAGGAGCGTCTATCGGAGAGATTGGAACCCCAATCAGCGTCCACAACCGCATACAATTGAATGTTGCCTTTGGTATACTTTAGTCCATGATCGATCGTCCCTTTAAGATAGCGTAATACCCTCTTGGCGGCCTTCCAATGTTCAGTATTGTAATTCGAATTAAACTGGCTTAAGAAATTTACGGCGTACGCTATATCAGGCCGAGTGCTGACTGCTAAATACATAAGGGCACCGATCAAGCTTTGGTAGGGATGTTTTCGCATTATTGTCGCATCAGGTTCTAAAGGCTTATCCAATTTACATTGTTGTTCTAAAGGTGTCACAACCGGTTTGCAATTTTGCATGTTGAAACGTGCAAGAACGGATTCGGTATATTCCTTCTGCTTTAATGACATTTGACCATTCTCCAAATCCTGGTCAAATTCTATGCCCAAACATCTGCTGACCCTCCCAAGGTCCTTCATCTCAAAGGATTCTGCCAAAGACTTCTTTATGTGGCATAGCTGTTCCTTATCGTCCGTGGCTATTAATAAATCATCAACGTAAACAGTGACTAGCGTGATCTTCTCACCTTTCCTGTTTATGAATAAGCAAGGGTCCTGTTTCGATGGTATTAATCCAAGTTGTTGTAATCTGTGACTCAGTTTCTGGTACCACATTAGGCCTGATTGTCGTAGACCATATATTGCCTTGACGAGTCTGCATACTGGATTTTTATATTTCTTCAAATTCCTGAGCCACGCTTCCGCAATTTCAACGGCTTTCTGATTCTTCTCCTTGCTTGTTCCAACCGTTTCTCCTCGTGACAATTTGTGCAAGACTTCCTCCAAATAATCAGGTACATGCATGAAGACTCTTTCCTTAAGATCTCCATTCAGGTATGCTGTCACAAAATCCATCTGATGGATTTCCAGGTCATTTTCGACAGCTACAGCAGACATTAGTCGAATGGTCGACGATCGAACGACGGGTGAGTAGGTGTCCGAAAAATCCTCCCCTGGCCGTTGGGAGCACCCTTTTGCGACTAGACGAGCTTTCTTCTTATCGTCCATTTTAGTGCGAAAAACGAATCTATTGGCAATCACCTTCTTGTCATCTGGTTGTTCGGTAATTTCCCAAGTACCATTTAATATCTGTGCTATAAATTCGTCTTCAATTGCCAGTCGCCATTTGAGACCATCTGGGGAATTCATCGCCTCGCCACAGGTAGTAGGTTCGTCGTTAAAAACGGCATTAATGAATTCGCAATCTTCAAACCCCTCGAAATCATCCATGTCCTCTTCACTATCCTCTATGGCGTCAGCATTTGTGTTCTGGGTCTGAAATGTATCATTCGCGTTTTGAGATGATGTCTGGGACTGTCGTTCTCGCTGTTCCGGGTACTCCTGTTCTCCTATTGGCATTTCATACTCGTATTGTGGCTCCAAGTCTTCTCTGATTATTGGCTCAAACGCTTCTCCATAAAAGTCTTCTGTAAACTTGACGTCACGGCTAATAATTACATGACGTTTCTTTGGCGACCACAAACGATATGCTTTCGCCTCTTCAGAGTAACCCACCAAAATACATTCATCAGAACGCGAATCCAATTTCCCATTCGTCTTATCCTTGATCAAAACGTATGCCCGGGTGCCAAAAGTTCTCAAGTGTTTAATCGATGGAGTCTTACCTGTCCAAATTTTTATTGGTAATTTTCCATTCAATGATCTAGTGGGACATCGATTTCTTAAATAATTAGCGGTGTTTACGGCCTCCGCCCAAAATACCGGAGGTACTCCTGCCTGTTTCATCATGCACCTAGCCATCTCTAGCAACGTCCGGTTTTTCCTCTCCGACACGCCATTTTGTTGCGGCGTATGAGGTGCCGTCAACCTTCGTCTAATGCCGGCCTTTTCCAGGTAATCATTGAATTCTTTATTTAGATATTCGGTGCCGTTATCCGATTGGAGAAATTTAATCTTTTTGCCAGTTAATAGTTCCGATGAACTCTTAAATTTCTTAAAAGCACCCAGCACGTCAGATTTCTGCTTCAAGAAATGGACTTCACAGTATCGAGAATAGTCGTCGATGAAAGTGACAAAGTACCTTGCGTTCGAATGTGAATTAACTCTCATGGGGCCACAGACATCACTATGAACCACTTCCAATAATTCACTGGTACGATTATCACCTCGACTGCTGAAACTATTTCGTGTCTGTTTCTCACTCAAGCACACCGCACATGTTGACAATCGTTGGCCTTTCTTGATTTCAATCCCATGTGCGCCCTTAGTATCGGCAAGCAATTTCAAATCATGTTCATTAAGATGGCCTAATTTCTGGTGCCACAGGTCGATCTCACCTATTTTCTCTTCAGCTGAATTAACAGAGTCAATCGAGTTTATAAAGTAAAGATTACCTTTACGAGTTGCTCTGCAAACTTCATTTTTACCGTCCATTATAAAGGCTTCATCCCTATGGAAGTGCACCTGGTATCCCTTATTCGTCAGTTTTGAGATGGACAGCAAATTGGTGCGTAAATCTTTAACATACATTACGTCTCTTATTATAAAAGGTTGCATTTGCCCTTTGTTAGCAACTTTTATTTTGACGTCACCAATACCAGATATTTCGCTCATCTCACCGTTTGCCAAACATAAGCTTTTCCTTATGCTTTTCATTCTAACAAACCCTTCTTTGTATGCGCTCATATGAGAGGTGCAGCCGCTATCCAAACACCATTCGCTAGAGATGTCAAAACAATTTAATGTCACATCAACACAATTAAACAGCGACTTCTCTTTTCTGCCCTCGCTCTCCTCAGCATGGTTTGCGTTTGATCTGCAGTTTCTGGCATAATGCCCAAATCTTCCACATTTGAAACAACCCTGTTTTTGCCTTTGCTTTTGTGCCTTTGCATTTTCGACTTTATCCTCTCTCGCTACTCTTTCAAATTTTCCGTTGACGTTGTTTTTCTTTGGCCTTACATACATTGCATTTTGCTCATCTCGTTCTGTTTTTGCTTTACGTGATTGGTCCTCTTCGAGTATTTTCACTCTCAACACATCGGGCGTTGGCAGTGCATCCCTTGTCTCCAATGCACATCGAAATGTCTCGAACGAGTCTGGCAAGCTGTACAGAAGCAAAATGGCCAGTAAATCATCTCCGATGGTTACATTGATTTCTTTGAGTTTGGTCACTGCGTCGAAGAATTCGTTCATATGATCGCGAGCACTCTCACCCTCCTTCATACGTGCCAAAGCAACACGCTTTAGCAACGTTGCCTTCCTGGCAGGCCCCTTCGACTGGAATGTGGACTCCAATTTCAGCCATATATCCCTAGATGTTTTACACTCGGATATGAGCCCCAATTCCGATGGTGCCATTGATAACAAAATATCCGCGCTAGCTTTCTGGTCGGCGATCTTCCATTTCTCGATTTCGGCAGCTTCAGCTAACGGGCATTGTGATGCGCCACTGACATATGCCCACAAGTCATTTTTTATAAGAATTGCACGAATTTGCAATTTCCATGTATCGTAATTCTGGGAATTTAAAGGCTCAATCCGTATTACGTTGCCCGACATATTTATTTTTCATAACCGTACTCTTCGCAAATAAAAATCGATTTAATTCTTTACGCGTCTTCTTGAAAACGGAGCCTGGGCCCATAACCTGTTGTTAATTCATTTGTAGTTTATTCCAGACTGACTGGTAAATTTGAATATGAGTACAATGTAATAGCGAATACAATAAAGAATGAAATATCAAAAAGGAATAGTAAAAACTAATATACACAAAAGGGAATAGAGAACACAGTGTTGCAATACAAATAATGGTTGTGACTACTTCGTACTTTCCAACAGCTAGCTCTACGCATTCGACCGCTATTCATAAAAACTCCTATACGTGCTACAAGACCCCATGTCATCAAACCACCTATTTATATGATCGGCGACAGAAACTGCAAAGACGCAGTAGACAGCTGCAATTAAAGCGACGGCTAGTTTTTGGAAATAGATCTGACCCTGCTATGGGGGTCAAACTAATCGCAGAATGAATTAATGTGCATACTAACAGCGATTGTGGCACATACCTACTGGAGCTACTGGAGGTTATTAAATAGCCCATCGATTGCTTATAACAACAATAATGATTATTAATATATGTATCTCTAATACGTGTGTACAAATATCGCCAAATACTTGTGAAACACACCATTTGTTATATTTATAGTGTCTGCAATAACTTATAAATAAATATCAAGTAAACGCGTGCTAAGTTCGGCCGGGCCGAATCTTATATACCCTCCAGCATGGATCGCATTTGTCGAGTTCTTTTCCCGGCATCTCTTCTTAGGCAAAAAAATGATGTAAGAAAAGATTTGCTCTGCTATTAGACCGATATCAAGATATGGTGCGGTTTGGACCACAATTAAATTATATGTTGGAGACCTGTGTAAAATGTCAGCCAATTCGAATAAGAATTGCGCCCTTGGGGGCGCAAGAAGTAAAATAGAGAGATCGATTTATATGGGAGCTGTATCAGGCTATAGACCGATTCAGACCATAATAAAAACGTATATTGATGGTCATGAGAGGATCCGTCGTACAAAATTTCAGGCAAATCGGATAACAATTGTGACCTCTAGAGGCTCAAGAAGTTTAGATCCCAAATCGGTTTATATAGCAGCTATATCAGGTTATGAACCGATTTGAACCTTATTTGACACAGTTGTTGAAAGTAAGAATAAAAAAACGTCATGCAATATTTCAGCTAAAAGCTCAAGAAGTCAAGTCCCCAGATCTGTTTATATGACAGCTATATCAGGTTATGAACCGATTTGAACTGTACTTGGCACAGTTTTTGGATATCATAACAAAATACTTCGTACAAAATTTCATGCAAATCGGATAAGAATTGCGCCCTCTAAAAGCTCAAGAAGTCAAGTCCCCAGATCTGTTTATATGACAGCTATATCAGGTTATGAACCGATTTGAACCATACTTGGCACAGTTGTTGGATATCATAACAAACCACGTCGTGCAAAATTTCATTCCAATCGGACCAGAATTGCGCCCTCTAGAGACTCAAGAAATCAAGAACCAAGATCGGTTTATATGGCAGCTATATCAAAACATGGACCGATATGGCCCATTTACAATCCCAACCGACCTACACTAATATGAAGTATTTGTGCAAAATTTCAAGCTGCTAGCTTTAATCCTTCGAAAGTTAGCGCGCTTTCGACAGACAGACGGACGGACATGGCTTGATCGACATAAAATGTCTCGGCGATCAAGAATATATAAACTTTATGGGGTCTCAGACGAATATTTCGAGTAGTTACAAACATAATGATAAAATTAATATACCCCCATCCTATGGTGGAGGGTATAAAAATAAGTATTTTTACTTACTTTGCATACCCACCACCTCGGGTATGTAATGTAAACCAACTTTCATTATAATCTGTTGAAAAATTCATAATTTATGCCCTCATAGTAGCTATATCGAAATATGGTCCAATTTGGACCAAATTCGGCATGAACATTGAGTCATTGTTCAATTTATAGAACAAAATATTGGCCTTTTTGTTAGCTATATCCACATATAGACCGATCTGAACCATATACGACGTGGATGTCGAAAAGCGTAACATAAATCACTGTGTCGATCAGACTTTAAATCGAGACATCGGTTTACATGGCAGCTATATCCAAATCTGAACCGATCTAAGCCAAATTGAAGAAGCATATCGAAAGCCCCAACTCAACTTATTGTCGGAAATTTCGACGACATCGGACATTACATGCACCTTTTATGGTCCCAAAACCTAAAATCGAGAGATCGGTCTATATGGCATCTATATTCAAATATAGATGTATCTAGGCCAAATTGAAGAAGGATATCGAGGGGCCTAACTCATCTCACTGTACCAAATTTCGGCGACATCGGACAATAAATGGGCCTTTTATGGGCCCAAGACCTTAAATCGAGAAATCGGTCTATATGGCAGCTACATCCAAATCTGGATCGATCTGAGCCAAATTGCAAAAAGATTTGAAGGAGCCTACCACAACTCACTGTCCCAAATTTCGGCGACATCGGACAATAAATGCGCATTTTATGGGCCCAAAACCTTAAATCGAGAGTTCATTGCATTTGGCAGCTATATCCAAATCTGGATCGATCTGGGCCAAACTGAAGAGGGGCCTTACACAATTCAATGTCCTAAATTGCAGTGAAATCGGAAAATAAATGCGCCTTTAATGGGCCCAAGACCCTAAATCGAGAGATCGGTCTATATGGCAGCTATATCCAAATATAGTCCTATCTGAATCATATTTAGGTCGGATATCGGGAGGCTCCAAATAACTCACTGTTTCAAATTTCAGTGAAATCTGTAAAAAAAAAAAAAAATAAAGCTTTGTTGGGCAGATCGGTTTATATGGCAGCTTTATCTAAATATAGTCCGATCTGGACCATATTAAGGTCGTATGTCGGGATGCCTAAAATTACTCACAGTTTCAAATTTTAGCGAAATCATATAAAAAATAAAGCTTTTATCGCTATATATGAGCTATAGCCAAATATAGTCCGATCTGAACCATATGTAGGTCGGATGTCGGGATGTTCAAAATAACCAACCGCTTCAAATTTCAGCGAAATCGGATAAAAAAATAAAGCATTTATGAACTTCAGACCCTTTATCGGCAGATCGTCTAAATGGCAGCTATATTTTAATATATTCCAACCTGGACCATATTTGGGTCAGATATCGGGAGGCTTAAAACTACCCCCTTTTTAAAATTTTAGCGTAATCGGATAATAAATAAAGCTTTAATGGGCTTCAGACCATTTATCGGCAGATCGGTCTATATGGCAGCCATATCTAAATATAGTCCGACCTGAACCATATTTAGGTCAGATGTCGGGAGGCCTAAAACTACTCACTGTTTCAAATTTCAGCGAAATCGGTTAAAAAAATAAAGCTTTTATGCGCTGCAGACCCTTTATCGGCAGATCGATCTATATAGCAGCTATAGCCAAATATGGTCCGATTTTGGCTCGTTCAAGAACTTAACCAGCGTGCATCTAAAAGAAGTATCTCAGCCAAATTTCAGCTCAATATCTCAATTTTTGAAGGCTGTAGAGTGATTAAAACAGACGGATAGACGGACAGACACACGGACATCGTTAAATCGTCTTAGAATTTGACGACGATCCAAAATATTTATACTTTGTAGGGTCGGAAATTGATATTTCGATGTGTTGCAAAGGGAATGACTAAATGAATATACCCTCTATTTTACGGTGAGGGGTATAAAGATGAAACTTTACTTCCCTTAAAAAAATATTCGCAAATATCATTTTTTTTTTTGGAATATATTGGGTTGCCCAAAAAGTAATTGCGGATTTTTCATATAGTCGGCGTTGACAAATTTTTTCACAGCTTGTGACTCTGTAATTGCATTCTTTCTTCTGTCAGTTATCAGCTGTTACTTTTAGCTTGCTTTAGAAAAAAAGTGTAAAAAAAGTATATTTGATTAAAGTTCATTCTAAGTTTTAATAAAAATGCATTTACTTTCTTTTAAAAAATCCGCAATTACTTTTTGGGCAACCCAATACAATACTTTGGTTGATAAGAAAAACTGTTTGTTGCTGGTTGGTCAGATGCCGGCTTTCGAGCCGTTCTAAAATGTTGGCATAAGTATGTGAATGTGATTACTAACGCCGTTGACCTTGAGTTTTTCATATTAGATTTTTTATTGCCTTTCGCGCCAGAAAATGCGGGTTTATGATGGGTTTTCTTGTGCGGCGTCTGTTGTTAATTGTCTTTTCGCACTTGAAAGGTTTCTTATCTTATGAGGAGGGGGAATATACTTTTTTCAATTGATTTCTTTATTTATTTTATCAATTGTAGTGTTTTGTAGTAGAACTAAGCAACATTAGTTCCGTTTAGATTAGCATTTTGAAACATTTCGATTGCACTTTGTCTTGTTTGCTTGGCTGACAAAACTTTCGATTTCAAACTCTTGCTTTCATTTCTCTTTTTTTTGCGGTCAATAGAAAAAAAGCCTTCAGTTTTGAGATAATACCTACCTTGTTTGGTGTTTTTATCGCAATGGGGGCAAAGTTAAGTGCAGATAGTTGTTATGATAACACATGTGTCTTTTTTTTTCTTTTCTTTTTGTTTAAAAATTTAATTTGATTTGAAATTTCATGGAAATTTGAGCCTTCAAGAATTTCTTGTGGGAAATTTGATTTTTAAATTTGGACACCAGACACCCGGGCTGCCTTGTCGATGAAGGACTCCATCGGTTCAATCCAGTACGTACATGGGATTGTGTTCCTGATAAAAGAAATTATTGGGTTGCCCAAAAAGTAATTGCGGATTTTTCATATAGTCGGCGTTGACAAATTTTTTCACAGCTTGTGACTCTGTAATTACATTCTTTCTTCTGTCAGTTATCAGCTGTTACTTTTAGCTTGCTTTAGAAAAAAAGTGTAAAAAAAAGTATATTTAATAAAAGTTCATTCTAAGTTTTATTAAAAATCCATTTACTTTCTTTTAAAAAATTCGCAATTACTTTTTGGGCAACCCAATACATAGACATCTATACGGATGGCTCCGTAAGGATGGCTTAAGGAGTGAGGGTGGGGGGGTTGGTCTTGGTGATACACCATTCCGTGCAGTATAGACCTGCGACGAAGCCAGTGAAGGGGCTAGTGATGACAGAACAGTTCATAGCCTCTCTGATCCACAACGACAACATTTGGAGATGCTAGTGGCAAAATTCCCCTGTTTTACTAAGAAAGGTTAGGTTTAAGTGGCAGTCTGCCATCAGATTCACTTAGACATTTTCTTCCATTGTGATAGCACAGAAACAGAAGAAGGAATATGCCTTCTAGTTTCTACCGTTGAACCATCCAGATCGCTTTAAAAAACCCAATAACATGCGAATGTTAACATCCGCCAAATCAGACAGTTTCTCAAAGAAATGAGAACCTAAAGTGGAACTCCTACTGACTGCTAGCGGGGGACACACACGCAGAAGGTGTTCTTTAGTCTCTTCTTCTTCGCGATGTCCTCACAGCTTCTGCAAAAGTCGTTGCCGGCAACCTTCAGTCTGTCAGCATGTTTCCCGAATAGACAGTGACCTGTCATGACGGACACAATGACTGAGACGTCTGTTCTAGCCAGTGACAACAAAGGAGTAGAGCTCTTCAAGTCTAGATTAGGTCACATAGTTTTGGAATTCTCACAGCCCCCTCTTTGTGACCATCTTTCATTCGTTGTCCTTCGGGCCTGATTCTGAAAACGTAGCTTACATGTCGCAAGAGGCATATCCACTGACTACTGTATCCTTGGAATGTGTAGGGTAGTTCCTAGTCCCGCAAGCTCATCCGCTTTACAATTCCCTAGGATATATCTGTGGCCTGGCACCCAGAACAGGTAAATTTTTAACTGTACAGCCATCTCTTTGAGTGATTTGCGACAGTCGACGGCGGTTTTTGTGTTCAGAAATACCTTCTCCCGGGATTTAATGGCTACCTGGCTGTCTGAGAAGATATTTATGGCAATCGTTGTTGTTGTTGTTGTAGCAGTTTATTGTGTTCTATCTTTCGTCTGCTTGATTCTGTTGAGTGTGAAGACCCAGGAACTCCGCGACTGAGATGGGGTGCGTCCACAGGGATCTGGGTCTAAGTCAAGTGGGTCTGGCCGGGCAGTTAAACAGGTGACGTGTATCGTGCGGTCCCAGGTTACAATCGGGACATGGGAATTGAGGCGGCTGCATCTGCCGGAACGCAATTGAGCCAGAACTACTCTGGTTTGCCGGGGGAGTTCGATTTCTTCGGGTGCAATGGGTGGCGGTCGTTCTCCAAGGACTACATTCACTCGGTAGCGAATTAACGCATCTGCTACCGTGTCTGCATGAGTGTTGTTCAGACCCGCTTGATATGCCGCTTGATCTAGAGGTTCTCTCTTGTAGCGCTGAACCTCACGCTCTAGATCGTGTAGATCTACCTTAAGACTACTGGGCGGTGGGTATCTATCCACAAGATGATGATTTGGATGATTTCTGATGACGTGGTAACAGCCTAAAAGGTATTGCTTAGACAGCATGTAGTTATGTCTTCGCACTGGTAGGATCTTTGTCTCCTGATGGAGGTGGTCCACATGAGAACTATCGTCGTAATGACATTACATCTTAGCCATTCCACCACTTCTTTAATTGCAAGGATCTCTGCTTGATACATACTGCAGTGGTCGGGTAACCTTTTCGATATGACCAGTTCTAGATCTTTAGAGTACACCCCAAAGCTCATTTGGTCGTTTAGTTTGGAACCATCGTATAGAAGTCTATGTAACTTTTGTTACCAGGGATATCGTAGTTCCAATCGGTTCTATCAGAAATAGTGGTACAGTAATTTTTTATCAAAAAGCGGCTCAGATAGGGTGTAATCCACACTGCCTGGAACATCGGATATTGTATCAAGGATAACACAGTGTCCGTAGCCGCCACATGACCAATCAGAAAGCTCCCTTAACCTCACGGCAGTGGTCGCTGCAATTTGGGTAGCCACAATGTCCAGAGGCATAAGATGTAGCATTAAATTCAGTGCATCAGATGGTGTCGGTCTTAGTGCGACTGTGATACACAAACAAGCCATCCTTTGAATACGGCTAAGTATTAAGCAGTAGGTGGACTTTTGAAGCACCGTCCACCAGACCACAATACCATATAGCATTATAGGTCTGACAACTGCAGTATATATCCAATGCATGGGACTCGGTCTAAACCCCCAACTTTTGCCAATGGCTCTCTTGCAGGTGTATAGGACAACAGTTTCATTTCATGCCCTTTCCAAAATGAAGACTCAAAAGTCTTCAGCAAAAAGGATGACAGACTAATAGGACGAAAATCTTTTGCCTTCGTGTGGTAGGGTTTTCCTGCTTTCGGAATGAAAATGACTTTCGGGTCCTTCCATCCTACAGGTATATATGACATTCTGATACAAGCACAGTATATCTCCTTGAGGCAGGGAACCAGTCTATCAGACACAGCTTGTAATTCAACCGGTGGTACATCATCAGGGCCTGGCGACTTAAAGGAGTCGAAACTTTTTATCGCCCAAAGGATTTTCGGCTCAGACACAATTTCCCTAATAGCCTCTGACGAATGCATATCAATGACAACCTCTTCTGGCGCCACGTTGTCCGTTGGAGAATTTCCCGGAAAATGTGTATCAACGAGTAGTTCGAGTGTTTCCTCACTAGACATTGTCCATACATTCTCTGACTTCAGAATATACCCCACCGTAATAGGTCTCGAGGACAGAATCTTCCTTAGCACAGAGGCCTCAGATGTATCCTCCACAGAGTTGCAGAATTAAACCCAGGATTTGTTCTGGTTTGGGAAAGACAAAGTCTGAAATCCACACCATCGATAGCGTCGACGCAGTACCAGTAAAAACAATCCCATGGCAGCCGGTTGTACGTACCGGATTGGCCCGATGGAGTTCTCCATCGGCAAGGGCTGTACAACACACTGCTACAATAACAACAACCAGTAAAAAGTTAGCATTACCTAGTCTTCCCGGCAGTGCAGAAGTTGATGAACGCGGATCTAGACAGGATGTTGGCCATGGGAGTCATTGAGCCCAGTGAGAGTGCTTGGACCCATTCAATAACTCTAGTTCGCAAGGCCGAGAAAAACCGGCTGTGTCTGGACGCTCGGAAGCGAAATGCTCTGACAGTCAAAGATGTCTATTCTCTCCCGCACATTAAAGGACTGCTTAGTCGACTGGGTGATACGTACTTTTTATCGAGTGTCGACCTGAAGGACGCCTTCTGGCAGATACCTTTAGATCATTCAAGTAGAGAAAATACCGCTTTTACAGTGCCGGGGAGACCATTTTACCATTTACGGTCATGCCCTTTGGACTGTGTAATGCAGCTCAAAGGTTGTGGGATAAAGTGATCCCCTCAGCAATACGCGATTGTGTCTTTCAAGTAGAGAAAAAAAGCGATTTTACAGTGCTGGGGAGACCACTTTACCATTTTACGGTCATGCCTTTTGACCTGTGTAATGCAGCTCAAAAGTTGTGCCGTTCAATAGATAAAGTGATCCCCTCAGCAATACGCGACCGTGTCTTCGACTACTTGGATGATCTGCTGATAGTATCGCCAAGCTTCGACACCCATCTGGTACTGCTGGTGGAGGGGAGCTCAAACATGACCCGAGCAAGGTGGATGCTATCACTAAATTCTGTTACCCGCAGGTTCACAGTTTTTCCGGCGCAACTGGTTGGTATAGGAGATTTATAACGAATTATACCGCCATTGCTTCTCCTATCTTTGAGACGTTGAAGAAAGGCAAACAGTTTGTTTTCACTCTTGAGGCGAAAGTGGCTTTTTGACAATTTAAAAAACGCCTCGGTTACAGTCCGATTTTGACCCATCCCAATTTTGATAAACACTTCTTCGTGCAATGTGATGTCTCCGACCTTGGGATTGGAGCTGTCCTTTTCCAGAAGGATGAAAAAGAGAGGGAATACTTGGCCGTGGTAATGGCGGTAAAGAAGTTTCGCCCATATATTGATAAACACTTTTATGTGCAATGTGATGCCTCCGACATTGGGATTGGAGCTGTGCTTTTCCAGAAGGATGAAAAAGGCGGAGAGCATTTCATAACCTACTTTTCCCAAAAGATGGCATCTGTTTAAAGGAATTATTCTGTGACATAACGGGGATTGTTTGGCCGTAGTAGTGGCTGTAAAGAAATTTCGCCCATATATTGATATACACTTTTTTGTGCAATGTGATGCCTCCGACCTTGGGATTGGAGCTGTGCTTTTCCAGAAGGATGAAAAAGGCGGAGAGCATCCCATAGCCTACTTTTCTCAGAAGCTGACATCAGCTCAAAGGAATTATTCCGTGACAGAGAGGGAATACTTGGCCGTGGTAATGGCGGTAAAGAAGTTTCGCCCATATATTGAGCTAATGCCGTTCACCATTATCACGGACCATAGCAGCTTGAAGTGGCTGATGTCGCACAAAGACCTGACAGGACGCTTGTTTAGGTGGACATCATCATCTACATCTTCAATCCTTCTCGTTTGAGATAGAGCATAGGAAGAGGCTAAGATGATAAAATTGAAGTTGCTATGCTTCGACTCCATAGGGAGGGCATAACCGTCACCAGAACACCAGGCATCAGACCAGGCTTCCTACAGGTAGGTTTGGAGCTTCTTCTTTTAAGTTAGACTTTCTAGTTTTTCATTTACATATATTGGGTTGCCCAAAAAGTAATTGCGGATTTTTCATATAGTCGGCGTTGACAAATTTTTTCCCAGCTTGTGACTCTGTAATTGCATTCTTTCTTCTGTCAGTTATCAGCTGCTACTTTTAGCTTGCTTTAGAAAAAAAGTGTAAAAAAGTATATTTGATTAAAGTTCATTCTAAGTTTTATTAAAAATGCATTTACTTTCTTTTAAAAAATCCGCAATTACTTTTTGGGCAACCCAATAGTAAACCTGGCATGTATAACTTTTTTTTTCCTGCTAAGGTGATACGCTTGCGCAAAAAACTACCCCATCCGGCGAGCACTAGCCGTGCATACGCCATCATGCCAGCGATCGTAGAGCGGTCAACGAAAATACTAGCACAGATCATTGGACCAGGACAGGATAGATCCATCTCGACTGCGCTCGGCGCTACATGTAATGCGTGGGGATAGCAATCGGGTTCGTTACTGCCGAGATAAAACTATACGACGTGTACATACTGCCGGTTGGTAGTTGTGTCCCAATTAATGACCAAGTTTACAGGTCCGACAATTTAGTGGCCTACTGTCAGGCCATAATTGCCTGGTTCTAGGAGACTTTAATGTGCATCACACTTCATGGCATTCTCCCCTAGGTAACGACCAGCGGGGCATAACTTTGGCAGAGCAGCTCTGCCGAGAAAATTGAAAAAATATTAAATTTACAGCAAAAAGAAAAGAAAAAAAAAACCCTATATACGTGCATTACGCCATAGTTTCCTTCACTAGAAAGGAAATAATGCATATTTAGAAAATCCAAACTACACAAACTGCATGTCATTAAGAGCATAATTCTGCCAAAGGGGATAGAAGTTATAGAGAATTGTTTGTGCTTTCAAAATTGTACATCAAATGTCAAGCTTATGGGTGTTGGTAATTATTTTATTTTTCTTTTTCAAAGCAAGCAGCTCTGCCGAAAATATTAAAAAAATCGAATTACAGCAAAAAGAAGAAATACGAGAACAAAAGATATGCACGACGACTGCCGAAGCCCTTACGTGCATTTCGCCATAGTTTCCTTCCCATATTAAGAAAATGCAAACGACGCACACTTCATGCCATTACGAGCAGAATTCTGCTTGTGGCATGTGCTTAGCTAATTCTCATTAATTTCTATTCACAGGCGCCACCAACCAGTCTATGTTCGAAGTTCAAATTCTTTATCTATACAAAATTTATCCATGCAGATACAGTTATTCGATTTTCTCTCTACATCTCTCTTTCTCTCTCTCTCTCATTTCAGATTGAATCAGAAGATGAGAAGTTGCTAGAGGAAAAATGTTTAGATGAGTTGTCCAACTTGTTGCCTCAGGGCACAGATAAAAAGCCAGAAATTCTTGATTCAGCCCTGAAGGATTTACCAGAGAGGTAAGAATATATACAAATATTTATACCGAAAATAACGTTTAAACAAACAAATGGATAATAACAGTCACAAGTCGAATGAGAGTATGGCTATAAAAAATGAGTTTATAATTCTTTATACGCAACACTTGTTGTTGTTGTTGTAGCCACATTCATTATACCCACCACCATATGATGGGGGTCTACTAATCTAGTCATTCCGTTTGTAACACCTCGAAATATTGATCTAGGACCCCATAAAGTATATATATTCTGGATCCTCTCGACGTTCTAAGTCGATCTAGCCATGTCCGTCCATCCGTCCTTTTGTCGAAATCACGATAGAGGTCAAACGCGTAAAGCTAGCCGCTTGAAATTTTGCACAGATACTTAATATTGATGTAGGTCGTTGGGGATGGTCAATGGGCAATCTCGGTTCAGATTTAGATTTAGCTCCCCTATAAACCGATCTCCCGATTTAATTTCTTGAGCCCAATTGCCAAATTGTGGCTTCCAATTTTTGTCCGATTGCGCTGAAATTTTGCACGTAGTGTTCTGTTATGACTTCCAACAACTGTACATAGTACGATCCAAATCGGTCTATAACCTGATTTAACTCCCATATAAACCGATTTTTAGATGTGACTTCTTGAGCCTGTAAAAGCCTCAATTTTCATCCCATTTGGCTGAAATTTTGCAAATAGTATTCTGTTATGACTCCCAACAATGGAGCCAAGTACAATCCAAATCGGTCTATAACCTGATGTAGCTCCCATATAAACCGATCTCTAGATGTGACTTTTTGAGCCCCTGAAAGCCTCAATTTTCATCCGATTTGGCTGAAATTTTGCAATAGTATTCTGTTATGACTCCCAACAATGGAGCCAAGTGCGATCCAATCGGTCTATAACCTGATTTAGCTCCCATATAAACCGATCTCCCGATTTGACTTCCTGATCCCCTGAAAGCCGCAATTTTTGTCCGATTTGGCTGAAATTTTGCACATAGTGTTTTGACTTCCACTAACTGTGCCTATTTTGACTTCCATTAACTGTGCCCAGTACGGTTTAAATCTGTAATCCTGATATATATCCCATATAAACCGATCTCCCGATTTGACTTCCTGATCCCCTGAAAGCCGCAATTTTTGTCCGATTTGGCTGAAATTTTGCACATAGTGTTTTGACATCCACTAACTGTGCCTATTTTGACTTCCATTAACTGTGCCCAGTACGGTTTAAATCTGTAATCCTGATATATATCCCATATAAACCGATCTCCCGATTTGACTTCTTGAGCCCCTGGAAATTGCAATTTTTATCCGGTCCAAATCGGTCAAGGCTTGGGATCTGTGGATCTAAAATGATGGATCAGCAGAGGAACTCCTCAAGGAGGTGTACTGTCTCCTCTACTTATATAGCTATAGCCATTAACTATATATTATTATCTCTGGATGAAAAAGGCGTAAATGTGGTCGCATATGCTGATGACTTGGCAATTGCGGTTAAGGGAAATTTTCCCAGCACTCTAAGAAATATACTTCAGGAAGCTCTGCGTGCAACAGCAAAGTGGGGTAGTATAGGTATAAATCCGTGCAAGACAGAAGTAGTTCTTTTCAGCAGGAGATACAAGTTGCCTACAGTGGAACCTGCGTCCTTGGAAGGAGAGAATGTTCCATTTACAGAAAGCGCAAAATACATGGGTGTTTTGCTGGACACGAAATTGAACTTCAAATCCAACATCTTAGAAAGGGCAAGAAAGGCCAGTCTTGTTCAAGACACCTGCAAGAAAGTCATTGGCAAAATTTGGGAGTTAAGACCGAGTGTAATGCATTGGGTATATACTGCAGTTGTCAGACCTATAATGCTATATGGTGTTGTGGTATTGTGGACGGCTCTTCAAAAGTTCACCTATTGCTCAATACTTAACCGGATCCAACGGATGGCTTGTTTGTGCATCACAGCCGCACTGAGGATGCAACCATCTGATGCACTGAATTTAATGCTACATCTTATGCCTCTGGACATTGTGGCTACCCAAATTGCAGCGACCACTGCCGTGAGGTTAAGGGAGCTTTCTCATTATCCTTGATACAATATCCGATATTCCAGGCAGTGTGGATTACCCCCTATCTGAGCCGCTTTTTGATAAAAATTACTGTACCACTATTTCTGATAGAACCGATTGGAACTACGATATCCCTGGTAACAGAAGTTACATAGACTTCTATACGAAGGTTTCAAACTAAAAGACCAGATGGGCTTTGGGGTGTACTCTAAAGATCTAGAACTGGTCATATCGAAAAGGCTACCCGACCACTGCTTTGTGTATCAAGCAGAGATCCTTGCAATTAAGGAAGTGGTGGAATGGCTAAGACATAATGTCATCACGACGATTGGCATAAATATCTTCTCAGACAACCAGGCATGCATTAAATCCCGGGAGAACGTTATTCTGAACACAAAAACCGACCTCAACTGACGCAGATCTCTCAACGAGAAGGCTGAACAGTTCAAAATTCACCTGTTCTGGGTGCCGGGCCACAGAGATACCCTACACATTCCAGGGATACTCTAATCTGTGGGTATGCCTCTAGCGACATGTAAGCTACGTTTTCAGGACCACGAATGAAAGATGGTCACAAAGAGGGGGCTGTGAGCATTCCAAAACTATGTGACCTAATCTAGACTTGAAGAGGTCTACTGCTTTGCTGTCATTGTGTCCGTCATGACAGGTCACTGCCTAATCGGAAACATGCTGACGTCTGAAGGTTGCCAGCAATGACTTTTGTAGATGCTGTGAGGACATCGAAGAAGAAGAGACTAAAGAACACCTTCTGTGTGTGTGTCCCGCACTAGCAGTCAGAAGGAGTTCCACATCAGACATTCCTGTCTGATTTGGAGGATGTGAACATTCGCAAGTTATTAGGCTTTTTAAAGCGATCTGGATGGTTCAACAGCAGGAACTTGGAGGCATCTTCCTTCTTCTGTTCCTGTGGTATCACAATAGACGAAAACGTCTAAGTGAGTCTGGTGGCAGAATGCCACTTAAACCTAACCTAACCTGTGGACGCGCCCGTTAGCTCACAGCTAAGATTCTCTTGACGTCAACGAACACCACACAGATCGGAACTCAATGTTCATGGCCTGAACATTGAGTTCCGATTTTATTTCTTAATCATTTTCTTGTTTATTTTCTATTTGTAGATGGAAAAATTGGGTTATACGAGGTATATTCACATGGATTATGATATGTGGTTTTTGCCTAATCATCTATGGAGGACCGTTGGCCTTGATGATTACGGTATGTTTCTATAAACAGTTCAAAAATTTCGATTTTAATTTTTCTTTCTTTTTTTGCAGACGCTATTGGTACAAGTAAAATGTTTCGAAGAAATCATTTCCATTGGTTATCATGTCTATCGTATTAATGGCCTACCCTGGTTCCGTAGTTTGTCATGGTACTTCCTTCTCACTTCCAATTACTTCTTCTATGGCGAAAATCTGGTTGACTATTTTGGAGTTGCCATTAACCGAGTGGTATGTGTGGCTAATAAGATTTTTTGCTTGATGTTCTTTGTGCATTAATCTCACCTCTGTTCTATGTTTGCTGCTCTTTATAGGAATACCTGAAATTTATGGTCACCTACCATCGTTTCCTTTCATTTGCCCTATATTGCATTGGCTTTGTTTGGTTCGTCTTATCGCTGGTCAAGAAGTACTATTTAAGACAGTTCAGTCTTTTTGCCTGGACCCATGTGTCCCTGTTGATTGTTGTCACCCAAAGTTATTTGATCATACAAAATATTTTTGAAGGTCAGTATTTTGCGGATAGTGTGAAAACTTCTTTTAAAATTTTTCTGATACACAAAACCAACTTTCTAATTTTTTCAGGTCTCATTTGGTTCATTGTTCCAGTTTCCATGATAGTGTGCAACGATGTTATGGCATATATGTTTGGGTTCTTCTTTGGCAAAACACCTCTGATTAAACTGAGCCCCAAGAAAACCTGGGAAGGTTTTATTGGTGGTGGTTTCGCCACGGTGATCTTTGGTCTTATTTTCTCATACATTTTGTGTAATTTCCAATATTTTGTATGCCCCATTGTATACTCGGAAGAATTGGGAAGCATGTCCATGAATTGTGAGCCCAGCTATTTGTTTACACCCCAGGAATACAGTTTGAGTGTGGTGAGTAAATCTCGAAAAAGCAAATTGGAAATTTCACTTACTTAATTTTTCCGTTTTTCTTGTAGTTTGGTATTGGAAAATCTTTCAGAATGTATCCCTTTGTATGGCATTCAATTTCATTGAGTTTGTTCAGTTCAATTATTGGTCCATTCGGTGGTTTCTTTGCTTCCGGCTTCAAGAGGGCATTTAAAATTAAGGTATTTAAAAATTTTGAGTTAATGTGCAAATGTAGGCGTTGCATATGACCCATACTATTGTTTCAGGACTTTGGTGATGTGATTCCCGGCCATGGTGGTATTATGGATCGTTTTGATTGCCAGTTTTTAATGGCCACATTTGTGAATGTATACATTTCTAGTTTCATAAGAACACCATCTCCAGCTAAGCTCTTAACACAGGTAAGTGCGCTTTTGTTTTTATAAAATTTTGTTTTATTTTGTTCTATTCGGACCATAAGCGAATTGAATATTGAAGAATATAGTAGTAGTCATTGGGTAATATTTCTAAAATTGAAATATGATGGTTACAGGTAATTTTTATACCCCCCATTATCATGGGATGGAATGGTGGACTAATGTTCCTATATTATTTATTACACATCGATGTGATGATCTGTTAGTAGTAGCTCTGCTTGCATTGAAAAGACAGTAAACATACAGTACATTTGAAAATATTGGGTTGCCCAAAAAGTAATGGCGGATTTTTCATATAGTCGGCGTTGACAAATTTTTTCACAACTTGTGACTCTGTAATTGCATTCTTTCTTCTGTCAGTTATCAGCTGTTACTTTTAGCTTGCTTTAGAAAAAAGTGTAAAAAAGTATATTTGATTAAAGTTCATTCTAAGTTTTATTAAAAATGCATTTACTTTCTTTTAAAAAATCCGCAATTACATTTTGGGCAACCATACATTATAAATTTAAATACAGTACATCGAAAAGGTTGATTTAAAAATACAGTACTTTTGTAATACAATACATTTAAAAGTACAGTACATTTGAAATTTCTGTTACTTTTTTACTGTAGACGTTTAACTTACAATAAAAAACAACAGTTGCACAGAATCGTGTGTACCACGGAAGCAGTGTAATTGTCACAAAAAAAGTAAAGCTAATAGACATGGCTGTCGAGCGTGTTAATGTGGCAATTGTATTATAAGGGCGCTTTCGCAATTAATACGATTCAAATACAACATACCAACGCACGGCCCTTGAAGCCATCACACCTAATATGGCTGAAAAGTCTTCTAACCAAAGATGAAACGCGTCCCATAGTGGTTGGTGGGTGTTGCAATTTCTGGCTTTCCTTTACCATTTGCAAAGAAAATCTCCGATCATTGAGCCCGCCTCGAAAGAGAAACAAACAGAAACACAGTTACAATTACTTTACTTAACAATGATATATTGATCTACTTATTTGCTTTACAACTTCTGTTTGCTGATACGTTTACAATACGCGTTCTCAGATAAGACGGACATGTGTTGCGTTACGCCACTGCGTTATATACCTTTTGCTGGCCAACCCGATGTTTCGTGAATACTCAATCTGGTAACTACGCGATAGGTCCTCTCTTGACCAGCTTTGGCAAAGACAAACACACATACATAACATGATCAAAGCTGGTCAGCTTTTGGCAAAACGCATACACGCAAACCCATACACTTACATCTATTGAACATTTAAGTTGGGGTGCAGCCAAACGAAAGAAACACAATAGACATTATTACGAGTAAGAGAATAACAACAAGGAACAACGAAGATATTGTAGGGAACAACAATCACAACAATGTATGATGACGTGTTCGTCTTGTTTTCATCATGGGAGAGGTACATCCCGGAGTACCTTCTCCGCACGCTTCTGGTCAGTGCCGGGATTGAAAAGACCCCGGACCCTGGTTCTGTTCGGTTTGCCAGAACCGCCTCCATCATCGATCGGTGTCGGTGAGATGTAACTCTCTGGCTTTACATAGCTACGGGAGTATAGTCATACTGAATATGTTGCAAGATGCTGTACGAACAGAAACAGCAGTGGATCACAAGCGTCGTCGTCGTTGCCTTCAGTGTCCTCATCGTCGGACTATGAGACCCCCCGATCTCTCTCGTGCGGCAATATACCCAACAGTAGCATCCCAGCCCCAATTTGCCACGCCAGTGCCGGGAAGTGTATCATTTTTACAACTCAACTGCAACGGTCTCTGTGGCAAGATCGACGAGATTGTGAATTTTATGAGTCGGAAGAACATATTGGTCGCAGCGATCCAGGAGACCAAGCAGACCAACACCTGCACAGTTGTCACGGATACAATGTGCTACGTAAGGATTGCTCAAGGAATGGAGGTGGGGGATTGGCCTTCTTGATACACCATTCAGTGCAATATAGACTCATCTCGCCTGAGCCTGGCGCTAGTGACCCCTACATGGAGTGCATGAAGATAGCAGTCAGGTCCGGTATTGCCAAGATATATCCAAACAACGTGTACATACCGCCGGTTGGTAGTTGTGTGCCAATTAATGACCAAGCTTACAACCCCGACATAAGTGGGTTACCATTTGGCCATAATCGTCTGGTTCTATGGGACTTTAATGGTTATCACATTTCATGGCATTCTCCTCTAGATAACAACCAGCGTGGCATGGCTTTGGTAGAGCAGATTGGAGGCTCCTCGTTTTGTACGATGAATGAGGCAGCTCGCCAGACATTTTCGTTGCATCCCCTGATCTCCTGAGTGACGTATTCTGGCAAGACGTCATCGCTTTGGGGTCTGACCACCTCCCCATAATTCTCACCATCGACCGACCACCTGACTTCATAACCTCTGAGCGCCGGACGTTTATCAACCAGAAAAAGACCGATTGCGCTGGCTTCAGATAGTACACCAATCGCCGCTTCAGTGAACTGCCACCCCCCTCGGATATGCTAGTTGCATATCCGATGGGGGTGGCGAGAGGAAATTCCGAGACATCCTAATGATGTCTCGCAGCTTTATGCCAGCCGGTCGATTGTTGAGTTGTAAAAATGATACACTTCGCTTTATACCAGCCGGTCGAATACCCCAAGTGCAGCCCAATTTCCTGGCACAGGCAGTGGTACTCGCAGACGAGTGTAATGCGATACGTTGTATGGACCCCACTGACATCAGAATCAGTGAGCTGAATCTGGAATTTGTGGTCGATTGTTGATTTGTTAAAATGATACACTTCGCTTTATACCAGCCGGTCGAATACCCCAAGTTCGGCCCAATTTCCTGGCACAGGCAGTGGTACTCGCAGACGAGCGTAATGGGATTAGTTGTATGGACCCCATTGACCCCAGAATCAGTGAGCTGAATCTGGAATTTGTGGCTTGAACACTTGGAGCAATGTAACTTGGGCATCGTTTGAGGCAAGTTGGGGTCTACTGTTAAGTCACTCACACGAAAGCCGGTAGACGGGATGACAGGACCTCAGTCACTTTTGGCGAAGTAACCGTGATTGATCCGAAGAGATGAGCCAGGTTGTTCAACCGGCAATTTATTGTGCATCCCGAGAAAGACAGGGCAGGGAGGAGAGCCATTCGCCGTATCCGTGGTCTTCGAGCCAATGGACATCTATCACAATTTGCCGCGGGCGAAGTTACGAATGTCGGCGCCAAATCATCCAAGGCGTTGGGCCCCGATGGAATCTCTACATTGATGCTGAAGAATCTGTATTTACCTAGAGTTTAGTACCTTACTATTGTTTCAACCTGTCTTTGAACACTCTTAAAGTTCCCGATGTCTGAAAAATGCGCAGAGTAATACCGCTACTGAAGCCTGGGAACGACCCGATTTTGTGGGGGAGTCGTACAGACTGATTTCCCTTTTCTCACCAGTAGCCAAGATGCTTGAGGGACTACTTCTCCCGACCCGAGTTTGGGGGAATCGTACAGACCGATCTCCCTTTTCTCACCAGTAGCCAAGATGCTTGAGGGACTACTCCACCCGACCCTCGTTGAAGAATTTGCATTCGCCGACCATCAGCATAAATTTCACCGCACACATTTGCCGTTTCTTCAATCAACCCTGGCCATGTGATAGAACGGTTCTCGTGGCACTGGACCTATCGAAGGCATTCGACAAGGTCAGCCATGCCAAACTATTTGAGGATATGGGATTATTTTTTAAGAAATCTTAGACGTTTTTTACTGTTGAACCTATGAGAGAGGAGCAAATCTTAAGTCCAAATTTCCCCAAATTTGAATAAAAAGGTTTTTTTTATGGCATTTGCACATTTGTGACATTCGGTCCTATAAAGTTTATGAGCTGAACATTATGTTCAATTCACATATAACTTTTGTGACCAAATTTCTCCGATCTGAAATATAATTTGAACATGGGGACTTCTGTTTCGACAAGCTTTTGGTAGGGGCTAATTCTGGTATTAGTTTGTATCACCTATCTATGACAAGTTCACTGCAATGCCGTTTTAAAAACGGGTCATATAGGTCTTCAAAAAATTGTTTTGGCATAGAGGTTTAAGTGTTTGGTTAAGCATTTTCTAGTTGTAGATGAATTCTTTAGCAAAAATATTAGGTGAGAAATTGCTATAAATTATCACTATAAGAGTACTGCTTTTCCACCTATTTTTAGCCAACGTTCCGCCGTCGGCCTTTTTTTATATGGAGTTTGACAGCATTCCGCTCAAAAATCTGAACGGAATACTCAGCTTAACAGGAGGTTTATTTCCATGAGAAATTAATGTTCCCTTTAGCTAACACAAACTTTATTTTGCCTACGAGAAACTCGTACTAACTTTTTTCTTCTTCTTTTTTTACAGATTTATAACCTCAAAATCGAACAACAATTTCAAATCTTGCAATCGCTTAAAGAGTCACTTGGTGATGTTTTAAATTAGTTTAATTTATTGCATTAACTATATGAATGGTTGCGAATATTGATTGAGGTCAATATATTTTTTATATTTAGCAGTGGCACTCGACTCTTTTTTTATTAATTTTATTTATTGTTTTTAATTAAGAGTTTTTTTTTCTTAAAATGCTATATTGTTGTTATTTTTTCGATGGACTAGCGCGTCGGTCTTATGATTAAACTATGCCTTAGACTCCAGGGCTAATTGAATCATAATTGTATTTGCATCTAGCCGAAGTAAGTTCTCTTTATTTAAGTTAAGCTAATTTAACAAGTTACTCACTTAGTTTGGTTTCTTTTTGTTTAATTTTATATATATATATATAATTTTTTTTTGTTTTACAAAAAAATAATAATAATTTACATAATTTTTCTTATGTAAAACAACTGCTAATGTGAGTGTAAATGTTTTCATGTACACATTTCTTTTAAATAGAATTTATTTAAATATTAGTCTATATATTTGTGACGCCGAAGAGGTTTTTCGAAGAGACTTTTATTGAGTTCAAACAAGAGAACGAGAGAGCAGAGAAAGAGCGAAGATGAAGAAAACTATTCCATTTATCAAACAAAGAACAAGAAAACATTCAAATTGTGTTGTAATGCCTCCCCGCCCCCCTCCCCTCACATGCAACACAACAAATAAAAAAAAAACAACACAGAACAAACATAATTTTTATTAAGTGATAAGTTTTTAAATGTAGCAATGATGATGGAAAGAACACCTAATACACCAAAAATTATAAATGAGAGAAGTAAAAATAAGTAAACAACAACATGCAAAACCAAGCAAACCAACTAACCAACCCAGTCCCTCCTTTGATAAGGTAACAAAAATTGCAAAAAATCAACAACAACAAACAATACAAAATAAGTGCATTCATGTTCAGCCTACCTATTCTTAATATACAACCAGGATTCACTAATCGAAGGTTAGGTCACTTGCGAAAACATAACGTGGACAGGCCCCATTAACAAATCTGCCGATTGAATATGACATCAAATAGGAGAAAACGTAAACAAAGAAAAAATGCAAATTTTGCCCATGAACCAATAATGCATGTAAAAAGAGAGCAAGTTGACATCCTCAATGCCAACAACTGTTAAAAATTAAAGAAAATTGTATGTCGACTGATCGCTTGGCTTTAATCTTATTCAGTGAATCCTGATATACAACCTAACATACATAAATCATTTTTAGTCTAATTTATGTTGTCGTTTTATTTTTTTTTAGTTTTTTTTTTTTTGTTAATTTAGTGCAATGTAGTTAATGAATTCTAACAAGTCAACTATATAAAATCCAAAGTGAATACTACCATATAACTAATTATATTTGAATAAGAAAAATGAATACAACACTGTGGTTCATATACATAAATAAAGAAAGTTATAATACAAAAGAAAAACAATGTGCTGTTTATAGGCAGTGGAATATTTCAAATGAATCGTAGAGTCTTGCAGCACCTATAAGCAAGGTGTCCTGTAGGCTACAATTACACTCACTAAGACATTTTAGGCCATTGGAATACGCTGATACTTAACTTTAATTGGCTATGACTAGAGATGGGCGATGGGTAAATACCCAAAAAGTAGTTACCCGGTAAAATGGGTAAATACCCGGGTATTTACCCATTTGTACCAAAAAGTTGGGTGTTTATAATTTTGCAGATATCGTGGGCATAAATCTCGGGACCGAGCCCCCCACCCATGATTTTGTCCAAAGATTTTATTCTAAACAAAAAATGTCATTAACTTTTCTTATAACGACAAAATTTCATATTTTTAGTGCCGCCTTAAAATTATTTTTTTTAAGGACGAAATTGCAATAAAACTCTTAGTAAAAATAAAATTTTAATACAATTTTTTTCTACAAAAAATTTAAAATTTCAGCGTTAAATTCTCTTATGACAAAACTTCAGCACGGCTCGCACCCCTTCGAAATTATGTTTTAAAGACAAAATTTCTTCTAAAGACAACATTTTTATAAAAAAAAAAATAGCTGACCCGGGTCCGCTCCGCTGCGCCTTCTTTTACTTTATATGGAACAAAATTTTCCTTGGAATATTTATTTTCGACAATTAAAGAGCTTTTAGTGAAAACGAATTTGATATCCTATTTTGGGGTCATGTGTTTGGGGGACGCCTCATCGTGTAAACTCCCCTAAACCAATGCTAATATGGGGTTTAAATAAATGGTATTTGAAAGAAGAGCACGATGCTGATATTTTTCAGGGCCAAGTGTCTGGGGGACCTGGGAAATAAAGTATTTTAAGAATGGAGATACCTTACATCCAAACTTAAATTCGTAGACTGATAAAGATCATATGGGATTCAGATAAAGCGACATACTATTTTCGTAGCATGGTAATAGTATGTCGCTTTATCTGAATCCCATATGATCTTTATTAGTCTACGAATTTAAGTTTGGATGTAAGGTGTACTCCATTCTTAAAATACTTTATTTCAGCCCGATATTCTCATGACAGACACTTGGCGCTGAAAAAATATCGTGCATCGTGCTCTTCTTTCAAATACCATTTACTTAAACCCCATATTACCATTGGTTTAGGGGAGTTTACAAGATGAGGCGTCCCCCAAACACATGAGCCCAAAATAGGATATCAAATTCGTTTTCTAATCTCATATACCTTTCTTTAGAGCCACACATTGGCATGGTTGAAAAATTTTTACCTTTTGGGGGGTGTTTTGGGGAAGGGATGATGCCCTTGGTCCTACATTTGAATATCAGATTCGTATTCTACTCCCAAAGTCCTTTATTTGAGCCCCATATTGCGATGGTCAGTAAAAAATTGCTGTTTGTGGGGTATTATGGGAAAGGGGTAGACCCCCAGAAAATTGGTCCCGAAAGTGGGTATCAATTCTTGCTCTACCCCCCAATACCTTTCATTTGAGCCAATGTGGACATGGTCGGTAAATATGCCCGATTTAGGGGTGTTTTGGGGATTGGGTTGGTCCCCCAAACACTAAGCCTGGAAAATATATCAGCAACGTGCGTGCTCTATTCTCATATATCTATATATCATTTATTTGAACCCCATATTGCCATTGCCCTTAAAATTGGATATCAAATTCGTTCTCTAATCTCATTTAAATTCCTTATTGCAAAAGTCAGCAAATATGTCCGGTTTGGAGTAATGGTCCTAAAAACTATAAATATTTAGTTCCATTCTCTTTAAGACCCAAATTGTCTTGGTGAGAAAATACGTCCTATTTGGGGGTTGTTATGGTGGTGGGACGTCCCCTAGACAATTGGTCCCTAATGTTGATATCAGATAAGTGGTCTACTCCCAAATACCTTTAATTTGAGCTCCACATTTCCATAGTCGGCAAAGATGACCGGTTTGGTGGGTTTTTGGGGGATGGGCGGCCACTCAGTGAGTTGGCCTTGAAAATATATATCGGATTCGTGTTCGCACTGTCTACTCACCTATATTTGTCCAGCTTCCTGATGTCTGCCTGCACACCGAAGATTTATTTCTCCTTTCCTATGCCTGTCCTTGCCTTTCTTTTATATGGTCATGCTCATGGCAACCTACTTCCAATTCACCACGGCAGCGCTAGTCCAAAACAAAATATTCTCTCCTGCGTATGTTCGCTGCTGCGGCTGACTGACTAGCCAGCGTGGAGTCGTTCAGTCTGGTAAAAATGAAATTTTTTATTCCACTAAGGAACAGTGGCAAACTTCATACCAATGAGTGCAGTCCGATTCATGTTTAGGTTCAATGATAAGGGCCCTCCTTTTTATAGCCGAGTCCGAACGGCGTGCCCCAATGCGACACCTCTTCGGAGAGAAGTTTTACATGGCATAGTACCTCACAAATGTTGCCAGCATCGGGAGGGAAAAATAAATTTTTTGATGGTCTCGCCAGAATTCGATCCCAGGCGTTCAGCGTCATAGGCGGACATGCTAACCTCTGCCATACGGTGGCCGTGGCTACGGTTTTGGATATAGCTGCCATATATCCCGATTTCCCGGTATAGTGTAATCAGCCTATCAAAGGAGCATTTTTCGTCCTATTTCGATGAAATTTGGCACAGTGAGTGCGGTTTAGATCGGATTATATTTGGACATAGCTGCCCTATAGACCGACCACCCGATCTCCCGATATATTATATTGAGGCCATAAAAGATCCATTTATTACCCGAATTCGATGAAACCCATTCCTGTCAAATGTGGCACAGATCGGACCATATTTCTATATAGCTGCCATATATACCGATCTCCCGGTATAGTGTAATCAGCCTATAAAAGGAGCATTTTTCATGCTATATCGATGAAATTTGGCACAGCGAGTTCCGGTATTCCTCTAAACCTTTTCGTTGAATATAATGCAGATCGGATATATAGCAGCCATATAGACCGATCTCTCGATATAGAGAGATCGGTCTAGCATATAGAGAGATCGGAGCATTTTTCATCCGATTTGGATGAAATTTAAAACAGTGCGATTTGATAGACCTCTACACTTGTTTGTTGAATATCGTCTAGATCGGACCATAGTTGGATATAGCTGCCATATAGACCGATCTCTCGATTTGGATTCAAACCATAGCCACCATGTTACTACTTTATGTGGCCTACCCGTTGTCAGGTTGAAGCTAAAAATTTTCCGGTCAGGCCTCGTAGCCAAAAGACTACTACTATTTGGACTCCAATGGGATTTGGAATAGAGGATGGGTAGAGGAATGGAGGATAGATAGAGGTTAAACAGTGCCGGAGATATCACTCCGCCTTGGGGAACTCCCTGTTTCACTCTACGGTGATAATTCGTGACCCAGCGTTCTAGGCCTGGCTGTAGGGACGTGTTGGCAATGTCTTCAAATAATTTGGCACGGCTGATAGCAGTGAGGATCGTCCTATCACTTCAATCCCATGGCGGACGATGGTACGCACCAAATTGACCCGATGAAATTTTCGTCGGCAAGGGTTGCTGCCCCAGTGTACGTATTCGTACTTTTTTTGTCATGGGAGAGGTACAGAGTGTGCCTTCTCCGCACGCTTCTGGTCCGTGCCGGGATTGAAAAGAACACTGGACCCTGGTTCTGTTCGGTTTGCCAGACCCGCCTCCCACATCATTCGGTATCGGTGAGGTGTAACCGTTGCATGGAGTGGGTACATTTCCGATCTTCGGCATCGTCGCCTTTTGCGTCCTCGTCACCGGAAAGCTCTTCTCCTTAATCTTAAGCTATTAGTCGAATATGGCATTTTATAGAAAAAATTTGCTCCTGGAGAGAAATGTGGCCACAACATGAAAGAAGATGGACGTCTCAAATTGGAGGGCGGACAGGAGAAAAGGAGCCAAGTCTCGGCTCCTTTTCTCCAAGTGCTCATCCATACTAGGAAACACTTTCAGTATCTCTAATATTTTGCAAGCACGAGGAGGGGGCTGATCTTGGATTGTTACTCAATCGATGAGGCGGCGACTTCAGAAGGACTACGATTCGAACACGTTTCCATGTACGAATGAAATAACCTCGTATGGGTAAGAATCGATTCAACATGATCTGTTATAGCCTTCCAAATTCTTTTACACATCTATCCAGTCATACCATCCATACTAGGTGACACTTTCAGTATCTCTAATATTTATAAACTTGCAGAAGGCACAATCATCTCCACCCTGAAAGCCTGTTCGTGGCATCACACACTTTCCAAGAATGTAAAGCAATTAAAATTTTGTTCTTAAGTGGCGGAATTTGGGGCTGTAAAAGTTGGGGTGTTCGACTAATATTTCGAAAACTTTTTAGTTTCAAACGTTTGTCTACCTAGACCGCTTGAGCAATCCTAGTATCTTCCGATTGTTTATATTCCACAAGTCTAAAAAAAATGTGAATTTTGTTTGCAAGTGAGGGACACGCATACAGCGCCTATGACTAAAGTCATCAGGAGACAAAGTCTTCAACACCCTCCACACTTGCAAATACAATTTGCGAAAACAAGATCGTCAAGTCACTTGCCGGCGTTACTAAGAATGTATGTCCATAGTGCCAAGGGGTGGATTAACAGCCTAATCCTTTTTTCAACCTAACCTAAGCTGAAGACTAGGAAACCTTATTGACCACATATAAACTATGATAAACTATACAGCCCCTATGTAGACTAGCCAACTGAACGACACGCAGTGGAGTAAGATTCAAACCTGCTAAAATTCTGCTATAATAATGGCGGTATGCGGTCTTCTCAGTTCTCATATGGACCAACTTTAACAGGAGACGAAGATCCAATATATTTCTAGACAATAGGAAGTATCAATTGGACTGTTTTCGCAGCAGCCAACCAAATCATCAGAAACCACCCTCCAAAGTCGTATATTATATCTTCATGGCCCTTAGCTAGAAGTTCTGCGCCAAACAAGAGAGGCTCTGCTTCAATTATGGTGTAAGACGGGTCAAAATAGCATTGACTTGGATATGCTAGGCGATGGAAGTGGTAAATCGCGGTAAAGATGTCTGGCGGACACATAGACCGATTTCAACAATATGAGACTTAAATGAAAGGTATAGCGAAGACCCATATACAAATATGGCATCAAAATTTGAAGATCTGTATTGTGGGCATGCAATTTGGTATATCTTGGTGGCCTGATCGTTGTAGCATGACCGGAATAACTTTATTAGTTCCCTGCAATTTTTAGGGATGAGAGTTTTCCAGCGCTCACTCTACTTTCTCTATCTACTGGCGAAGAAAGCGAGTTATCCTTGCAGTCTACTACACTACTACCTATAAATATCAACTTTTATTCTGTATTATACCCAACTTTTGTTCATATGAACCACAGTGTAAAAATTTAAACCAAAGCTAAAAAGAAACAAAGTTTTCACATTTTTGTCCATACATATTCACATCATTATAACAACAGCAAAAAAACCATTTTTATGAACATCTTATTAGAACAATTTTGAAATTAAAAAAAAGAAAAACATCTCCACTTAAGGAACAACATCTTTAAACTCTTTAATGTGTGGTTATAAAAATTTGTTAATTATGCGATTGGCAATTTTATTGATAGGGAAGACCGATGATAAAGAAACCAAAAGACCAGACTTACATACGAATACATAACTATTTATATATTGTTAAATTATAAAACAAAACTATTAAAAGAACCAGAAAGATACCGAACACTATATATGTATATTAAATGGTGATAATTAAAAAAATTATATAAAAAATATAAGATTGATAAGCTATTTTACGTTCTCTTAAAAAAAAAAACAAAAACTTAATGTCATGTGTAATTTAATGATATGAAAAAATAAAACAAACAAAAAAAACTACATGTGAATGTACAACGAAACTGTGTTTCAAATTTTTATGGAAAAAGAAATTCTATTTAAAGTACTACCTATTACGCAAACATTTTAAAGCCTTTGAGGAGTAGGCATCAGACCGTTAGAGTCTAAACCCAACCAAAGAGTCTGCGTCAAGTTGTTTTACATGCATTTTATATGGGAAAGCTAAAAACCGCCGCGTCTAGCGTCATGAGGCTGAAATAGATTCTATTCTATTTTGGCAGCGTCGCTCTCAAAATTCTCTTCTCTTATCAAATTTCTCTCCGATAATGTTGCCACATTTTCAAGAAAATTCGTTAGGTTGTTTGGTTTAAGTGGCAGTCTGCCATCAGATTCACTTAGACGTTTTCGTCCATTGTGATACCACAAGAACAGAAGAAGAAAGATGCCGCAATCCTATGGCAGCCGGTTGTACGCACCGGTGTGACCCGATGGAATCCTTCATCGGCAAGGGCTGCCGGCTTAGTGCACGTGTTCGTCTTTTTTCGTTGCGGAGTGCCTTCTCCGCAAGCTTCTGGTCCGTGCCGGGATTGAAAAGAACCCCCGAACCTGGTTCTGTTCGGTTTGCCAGAACCGCTTCCATCATTGGTCGGTGTCGGTGAGGTGTAACCGGTGCATGAAGTGGGTACATTTCCGATCTTGCTCTGGCCTCACTTCACTACGGGAGTATAGTCATACTGGCCATGTCGCAAGGTGCTGTGCGAACATAGCCAGCAGTGGGTCACAAGCGTCGTCGTCGTCGCCTTCTTGACCCCTCCCAATATTGCCATGATTGTGGATTTTATGAATCGGAAGAACATATTGGTCGCAGCGATCCAGGAGACAAAGCTGACCAACACCTGCAGCTTGCACAGTTGTCACGGATACAATGTGCTACGTAAGGATCGCCCAAGGAATGGAGGTGGGGAATTGGCCTTCGTGATACACCATTCCGTGCAATATAGACCCATCTCGCCTGAGCCTGGCACTAGTGACCCTACATGGTGTGCATGGGGATAGAAGTCAGGTCCGGTACTACCGAGTTAGACAACGAGTATATACCGCCGGTATATACAACGAGTACATACCGCCGGTTGGTAGATGTTTCCCAATTAATGGCCAGGCTTACAACCCCGACAGAGGTGGGATACTATCTGGCCATAATCGTCTGGTTCTAGGGGACCACCCGACTTCATAACCTCTGAGCGCCGGGCATTTATCAATCAGAAGAAGGCCGATTGGGCTGGCTTCAGAGAGTATACCAATTGCCGCTTCCGAGAGCAAATTCCGATACACCATTACCGCAGCAGCGGGTCGAATATCCCAAGTGCTGCCCAATTTCCCGGCGCAGGCAGTGGTACTCGCAGACGAGAGTGATGGGAATTGTTGTATGGACCCCACTAACCCATCAGCGAGCTGAATTTGAAAATAAACAGGGTAGTCAACGAACATAGGCGGAATTTGTGGCTGGAACACTTGGAGCAATTTAATGTAATAGAGCCTTAAGGTGGAATACACATGCGAAGATTGTAAATAAATGTAAGTTTTTTTTTACCTGTATTTGTGTTACTTTTCCTCCTTGGCTGTTTCATGTCATAGTTGTATTTTTTTTGTCCAGCTGAAACCAATTGGCATTGATTTTTTTTTTTAGTTTTAAATAAATTTGCATTTTTATTTATATTTTTAATAATTTTTTTTTTTAAATGAAGGCATTCTAATGTAAAAAACGATTATCTAAAAACCACTGCTTCAAGAAACTCATATTTCTTTAAAAAATCACTTGTTGGGGTAACTAAATAATGATTATATTCAGAGATATCAGCTGAGATTGTTTTCAATATCCTTGTGTGTCAATTTAGTGACTCGAGCGATAGAAAATGTTTGCAGGGATGTGGGCGCCCTAACACACACATTTGCTCAGACATCAAACAATTAACGGGAATATCATATGACAACACTACACTTTTTTTTTGTATATTTGTCACCAACAAAATTATCGAAACAATTTTTGAGATCCTTAAAGTATGTATATGGAAATCTTTAATGCTTCTTTCTAACTGTATTGAATTTTGATTTTACTCGAGACGGCAAATATGCCCATTATTTTTTCCAATGTGCCGACTCACATTAACACATAACTTATAATTGCACAACACACCGCATACAAATGCTCCTTGAACACTTTACGGCAATACCGTATGACGGCACTTGTCTTATTTGCTAGCAGCAAAATCACCAAAACAAATATTTTTCACACAACAGGGAGCCATTTTTCTCATTTTTAAACCTTTAAGCTTGAATGCTGCAAACTTTAATATTTTTTAGAAGCTGAATAGTTTTGTATTCCATTGCTTTAAAATTTTGCATCAGTAGTTTACCCGGAACAGCAAATACATTCATACACACACATATATTTTCTCCGAATGACAACTCGCACAACACATACAAAATACCTAAACGACGAAAACTTAACGGGGATATCATTTCACTTGGCACTCGATTCTCGAATTTGCACACAACTCGAATGAACTGCAAGAAAAGTTCATATTTTTATTTAAGCTATTTAAAGTTATGTTTTACTCAAATTTGATCATTTTCTTATATAAAAATGGCACAATATGGAACATTTATGAAAATAAACACCATAGCTAATAAAATGTCACAAATATTGGACAATTTCGTTGCCTTTTACACGGACGCGACCGATCGCGAAGAAATTTGGCAAAAAACTAAAGATTGTGGTATTGTGTGTGGCAAAGCAAAGGGTGTGGGTATTACACAAGCCAAATTGCGTGTCAATGTAACAGAGGAGAGAGAGAGAGAAAATCAGACAGAATAAAAGAGCTTATATGACAGCAAAAGGAAAATACGGATTGTTCTAGAGAAGGGCAATAACTAAGCAAAGCAATAAAAAAAACATTTTATTTCGAGGCAAAAAAACTTTAATAGAGTTGGAAAACAAAATACACACACTGTAAAACAACAAGCCGGTTGTACGCACCGGATTGAGCCGATGGAGTCCTTCATCGGAAAGGGCTGCCGCCTCTTTGTCTATTAACGGTATAGATGTTGAGCAATCAGAAGCTCTTGATGTTCAGTGCATGAAAATACAAAGACATGTCCGTTGGGCTAAACATGTGTTTGAAGTGTAAGAATTACTTCACTCCGTCTAATCTTCTTAACACCTACACCACTTTCATTAGGCCGAAAATGGAGTACAACTCACATGTATGGGCTGAAGCTTCCAAATCATCCCTGGAGCTACTGGACCGTGTACAGAGGACAGCGGTGGCGTTGATTGGGGTCAGTAGAGTATCCAACTCTTTTGGCCCCTGAACATTGTCGCAATGTGGGTTGTTTGGCGCTGTTCTATCGGTACTTTCATGGTGTGTGTGTTCGTCTGATATTCGCCTTCTTATTCCTGATGTAAGAATGTTTATCAGGGATACTAGACATTACAGAAACTCACGGCCGTTTGTAATTGATTGGCCAGTGGACCGCACAATGCATTAAAGAGAGAATTCTTACTTCGCCCGAACCGTTTGTGGAATTGACTTCCGGTTAATGTTTTTCCCACCCACATTGACAACCAGAGATTAAAGACAAATGTCAATAAACACTACGTCCATTTCCCCGCCTCCAATTCCAAATTTTCTTTCGCCAACGCAATGCACTGCATTCATAGGGGACATCCCCTGCGTGTTGGTTGATAGAAAAACAAAAAAGGGAAAAGGGGTAGGGAGGAAGATACCAGTAAAATGTCGGGGCCGCCGCACCCCCAAAACCTATCAAATATATATTTAGAACAATCACGACAATATGGGACTCAACTGAAAGGTAGTTAGGATAAGAAAACGTATCTGATACCCAATTGTCGGACTAAATGTTAGGGGGACCACCCGCCCCCAAAAGATCCTTAAATCGGGCATATTTACCGACCATGGCAATATGGGAATCAAATGAAAGGTATTTGCGATTAGAATACGAATCTGATATACAAATGTGGGGCCAAGTTTCTGGGGGTCCAACCCTTCCCCAAATCACACCTCAAACACGACATATTTACTGACCATGGCAATATGGGGCTTAAATAAAAGGTATTTGAGTGTAGAATACGAATCTGATATCAAAATGTGTGGCCAAGTGTTTTGGGGGGCCGCCCCTCCCCAAAGATACCCCTCAAAGAGGACAAATTACGACCATAGCAATATGGGGCTCAAATGAAAGGTCTTTAGGAGTAGAGCACGAATTTGATATCAATGTTTGGGAAAAAGTTTCCATGGGGCCACCCCACCCTCATAACACTACCTATATAAGCCATATTTGCTGACCATAGCAATAGGAGGCTGTTATAAGAGGTATTTTAGAGAAGAACACGAATCTGATATAAATTTTTAGGACCAAGTCACTGTACGTCCGCCCCATCCCCCAAATCGTTCATGTTTGCCAACTATGGAAATATGGGGCTCAAATGAAAGGTATTTGAGAGTAGACCACGAATATGATATCAACCTTTGGGACCAACTGCCTACGGGAGCGTACCACCACCATAACAACCCCCAAGTAGGACGTATTTGCTCACCATCACAACTTAAGTATTAAAGGAAGTGGATCTTGATATTGAAAGCTTTTAGGGCCTATACCCCAAACCGGATATATTTGCTGACCTTGGCAATAAGGGGTTTGAATGAAAGGTATTTGAGATTAGAAAACGAATTTAATATCCAATTTTGAGGCCAATTACAGTATGGGGTTCAAATAAATGATATTTGAGAGTAGAGCACGATGCTGATATGATTTCAGGGCTCAGTGGCACTCCCCAAAACACCCCTAAATCTGGCATATTAACCGACCACGTTAATGTGGATATCAAATCAAAGGTATTGGGAAGAAGAGTACGAAATTGAAACCCACTTTCGGAATCAATTTTCTGGGGGCCTACCCCTTGCCCAAAACACCCCACAAACAGCAATTATTTATTGACCATCGCAATATGGGGCCCAAATAAAGGTATTTGCGAGTAGAATACGAATCTGTTGTTGTTGTCGTAGCGGTGTGTTGTGCACTGAGGCGGCAGCCCTTGCCGATGAAGGACTCCATCGGATCAATCCGGTACGTACGACCGGCTGCCATGGGATTGAGAATACGAATCTGATATCCAAATGCGGGAGCATGTATTTGGGGCACCGCCCCTTTCCCAAAACACTCCCCCAAAGGGTAAACATTTTTCGACCTGCCAATATGTGGCTCAAATGAAAGGTATTTGAGATTAGAAAACGAATTTGATAACTAATTTTGGGACCATGTGTTTGGGGGACGCCTCATCCTATAACCTCCCTCTCAAAATGGGGTTTAAATAAATGGTATTTGAGAGAAGAGCACGATGCTGATATTTTTTAGGGCCAAGTGTCTGGGGGACCACCTCACTCCCGAAAACACCCATAAATTTAATATTTTAAGAATAGAGTACAACTTACATCCAAACTTAAATTCGTAGACCAATAAAGATCATGTGGGATTCAGATAAAGGCACTTATATTGTTAAAATGTTTGTCAGGCGATATATTGGGTTGCACAAAAAGTAATTGCGGATTTTTTAAAAGAAAGTAAATGCATTTTTAATAAAACTTAGAATGAACTTTAATCAAATATACTTTTTTACACTTTTTTTCTAAACCAAGCTAAAAGTAACAGCTGATAACTGACAGAAGAAAGAATGCAATTACAGAGTCACAAGCTGTGAAAAAATTGGTCAACGCCGACTATATGAAAAATCCGCAATTACTTTTTGGGCAACCCAATACTATTTTCGTAGCAAGGTTTTTTACTAAAAGCTCTTTAATTGTCGAAAATAAATATTCGAAGGAAAATTTTGTTCCATATTAAGTAAAAGAAGGAGCAGTGGAGCGGGCCTCGACCAGCTAGTCTACGATATTACTTACGTAGATGGTTTTAACAGGCCGTTTAAACCATTAGTTAAACTCAGAAAAGATTTCAAAGTGCTTTGCTCTTCAGCAATCCTTTCCCAATTTATGATTAGTATGGTATTTCCACATCTACCATCAGGTCCAGACTTTATTGTCGTTTTAGATATAGACAACGTGATTGTTGTAATTTTACCGCTTAGGTCACAGTAAGATTGTTAACCTATGTGGCCGAAGGCCCAGATTCAATTCGCTATATTTCTTCCATTTTTTTTTTTTTGATTTTTTATTTTGTTCGTACAAAAGTTTTATTTTAATTTTCAACTCAAAACAAAAAAAAAAAAAAACACTTTAAATGTTTAAATTTCAAAGCCAAAATAAAAATAATAATAAAAAAAAACAATATATGAAAAAATCACATCAAATTGATTTGATGTAACAAAGAGGTAACTTATCGTAAAAAATGCTTAAATGCATATGAGAAACTAACTAATCTATCTTAAATAAAAAAAACACTTGCGTTTGAATTGTAGCGGTAGGCATTCGAAGATAAGTAGGCGTGACTTAATATCAGGTAGATGAATACAGTTGAACTGTAGTTCCATGTATGCTTGTATGTACATTGTTTCAATTCATTTTTTAATCCTAATTTTATCGATCACATTCGTATGTATATTATTTATACAATTTGTGGAGATTTCATGGTAAAGATTTCTCTCACGTGCACTTTGGAGAAGGCAACGCCAGGCCGGAACAATCTGCAACGAAAGAAAAAACTTGAAATTAAAAGACTAACAGATGTTAGGCGCTATGTAGACGGGCCGTAGGTTTCGATATGGGGGCTCAATCCAAAGATAGTCTCCTGGCTCTACAGGAGCGTGATTAGTCCAATATTTACTTGCGCCTCAATAGTTTGGTGGACTGCTGTGGAGAAAAAGGGCAACATAAGACCATACAACAGGTTCAAAGAACATATTGTCTTCGCATAGGCGGAGCTATGAGGACCACACCCACTAGGGCACTGGAGACTATTCTAGACATCCGACCCATTGACATACAGATTAAGTATGAGGCAGCCACTGTGGCTATGAGACTTAAGGCGATGGGAGAATGGATTGAGGATGCGAGCAGCTCATACTATTGCGGTATAATCGAGGAACCTGGAAGGAAGGAAAGAGGTTTCCGATCGGATACCAGAGATCCAGCTTGAAGTCGAGTGCGGAGCACTGCTGCCATCGGCACAGTCTTGCATTGACGAAACCCTAGTATTGCCATCTGGAAGATCATGTTACACGGATGGATCAATGCTAGAGGACAGAGTGGGCCTGGAGGTTTACATTGATAACCCAGGGACTGAGATCTGTTTTAGACTGCCTGACCATAATTCGGGCCTGCAGGCGGAGATTTGGGAGATTACGGAATGCGTGATGTTGTGTGGTGCTAACGCGAGGACGTCGAGTGTGAACATTTCTACCGACAGTAAACTGGCCATAAGGGCAATTAACAACCAGAACGGTAAGCTCACGAACAGTCTTGCAGTCTAAGAAGAAGATTAACGCCTTCTCTGAGGATGGCAAAATCCGCATCGTTTGGGTGCCGGGTCATAACGGAGTAAAAGGAAATGAAAGGGCAGACGATTTGGCAGTAAAGGCCAGAGAAATCTTTCGGGTCAACGCAGTCGGAGTTAAGGGAGTGGAGTAAAGGAGGCGACGAATGCGCATGCTACATTGTGGAACAGCGAAACGGTCGGTAGGGCGGCGAAAATCCTATGGAGGGATCCAGATCGTGAGAAGACGAGGCTATGACTGAAAGGAAGCAAGAAGGAGGTCAGTATAGCTATTGGTATCATAACGGGACATATAGGACTACGAGCTCACTTATGTAAAATCGGTGCGGCAAGTGATAGCATGTATCGGGCATGCGGGGAAGATGATGAGACGTTGGAGCATTTCCTTTGTCATTGCCCGGCTTTATCGTCTAACAGATATCGGCACTTAGGTGGAGACACAATACCAGACATGAACCAACTTAGGGGAGTGGTATTGAAAACAATTGGGGATTTTGTAAGTAACACGGAATTCCTAACTTAAAATTTTCTTTTTAGAGGTTATTTTATAGTTTTTAGAGCGCACAACAAGCCGATTACTGGCCTAGGTGTATGTCCATAGTGGCATGGGCCGGATTAATATCTGTACCCTCTATTCAACCTAAACTAGTGGAATATTGAGGCCTTGCCTACTGGCAGGCCTTTGGAGTATTTGCGAGTCGTAGGCACGCTGGACAAAATTGTATGGGAAAACAAGTAAAAGTGTGCTAAGTTCGACCGGGCCGGATCTTATATACCCTCCACCATGGATCGCATTTGGCGAGTTTTTTGCCCGGTATTAGGCAAACAAAGGATAATGGATAATAATTGTTATGTTATCGCAGCTATATCAAGTTATGGTCCAATTCGGGCCATAAATTAATTGTATGTTGGAGACCATAGTAGAAGTCATTGTGTAAAATGTCATCCAATTCGGATAAGAATTGCGCCCTTTAGGGGGCTCAAGAAGTAAAATCGTGTGATCAGTTTATAGGGTAGCTGTATCAGGCCAAAGACTGATTCAGACCACACGTATGGGGAAGGTCATGGGAGAAGCCTTTGTACAAAATTTCAGTAAAATCTGATAAGAATTGCGCCCTCGTGAGGCTTAAGAAGTATAATCGGAAGCTATATCAGATTATGAACCGATTTAGACCACACTTGGCATAGTTGTTGCGAGACGAAATAAAACACTTTACATACAATTTCAGCCAAATCGGATAATAATTGCGCCCTCTAGAGGCCCAAGAAGTCAAGATCGGAGATCGGATTATATGGCAGCTTTATCAGGTTATGGACCGCCGATTTGTACCATACTAAGCACAGCGAAATCGGGTAAGAATTGCACCGTCTAGTGGGTCAAGAAATCCAGATCCAAGATCGGTTTGCATGGCAGCTACATCAAAACATGGACCGATATGGCCCATTTACAATTCTAAACGACCTACACTAAAAGGAAGTATTTGTGCAAAATTTCAAGCGCGTAGCTTTATACCTTCGAAAGTTAGAGTGCTTTCGACCGACAGACGGACGGACATGGCTGGATCTACTTAAAATGTCATGACAATCAAGAATATATACACTTTATGGGGTCTTTGACGAATATTTCGAGGTGTCACAAACGGAATGACGGAATGGTGGAGGGTATAAAAAAACATTTTTGAAAAATTTTACTAGAAATAATGATTTTCTAGAAATTTCTACATTTATGTGCAAAACCATACAAAACACCTTTTCTTTCTCAATGGATAACGACTTTTTTTCGAGATCTGCGTAAAAAAAGTCTTTTGAACTTACCTCTAAATTTTTGAAGTTTCCACATAATATCAGACATTTTTTAGGACGCGTCAAAGCCACATTCAGTCGTTGGGGATTGGCAAGAAAGCCTACACCGCTGGTGCGGGCATTCGATATAACGATGACATCTTTTTCCAAGCCCTGATATGATTCTATAGTGTTTACCATAATGTTGGTAAGGCCCAGAGATCTAAGAATGGAGATTGAGAGTGAAGTTCAATAGCTGCCTAATAATAAAAAAGCCCCACACAAACTTACCTTATAGCATGTTCCAATGTGGCTCTGTGTTGAGCATATGGTGTTATAACACCATAACTATTATATTTGTTTGGAATAAATCCATCCAGTGCCTTGAGAAGTTTGGCCACAAACTCAGCCTCTAGATTGTTGGTAATTTTACCATTATGACAAGCTTCGTTTTGGGTATAGGCTAAATTCAGCACTGAGAAAGGCACCAGAGGTGATTTGAATTCCAGAGTGATTCTGCCATGGATGAGCTCATTCCTATAGAAATACTGATTGGGCCATTTGCAAATTTCCGGATGCATACGATATTGTGTTTGTAGTCCTGAGATAATATAGTTTGGAGTTATGGTACCAACGCTATTGTGGGCGCTGCTGGGCAAGGTGTCCAAACAGTTTTGTATTCTAGTGAACATAGATTTGCCCAAGCCCAGCTCATTGGCTTTCTGCAAAAAAAAGAGGGTTGGGAAAACGCACAATTTTACCACGATTTTTTTGAATGAAAATATGCTTCCTTCTCACCTTTGACAATATGGTGGCTGGCAACTGTTGAGTATCACCCACCAACACCAAGGAATTAATACCAAATTTCAAGGGCAACAAAGTCCATGGTTCTGTACACTGTGTGGCCTCGTCTATTATGCAGATATCAAAGTAATTAACAAATCTGTTCAGAAGAAAATTTTAGAAATTGTCTCTCTTAATACATGTATGGAAGACATGGAATACTTACTGCGATAGCTTGACACAACTGGACAGTGTGGCACAAACAATATTGGCATTGCTTAGAAACCAAGTTGCAATGCTGCGTTCGTCTTCGGGTCGGGTGAATTGATTCGATATATTACGCATCAATTGCAATTGGCGTTGCTTCTCCAGCAGCATATCTTCTTCGACGGTGCCCTTGATGTTGCGTTTTGACAAATCAGCGATTTGGGCCTCCAATTGCAGCATCTGAAATATCAATGGGTTGGCCAAAAGGAAACAAAATTATGAAAATTGCGAAATTGGGCAAGATCTAGATCAAGATATCCAGCTTAGAGTCTCAATGAGAAGCCTCAATATGTATTGAGAGCCTCTGGTACTCGATATGATGCGGCAAGTTATTGGCGCTTGTAAATAACAAACTACCATCCAAATTACGATCCCCGGCACGGGATAGCTGTGAGCACCACACAGGCTGGAACATTGAGGTCTGATCTGTGTGGTGTTCATTGCTGTCACGAGAAGCTTAGCTGGGAGCTATCGGCAGCATCCATAGGTTGCGGATAATGGAATGCTCCATACGGAGTAGCTGCAACGACAGTCGCTGACAATCAGCGGTAGCTGTGGTCTATTGTTAAGTCACTCTCGAACCCCGGTAGACGGGATGACAGGACCTCAGTAACTTTTGGCGAGATAACCGTGACTGATCCGAAGAGATGCGCCAGGTTGTTCAACCGTCAATTTATTGTGCATCCCGAGAGTGACAGGGCAAGGAGGAGAGCCATTCGCCGTATTTGTGGTCTCGGAGTCGATGAACAGCCATCGCAATTTACAGTAGGCGAAATCTCTACCACGGAATCTCTACATTGATGTTGAAGAATCTGGATTCACCTGAAGTTGAGTACCTTACTACTATTCTCAACCTGTTTTTGAACACTCTTATAGTTCCCGATGTCTGAAAAACGGGCAGAGTGATCCCGCTACTGAAGCCTGGAAAGGACCGGAGTTTGGGCCAGTCGTACAGACCGATCTCTCTTCTCTCACCATTGGCAAAGACGCTTGAGGCATTACTCCTCCCGAGCCTCGTAGGAGAATTTCCATTCACCGAGCATCAACATGGATTTCGAAGACTTCATAGCACAACAACAACTTTGCATGCCATCACCACACACATTTTCCCTGACTTCAATCAGCCCAGGCCATGTGATAGAACGGTCCTCGTGGCGCTGGACCTATCGAAGGCATTCGACACGGTCAGCCATGGCAAATTATTTGAGGACATCGCCAACACGTCCCTCCAGCCAGACCTGAAACGCTGGGTCGCGAATTATCTGTGTGGTCGCCAGTCATTTGTGGAATGAAGGGATAAGAAGTCGAAGCACCGTAGAGTGAAACAGGGAGTTCCCCAAAGCGGGGTGATATGTCCGACCTCTGAACTGCGACGGGCTGTCTCCTCAGTTCTCATGTGGACCGCCTCCATCAGGAGACAAAGATCCTATCAGTGCAAAGACATAACAACTTGCTGTATAAGCAATACCTTTTGGGCTGTTATCGCAGAGACCATCCAAATCATCATCTTGTGGATAGATATCCACCGCCCAGAAGCCTTAAGGTAGATCTACATGATCTAGAGCGTGGGGTTCAGCGCTACAAGAGAGAATCTCTAGATCAAGCGGCATATCAAGCAGGTCTAGACAACATTCATGTAGACACGGTGGCAAATGCGGTAAATGGCTACCGGGTAAATGTGATCCCTGGAGAACGACCGCCTCCCATTGCACCTGAAGAAATTGTACTCCCCCGGCAAACCAGAGTAGTTCTGGCCCAATTACGTTCCGGCAGATGCAGCCGCCTCAACTCCTACAGAGCAAGGATTGATGCCGACGTGCAAGATGTATGTCCTGATTGTAACCAGGGACCGCACGATACACGTCACCTGTTTAACTGCCCGGCCAGGCCCACTCGACTCAGACGCAGATCCCTGTGGATGCACCCCATCTTAGTCGCAGAGTTTCTGACACTCAACAGAATCAAGCAGACGAAAGATAGAACGCAAAAAACTGCGGCGACTTTTGGGCCCCTTAAAATAACCAATGACCACTGCTAGGTTATTTAAATTCTGTTTTAGAATTTCCTGGGTTATCTCTGTGGCCCGGCACCCAGAACAGGTGAATTTTGAACTGTTCAGCCATCTCGTTGAGAGATCTGCGACAGTCAAGGGCGGTTTTTATGTTCAGAAATACGTTCTCCAGACATTTAATGGCTGCCTGGCTGTCTGAGACATTATATCTTAGCCATTCCACCACTTCCTTAATTGCAAGGATCTCTGCTTAATACACACTGCAGTGGTCGAGTAACCTTTTCGATATGACCAGTTCTAGATCTTTAGAGTACATCACAAATTCTCACCTGGTCGTTTAGTTTGGAACTATCCGTATCCGTAGTCTATGTAACTTCTGTTACCAGGGATATCGTAGTTTCAATCGGTTTAAGGATGATCAAACGTTCACTGACCCGGTTGATAAGGTTAGCCTGTTGGCTGATATATTTGCAGGGAACCCTGCCGGATAGCAATAAACCACTCCCCTCAATCGAAAATGTAGCTGGTGTCATGACTTAGAAATTTTTTCGATCTCGTGGAGTTAAAAGGGTCTTGTCTTGCGCAGGTATTCTTCGACGCTTGCTCGTCCATTACGCAACCTTTTTAACCTTGCCTACCGTGCGGGAGTCTTCTCGGCGCGTTGGAAGGTTGCGAAGGTTCAGCCAATACCCAAGAAGGGTGAAGCATACAACCCTGCGAATTATCGGCCAATTGCGATATGCTCCGCTCTCTCCAAGGTTATGGAGAGCATGGTTAATTTTGGAGTCCAATGGCCTTCTTAGCGACCAACAGTATGGGTTCCGCAGAAATCGCTCTACGGGCTACCTCATGGCACTTCTGTCGGAACGTTGGAGTCGCTCAATCCACCAGTTTGGTGAGAGTAAGGTTGTGGCTCTGGTTATCTTCAAGGCATTTAATAGAGTCTGGCACGGTTCACTACTATCAAAGCTTGTGTCGGTAATGGCGTGTCTGGAGGCCACCGTAGCGCAGAGGTTAGCATGTCCGCCTATGAAGCTGAACGCCTGGGTTCGAATCCTGGCGAGACCATCAGAAAAAATTTTCAACGGTGGTTTTCCCCTCCTAATGCTGGCAACATTTGTGAGGTACTATGCCATGTAAAACTTCTCTCGAAAGAGGTGTCGCACTGCGGCACACCGTTCGGACTCGGCTATAAAAAGGAGGCCCCTTATCATTGAGCTTAAAACTTGGATCGGACTGCACTCATTGACATGTGAGAAGTTTGCCCCTGTTCCTTAGTGGAATGTTCATGGGCAAAATGTGCAATTTGCAATGGCTTCGTTCGATTTATTTCGAGCTTTCTCAGAGATCGCACTATACGAGTCGTTTTAAATGGGTTCTCATCCAATGAGCATATATTGATCGTAGGTGTACCCCAGAGCTCTGTTCTTTCTCGTTCTCTTTTTCTTATTCTTATGTTCATCAACGATCTGTTGAGTCAGACATCGAATCCGATCTACTCATTTGCGGATGACATTCGCACTCATTCGACCATAGGTCAAGTCTTCGAGAGATTGAGTACAAGAGGCAGGTTATGGATGATACACTCTGCCAGGATTTGCTGGCCATTTCTGAGTGGGGTTGAATGAATCAAGTAGATTTTAATGCACGGAAGACTCAGTGCTGTTTGTTGTCACACAACCGATTCGCTGACCCATTACGATCACCTTTGTCTATTAACGGTATAGATATTGAGCAATCAGAAGCTCTTGATGTTCTGGGCATGAAAATGCAAAGTAATGTCCGTTGGGCTAAACATGTATTTGAAGTATCGAAAGAAGCATGCAAGTGTTTAGGCTTCCCTACTTCACTCCGTTCGATTTTCTTAACAACTACACCACTTGCATAAGGCCGAAAAAGGAGTACAACTCACATGTATGGGCTGGAGCTTAAAAATCATCCCTAGAGCTACTGGAGCGTGTGTAAAGGAGAGCGATGGCATTGATTGGGGACAGTAGGGTATCCAACCCTGTTGCCCCCCTTGAACATCGTCGCAATGTGGGTTGTTTGGCGCTGTTCTATCGGTACTTTCATGGTGTGTGTTCGTCTGATATTCGTCTTCTTACTCTTGATGTAAGGATGTATGTCAGGGATACTAGACATTCCAGGAACTCACACCCGTTTGTAAACGATTAGCCAGCGGACCGCACAATGCATTATAGAGAGAATTCTTATTTCGCCCGAACCGTTCGTATGTGGAATCGAGTTCCGACTTAAGTTTTTCCCATCCACTATGGACATCTAGAGATTAAAGACAAATGTCAATAAACACTACATCCCTATATTACCCCCCACCTAGGGTGGAGGGTATAAAAAGCAAATATGTGGCTAGTACAACATCAAGCTTCTTACCTGATTTTTTAAATTCTCTTTATTTTCCATGGAAATTTCTGGATTTGTTGCCTTTAGTTTTTTTATTTGCTCCTGCTGTATGATGTGTGGCAGTGTAACTGGATGTAAAAATGGATTGATTTTCTCTTGCAATCCGTAACGTATTAAACGAAAACGTCTCTCCGGTCGCATTCTCATACTGATGTCGAAGAGTTTTTCAGCAATGACATCCACAGCGGCATTACTCTGAGCACATACCAGTATTTTCTTATCCATGCAGCGTACCTCATCGCCATACATGGTTTGAAGGGCTAAATTTGTTATGACACATGATTTGCCAGTGCCGGGAGGTCCTTGTATAAGTGAAACATTGGGTGAAGATTCATCAATAATGCGCGAATACGTATTGAGTAGAACCTGATGTTGGCGTTCGTTCAATTGATTGAAGCCCCTATAGATGACTTTCTTTTTGGCCGGATGGCGACATTGTAACAATTCCACAGGATTGAGTATTTTTTTGAACAGTGGTGTTGCCTCCAGCTGATAGACAGCATTGAAAGCACCAAATTCGACGCGAACATTATCAATGACTGGTCGCACTGTCAACTCATGTATGCCACAAAAGAATTCTTTGGTAATATTTTTGGGTACTATTTCAAAGACCATCGTATTGCAGGAACCTTTTTTGGCAGAGAGACGAAGAGAGAGGGAGAGTTGTGTATATAGTTTTAGTGTACGTGTATACCATGTGGGTGCTAGACTTACCAGCCGCTTTACGTGTCGAGGTCAAGTACGCAAACATATCGGTGTTAATTTGCTTTGATTCCAATATCACCAGATCGTATTTGGCACTATCCATTTCTTTGCGATTCTGATAGTTAACTGCGAAATGGGTGCACAGAAAGCATTACAAATTTCTTCCTTATTTTTATTCAGCCAACTTACATTTCGTTACCAACATAAGCCGATCCAAGTTTGTGGTTACATACTCCAAGTTGACTTTGTATTTTTTAATATGTGATGTCTGATTGTATTGGCGCTCCAGCAGGCTTGCAAACTCCAATTTCATTAAGGGAAACATTATGCTGCAATAAAAGGGAATGAGTATGAAAGGAAAAATCTCTAAATTAGATTTTTTTTAAAGAGTTTTTTCTTTGACGAGTTAAGTTGGCGATAACGAGGCAGTGTGAGCAAACATCTGCAAGGAGATACTTTTTGTAATTCTGCAATGGGAAAAACGATTTCCATATGAGGCCACAAAGCCAGGATTTCTGCTAATGTCAGGGGGTTTCCTGCATTAGACCTCGTTTAGCCTATATTCAGGGGACATCATTTTAAATGAAAATAAACAAAAATAACTCCAGACAGACCAGATCCCGTGCCGTTATCCAGGCACGGGATAGCTGTCAACACCACACAGGCCGGAACATTGATGTCCGATGTGTGTGGTGTTCATTTCTATCACGAGAAGCTGCGAGCTACCGGGCGCGTCCATATTTTGCGGATAGTGGAATGCTCCATATGGAGTAGCTGCAAGGGCAGTCGCGGCCAATCAGCGGTATCGAAAAAGATTTCTAAAGACATGAGGCAACTCAGCCAGGTTTTCTGGCAATGTAAGGGGTTTCCTGCGTTAGACCTCCTTTACCTTATATTCAGGGGACCAAATTTTAAATGAAAAATAACCCCCCAAAAACTACCAGACAGACCAGATCCCATGCCGCTAACCAGGCACGGCATAGCTGTAAGCACCACACATGCCGGAACAATGATGTCCGATCTGTGTGGTGTTCATTGCTATCACGAGAAGCTTAGCGGCGAGCTACCGGGCGCTTCCACAGCTTGCGGATAATGGAATGCTCCATACGGAGTAGCTGGAACGGCAGTCGCGGACAATCAGCGGTATCGAGTGGAGAGTCACAGGGAGAGGTCGGGCGGCACCGAATCTTTCAGCATGCCTATGATGCTCGATATGACAAGACGAGTTATTGGTGCCTTTAAATAACCAATGGCCACCCTGTTCCAACGGCGATCGGTGCTTTGGACCGGAACGAGCTTGCTCACCTACAGAAGCTTGACGAGGATCGCCACCTTCACATGAATATGTGGGGTAAAACAACAACAACCAGACAGAAAATGGGAGTAAAGCACGTAGGTAAAGTCGACACCTACAAATCAGGATTGTGAATGTGCATGGCACCGATATCTATCTCCAAAGAGGAAGCAAGAACTGTGGTATTTTTTATACCCACATTGAACGGAGGTCACTGTAGCATAGGGTTAGCATGTCCACCTATGACGCTGAACGCCTGGGTTCGAACCTTGGCGAGAACATCAGAAAAAATTTTCAACGGCGGTTTGCCGCTACTAACGCTGGGGACGTTTGAGGTACTATACCATGCATAGAAGCCATGGTAAAGCTTCACCCCAAAGGGGTTATAAAAAGGATGTCCCTTTTTATTAAGCTTAAACTTGAATCGGACAGCACTCATTGATATGTGAGAAGTTTGCCCCTGTTCCTTAATGCAATGTTTATGAGCAAATTTGCATTACTAACTATCCAAGAATCCCATGACAGCCGGTTGTATGTACCCGATTGACGCAATAGAGTTCTTCGTCGGCAAGGGCTGCCGCTTCAGTGTATAACACAATGCTACAACAACAACAACCAACAGAAAGCAAGTTAAAGGGTGTTAAGCTCGGCCGGGCCGAATATAAGATTCGGCCCGGCCAAGGATCGCATGTGACAAGTTCTTTGAATGACTTTTTCAAATGTATTCTTATATATCAAGTTATAGACCGATACAGTTCATACTTGTCACGGCTGTTAGAAGTCATAGAAAAAAAACCATCTCCAAAATTTCCGGCAAATTGAGCAACAAGTGCGACCTCAAGAGGCTGCGGAAGTCAAATTGGAATATGGGTTTATGTGGGAGCTATATCAGGGTTTGAATTGATTAAGACCATACTTGGAGCAGTTGAAAGTCATACCAAAGCAACACGTGCAAAATTTCAGCCAAATCAGATATGGGTCAAATCGGTTTATAATCTGATATAGCTGCCTTATAAACAGATCTGGGGACTTGATTTCTTAAGCCTTTAGATGGCGCTTTTCCTATCCGATATGGCTGAAATTTTGCATGACGTATTTTATTCTTCCAAACCGGACCACAGTTGTTGAAAGAACTGTGTCAAATAAGGTTCAAATCGGTTCATAACCTGATATAGCTACCACATGAACCGATCTGGGATCTTGACTTCTTGAGCCTCTAGAGGGCGCAAATATTATCCGATTTGGTTGAAAATTTGCGTGAGGTATTTTGTTATGATTTCCAACAACTGTGCTAAGTATGGGTCAAATCGGTTCATAACCTGATATAGCTGCCATATAAACAGATCTGGGGACTTGACTTCTTAAGCCTCTAGAGGGGGCAATTCTTACCCGATTGAAATCAAATTTTGCACGACGTGTTTCGCTATGACTTCCAACAACTGTGCTGAGTATGGTTTAAATCGGTCAATAACCTGATATAGCTGCCATATAAACCGATCATGAATCTTGACTTCTTGAGCCTCTAGAGGGAGCAATTCATATCCGATTGGAATGAAATTTTGCACGACGTGTTTTGCTATGATATCCAATAACTGCGCCAAGTATGGATCAAATCGGTTCATAACCTGATATAGCTGCCATATAAACAGATCTGGGGACTTGACTTCTTAAGCCTCTAGAGGGCGCTATTCCTATCCGATATGGCTGAAATTTTGCATGACGTATTTTATTCTTACTTTCAACAACTGTCTCAAATAAGGTTCAAATCGGTTCATAACCTGATATAGCTACCATATAAACCGATCGGGGATCTTGACTTCTTGAGCCTCTAGAGGGGGCAAATATTATCCGATTTGCCTGAAATTTTGTAGGCAAGACCATTACCGTTGAAATTTTGCGTGAGGTATTTTGTTATGATTTCCAACAACTGTGCTAAGTATGGGTCAAATCGGTTCATAACCTGATATAGCTGCCATATAAACAGATCTGGGGACTTGACTTCTTAAGCCTCTAGAGGGCGCAATTCTTACCCGATTGAAATCAAATTTTGCACGACGTGTTTCGCTATGACTTCCAACAACTGTGCTGAGTATGGTTTAAATCGGTCAATAACCTGATATAGCTGCCATATAAACCGATCATGAATCTTGACTTCTTGAGCCTCTAGAGGGCGCAATTCCTATCCGATTGGAATGAAATTTTTCACGACGTGTCTTGTTATGATATCCAATAACTGCGCCAAGTATGGATCAAATCGGTTCATAACCTGATATAGCTGCCATATAAACAGATCGGGGGACTTGACTTCTTAAGCCTCTAGAGGGCGCTATTCCTATACGATATGGCTGAAATTTTGCATGACGTATTTTATTCTTACTTTCAACAACTGTGTCAAATAAGGTTCAAATCGGTTCATAACCTTATATAGCTACCATATAAACCGATCTGGGATCTTGACTTCTTGAGCCTCTAGAGGTCGGAACATGTAAGTGTGCCAATACTTTTGCACACTTACATGTTCCGCCTGGGTCCAAGTACCCAGGAAGTTGCCCTAACCCCAAAACTTCTAAAACCAGACAAATTGAACGTCCATATCAATATGGGGCTCAAATTAAAGGTATTCGGGAGTAGATTGCAAATCTGGCATGCAAAATCAGATCGAAGTGCTGGGGGTTACCCCACCCCCAAAAACGTTCCAAATGGGCATATGACCCATCACGACTATATCAGACTAGGTTTGTTTGTTTGTTCCGTAGAATCAAAAACGGCTGAACCGATTTTCCTAAAATTTTTATAGATTATGTAGGTTTTTGTGGAAGGCAACATAGGTTATATAGTTTTTAGAAATCGGATGATGGCGGACCCTCCCTCTTACCCCAAAAACGCCACCCAAAACCAAAAGTAGACTGATAGGCACAATATGGGTATCAAATGAAAGGTATTGGAGACTAGAAAACGAATATCGTATTAAATTTTGGGACCAAGTACCAAGCGGGACGCCCCAAACAAACTACACTAAACAGATATATTCGATATTTGTAGGGGTCGGGTGCCGCCCAAAACCCGCCAAATCAATATATAGACCAATCACGACAATATAGAGTCATTTGTTTGGGGAGCCGCCCCACCCAAAATACCTTCCTATTGTATAAAAGCTATTTGGGTGGGAAATTGATATTAATTTTCCGAAAAAATACCCTGGGGTCCACCCCACCTTTAAACACAACTTATTTACCGATCATGCTATTATGGGGCTCATATGAAATGTTTTTGAAAGTAGAGCACGAATATTATATTAACTTTAATGGCAAAGTGACCACCCTGAAATACTCCCTAAACACGGCATTATTTACCAATACGGTAATATAGGACTCAAAAGAAAGGCACTTCTCACACATCAATGAGTGCTCTCCGATTCAAGTTGAGTTTATCAATGATAAGGGACCTTTTTATAGCCGAGTCCGAACGACGTGCCGCAGTGCGACACCTCTTAGGGGAAAATTATTTACATGACCATGCATGGCATGGTGCCTCGACAATGTCACCACCATTAAGAGGGGATATACACCGCTTTAAATTTTGTCCGATGTTTGTCGCCAGGATTTGAACGCAGGCGTGCCGACATAGGCACGAATTCGATATCTACATACAGGGCGCAGTGTCCCCACCCTAACTAGACAATAGAGAGATAAAGAAGGCTCAGCGGAGCGGGCCCGGTTCGACTAGTTTCTCTATAAAATTAAAATTTCCACATAATTTTCTAGGAAATGAAAATTCGACGAAATTTTTTAAGATTTTTTTCCAAAATTAAAACTTTGTCTTCTGTGAAAATCAAATTTCGTAAAAATTTTTTATAATTTTTTTTTTTTTTTTTTTGAGGAAATTTTCTGTGAAAGCAAACTTTGTCACCACTTTCCATAAAAATACAAAATTGAGTTTGAAAATAAAATTTCGAAAAAATGTTTTATGAAAATTTAATTTTGATGAAATTATAGAAAACAAATCACACCTACCTTTTGTAATGTTCGAATGAACTAAAGTGCGTTGGCATCGGATAGACAATATCACCAGCAGCATCCACAGCGGCGTTTCGTTTCACCAACCATTCATCGCTCCAGCACAGGATTTGTGTTATAATCTTGTCGGTGTTATCAATAATGGGATATGTACGCCTTATCATATGGCGACGATCTTTGTGGGTGGTCAGGGGGAGGATATCTTTTCCAGCTACTTTTCTTGCACCATAGACACGTTCAATGTAATGTATAATGGGTGTATCATTGAAACGTACAGTCTTCTTTTTGCTATGTCCCCTTACGGGCGATGAGAGTATGGAAGGAGGATTCTCTATGGGTTTGTTGCAACGTTTATTACACATGGTATTCAATTTGTTTTTATTCCTTTCCGATTCGGTGATATTTCTTTCCATGGAGGCAAATGTGATTTTGTTGGTAGTACGGAGAGCACGAGCGGCTACAGCTTCTTTACAAACCGCACTGGGGCCATCCGCATGCAGCATTGTTGTACGCTTATTTGGTTGATTTGTACATTTTGTTTCCGTCTTCTTGAACAAAATCTGATCAGCTTTGGATATTTCCTGAGAGAATGTTGTTAGGCCGCCATCCAAGCTGGCACCTCGTTTAAGGGGTTCTCTCTTTTTGATTTCGTCTATGCTGTTGGAACGTTTCAAGCCCTCCTTTATGGTTTCATCGCATTTATGATTAGCTATGACTTTGGGAATTTTAAAAGCTGTCGTTTCATGTATTTTGGCTTTTGTTGCAGTAACTGGCACTGGTGCCTTTGGCTGATTTTCGGTTAGGAAGGCTCCCCTATTATTTACGGTCACCTTTACTTTGGCCTTTTTGGCATTTGTTTCTCCACTTGAGGAGGAGGAACTTTTTCGTTTCAAACTATCCTTTGAGGATGAGATAGGTTTTTCAGCCAGCTGTTTCAATTTGTCCTTGCGACATTCCTTCATGACTTTCATGCGCTCCTTATCACGTTTCTTGCCTATGCTTGGTTTTTCTGTCCATTTTCTTTTCAGGGATTTGTGAGTTTCCTCCGCCCAAATTTGTTCCCTTATGTTATGGAGTTTCTTGGTTAGAAGAGGTACATTTTTGTGTTTGGTTGTGCTAGGTGAACTGGGCTCGGCGGACACTCCTCTTAGTTTACCCTTGTGCTTGGGCAATGAGGGGGGACTTATGATTTGAGGTATAGTCCTTATGGCGGGTGGTTTTTCGGCATCCACTGCTTTTAATGGTGTAGGTGTGACATTATTTGTCTCTGGCTGTTGCTCTGCTGGGCGGTGAGGCTTTTGTGGTTCACGGTTGTCATTTTCAAATTCATCTTCAGATGATGACAGCACTGGCTTACATTTTGTAAAACTTTTAAGTCTGGGCCTTATTAGCGGTGATTCTGCATCTAGTTTTGTGGCAACTAGCTCAGGACTTTTTTCTCTTTCATCCATAGTTCTAACAGTGCTGTCTGTCTGTTGCTGCTCTGACTTCAGGCTTTCATTCTCTTGCTTGTCCAAAACTCTTTTTGCCTCCACCTCTGGGATAATTTTGGAGCCTTCTTTTTCTTTGTCTTCTTCCTTTTGCCCTTGCTCGTTTTCCTCATTTATGCTATTGTACAAGTCTGTAATAGCATCGATGTCATCTTCTAGGCGTCCAATATCTTCCAGAACATCGTCCTCACCGTCATCTTCGTCATCAGTAATATTGGTGTCCAAATCATATATCTGCGACATATTGTTATAGCTTTGTGAGAAGATTTTACTCGACCAGTCAGACACTTTGGTTTCCAGCTCCTTGTCATAGTCCTCCTCATCGCTTATCACCCAGCTGGTGTTATCAAGCTCACTTAACAATGAGGAGTTTTTCTCCCAATCGGGTTCCTGTTTTATTTGAATGGGAAGCTCGGCCGCATCATTATCGGGGTGGGCTGCATCATTGCTGTCGTCATCCAAGTCTTTTTTAAAATCATCTTGCAGCTCGGCCTTCATGTCGTTAAGCAGAACTTGTGAAAACATAAATTCATCCTCATCTTCCGAATGGGGTTCATAGGAAGTGTAATCATCCAGGTCAATGTTGTCGTTGGCTATGGATTGTTCTTTGCTTTTTGTTTCGTTTAGGTGATTTTTAAGTACCTCTAAAGCTTTGGAAGTATCTTCGATAGAATCGTTTAAAGACGTATTGAAAATGTTGGGACTTTTTGCTATTTCAGTAGTAGGAACAGCTGCCTTTTTATCAGCATGCTTCTGAGGTGAATTTGGTATGAAAATACCCAATTCCTCTTCCTCCTCCTCTTCTTCATCACTAAGCAGAGTTATAAATTCACCATGGGCCAAGAGATTGGTCGCACTCGATGTAGGCAGTAGCAATGGTTTTCCACTGAGATCATTATACACCAGGGGATTGATTTCCTTAAGTTTGTCCTTCTCATCATCGTCAAGATCACCAAAAATGTCCTTCACATCAGCCGATACGGAGCGTATGAGCTCTTGCTTTATCTCTGAGATAATAGGTATATGAATACTTTGCTCCTTGTCCTTTTCCAATCTTGATGGCGGTTTGTTCTCAGAGATAGTCTGGTTAGCTCTATCAATTGGTAAAGCATTTTCATTGAGTTGCTTATCCTTGAATGTCTCATTACTATGTTTGCTTGTTCCAGCCAGTGTTAATTCTGTCACCAAGTTGACATTTGGTATTTCTTTATTTTTGTCAATTGGCTTATTTTTCTGTCCTATAGCTTTGGGCTGCTCTTTTTCACATGGTATCTTCTCCTTCTTAATGACTATCTGGGGCAATTCCAAGGAATTTGGATTGAGATTTTGCTGTTTTTCATTTGCATTCGGTTCGTTCCCCTTGTTTTCCTCTTGTTTTTTAACCTTAAAATTCAATCCATCAATCTCGTCTTCGTCATCGCTTATTATTAAAATGGGTTGCTCTATGTTTGGTTTAGCTGAAGCACTAGGAGCCGCTCTACTTGTGCTAGGTATATTATCGCTCTCTCTCTTTACAGCTCGTTGAGCTGTATTGGCATTATTCTTTGCTCTAGTAATTGGCATATATTTTAAATTGTATATGGGCAGGGTCAGTTCGTCCTCTTCTTCGTTGCAATTTGTCGATACACCAATGCCAATGGTGTCCTCAGAACTCAGAGTAATTGTGGAACTTTTGTGTAAAACGTTATTAACGAAAACGCCATTGACTGAATTCTGCATAGGAGAAAAAAAAAGAATTTAAAGTGAAATTATTTTAAGAAAGATGCAGGAGAAGTACAGAAACTTAAATCGACTTAGGCATTATGGGCCTTATGGCCAGTTTTAGAGGCAAAAAGTAATTTTTAAACGTAATAGTCTACAAAAAATAACAACGGTATTTTTTTGTTATGACCTTGGGAAAGCTGCAAAACAAAGAATTGGATCAAGAAGGTATCCGATCGGAAACCTTTTCCCTTCTTCCAGGTTTCCTATCGTCGCCTCGATTATACCGCGATGGTATGAGCTGCTGCCATCCGCAATCCCTTCTCCCATCCTCAATCCCTTCTCCCTTAAGTCTCATAGTCGCAGTGGTTGCCTCACACTTAATCTGTATGGCAATGGGTCGGATATCTAGAATAGTCTCCAGTGCCCTAGTGAGCGTGGTACTCATCGCTCCATCTATGTCAAGACAACATGATCTATGAACCTGCTGCATGGTCCTTATATTGTACTTTTTCTCCATAGCAGTCCACCAAACTAATGAGGCGTAAGTAAGTATTGGTCTAATCACGCTCTTGTATAGCCAGTGGACTATCTTTGTATTCAGGCCCCATTTCGAGCCTGCGGCCCGTCTACATAGTGCCCAACATCTGTGAGCCTTCTCAGTACGCTCCCGAATGTGACACTTCCAATTCAGTTTCCTGTCCAAGATCACCCCTAAATATTTGACCTTGTCAGATATCGTAATCGTCTTACTGAGGAAACGTGGTGCGTTAAATTGGACCACCTCCGTCTTCCTCGTGAACAGGCATATTTCTTCTCTGGGTTAACATTGAGACCCTTTCGGCTCTTCTGCATAGCTCGTTCGGATCCTTGCCCCTTAGAAGTATTATAACACAAGGTCTGAGTTGCTGCTCTTCGAACTATGTGCAAGGGGTTACTTCCTTGTTGAGAGAGCTCTGAGATGGAGTCCTAGTAATCGTTATATCATGATAAGTGTGGGCAGTCAAGCGACGCTGAATACTCTAGTTTCTGGCTATGTGAGGTCGAGGCTGTTCAGAAAAAGAATATTCGAACATTGAATACTATTAGGTTTCGCTGGTTGGTGGTCCATCAAGCGGTGACTAGGAATGAAGCTAATGACAAGCTAGTCCGATAAGAAGTCAGTGAAAATGTTTCTTTGTAGCTTATACGATTTCAACGATGACGGTAAAAATGGGCTTGGACGATGCTGTAGGTTGCAGGCTGACCCTATAGACCTATAGGTAAGTTTTTGACAGAACTGGCGACAATTCACCTGGAGCGCTGTTGGCAGGAATCCTGACTGGTCATTCAAAGGTCAGATCGTTGATGAAGCGGCGTACATAGGGAGAGTCGGTTTTCGTTCCAACAGCGGTCGAGTCTATGTAACGGTTTGACTTTCCTATGGCTGTAACTACAACAGGCTCAATGGTTCAGTGTTTCCCGACCAATCGTTTAAGGAACCCATCAGGGAAAAACTAACTTCTCACAATATCAATTGAATGCTGCCCGATTTAAATTTAACCTCAATGACAAGGGACTATATGTCCTATATGTGCTATATGTCAAGTCTGAAAGGCGGTTCACTGAAAAGTAACACCTATTTATCAAGTCTGAACGGCGTGTCACTGAATAGTGACACCTCTTTGTTGAGAAGCATCGCTGATAAAAATGTTATGGCTTCGCCGGCCGGATTTGAACCCAGGCGGGCATGCTAACCTATGCACCACGGCGGCTCCTACTACAACAGGTGGACAACTGCATTATTTGATGATGAGAAGAAGTTGGAGACCGTTGAGAAACTTTTGTATAAAAGGGAGAGGCGGAGTTTCTGCCCGTGATAACGAGAAAAGCTTGAGACAGTTCAGCAACTCTTAAGATACTGCTTTCCAATTGTCGCACTGCGACACGCCCTTCGAACTCGGCTTAAACTTAAATCGGACAGCACTCATTGACATGTGAAAAGTTTGCCGCTACTCCTTAATGGAATGTTCATGGGCACATTTTTATTTGCAGTTTCTGAGTTTTAGAAAAATTCGACGTCAGAAAGCTGCAGACAACCCCAAATGAAGCTAATTCACTCCATATTCTGTACCTTGCCAGATCAGGATAATAGGAAAGTTAATGTGTTGTTTCTGATATGTAATCATGTAATCTACCAAATCATTTCGCTGTTGAATCCCTATTCAAGTCAGGCATATGGAATCTCGATTTGTTTATTTACTGTATCACGAAGAGCTACACACTGTCTCCAAACGTGCAAATATTCTCATTTAATGCTGTATGATGGTAGCTTCCATTTACCCTCCCTACCATCATAACACAAGGGGAGTCCTGTTGTTGTTGTAGCAAATTGTTGTTTTCTATCTTTCGTCTGCTTGATTCTGTAGAGTCTTAAGATCCAGGAACTCAGCGACTAAGATGGGGTGCGTCCACAGCGATCTAGGTCTGAGTCGAGTGGGTTTGGCACGTTCCGGGATCGATCTATGGTCACTTTTGGCAAAAGGACTGGACTCTCCACAAATCTGGGGCTGCAAAAACATTGATGTTTGTGGTTTTGATGTTTGACATTGATTTGAAGTTGCTAAGGACATTGCGCGAAAATGACGGATCAGAAACGTTGAGAACCAAGTTGATGCATGAAGTTTTTTCTAAGCCATTTAAGGAGGCTCGTAACGACCTAGACACTTCACAATTCCTTTGATTACGCTTTAGCTATTGAAGTTCCGCCAGACTATAATTGTCTATTGTTTTGGTCTATAAGATGATTTTTAATTTTTATTTAATAACATACCAGATCCTTTATCGTCACCGACTGATCATCCAGAGAAACTTCTATTTCGGCATGGTGTCGCGACACATAATGCGAGTCCAATATACGTATTAGAGAGGATGAATGGCGACCCACAGAACTAACTCCCACTCGCAAGCGATGGCATTCTCCAATGGATTGCCTCTGCAATACCCATGAGGAATATCTTTGGCAACTCATATTTAACTTAGTAATAAGAAATAAACATTTTCGAAAATATTAAATGTTGAACGCGCTTCTTGTTTATCTCCCAAATTTTGGTTTGTTTTTCTTTTGCTTTTCCACTTCCTCAATCCACAGTCTTCTTTAATAATGCAATTTTACAATTGGGTGTTGCCACATTGATTGGATTTTATAAAGGGACGTACACACATATGAAAAAATGCATATAAAGGAATTCACAGTATGTAGGATTTAAGAATAAAATATTTAGTGAATCCTGCACCATGGGATAGAAGTTAATATGCAATTATTTTCGAGTCTCCATATGTAAGACTACAGTTACAAAAAGAGCACGAATTGATTGATTGCCACAGTATAAGTCATCCAGTTGGTTTCTGAAATTTAGGAGTAGAAGTATTTTTTATAGGTTAAGGATTTGAATGACGATTTTTATTTCTTTCGAATGCTCCAACTCAGTTCTCCCACTTGCAATTGTACACATGTGTTTGCCTTTTCCCCTATCTTGGGTTTTATAGATGGATTGCTGACAATAATTTACACAGATATGCATATTTTGCTAAATCATCTGCTTTCTCATTATAATATTATCTGATAAGTGTACCAAAGCTTTTCATTTAAGAAACAAAATTTTAGTGAGTTTAGCTTTCAATGGGTATAAGAACTGTGCTCATAGCTTAAAGTTCCCTTTTACGTTAGCCAAAATATGGCAACCCAGTAATCAGCTGTCGGCATTGTTTACATTGAATTGGCGCGAGTTTTGCCTTATTTTTATTTTATTGTTTATTTACACGTTTCTAAAGGAAAACATTTGCACACATTCGTACGCACATGCCTAGAAATATAAGACCTCGCAGTGGAGAATCCTGCAGTGGAAGGAATGAACCACAACAGGAGAATAAACGACGAAAATGTGATCGTACCATAATCGAGCCCAGCGAAAGTGTTCTCTGGCCAGAGACAGAGGATAGCTTTTTTACGGATGCTAAATTGGACAAACTGTTATCAGGGCCGGCCGCACCAGTTGGCAATAAAAATAACACTTTCTACAACAGTTCCGATGATAGTCTATTCAGTGATATTGTTTTGCCATTTGAAAGTGAAACAGGAAATGTGGGCGCAACACCAATTGTTCCCATTTTACCAACTTCGAATAATGGTATATTGGGTGATGACACCCTCTTTTCGGAAATCAATATCGAACAATTGGTGGCTGAAGAAAGTGGTAAAAAGGGTGAAGATAAATTTGTTTCATCTTCAGTGGCACCAGAAGTGGATTTATTTAAAGATGACGACTTCCCCTTGGATGAATTGTTGGTTCAGTGTACACAAAAATTCTTAGCTGATGTGGCATTTAAAATGCCCAAGCCACCTGGTGCTAAGGCAACTTCGGCAATAACTAAGAAAGAGGAGGCTACCGTGGATTGTGCTATAATGGGTGGTACACAGTATCAAACGCGAGAAGAGATTCATAATCGAACTATGCAGGTTTTGCATCAAACTCACATAATGAAAGAAATCGAAAATGTGTCGCGTATCGATTGGGAGTCTCAAATCTTTGAAGCTGAAATGGTGGAGGATTATCCTTGCAAAGGAGATTTCTATGGCTTGCCTGATAAAGTGAAACGCATGATTTTTGAAACCAAGGGCATTAATAGCTTGTATGGTGGGTAAGCAAGCAGAATACCATACCCTTCTTTAAATATTCTTTCTTTTTTAACAGAGTGGCAAAATGAGTGCCTAAACCTTCCTGCCATACGTCAGCGTAAAAATCTCATATATGCTTTGCCCACCAGTGGAGGCAAGACTTTGGTGGCTGAAATTTTAATGCTACGCGAGGTGATATGTCGAGAAAAGAATGTCTTGTTTATACTGCCCTATGTATCTATAGTTCAGGAAAAGGTAAGGCCACTAAATTTCAAATTAAAACGCCCATAGTTTAAATGATTTGTATGTAGGTTAGTGCTATGTCTCCGTTTGCTATCAATTTGGATTTTATAGTTGAAGAGTACACTGCAGGCAAGGGCAGGTGTCCACCGGTTGCCCGAAGAAAACGTAAAAGTATTTTCATAGCCTCCATAGAAAAGGGTAGTGTACTATTCGATAGTCTCATTGAGGCGCAAAGAGCAAATGAAATTGGCCTAGTGGTGGTGGATGAGCTGCATTTGATTGGCGAAAGGGGAAGAGGAGCTACATTGGAGGCATTTCTAACAAAAATTATGTACTTAAATGGTGAGTTAACCGTTTGGATCAGTGATAAGACACTACCACTATTGAAAAAAAAAACACAAACTAAGTTTGTGGGAGTATCATCAATCCTCAACTAAATAAAATAGCTTTGACATAGAGTCAGCCGAACGAAGTCCCACGAAGAGGTTTACACTGTACTTGCACTTCTGTTCATTTTGATGTATGAATGTGCATGTTGCCCATCTAAAACTTGGATCATGGGCACACCCAGACATTATGTCTAATCAGGATTACATTTTTATTGTCGAACATCGGCGAGATCATGGAAAGTTCAATGAAGAGACTGTTGAGATAGGCTACTAGAAATGGTTTAAGGTCTAACTGTTGGTTTTGATGTACGATAGGCTATTAGAAATGGTTTAAGGACTAACGCAGGGAAGATGCACTTCCAGTCATAAGGTACTGGGTTTAAGACTCCGGAGGAACGAGACGAAATACCAAAGCCTAATCCTGGCTTCGCAAGTGTCCTGAAAGAGGAATACGGAGGATATAGGCCCCAAGACAGTTTGCGCATTCCAAAATCAGGAATGATATGGACAGTATGGCGGTGTTTAAGAACTTGGATTCTATGACTGCAAAAACGGGGCGCTTGGCGGATTGATTGGAATCCCAAAACAAGCTCCGGATTCAAGACATAACGTTGACTTGGTGTGCCAGAAATGTATATGCCAAGCATAAGATGTCGCAAGATGTTGTTGTTGTAACCCCATTTTCATGTGGAGGTGGTGGTCCTCGTCAAGGTCCTGTAGGTGAGCAAGCTTGTTCTGGTCCAAAGGACCGATCGCCGGGGGAACAAGGTGGCCATTGGTAATTTAAAGGCGCCAAGAACTCGCCTTGTCATATCGAGCATCATAGGCACTCAGTATTTGTGCAAGAGCCGGTGCCACCCGAACTCTCGCTGAGACTCTCCACTTGATATCGCTGATTGTCCGCGACTGCAAATACATCTACTCCGTATGGAGCATTCCACTATCCGCAACATGTGGACGCGCCCGGTAGCTCGCAGCTAAGCTTCTTGTGACAGCAATGAACACCACACAGATCGGAACTCAATGTTCCAGCTTGTGTGGTGCTCACAGCTTTCCCGTGTTACAAGATACTATGGCGGCGCTCAAGGCCTTGAATTCGAATATTGCTGCAAGGTCGAGGTGCAGGGCGTATTGTTTGGAAACCCTTAAAGAAGGTCGGGCTGACTTGGGTTCTACGGACATGAAGATATTGTGAGAAATCCATCTATAATATCAATCGCCGCGCGAACTTGATGGCTATTTTACATTTTAAAGGCGCCAATAACTCCCCTTGTCATATCGGGCATCATAGGCACTCAGTAGTTAAGCAAGAGCTGGTGCCACTCGTCATCTCACTGAGAGTCTCCACTCTACACCATTGATTTTTCGCAACTGCTGTTGCCTTTACTCCGTATACCTACAAAGCTTTCCACTATCCCCAACCTGTGGACGCGTCCGGTAGCACTCAACTGAGCTACCCATGATAACGATGAGCACCACACAGATCGAAGCTCAAGCTCTTTATGGTCTGTGTGGTGTTTATAGTAACTCCTTGCCAAGAGAAAAAGAGGATGAAGGATTTGCTGGCTTTTGATAACAGATTATTATTGATCCCAAAAGAGGTTCGCCAAGGATTGACATCCCCACATGTACGTATGTGTCTGTCACAACAGTCGCTTTAAACGGCATTCATGTGAATTCTGCTTAGTGATATTTGTTAAAGCTACCAGGAAGCTGCATGGTCGGTCCGTGAAGGTTTTCCATTTGTCTCCAATTTGGATTAAGTAACTGGGCGTGATTCTTTACCAGAGACTAAGCTGGAGAAGGAAAAGTCGAGGATAGAGCCAAAAAAGGGCTGAATGCGCGCTACTTCTGTCGCACACCCATTGTCATCTATTGTGTGGCATCGTGGCCAAAGGGGCCTCCGCAGGATGATGGAGAAGATACAGGATACCGTGGCGGTACTGAACTTTGAAAAGTACCCCAAGCGATACGATGAATGTCATACTGGGTCGTAGGCCTTATGCACCTGTATGCTGGGTATGTGGAAACAAACAAAGGAACCTGGCGCTCATCGATTTTAAGTTACTTTTCTCTTTTGCTGGGGTGGGGGCATGCCGAATGCGTTGTGACGGATAGTTTATTAAGAAAGGTCTTTCATGTTGACAGCTTGGACGTAGATTTTACAGATGGATGTTTACGGATGGTTCTAAATTGCATGGTGTTGCGGGTTAGTAGCTTCCATGGAGTTTTCTTGCATTTAGAGAATCACACAGACTTCTGGATGGGTGAAACATGTTTCAGGACGAGGCCATTGCGGTACTGGAGACGATGTCAATGCAGTGTCTCGATTGGACAGGCAGACGGCACTGAAAGCTTTAGCGTCGGGCCTCCTGGGTTCGAGACTGGTTAGAAGATGCAAGGAGTTTATATGGGCAATGCTGTTAGGTTCTACAGTGTCATGTGTCATAAGGGGTGGCGGGAAACCAGGCTGCCGATGAGCTGGCCGAGAATGGGTAGCTGTGAGCGCGTATCGTGCTACGGAATCAGTAAGCCCTCCCCTTGTGCAAGCTTCTTGTTAGCGTGGATGTTTTATACCATGAGCGCACAAAGGAGGCTTGTGCTGGCGGTAGCGAAGACCCTATGGCCAAGCATTTAAAGGAACAGGGCATCGCTTATCCTGGGGCTGAGGAAGCATGACTTAATACTGCTGATAGGGTATTAAGTTGTGCTTCCACTCATTGCAACGTCAGATCTTTGATGTAGCGATGAATTTGCGTCTCTGGATTCCCTTCCTGTGGAGGTGGCGATCCTCGTCAAGCTCCTGTAGATGAGCAAGCTCGACTGGACGCCGCGGGAACAGGGTGGTCATTGGTTATTTAAAGGCGCCAATAGCTCGCCTTGTCATATCGAGCATCATAGGCTCTCAGTATTTGTGCAAGAGCCGGTGCCACCTGACCTCTTACTGACACCCTCCGCTCGATACAACTGATTGTCCGCGACAGCCGTTGCAGCTACTCCGTATGGAGCATTCGAGTATCCGCAACCTGTGGACACGCCCGTTAGCTCGCAGCTAAGCTTTTCGTGACAACAATGCACACTACACAGATCATCGGACCTCAATGTTCCAGCCTTTGTGGGGCGGGCTCACAGCTATCCCGTGCCCATAGTTTTCTTTAGCTTCTCGCCTACAATTTTGTTTTATCGCTGGGGTATTAGAATGAGCCAAAAGTAGCCTCTTTTGTAGGCTACCCATTTCAATTTAAACTTATGTTCGTATTTACGTACCCTTTAGGTGCAACAGTGTGTGTGTGTGTGTGTGTGTGTGTGTGTGTGTGTGTTTGCCCATCACTGGTTTAGTTATTAGCATCTGGATATTAACTTCATTAAAATATTCTGATCTTTCCAGCAAAAATCCAAATAGTCGGCATGAGTGCCACCATAGGCAATCTTTCAGAAATCTCACAATTCCTGAAGGCCGATGTATATACGCGTGGCTTTCGCCCAGTCGAATTGAAGGAGTACATAAAATGTGGCAAAGATATTTTACAAATAAATTTGGAAGGCAAATCGTTGGAGGAGATTTTTGTGTATAACCGCAGCGTCAACTTCAATGTGAGTATGATGAGTGAACTGTAAAGAAAGGTCATGTTTCACCCTTTGCTTCTGTTTTTATAGTATAGTGAAGCAGTGCTTCGTTCAGATCCTGATCACTTGGCTGGTTTGGTTACAGAATGTGCTCCCAAAAATGGTTGTCTTATATTCTGCTCCAGCCGCAAGAATTGCGAAAATGTGGCTATACTATTGAGTCGAGTACTACCAAAGTGGGTATGGTTTTTAATATTTCCTAACGTTTTGTTCAAGAACACTTCTTTTCAGATCGAAATTTTTGGAATATCGCAAGAGTGAAAAAGCCGATTTGATGGATGCTTTGGATAAAATTTGTGGCATACTAAGTCCTGCTTTGGCCAAAACCATACCTTATGGCATAGCCTATCATCATTCCGGTCTGACAACAGATGAAAGAAAATTCATTGAAGCGGCCTATCGTTTTGGGGTGCTCAGTGTGATTTGTTGCACTTCAACATTGGCGGCGGGTGTGAATTTGCCCGCCAAAAGAGTTATTATAAGAGCGCCGTATGTGGGGCAGGAATTCATGACTCTATGCAAATATAAGCAAATGGTGGGTCGAGCTGGAAGAGCGGGTATGGGGGAGGCAGGGGAAAGTATTTTGATAAGCTCTAGTCGTGATAATGTGCGGGTGGGTGAAATGTTATTTTCGCCCATGGATAAGGCCATCAGTTCTTTGGACGATCAGGGCAGAGTTGGTCTACAGGTGAGTATTGCATTGCCACACTTTCGCCTACATTCAAATTAACCCCCTAAACTCCTTAAAGTCTCTCATTTTAAGTGCAATTGGTATGGGCCTGGCTTCATGTCGTGCTGATTTACATCGCTTGGTGCAGGGCACCCTATTAGCGGTGCAGGCCACTCAGCTGCAAGGTGTCTCTGTTACCACTATGGTTAAGGAAATACTCTGTGAGATGTTTAAAAACAAAGTTCTACAATTGGCCAATAATGCTGCCAAAAAAGATGTATCCCACATTCTTATAACCCAAGATCTGCAAAACAAAAGCAGCAGCATTATGCCTGATCGCACCATAAAACTCCACAATACCACCTGCTTCCAGTTGACCACCATTGGCAAAGCGGCATTCAAAGCCGGCATTGATTATAAACGAGCCTATGCCATACACAATGAATTGGCCAATGCCCAAAAACAACTTATACTCACCAATTATGCTCACATTCTTTACTTGGTAGTCTCCTTCAATTCCAATGCCATAGGCGATGAACTCTTTCCAGCTGATCCCAGTATTTTATTCAACTCCTATGAGAAACTGGACGAATCTACGCAACGTTTGTTCAAACAATTGGGATTTACCGAAGCGCATGCTGCAAAAATGGCCAAAACTATGTCCATACAAGGTGCCATGGAATTGAAATTGAATCGCTTGTATAAGGTGTTGATTTTGATGGATTTGTTGCATCTGATGCCCATTCCCGAGGTGGCAGCAAAATATAACATAGAACGTGGTATGCTGCAGAATCTAACAAGTCAAGCCACCGCCGCTGCCAGCGCAATAGTTCGTTTGTGTGAACAGGTGGAGGAATTTTGGTGTTTCAAACCATTGTTTGAGCGAATTAGCAAGAAAATGGATCGTTGTGGGACGGCAGAGTTGGAGCCACTTTTAGAATTGCCCGCGGTGAAAATGGTAAGTTGAGAAGTACCAGGGCCATATTTCGAAAATACAGCGGCAGGGAAGTTTTTTTCTTTGCGAACGCTGGCGGTGTATGGGAAAGCTAGAGCGACTATTGCGATAGGCTGTTGGTCTGGAGCTGAAGATAACGTGTCAGACGTGTGTCCTGCTTGTAACCATAGGTCTGACACAGCCGACCTTTTGATACCCTACACCACAATGGGTATGCAGGCTAGGTCATCGAAACTAAAATTTGCTTTAATTTGAAATGCAGAATTTCGACCAAAATCCGGACATATTGTGAGAGTTGTAGAAAAAATCGTAGTGCAAAATATTGAGACAATCGGTTGTTAAATTGCGTTAACAAAGGCCATGTCAACCGGTTGTACGCACCGGATTGAGCCGATGTAATCCCTCATAGACAAGGGCTGCCGCCTCAGTGTACATGTTCATCTTTTTTTCGTCATGGTACATCACGGAGTGCCTTCTCCGCCGGTTTGCCAGAACAGACTCCATCATCGGTCGGTGTCGGTGAGGTGTAACCGGTGCATGGAGTGGATACATTTCCGATCTTGCTCTGGCCTCACTTCACTACGGGAGTATAGTCATACTGGATATGTTGCAAGGTGCTGTGCGAACATAGACAGCAGTGGGTCACAAGCGTTGTCGTCGTCACCTTCTCGACCTCTCCCGTGAGGCAATATACACAACGACAGCATCCCAACCCCCATATTGCCAGGCTAGTGCCGGGAAGTGTATTATTTTTGCAACTAAACTGCAACGGTCTCCGTGGCAAGATCGATGAGATTGTGGATTTTATGAGTCGGAAGACCGCCGGTTGGTAGCTGTGTCCCAACTAATGGCCAAGCTTAAAACCCCGACATAAGTGGGTTACTATCTGGCCATAATCGTCTGGTTCTAGGGGACTTTAATGCGCATCACATTTCATGGCATTCTCCCCAAGGTACCGGCCAGCGTGGCATATCTTTGTCAGAGCAGATTTAAGGCTCCACGTTTTGCACGGTGAATACGGATGCCCCCACTAGGATTACGAGGAGATGCAGCAGCTCGCCAGACATTTCCTACCCATTGCCTACCCTGATCTCCTGAGTGACGTATGCCGGCAAGTCGTCATCTCTTTGGGGTCAGACCACCTCCCCATGATTCTCACCATCGACCGACCATCCGACTCCATAACCAGAATACGGCCGATTGGGCTGGCTTCAGATCGAGAGGAAATTCCGAAACATCCTTAACGCAGCTTTATACCAGCCGGTAGAATACCTCAAGTGCGGGCCAACTTCCCGGCGCAAGCAGTGGTACTCGCAGACGAACGTGATGGGATTCGTTGTACGGACCCCACTAACCCCAGAATCAGCGAACTAAGTCAGGAAATAAGCATAGGCGGAATTTGTGGCTGCAACACTTGGAGCAATCAACTTTAGGCTCCGATCTGTGTGGTGCTCATTGTTATCTTGAGCAGCTTAGCTGCAAGATTCCAGGCGCAGCCACAGGTTGCTGGAGTTGAATGATCCATACGGAGTAGCTACAATTGCAGTTGCGGACAATCAGCGGCATGGAGCGGAAAGTCTCAGGTCGATATGACAAGGCAAGTTGTTGGCGCCTTTAAATAACAAAAGGCCATGATGTTTCCTTTGGACCGGAACTAGCTTGCTAACCCATAGGAGCTAGATGAGGACTGCCTCTTCCACATATAGACATGTGGCTACAGCAATAACAACAACAACTTAGGCACCGGTTTAGGCAAGCTGTGGTCTACTGTTAAGTCACTCTCGAACTCCGGTAGACAGGATGACGGGAGAGAGAGAGATGGGTCAGGTTGTTAAACCGCCAATTTATTGTCCATCCCGAAAATGACAGGGCAAGGAAGAGAGCCATTCGTCGTATCCGTGGGTTCCGAGCGGATTGACAGCCATCACAATTTACCGTGGGCGAAGTTACGAATGTCATCTGTGGCGCAAGTCATCCAAGTCGTTGGGCCACGACGGGGTGATATCTCCGGCACTATTTAACCTCTATCTATACTTCATTCCACCCCCTCTAGACGGCATAAAGATCGTGTCATATGCGGACGATTGTATGATCATGGCATCAGGCCCCCCACCCATTGTTGAACATCTGCGATAGGTTGAACATCTACCTCAACGAACCATATTTCGCTGCAGGAAATCTGAAGATATTCGCCACCAAATCTTCAGCCACATTGTTCACTACAAATATGCGTGAGTTGAATGCCGAGCTGACTGTGAAGGTCGATGGAGAAATGATTTCGACCATCAAGTGTCCCAAAATATTTGGCGTCACATTTAACAGCTTTTAAACATTCTCCCACAGCAATTTGCGATAAAGTCAAAAGTAGAAACAAGATCCTCAAGTCACTTGCCGGCAGCACTTGGAGTGCAGACAAGGAAACCTTGTTGACCACGTACAAAGCAATTGGCCGGTCTGTTGTAAGTTATGCAGCGCCAGTGTGGTCTCGTCAACTTTGTGACACGCAGTGGAACAATATTCAGATTTGTCAGAATGCCGCCCTCCGCCCTCTGAACTACGACCAGCTGTCTCCTCACTTCTCATGTGGACCACCACCATCAGGAGACAAAGATCCTACCAGTGCGAAGACATAACTAAATGCTGTCTAAGCAATAAGTTTTGGGCTGTTATAGCAGAGACCATCCAATTCACCATCTTGTGGATAGATAATCACCGCCCAGAAGCCTTAAGGTAGATCTACATGATCTAGAGCTTGAGGTTCAGCGCTACAAGAGAGATCCCCTAGATCAAGAGGCATATCAAGCGGGTCTAGACAACATTCTTGCAGACACGTTGGCAGATGTGGTAAATAGCTACCGGGTGAATGTAGCTACCATTACACCTGAAGAAATAGACCTCCCACGGCAAACCTGAATAGTTCTGGCTCAATTACGTTCCGGCAGATGCATCCGCCTGAACTCCTATAGAGCAAGAATTAATCCCGATGTTCAAAATGTATGTCCCGATTGTGACTAAGGACCACACGATACACGTCACCTGTTTAACTGCCCTGCCAGACCCAGATCCCTGTGGACACACCCCATCTTTGTCGCAGAGTTCCTGAATCTTGACACTCAACAGAATCAATCAGACGAAAGTTAGAACACACAAACTGCTATAACAACAACAACTGAAACCATATTTGCTTTTGATGTTGAAGAGCCTAATATTTCAAATTTTTATACCCTCCATCATAGGATGGAGGTATACTCATTTTGTCATTCCGTTTGAAATACCTCGGAATATACGTTTAAGATAAAGTTTATATATTCTTGATCGTCATGACATTTTAAGTAGAGCTAGCCATGTCCGTCCGACTGTCTGTCGAAATCACGCTAACTTTCGAAGGAGTAAATTTTGCACAAATACTTTTTATTAGTGTAGGTCGGTTAGGATTATAAATGGACCAAATCGGTCCATGTTTTCATATAGCTGCCATATAAACCGATTTTGGGTCTTGACTTCTTGAGCCTCTAGAGGGCGCAATTATCGTCCGATTTGACTGAAATTTTGTACGTGGTGTTTTGGTATCACTTCCAGTATGGTCAAAATCGATCTACAACCTAGTATAGCTGCCATATAAACCGATCTTGCATCTTGACTTCTTGAGCCGCTAGAGCGGGCAATTCTTATCCGATTTGGCTGAAATTTTGCAAGAGGTATTTTGTAATGACTTCAAACAATTGTACATAATATGGCACAAATCGGTGCATAACCTGATATAGCTGCCATATAAACCGATCTTGGGCCTTGACTTCTTGAGCCTCTAGAGGGAGCAATTATCGTCTGATTTGACTGTAATTTTGTACCTGGTGTTTTGGTATCACTTCCAGTATGGTCAAAATCGATCTACAACCTGGTATAGCTGCCATATAAACCGATCTTGGGTCTTGACTTCTTGAGCCTCTAGAGGGCGATTTTACTGAAATTTTGTACGTGGTGTTTTGGTATTACTTTCAACTACTGTGTTAGGTATGGTTCAAATCGGTTCATAACCTGATATAGCTGCCATATAAACTGATCTTGGGTCTGGACTTCTTGAGCTTTTAGAGGGAGCAATTGTTGTCCGATATGGCTGTAATTTTGCAAGAGGTGTTTTGGTGTTGCTTCCAACAACTGTGCTAAGTATGGTCCAAATCGGTTCATAACATGATATAGCAGCCATATATATCCATCTTGGGCCTTGACTTCTTGAGCTTCTAGAGGTTGCAACTCTTATCCGATTTGGCTGAAATTTTGTACGTGGTGTTTTGGTATCATTTTCAACTACTGTGTTAGGTATGATTCAAATCGGTCCATAACCTGATATAGCTGCCATATAAACCGATTTTGGGTCTCGACTTCTTGAGCTTTTAGAGGGCGCAATTCTTATCCGATTTGGCTGAAACTTTGCACGTGGTGTGTTGGTATCACTTCCAACAACTGTGCGAAGTATGGTCGAAGTCGGTCTACAACCTGGTATAGCTGCCATATAAACCGACCTTGGGTCTTGACTTCTTGAGCCGCTAGAGGGCGCAATTCTTATCCGATTTGTTTGAAATTTTGCACGAGGTGTTTTGTAATGACTTCCAACATTTGTGCCTAAAATAATCTATATCAGTCCATAACCTGATATAGCCGCCATATAAACCGATCTTCCGATTAGATTTCTTGGCCTTCTAGAGGGCGAAATTCTTATCCAATATGGTTGAAATTTGCATATAATACCTGATATAGCTGCCATATAAACCGATCTCCCAGTTTGACTTTTTGAGCCTCTGTAGGGCGCAATTATTACTTGATTTGCCTGAAATTTTGGAGGTGGTAATTTTCTATGACTGGTGTCATTTAAAGAACTTGTTTTCATTATTTTATTTTAAGAATCGAGCCAGGCAACTGTACACAGCTGGTTATAAAACCATTGAGGACATAGCCAAATGTCGGCCTATGGATTTGGTCAAGGCGATAGAACACATGCCTTTGCGCATAGCCAAGGAGATTATATCAGCAGCTAAGGTAAACCCATATACGATATGAATTCAATTTAAGTAATATTTTGCTCATGTTATAGATAATACTGATGAAAAAACTCGATCATTTGGAGGAAGAAACTGAAGCTCTCAAAGTTTGTCTTAAGCCCCAAGATGATTACCAAAGTGAAAATGTTGCATAGATGCTTAAATATAATTTTAGATTTTCACCTATAGGTACTTACCGTTTGTATATTAAACCCCGTTAACACAGCTCTTAAAATCTGGATTTAATAGCTCGATCATCTGTTTTCTCTTTATAAAATCAGCTGACGAAAGCCTTAAATCCGGATTTAATGAGCAGTGTAATAATTTTTTTTATTTTTTTTTTTGACATTGTTTTTTATTTTCTTGGTTTTATAGTTTTTGTTTCATAGTACTATTATAGATTTGTTGTCATTTTATTAATTTAATATTTAATTGTCAAGTCAAGTCTTCTTTCTATAAAAAAAAAACAAGAAGATAAAAAGTTTGGTTGGTCTTTAAAAATTCAAAAAAAAAAAAAAATACGTTTGTTCAAAAATTTCTGTAACTTGTTTTTTTTTGCATTCACAAAGACTTTAATTTACTTGAAATATGGAAAAGTTGTTGGATTTTGTATTTTTCAGTATTAAATAACATAATTTAGGAAAGAAGTAACAAAAAAAAAAAAAAAACTAAAAACAAAAATACATTAAGTATAATAGAATGAATATTTGTATAAGGAGTTTTGATTATCTCTTCTTTTAAGTATTTAGAATATGTAAATAATTTTCATTAAGCTTTTTGCAAGCCTACTTTTTTCATTTTCTTTAAATAAGACAAATACAATTTTGTCCGCGTTTCTTTTAACTATCACGAAATTTGAGTATTTATAATTAATGAGAAATATTGAGAAGATACGAAATGCTTGTATGAGTGAGAGAGAGAGAGAGAGAGCAAAAGCGTCAGGGAGAGAGAGAGAAGGTAAGCTTATTATTATAATTATACGAAACACTTATTTATAAACAACTCCTATGTGTGGCGCTCATAACAATTGGGAACAATGGAATGTTGAAGTCATGCTGAATAATTCCTATGAATGTACCGCTTCTTGCTACTTTCTTGTTGTCATCATCATCTTTACAAGTCCTGTACACCAAATACTTGGCCTTTGAAGATGTATGTCATATGTATGTGTTTATGCCTTATTCACATCTCTAGTTGAGTGTTGTTGTTGTTGTGTTTTATGATTAAGAATTTATATTTACAAGTGGGGAGATATCTGAAAAGAGAAGGGAAAAAGGTTGCATATCTTCTTATATATAAAAATCAATTTGTGTTTGTTTGTAGGTTTGTTTGTTTGTATGTTTGTGTGTTCCTTATAGACTTAGAAACGGCTGAACCGATTTTCTTGAAATTTTCACAGATGTGCATAATGACCCTGTGGTGAAAATAGGGTACTAAAACCCGATATTCTCATGTTGTCTGATTTAGGGGTGTTTTCGGGAGTGAGGTGGTCCCCCAGACACTTGGCCCTGAAAAAATATCAGCATCGCGCTCTTCTCTCAAATACCATTTATTTAAACCCCATATTGCCATTGGTTTAGAGAGTGGTTTTCCCCTCCTAATGCTGGCAACATTTGTGAGGTACTATGCCATGTAAAACTTCTCTCCAAAGAGGTGTCGGACTGTGGCACGCCGTTCGGACTCGGCTATAAAAAGGATGCCCCTTATCATTGAACTTAAACTTGAATCGGACTGCTCTCATTGATTTGTGAGAAGTTTGCCCCTGATCCTGATAGGGGTGTTTTGGGGAGAGGGTTGGTCCCCCAAATAGTAAGCCCTGCAAAGATATCAGCTTCGAGCTCTATTCTCATGTATCTATATATGATTTATTTGAACCCCATATTGGCATTGGCCTCGAAATTATATATCAAATTCGTTTTCTAATCTCAAATACCTTTCATTTAAGCCCCTTATTGCAAAGTCACCAAATATATTTGGGGTATGGGCCCCAAAAACTATCAATACCAAGATCCACTGTCTTGAATACCCAAATTGTGTTGGTGAGCAATTACGTTCGATTTGAGGGTTTTTATGGTGTTGGGACGTCCCCTAGACTGTTGATCCCGAATGTTGATAGCTGATTCGTGGTCTACTCCGGTTTAGAGGATGGAGCAGCCGCTCAATGACTCGGCCTTGAAAATATATCAGATTCGTGTCCTACTCTAAAATACCTCTTATTTGAGCCCCATATTGCAATGGTCAGCAAATACTTCCTATTTGTGTGGTGTTATGGGGGTGGGGTGGCCCCATAGAAACTTTTTCCCGAATATTGATATCAGATTCGTGCTTAACTCCCAAAGACCTTTCATTTGAGCCCCATATTGATATGGTTGTAAATTTGTCCTTTTTGGGGCATGTTTTTGAGGAGGAGCGGCCCCCCAGAAACTTGGTCTCACATTTGGATATCAGATTCGTATTTTACATTCAAATACCTTTTATTTAAGCCCCATATTCCCATGGTCAGTAAATAAGTCATGTCTAGGGGGTGTTTTGGGGAAGGGGTGGACCCCCAAAAACTTGGTCCCACAATTGAATATCAAATCCGTATTCTACTCGCAAATACCTTTCATCTGAGTCTCATATTGCCATGGTGGGTAATGGGTAAATATGCCCGATTTAGGGATGTTTTGGGGGTTGGGGTGGTACCCCAAATACTTGGTCTGTATTCTATACCTTTCATTTGAGTCCCATATTGTCGTGATTGGTCTAAATATATATTTGGTAGGTTTTAAGGTTAGGCGGCCCCCCTAGGTACCCCATCCGAAATTTGGATACCAAATTTTTATTTTTAGGCTACTATAAGAGAATTAGGTTAGGCACCCGATCTCATTCCTTCTCATTTCCTATGATATCATTAGGTCCGGTAACCCACCATAAAGCCAGGTTACGGTTCCTCTGAAGACAACGTAAAACCTAACGACAGCGAGCCAAAACTTTAGATCTCATACTCCTGCCAACTAAAGCCTTCAACCCCTATATCGGATATATTTACCGATCGTGGCAATATGAGACTCAAGAGAAAGGTATTTGCGAGTAGAATACGAATCTCATATTCAAATGTGGAACCAAATTTCTGAGGGTACGCCCCTTCCCCAAAACACCCCCCTAACAGGACTTATTTATTGACCATAATACAATAAAAGGTATTTGAGTGTAGAGTACGAATCTGATATCAAATGTGGGGCCAAATGTTTCGCTGTTTCCAAAAAAAACCCCAAAAGAGGACAAATTTACGACCATATCAATATGGGGCTCAAATGAAAGGTCTTTGGGAGTAAATCATAAATCTGATATCAATATTCAGAAAAAAATGTCTATGGAGCCACCTCACCCCCATAACACCACCCATATAAGACGTATTTGCTGACAATTCCAATATAGTTCTGAATTAAGAGGTATTTTAGAGTATAACACGAATCTGATATATATTTTCAGGGTAAAGTCACTAAACGACCGCCCCATCCCCCAAAACACTCTCCAAACTGGTCTGTTTGCGACTACGGAAATATGGGGCTCACATGAAAGGTATTTTGGAGTAGATCACGAATCTGATATCAAATTCGGGACCAACTGCCTAGGGGACGTCCCAACCCCATAAGAATCCCTAAATGGGACGTATTTGTTCACCATCACATTGACCTCCCCTGGCAAACCAGAGTGGTTCTTGCTCAATTATGATACGGCAGATGCAGCCGCCTCAACTCCTACAGAGCAAGGATTGTAGGATGTATGTGCCGCGGCACACGTCACCTGTTGAACTGCCCTGCCAGACCCACTCGACTCAGACCCAGATGCCTCTGGACGCACAATGAAGGAGTGCAGTATTCCAATGAGTTGCTGTTGGTCAGCTCAAATAGAGAAAGCTGACCAACAGATCACATGCCTGGATCACGCAGCTGCAAATCCACTGGGAATAGAACGCAGTAAACTTCCTACAGTCCAATTTGCACAGGGCGGACTCTGTGTATATTGGCCACGAATAGGGAAAGAGGAGGGACCATATACAATAATTATAAACGAACAGCCCTCTTACATGTCCACTGGAACTGATGCATGTTGAACATATCTGTTCTATGACTGCGAACGCGGAAATGGCTATGTATGGATTCAAATGGAGAAGTTTCATGATTATCAGCTGACATTTTGCCCCAAGCAACAGCATCGAGCTGTTCCAGGAGAAATTAGATAGTATAAAAGACCTTTCAAGGCCCAAAGATGGTGACCTGGTGATAACAGGCGAATTTAACTCGCGCACTGCTGAGTGTGGAATGTGAACCACGGACTCAAAAGGAAGGACAATAATGGTGATGATAGCATGACTAGGTCGCCGACGTTCTGGCGACCTTTGAGGAAATATTCCTACAGTGAACTTTGGGGACATATTCATATTGGGAAGTTGGAGACATGATCTTACAGTCAACTTTAGGGAACTTTGGAGACATATTCTTACAGTGAACTTTGGGGATGTATTCTTACAGTCGAATTTGGGGATATATTCATATTGGAAACTTTGGAGACATATGCTGGCACTGAACTTTAAGGATATTCTTACAACAAACTATAAAGACATATTCTTACAGTGAACTTTGGGGACATTTTCAAATTAGGAACTTTGGAGACATATTCTTACAGTGAGACTTGTAAGGAGACTTTGGGGTCATTTCCATATTGTGAACTTTGGGGTCATATTCATATTGTGACTTTTGGGGTCATATTCATATTGTGAACTTTGGAGACATATTAATACAGTGAATTTAAAGGATATATTGTTACTATGAACTTTGTGAAAATATTAATGTTGGGATCTTTGGAGATATATTCTTACAGTCAACTTTAGGGACATATTCATATTGGGAACTTTGAAGACATATTGATATAGTGAACGTAAATGACATATTCTTCCAGTGAACTTTGGGGACATATTCATATTGGGAACTTTAGAGACAAATTCTTACAGTGAAAGTAAAAAACATATTCTTCCAGTGAACTTTGGGGACATATTCATATTGGGAAGTTTGAAGACATATTCTTACATAGAACTTTGAGGACATATGCTTCCAGTGAACGTTGTGAAAATATTCATATTGGAAACTTTGGAGATATATTTTTACAGTGAATTTTGAGGGCATATTCTTACAGTGACCTTTCGGAACATATTCATATTGGAAACTTTGAAGACATATTCTTACACCGAACTTTAAGGACATATTCTTACAGTAAATTTTGGGGACATATTTTTACAATGAATTATGAGGACATATTCTTACAGTGAACTTTGGGGACATATTCTTACAGTTAATTTTGGGGACATATTCTTACAACGAACTTTGAGGACATATTCTTACAGTGAACGTCGGGGACATACGTGAGGCTTTTAAAAGTACTTTTTCATGTCAAAAATATTTTCTGTTCAAAAAGATTCTTCACCTATAGTCAATAATCTTTTCAAGATTGGCTATCTCGTTACTTACTTTTCGGAGACCATTCGATGGAAATCCATTCTCTCACCCAGAGAATTGGCAGTTCTATGTTTTTTGATTGTTTAGTTAATATTCATATTCATCATAATAGGTCGGTTGCGGTGGTGCTGCTACTCTTGAGGTTCCGGTTTGGCGATTTGATTGCGAGCTCGACGACGAGATGACCGTTCGCCTGCGGATATCTGTTGATGAAAAATTTGAATCACTATTGTAGTTATTATAGTTGTTGTTGGTGTTTTGATTATTGTTATTCAGATGATGCGAAAGAGTTTCATATGCCGAATGTGCATGCTGTTGTTGTTGTAGATTTTGATTTTGAATTTGAGGTTGGTACTGATTTGGATTTTGATTCTGATGATGATGATGATGAGGAGAAGAAGGAGGAGAATAATAAGTAGACTGTGGTGATTGTGGCTGATACTGAGATTGATTAGATTGATGTTGCACCACAGATTGTGATGGTGGTGAATGAACACTAGAAATGGAAGCAGAAGAAGAAGAAGAAGAGGAGGAAGAAGAAGATAATGGAGATCGAACCGGTGACTGATTCTTATATACAAATGGTGTATCATTTTGATTTGATGATGATAGTGATGACGATGAGGAAAGAACAGAACTAGCTGCTGAAGAAGAAGAAGAAGAAGGACCATAATAACTCTGGTACGGACGATTATTATTGTTGTTGTTGTTGATGTTATCGACATGATTATGCTGATGATGATAGTGGTGGCTAGATTGATGCGGCGAAAGAGGTTTAAGCGTTGGATTTAAAGCATCATTAAGCGTAACATCGTAATCGTTTTCGTAGAGCTCATCCAAGGTGGCTTTATTCGATTGCACCGACTCTGGCCTTGGCTTAGATGTTGGTATGGGGCTACGTGGTGGCAATGTGGTACCGCGCAACAAGGGAGCACCATGTTCTAGCAAATGCACACCCGACATGGTTGACAATATGTCCATGGTGCTACTATCGGTGGTGGCATGAGACTCCGCTTGATGCTTGCCATGGGCCTGGCCGACAGGCTGCAGACCTCTTGGTAGATATGGACTGCCACCACGAGATGGTAAGAATGGTCGTTTAACTACACGTACCGAGGCTGGGCGACTGGTGGGTAAACTGGCTTTACTCGAAGGCTCCGTTTCCTCCAAGATAGATTCATCGGCTGGTGCTGACGAGTCTTCGAGTTCCTTGTTGCCACTGGACAACGCATCCGCCTGAGGTGCAGGGTTACGCGAGCGAATTGGAGAGGCAGGCAGTGGTTTGCGCCTGACTGTTGCAGCCTGCCCTCTGCTCTTAAGGGGCTTTGTGTCTATTTCTGGCTCTTCCTCTTCAACGATTTCTTCTGAAGGTTCTGGAAGTTTCTGTTTCTTTAGCAGACCTTTGCGTGCTGAAGTTTGGGGACGCGCACGTTTCGCCGGACGCTCGTCATAGTCATCGTCTACGAAATCCACATCATCTTGTGAGTGGCGGCCACGTGTACGACCAGTTAGGGGATTTCTGCGGCGGCTGCCACCTCGTCCATCGAAACGATCGCGATCCAAATCGTAGTCTTCCTCATCGTCTATGACTTTCTTGCCTGTCAAAGGTTTTCTCAGAGTTCGAGTGGGTTTACGGTTGATAGCACTACGTCTGGGCGGCAGATCATCATCTTCATCGGATAGCAAATCATCGACGGCTATGCGTTTCTTGGATGGACCACGTGGTTTTACATCATACTCATCATCCTCGGCATAGTAGTCATCATCCGCCTCGGCTCCCAACGGAGGCGCCGAAGTTGTGGCAGTCTTCTGTATGGGATATTTAAATTTAGACTTTTCATTTATGGGCACAGGTCGGGCAATGCGTGGAGGAGCTCGTGGCCTTGCATAAACCGATGAAGCCGAAGCTGCCTTGGGGGTGATGAATTCCTCTAAGGGTTTGGGGGTAGTTTTCACTTTAGGTGGGGCATCATCACCGGCGGCCGCCTCTTCTTGATCTGGTATTTTGGAATTTGGCTTCTCGTATTCGTCTAAATCATCGAGATCAGGGGCAGCCGTGGAGGAAGAGCGCTTTTCATTGATCCGTTTTCGACCAGCTTGTCGGCGTGGTGGCAGCTCTTCGGTATCCTCAACATCATCCACCGGGGGAACAACGGGTTTGCGGCGTCCACCGGCAGCGGGACGATCATCGTTAAAGCTACGTCTTTCATCGGGGTTAGCGCGTCCCGATGAAAATCCTCCCGGCTTGCGGCTGCTTATTTTGCGTCTTTCTGCTGCTGGTGTGGGCTTATTGCGCGTTTTAGACTTGGGTCTATCGAAATCATAGTCATCTTCAGCATCGACTTCATCGCGGAAACGATTGCGTGAAATGGGGCGTCTGTAAGGGAGACACAGTGGATGGATAAATCAAAAGCTTGAGGGTCTCTTTTTTTTTCTTACATACCTGGGAGTTTCATCTGCCAAAGAGCGTTTCTCATCTTCATATTCCTCATCCTCATAGTCCACCACAGGTTTGCGTTGCCTTGGCCTATGCTTACGTCTCTTATTCAGACGCTCCTCATAGTAATCATCATCATATTCCTCCTCATCATAGTAATCATCAATGGGTCGGCGACTACCAGGTCTGCGCAAAGGTCTTTGGGGTCTTACAGGGCGTCGGCGTTGTGTTGGTGGTGGCTCTGTGGTGGTAGTTGTTGTCGAGGTAGTTGTGGTGGCCATATACAAGGCATCATTTCTATGAAAGAGAGTTTGAAAACTATTAGAGCAATGTATTTGAAATCCAAAACTTACCTGTTCCAGTATTTTGTAGAACCTTCACAATCCACATCAGATGCAAAATGACAAATGAAAGTTTTCTGATCGAAGGCTGTAAAATTGGCGCAAAGGAAATCGTGTCTTATGCCATAGACGCAGTGATGGTAGAGCTGAAAAATTTTAGACAGAGATTTTACAGGACAGGAAAAAAAGCCAGGAACATCAAGGATTGCTAAAAATTTAACTTGGCAAAGACTAGGCCAATCTTGGTCCCTCCCTATATTGACGAGCCCCGCATACGAATTAAGAATCATGACTTGCGAATCTGTAACTGTAATGTCCGAACTCTATAGAAAGAAGGCGGGTATACGCACTGGCGAATTGTAAATCAGGGCGACGACAGTTAACCTATCCCGATTGGAAGAGGCCCAGTGCGAGGCACTACTGCCAGTATCACGGTCTTGGATTGACGGAACTTTGTTATGGCCATCCGGTTATTCGTTCGTTTTTCCTGGGGCTAAGAGTGGACTTAGGATTGCTAACAGGAGTCCCGACTGGTCATTTCAACGTCAGGTCTTACATGTTGCGCTGGGCGCAGGGAGAGGCTTTGCGATGACGAGCCTGGATTCCCTACAGGCTATTAGCCCTCTTGCCATTCTGCAGTTCTGTAGAGGTCTAAATTAGCTGACTGGATCATACTCTCGACAGTGAGTTGTTCTTTCTTTTCTTATGCGTTAGTTTCGTTTTTATACCCACCACCATAGGATGGGGGTGTACTAATCTAGTCATTCCGTTTGTAATACCTCGAAATATTCGTCTAAGACCCCATAAAGTACGTATATATATTCTTGATCGTCTCGACGTTCTGAGTCGATCTAGCCATGTCCGTCCGTCCGTCTGTCGAAATTACGATAGCGGTCAAACGCGTAAAGCTAACCATTTGAAATCTTGCACTTGATTTGATGAAAATTGTTCTCAAAGTTTTTTTTGTTTTTTGTTCATTATGAGGTGGAATAATCAACAACGATTTGGTACTAAAACTAATAATGGTCTGATTTTAAAACCAATAACAGATTGGTATTAAAACGAATAACAGATTGGTATTAAAACCAATACCAGTTCGGTAATAAGGCTAGTACCAAACGGTACTAATTATTTTGTTTCATCCATACCATCCGGTATTGATTTTGCACCACACGGTGTTGCTTTACTATCAATACGTTCGCATCAGCGACCCGTTCGCATCCGCGTTTCAGCGATTCCAACTCATCTCCACTTAGCTCGCATCCGCAACCCGTTCTCATACGCGACCCGTTCTCATACGCGACCCGTTCGCATCCGCGACCTGTTCACATCCGCGACCTGTTCGCATCCGCGACCTGTTCGCATCCGCGACCTGTTCGCATCCGCGACCTGTTCGCATCCGCGACCTGTTCGCATCCGCGACCTGTTCGCATTCGCGACCTGTTCGCATCCGCGACCTGTTCGCATCCGCGACCTGTTCGCATCCGCGACTTGTTTGCATCCGCGACCTGTTCGCATCCGCAACTTGTTCGCATCCACGACTTGTTTGCATCCACGACTTGTTCGCATCCCCGACTCTTTCGCATTCGCGACTAGCTCGGATCTGCTCTTAGCTCGCATTCGCGACTCGTACCCTTCCTTAGATCAATACACTCTTCCTCTGCTAGAGATCTTTTCATCCCGCAGACCTTGTTCAAAGGGTATAAAATGCACCTACCAACGAACCAGAAAACGCAATCTTCGCACTTCGCTTTGTTTGACGTTCGACTTGTCTGCACATAGTCGCACGATACATACGAAAGAAATCGGTTCGACTAGTCTGGAGGAATTTATTTTTTTCTGTTCCTTCATTTAAGAGCGAAATCGTAACGATTTCTGTACGTCGTGTCGGAGTAACTTTTTGTTTGGTTCATTGTAATTTTTGCATAGCAACATTTGGTTACCACGTGGAATTTTTGGAGGGAAGGTTATATTGTTTTTTTTTTTTTGGAATTGTGTGCGGTGCCGTTAACTGTTGCCTTGGAATTTTGGTTTCTTTAGATCAGTTTTAAGATATTCGTCAAGAAATCGGTCTGAAATTGGACCGATTCGTCGGCAAAATCGTCAGCATTTGGAAGACATTCGTCAAGAAATTGGTTCGAAATTTTTAGGCGATTTCGGAGAGATTTCTTGACGAGTTACGTCCCCAATTCGGTACGACGTAAAATTTTCCATCCGAATTTCCCTGGAATTTTGCTCCAACATAGGTGCGATATCGATACGGTATGGTGGTAAATATATCAGATTTCCCTCAGCCGTGTCATCCCGACAAAATGACAACCACTACTCTTGTTTTTAGCCACAATGTCGGTAAGATATCACTCTGACAATCGGATGAATCTTTCGATATCGGATCCGATATCGATGTCGGAACGAAATCGGAACATTTTTTTGAACTGGGGACCTATAACGCTTTTACGTAGCAAAGTTCCAAACCTAGCTCTCTTAATTTAGAAATTGTTTTTAAAAAACTGTTCCATGAAATTTTATAGCATGTTTTGAGTGAACTTCTAGGCAAATTGTATTCGATTAAATCGAAAATTAAACCTATTTGGGTCCAGAGATATAGAAGATTTAAGTAAAAATAAGTTGTCATAAATCATAATGATTTCTGCTGCATATCTAATATCCCAACCAATGCAAAACATTAAAGTTTTCTATTGCCCATTTTAAGGTTCTCGTAAGTTGCAAAAACCTCATGTGAATACATTGGGCAATGCTTGTGAATTGTTTAAATATTCCGATTTGCCATGTGATTGAGAGGCAGACATGCAGAAAGCTCGAAGCACTCGAATCGCCCGTACAAAAATGTTTACTTAATTTTGTGGATGGGAAAGCGAAACCGGTCGTTGTACTAGAGACAATAACATAACTTTTCTACTGTCAGCATTGAAGGCAGCTCAATAGACAGATGGATCTTTATGGCTTTACTGTATGGCTAGTTTTTTGGGTCAAGATCACAAAACAACATCCAAAGCAAATCGTTTTTGCTATGACTTACGATGTCGTCGATGGTGGCAAAAAAAAAAAACGATTAGCATTTAAAACGCCCAACTGGCCTGCCTCAGTAACTAACCGCCGATCGCGTGCCATTTTTAATAGTCAAAGTAAAAATATCCAAATTTTTTGAACTTAAAGAATGGAGCTCACTGGTGGTATGCCTGAGGAGGGGTATTGTTTCGAAGCCATATTTTTTATGGGTCAAGGTCATGTTGGTGTTGATGTCTTTTCTTTGTTATTTACCTGACATTTGTATTCGATGGATGCATAGAAACCATCATGCAATCCATCACACTTGAAATGAATTTCATCGTCCTGCGGCGTTGTGGACAAGAATGGATATGTGGAGAGGTTGTATCTGAAATCAGAGTAAGAAAAAAACGCATAGTGCAATCAATTTCATGAATCGATCGGCCACAAATTATCATCAATCAATGAAACCAATCAATGTGTATGTGAATGTGCTTTGCTTTGGTCGTTACCCTCTCAATTCCCTGGGTAAATTGGGATCCCAAATGTAATCGATTTGTGGTATTCCAGTCAATTTCGATTCCCTGGAGTTGGGTTTGGGTGTGGCTTCTGGCTGCAAATAAATAAAAAAGGAAATTTATAAAATGATTTCTTTAAAAAAAAATACAAAAAAACATTAAAGCGACTGGTTGACAGAGAGGATGAGGATTTAAATCCCCTAAACCAGTAATTGGCTGTTTGCGGTCTTTAAATAATAAAAGCAAATAACCTCGAAAGAATTCTATGGATGAACTTCTTGATACTCACATAATCCTTTATGGTTTTCCCTTCTATGCCCCTATGATGGTTCAATTCGGTACCTGTTAGCCACGAAAACCGGGAAATGAAACCGAAAATGTCGGTGGTCGGTGGTTTAAATGAAGTTGGTGTTTCGAATTCCGATAATCATACGTCATACAACGTACGATCAAACGCTACCATTATGGGTCTAGCGGAGGACCACTTGCCCAGAATGTCGTCGGGCTGCTCAAAGACCTCCATTGAGAATGTCAGAACCTATATTCCAGATTCCAAGGATAGCTTAAAGTAGGCCGAGTCTCGTAGACTCTTTCGATTCCTATTTGGGAGTGTGAAGCTCTGAGAGGTAGCAACGTGGATAAGATAAGACAAGCGAGAATAGCTCATCGCTCGCGAAGCAATGTAGTCGAAATGGGCAGCGATGACTGGTATTACGTCTACTAAATTTGCCAAGGACATTCCTTTAAGAATTATGGAATTGCGTCTACCGACCCTTATATTTCTTAAATGTCAAGGTGGATAGGCTAGTGGCAATAGCGAAAACTGACCTCTCTGAAGATGACAGTCACTAGTTGAGAAAGGCCATTGGTACGTTCAGGAAATGCGACTAAACTATTGGGTTGCCCAAAAAGTAATTGCGGATTTTTCATATAGTCGGCGTTGACAAATTTTTTCACAGCTTGTGACTCTGTAATTGCATTCTTTCTTCTGTCAGTTATCAGCTGTTACTTTTAGCTTGCTTTAGAAAAAAAGTGTAAAAAAAGTATGTTTGATTAAAGTTCATTCTATGTCTTATTAAAAATGCATTTACTTTCTTTTAAAAAATCCGCAATTACTTTTTGGGCTACCCAATAATAAGGAGCTTTGTGTGTCAACAAACTCAAGCGTGGATTTTCTGATTCCAAACTGACGTTCAGTATGCAGATAAAATTCTCTGCTCAAAAAGCGATTGGATTCACGGCCCAACTGAGCAGACTCATAACGAACATAGCAGGGTCATTACCCAAAAAGAGGAAAGTTTTAATGGAAGCCTGTAACAACATCCTCTTATACGATTGCGAAATCCGATCAGATAGCCTTCATGTCAGGCACAGTTCAGTTCAGTCAACCGCCGGACTAAGACTGGCATCGGCCTAACGGACCGTTTCGCTGCTGCGGTGCAGATAATAGCAAGGATGATACCACTAGACCAGCAGGTCGAGGAGCGTTCTGGACTTTTCAAGGCGAGAGTGAACAACACTGAACGTACACTGAAAGACTACAGAAATGAATTAAGAGAAGAGACTACAAGTAAGTGGCAGATACGGTTGAAGAACGAAGCATACAGGCGATGGAGCGCATAACTAATACCAGATATCAAGAACTTTGTATATAGCAGACATGGAAATGTAAACTATTACATAACGCAAATGCTATCCGGGGAAGTGCTGCCGCACCTTTGTGCCTCTATGAAAATAAAGAACACCTGAATGAGGCTGAACATACTTTCTTCCACTCCAAACAATGGGAGGAACCACGCTCGTTCCCTGAAGGCCAGATAGGGTTTATAACTGCAGCAAATCTTGTGTACAAGATGTTCTGAAGTATTGACAACTGGACCGCAGTAGCACGGTACTGCGAAGACGTCTTGAGACGAAAGAAAACTGATCTCGACGAGAAGGTAGGTGTAAGGGCTGTTTTGAGAGCCACCACGAAGTAATGCGAAAGCGGTGCCGAGATGGATTTTGACTCTTAAGGTGGGTTTTTAGTCGGTAAGACGGCCTGTAAGCTCGACACAACACATAAGTGACGACCAATGGGCATGTAGCAATGCATTTTCCCATCTTAACTCCAAATTTTTAATTATTATAATTTTTATACCCTCCACCATGGGGTGGGGGTATACTGATTATAATTTATTAATTATAAAACATCGAAATATTGATCTGAGACCCAACAAAGTTTATATATTTATGATCGTCTTGAGGTTCCAAGTCGATTTATCTCTGCCCTCACGTCTGTCTGTCTGTCGAAAGCACCCTAACGTTCGAAGGAGTAAAGCTAGGCACTTGAAATTTTGTACAAATACTTTTTAATAGTGTAGGTCCGACGGGATTGTAAATGGGCCATATTATAGCTCCCATATAAATCGATCTTGAGTCTTGACTTCTTGAGCTTCTTGGAAGCGCAATTCTTAACCGATTTGGCACATATAGTTTTGATATGACATCCAAAAACTGTGCCAAGTATTGTCCAAATCAGTCTATAACCTGATTTTGCCGCCATGTAAATCGATCTCCTGATTTGACTTCTTGAGTCCCAGACGGCGCAATTCTTATAAAATTTTACTGAAATTTTGCATATGTTGTTTTGGTATGACTTCCAACAACTGTGCTAAGCATGTTCTAAATCGGTTCAGAAACTGATATAGCTGCCATAGAAACCGATCTCCCAATTTGACTTTCTGAGCCTCTTGAGGGCGCAATTACTGCTCGATTTGCCTGAAATTTTGGAGTCGATATTTTTCTATGACTTGTACGGTATGACAAGTATGCTCCATATCGGTCAATAATATGATATAGCTCATATGGAACGCTATTCTACGTTCGGCTAGTGGAACAAATGTTCTGTCATAGTCAGTTAAAGTAAAGTAAGCTTATATATATATTTGAAGAAGTCATTCAAAGAACTTGACAAACACGATCCAAACTTAGCACACTTTGAATTGTTCAACTTAAAATTTAAAGGAAAATATACTCGCATAATAGGTTAGATTGGTTTGTCAAGAGCGTGAGTTTCTACAATAAATTCTCCCAATGTCCCCATGGGTGATCGTTTAGGCCATTAATCGACTTGTTGTGTACTCTAAGTAATGACAAAATCTGTTTCATGCTAGGAGTACTCACAAATCCTTTTCGTTTCCCTTTTTATGCCCCTAAACAGTGTTGCCAGTATTGAGGATTTCTCCCCAAATTGGGGATTTATTTTTTCGAAATGTGAACGACATTTTTGACTTGGGGATTTGGAGCAAAAATTTAGTATTTTTTGGGGAGGACTTTTCTTATATCCACCATCGAAGGATGGGAGAATATTAATTTTGCCACTCCTTTTGCAACACATCAAAATATCCATTTCCGACCCTATAAAATATATATATATTTGAAATATGTAAATTTTATGACAATAAATGAACCGCAAAACTGAAATTGGTATCAATTAATACCATTTCCTGCACTGTTAATCCCATATGAACTTAACATCCGTCTCCTCTTAAATAGTACGGAAATATCATGTTATTCAACAGTACTCGCATGCTGTCTACCTTGTTTATTTTCCTCAGCACGAAAGTTTGCCCTTGTTCCTTTATGGAATGTTCATGGGCAAATTTGCATTTACAAAAGTTCTTTACTTTGTAAGAGAAAATGTTATTGTATTAGTGTTTGTCTATTCCAGAGCAATGCGTGTTTGTTCTTTTGCCATGTTATAAGCTCTTTTATTCACTCTCTCGCTCTCTTTTTTGCGATTCTCAACACATTTGTTTTTTGTACCCCCACCCCCTTCGTTTAGTATGTATCCTAATTTAGTTCTTTGCAAATTTTTTCCGCGATCGGTCGCGTCCGCGTTAAAGTGAAATAAATTGTCAAATATTACAAAAATTGTGTTAGGAATGGTGTTAATTTTTGTAAAACCTCATTATTGTGCCGTTATTAAATATGAAAGTGATGAAATTAGTGCAAAATATAGCCTAAAAAGGCTGAAATCCAATATTTAAATTTTCTTGATAAGTGCGTTGAAGTCGTTGTTGGTAAATTAGCGAATTAGTGAGTGCCGTCATACGATACTCCCGTTAAGTGTTCGATGTATGTGCATGTGTATGTGTTGTGCAAGAAGATGTGTTGTGCAGAAGATGGGTTGTGTTGCTGTGAATCGCCAGAAAGGTTGGAAAAAAACGGCGTATTCTTTGTCAATGTTAAAGTCCTAGTGCAGTTTCTAAAAACAGCGAAATACAAGACCATTAAGTTTTAAGAAAATAATAAAGTGTGCAGTAAAGGTTTTTAAAAGGTTTTTCAAAGAAATGAAAATATAATATTACAAAATGAGAAAGAAAAATTCAAAATGTTGTTGTTGCTAAATAACCAAAGAAGCCAAATGTCGTCATCCGCTAATCCCGTTAAGTGTATGGCCAGCCTTGGAAAGTGTTGTGTTATGTGAGATGATAGGTTGGTTGTATTAATGTGAGTTGCCACATTGGAAAAAATGAGTATCGGCATTGTAACTGCCGCGGTTAAAATCATTTGCAATTATAAAATAAAAAGTTTCAAAGAAATATAGATGTGTGCAGTTTCAACCTTAAAGGTACTAGTGCGGTAATAAAATAATGTGTTTCTACTTCTACGAAGAGTCTCAAAAAATTTTAGTGTTGTTAATTTTGTTGTTGGTTCAAAAGTGCCGTCATGTTGATAAGCATATGTAAGTGTTGGGTTATATGAGTATATGAGCTGTCTTACTAAGAGTTGCCACATCAATAAAATTAAGAATAAACATTTTTGTTGCCATAATTTAATAATGAAAAAAATAAAATAAATAAATAAATTAAAAAATGTAGAAAAATAAAATAATAAAAAGTAAAAAAATGTAAGTTTTGGTTATTTTCATGTCGGCATATGTGTAATAAGTGTTGTGTTTATTTGATTTGCACATAGTCCTATGGCAATGAGTGAAAGCAGTAAAATAAAAGTTTATACAGTTTCAGAGGAATTTTAAGAAGTGCAGCATACAACTTAAAGGTAATTTAAACGAAATTATAATTTTTGGTAATATTCTAATGTTTATAATTTCTTTTGGTTATATTTGTATAAACAATAAAACATGAAATAATTAATAAGCATGCCTTTATTCTCACACAAAAGTAGAGAAAAATTAAAAAAATAAAAACCTTTTTTTTTAGGGAAATTTATTATTTTAGATCGATTCCTTTGTAATATTTATGGAATTTATAAAAGATATACTTTACTGAATTATTTATTTTGATTGAAATTACGTTTCGATAAATTTAGTTAACTCATTAACGACGAATGGGTAGAAAAATACTCAAGAATACACCCGTCTTAGGGAAATTCTAGCTCGAGTTAGGAAAGAGATATCCCAATGAAATTTGAATTGGCGTAAAGTAGCCGTCCTATAAGGTATGTTTTGGGGAAAATTGGCTTATCGAAAGTCGCCAAAATTGTATATAAAAAAATCAAACAAAAAATTTTCTCAAAACTGTAGGTGTGAGATTTACCGTTTTGTGTCTTGTTGCATTTGATGATCTCTATACTAAAACAAGTAAAAGCAGGCTAAGGTCGGACGAGCCGAATCTTATATACCCTCCACCATAGATCGAATTTGTCGAGTTCTTTTCCCGAAATCTCTTTTTAGACAAACAAAGGATAAAAAAAGAGAATTGCTATAATATTGGAGCTATATCAAGTTATGGTCCGATTCGGACCATAAAATTTCAGCTAATATGAGGAAGAATTGCGCCCTTTTGGGACTCAAGAAGTTAAATAGAGATAGGTAGATAGAGATAGATTTTTATGGGAGCTGTATCAGGCTATAGACCGATTCTGACCACGAATCGACCGATTCGATACGTATGTTGAAGGTCATGGGAGAAGCCGTTGTACAAAATTTCAGCCAAATCGGATAATAATTACGCCATCTGGAGGCTCAAGAAGTCAAGATCCCAAATCGGTTTACATGGCAGCATTATCAGGTTATGGACCGATTTAAACCATACTTAGCACACTTGTTGGAAGTCATAACTTAACACGTCATTCAAAATTTCAGCCAAATCGGATAAGAATTGCGCCCTCTAGACGCTCAAGAATCAAGACCCCAGATAGATTTATATGACAGCTATATCAGGTTACGGATCGATTTCAACCAGACTTAGCACAGTTGTTGGAAGTCATAATAAAACACCTCATGCAAAATTTCAGCCAATTCGGATAGGAATTGTGCCCTCTAGTGGCACAAGAAGTCAAGATCCCAGATCGGTTTATATGGCAGCTATATCCGGTTATGGACCGATTTAAACCGTCGTTCAAAATTTCAGCCAAATCAGATAGGAATTACGCCCTCTAGACGCTCATGAAGTCAAGACCCCAGATAGGTTTATATGACAGCTATATCAGGTTATGGAACGATTCGAGTCGTCAACATTTCAGAAGAAATTATATTTGAAAATTTTATTCGAGGATCAGGCGTGACTGCTTTAAGAAACTAAAATTTCAAAATATTTAGTTTAAAAATTAATTTTCGACAACATTTCAGAAAAAATTATATTTGAAAATATTTTGTCAAAATAAATATTAAAAAAAAAATAATAAAATATATATTTGACTTCAATGTAAATCACTTTAAAAACCTATTTTTTTGGTAATGGTTAAATAATACTATACTTGCCGAAATTTTCAATGAAAATAAAAGAGGAAAACAAATTTTGTCGAACCAAAATTGTTATGAAAATAAAATTTGAAAAAATATAAGCTTCGTTATTATAAACCTATCCAAATCTAAAAAAAACTAAAAGGGGAAGATTGACATTGGCAACCATTAAGGCAATTTACTGCACTGTTAATTCCATATGAAATTAACATCCGTCTCCTCTTTAAAAGTAGGGAAATATCATGTTATACAACAGTATTCTGTCTACTTTGTTATTTTCCTTTGCACTAAAATTCTTTACTTTGTAAGAAAAATTGTTATTGCAGTAGTTGGACCATTTCAGAGCAATCCGTATTTGTTCTTTTGCCATGTTATAAGCTCTCTTATTTCATCTCGCTCTCTTTCTTGTATTCTCAACGCATTTGGCTTTTGTACCCCCACCCCCTTCGTTTTGTATGTGTCCTAATTTAGTTTTTCGCAAATTTTTTCCGCGATCGGTTGCGTCCGCGTTGAAGTCAAACAAATTGTCAAATTTTACAAAAATTGTGTTAGGAATGGTGTTAATTTTTGTAAAACTTCATTGTTGCATCATTATTAAATATGGAAGTAATGAAATTAGTGCAAAATGTAGCCTAAAAAGGCTGAAATTAAATGTTTAAATTTTCTTGATGAGTGCGTTGAAGTCGTTGTTGGTAAATTAGCGAATTAGTGAGTGCCGTCATACGATACTCCCGTTAAGTGTTCGATGTATGTGCATTTGTATGTGTTGTGCAAGAAGATGTGTTGTGTTAATGTGAATCGCCATAAAGGTTGACAAAAAAAAAAGAAAGAAAAAAGAATTCTCTTTGGAGTTTTGGCAATTTTGTTGTTGGTAAATTGGCAAAGAAAACAAGTGCCGTCATACGATAATCCCGTTAAGAGTTCGATGTCTGTGCATGTGTATTTGTTGTGCAAGAAGATGTGATGCGTTAATGTGAATCACCAGAAAAGTTGGAAAAAAAAGAATCGGCTTAGTTTTTGTCATGGTTAAAGTTCTAATGCAGTTTTTAAAATGCAACGAAATACAAGTCCATTAAGTTTTAGGGAAATATTAAAGTGTGAAGTAAACAACATTAAATGTTTTTTAATAAAAATTAAAAAAAATAATAAAAAATGAGAATGAGAAAGAAAAATTCAAAATGTTGTTGTTGGCAAAGAAACCAAATGCCGTCATCCGATAATCCCGTTAAGTGTATGGCCAGCCTTGGCAAGTGTTGTGTTATGCGAGATGATGGGTTGGTTGTATTAATGTGAGTTGCCACATTGGAAAAAAATGAGTATCGACATTGCGGCATTGTAACTGCCGCTGTTCAAGTCATTTGTAATTATAAAATATAAAGAAACGCATGTCTATGCACTTTCAAAGAAATATAAATGTGTGCAGTTTCAACCTTAAAGATACTAGTGTGGTGAAAACAAATATAAAAGCTAATAAAAAAATGTGTTCCTGCTTGTGGGAAATGTGTAAAAAATTGTAGTGTTGTTAATTTTGTTGTTGGTAAATTAGCGCCGTCATGTTGACAAGCATATGCAAGTGTTGGGTTATATGAGAAAATGAGCAATCTTAATGAGAGTTGCCACATCAATAAAATTAAGAATCAATATTTTTGCTGTCATAGTTTAAAAATGAAAAAAAAAAAATTAATTTAAAAAAATCTAGAAAAACAAAATAAAACAATAAAAAGTAACAAAAAATAAGTTCAAGTCGCCATATGTGTAATAAGTGTAGTGTTTATTTGGTTTGCACATAGTCCTATGGCAATGATTGAAAGCAGTGAAATGAAAGTGTGTCCAGTTTCAAGGGAATTTAAGGTAATTTAAAAAAGAATAAGTTTTTGTTATTTTTTAATATTTATAATTTTCTAAAATTTTATTTGGTTGAATTTTTATAATCAATAATAAAATAATTTATAATAAAAAATCTGCGTGCCTATATTCTCACACAAAAGTAAAAACAAAATAACAACCTTCTTATACGTTTGGGGCTATATTTTTGTGGATCAATTTCTGTGTGATATTTATGAAATTTCCAAATGATATTTTTCAATGAAATTATAAAATAAAATTATGTTTTTATAATTTATCATATTTGTTAAGAAAATCAAATCTGAAAAATATTTTGTTTGAAAATTAATTATGGACAACATTTCAAAGAAAAGTGTATTTGAAAATATTTTATCAAAAATTTTAAAATTAATATTTTAATTCAATATAAATCCCTATGAAACCCGAACTTTTTGCTTATGGTTTAAAAATACTATTTTTGGTGAGATTTTCAATGAAAATTTAAATTATTATGAAAATAAAATTTAAAGAAATATAAACTTCTTAATCATATACGTTTTTGATCCATGTCCATCTCAGCCTTATATATTTACCATATTGGACATTTATTAACCCACTCCCTTCCTTTAGCATAACGATTATTTGTCGATTAACGTTCGATCAAGGCTAGCGTTTGGTGGAGGGGGTAGTTAATAGCTGGGATGTGTTTTATTTCAACGCTGTCACATAAGAAGAAGAATTGGTTGGAAACTCTCTTTGAAAACCATAATGCCAATTACAATATGGTACTCAAATGAAAGGTATTTAAGATCAGAAAACGTATCTGATATCCAATTGTCGGTCCAAGGACCACTTCAACCCCCAAAACATCCCTAAATCGAACATATTTACCGACCATGGCAATATGGGACTCAAAAGAATGGTATTTGCGAGTAGAATACCTATCTGATATCCAAATGTGAGACCAAGTTTCTGGCCTTGCCCAATACACCCCCCAAGCACGACTTATTTACTGACCATGACAATATTGGGCTCAAATATAAGGTATTTGAGTGTAGAATACGAATATGATATCCAAATATGGGACCAAGTGTTTGGGCGGCCGCCCGCCAATACATCCCCCAAAGAGGCCAAAACATCCCCCAAAGAGGACAAATTTACGACCATAGCAATATGGGGCTCAAATGAAAGGTATTTGGAAGTAAAGCACGAATATGATATCAATATTCGGGAAAAGGTGTCTATGGGGTAACCCCACCCCCATAAAACACCCAAATAGGAAGTATTTGCTAACCATAGCAAAATGAGGCTCAAAAAAGATTTTTTTTTGGAGTAGAACACAAATCTGATATATATTTTCAATGCCAAGTCACTGGCTGGCCGCCCCATCCCCCAAAAAAACACCCCCTAAACCGGTCATGTTTCCCGGCTATGGAAATATGGGGCTCAAATTAAAGGTATTTGGGAGTGGCCAAGAATCTGATATCAACATTCAAAAACAAATGTCTAGGGGACGTTTCACCACCATAACAACCCCCAAATAGGACGTATTTGTTTACCAATTAAATTTGGGTCTTCAAGGCAGTGGAGCTCGATATTCATAGTTTTTAGGGCCCATACCCCAAACCGAACATATGGTATTCGAATGGTATTCGAGATTAGAAAGCGAATTTGATATCCAATTTTGAGGCCAATGATATGAGAATAGAGCACAATGCTGATATAAGTGTTTGGGGGACCACCCACTCCCCAAAACTTTCCTAAATTGGGCATATTTACCGACCATGTCAATGTGGAGTTTAAATGAAACGTATTGGGTATTGGTTATATAGCACGGATTAATACTCACTTTCGGGAACAATTTTCTGGGGGTCTACCTCTTTCCCAAAATACCCCACAAAAAGCAAATTTTTACTTATCATCGCAATATGGGACTCAAATAAAGTTGTTTGGGAGTAGAATACGAATCCGATATCCAAATGTGGGACCATGCATTTGGGGCAACGCCCCTTTCCCAAAACACCCCCCAAAGGGTACAAATTTACCGACCATGCCAATATGTGGCTCAAATGAAAGGTATGGGAGATTAGAAAACGAATTTGATAACCAATTTTGGGGCCATGTGTTTGGCCCTATATACTTCCCTTAAACCAATGACAGTATGGGGTTTAAATACATGGTATTTGAGAGAAGAACACGATGATGAGATTATTTTCAGGGCCAAGTGTCACCTCACCGCCGAAACACACCCAAAATCGGACATCATAAGAATATCGGGATGAAATAAAGTCTTTTCAAAAAAAAAAAAAAAAAAATAATAATAAAATTCAGAAAAATGCATGAAAACTTTATTTGAATCGATAGTACGGTCCATATAATTTAATGTTTGAAGATTATTTTATGAAATTGTAGACTGTGACTGCGCCTCAAATGGTCCATCCGCTTAGTGCTATTTTAGCATTCTTTTTCCAACATTTCGGCCGATATCTCACGAATAAATGCTTCAATGTCGTCTTCCAATGTGTCAACTGAAGCGGGCTTGTCTGTGTAGGCATGAGCTTTAACATAGCTCACAAAAACTAGTCCCGAATGTGAAATAGAATGTTCACCGAATTCGCCTCTCAATAAGTCCATTGTTAAGCGTGCAGTGTGGCATGTGGCAGTGTCTTGTGGAAACCACATGTCATGCAACTCAAGCTCTTGCATTTTGGGCAAAAAAAGTTGGATATCATCTCACGATAGCACTTACCATTCATAGTTACGTTACGATTCGCATCATCTTTGAAGAAGTACGGTCCAATGATGCCACCAGCCCATAAACCCCACCAAACCGTGACTTTTTCTGGATGCATTGGTAGCTCTTGCAATGCTTCTGGCTGATCTTCACTCCAAAATCGACAATTCTGCTTATTTATGTACCCAATGAGCTTCGTCGCTGAAGAAGAAGAAGAAGCGCGCGATGAACTTTCTTAACAGAGCACGCATTTTGATAATAAAATTCAATAATTTGCAAGCATTGTTCGTTTGTAAGACGAGTCTTGGTTAAAACTGCAAATGTTTGACAGTGAAACAAAACACGAAACGTGCGAGAGCAATTTAAACCAGAGAATAGCTAGAAAATCACCCTTTATTAAGTCTCCCGTCATCCAACCAGCATATGGTCCAGATCAGACTTTATTTAGATATAACTGCCATATAGACCGATCTTCCAATTTAGACTCTTAACCCCTTAAAAAGCTAGTTTGTTGCCTGATTTCGCTGAGACTGTGACTTGTATAAAAGTTCTCCTCAGACCTGATTCAAATATGACCCAGATCAGCCCCCATTTGCGTATTACTATGGATATGGCAGTGAAGCTATTATAAAAGAGGATGGTTATTTTATCCATGGTGGTGGGTACCCAAAGTTCGGCACGGACGAATTAAACACGTTTTTTACTAGTCTATGGTAATAAAACCAAACTAAAACTTAAGTTTCTATCTAAATTTTTTTGTAAAACCCAACATTTTCCATATAATTCGAATTTTTATTAAATTTAACACAAACGTTATGGCACAAATTAAATGGGAAAAGTGACATTGACAACAATAAAGGCAATTTTCTATAATGTTAATCAGCTACGCACTTAACATCCGTCTCCTCTTAAACAGTACGTACATATCATGTTATTCAACAGTATACTGCCTACTTTTTTATTTTGCTCTGCACAAAAAAGTTCTTTACTTCGTAAGAGAATATTTTATTGTATTAGTTACTCTAATCCAGAGTAATCCGTATTTGTTCTTTTGCCATGTTAAAAACTCTCTTATTCCATCTCGCTCTCTTTCTTTCATTCTCAACACATTTTGCTTTTGTACCCCCACCCCATTTCTTTAGTATGTAGGTATGCATCCCAATTTAGTATTTTGCAAATTTGTTCCGCGATCGGTCGGATCCGCGTTAAAGTCAGACAAAATTGTCAAATATTACAAAAATGTTGCTAGGGATGGTGTTAATTTTTATAAAACTTCATTGCTGTGCCATTATTTAATATGTAAGAGATGAAATTAGTGTAATATGTAGTCTAAAAAGGCTAAAATCAAATGTTAAAATTTTCTTGATGAGTGCGTTGCAGTTGTTGTTGGTAAATTAGCGAATTAGAGCGTGCCGTCATACGATACTCCCGTTAAGTGTTCGATGTATGTGCATGTGGATGTGTTGTGCAAGAAGATGTGTTGTGTTAATGTGAATTCATGTTAACACAACTCATCTTCGATTAATCGCCATAAAGGTTGAAAAAAAGGATCAGAATATGTGCTGTCGTTTGTAGTCCTATTGTAATGTTTAAAAGCAGGGGAAAACAAGTCTATTCAGTTTTAAATAAATAAATAAAAAGTGTGCAGTATGCAACCTAGGAGTTTGATTAATAAGAAATGAAAAAAAAAAAATAATAATAAAATATGTCTCTGCTTGTTATTCTCTTTAGAGTTTTGGCAATTTTGTTGTTGGCAAATTAGCAAAGAAGACAAGTGCCGTCATACGATATCCCCGTTAAGTGTTTGGCGAGCATTTGTTAGTGTAGTGTTATGTGAGAAAATGTATTGCATTAATGTCAGTTGCCACATTGGGAAAAATGAGAATCGGCATTGTAGGTGTCGCGCTTAAAGTCATATTGCAATTATTGAAAGCAGTGAAATGTATGTCTATACAGTTTCAAGAAAATATAAAAATTAACAGTTTTCAACTTTAGAGGTAATTTAATTATAAATGAAACTAAAAATAATAAAAGAATTTATCCCTGTTTGTAACAAAGAAGGGTTTAAGTAATTGTGTGGTGTTGTTGTGCGAGCAGATGTGTTGTTTTGATATAAGTTTTCATATTCATAATTTTTTTAAATCGTAAATCTTATTTTTTTCTCTCATAATTAAAAAAAAAAATAAATAAAACAAGTAAACAATTTGGATACCCACCCCCTCGGATATATATGTAAACCCCCTTTCGTCACAATCCGGTGAAAATTGGATAACTTATGCACCCAAATTCGGCACGGACATTGAGTGGTCTAATAAATATAAGTCACTGTAAAATTTTGTAGAATAAAATATTGGTCTTTTTGGCAGCTATATCCAAATATAAACCGATCTGAACCATATAGAACACGGATGTCGAAAAGCCTAACATAAATCACTGCGTCAAATTTCAACGAAATCGGATAATAAATGCGCTTTTTATAGGGTCAAGAATTTAAATCGAGAGATCGTTCTATATTTCACCTTTAACCAGCAAAATTGGGTAATAAATTAATCTTTTTTAGGTTCCAGACCCTCAAACGGCAGATCGGTCTATATGGCAGCTATATTAAAATATAGTTCGGTCTGAACCATATTAAGGTCCGATGTTGGAAGGCCTTAAACTACTCACTATTTCAAATTTCAGCGAAATCGGGTAATAAAAAAAGCTTTGATGGGTTTCAGACTCCTTATCAGCAGATTGGTATATATGACAGCTGTATCCAAATATAGTTCGATCTGTACCATATTTAGGTCCGATATTGGGAAGCCTAAAACTACTCACTATTTCAAATTTCAGCGAAATCGGTTAAAAATAAAGCTTTTATAGGCTTCAGTCCGTTAAACGGCAGATCGGTTTATATGGCAGCTATGTCTAAATATAATCCGATCTGAACCATATTTGAGTCGAATGTGGGGAGACTTATAACAACTCACTGTTTCAAATTTCAGCGAAATCGGATAAAAATAAAGCGTTTATGGGCTTTAGAGCCTTTATCGGTAGATCGGTCTATATGGCAGCTATATCTTAATATTGTTCGATCTGAACCATATTAAGGTCCGATGTTGGAAGGCCTAAAACTACTCACCGTTTCAAATTACAGCGAAATCGGTTGAAAAACAAAGCTTTTATGGTCTTTAGATCCTTTTTCGGGAGATCGGTCTATATGGCAGCCATATCTAATTATAGTACGATCTGAACCATATTTGAGTCGAATGTGGGGAGACTTAAAACAACTCACTGTTTCAAATTTCAGCGAAATCGGTTAAAAAGTAAAGCGTTTATGGGCTTCAAAGCTTTTATCGGCGGATCGGTCTATATATCCAACTATGTCCAAATATGTTTCGGTTTGGCCCTTTCAAAAACTTAACCTGCGTGCATCAAAAAGACGTATCCGTGCCAAATTTCATCTCAATATCTAAATTTTTGAAGGTTGTAGAGTGATTACCAAAGACAGACGGACAGACACACGAACATAGTTAAATCGTTTTAGAATTTTACGATGATCCGAAATATATATACTTTGTAGGGTCGGAAATTGGTACTTCGATGAGTTGCAAACGGAATGACTAAATGAATATACCCCTTACCTATGGTGGTGGGTATAAAAATTCTATTTTAAAGAATTTTATTTTGTCGGAGCGAATTTTGAGATTGGAAACTGCTCCGCTCCGGGTTCAAAAAATTTCGCTCCCTCTCTGACAAATATAAGCCCGCTCCGTTCCGAATCCCTGATATCACCTTATATCGATGAAATTTGGAATTGAGAATAGTTTTGGACCCTTCAACATCTTTGCCCGATTGCAGCAGATGTGATTATAATTGGATGTAGCAGTATTTAGACCCATTGAACGATTTCAATTCTTTACGAAATTTGGTTGATAAGTGTGGCCATGATGGTCGGTATTCAAATTTAGCAATGTCGAACTTCTTTAAACTAGCCTCCATGTGAACACACCTTAGGTGGGCTACCCATTTAAACTAAACCCGAACCTAGACCTTCTAAAACTTCTCCACAAAGAGGTTTCGCTATGTAAACACAAATTGCAAATTCGTCCATGAATATTACATTAAGGAACAGGGTTTCGCTCTGAGTCCATCTCCCAAAGGTAAATATCGTACTCGACGCATAATTAAAAAACTAGGCCGATGTCTTTTGTTTCTAGACCACTTTTTTGCTCTTTAGACTCTGCCAAAGCAAGAGGTCTCTTGTCATGGAGCTAAAATGAGATTCAGGCTGCAATCCTTGAGAGATATTCATGGCAATATTTTGCAAATGCAAATTTGCCCAAGAACATTCCATTAAGGAACAGGGGCAAACTTCTCCAATGAGTGCAGTTCGATTCAATTTTAAGCTCAATGATAAGGGACCTCCTTTTTATAGCCGAGTCCGAACGGCGTGCCGCAGAGCAACATCACTTTGGGGAGAAGTTCTTATATGGCATAGTTCCTCACAAATGTCGCCAGCATTACGAGGGGATAACCACCGCTGAAAACTTTTCTGATGTTCCTGCCAGGATTCGAACTCAGGCGTTCAGCGTCATAGGCGGTAATATTTTACAAATGACATTTGCAGTTTCAGCCGTTTTACCATGGTCTAGATGATTCAGCCAGCAATTACCTATTTTTACCTAACATTAAGGCCTAAAAAGCTTTACATTCTCTCTCCCGTTTTAAGAAATAGGGTCTACTGTTATTCCCACAATCAAGTGCCACTAAGTCCCAATAATTCTGTAAACTTTCTAAATAATTTCGAAATAATTCACCATTTATTTAATTTTTGTTCAAATATATGCCGGTTAAACAATGTCGCGCATGTGCGCATGCGCCTATTGATATTCATTACAACGAAACGAAAACCCCACCAAAGGTTAATGACTTTCTTATAACATGAAAATATAAAAGAAAAATAAATAAATAATGGCCGAAAATGCGATTCTTGAGATTGAACGTGATCAGTTTAATAAAATTTAAATACTTTCGCCCCCGCATACGAATGATAAGCAAAAACTTAAACAAAACTCAATAAGGCCCACCATAAAAGGTTAAGTAAGTAAGTGGAACACAACGCATTGAAAGATTCAATGACCCATAGAGTGGCTGCCATAATTAACGTTAAACATGCATTTGGCTACTGTTTGCTAGTCACCGACTTCTTTCGATATGCATTTGGCGCCCAGTGACAAAACACTTTTCATTTCTTTGTTGAAGTGATTTTTCGGGATTTTTTATGTTGGAAAATTTTAAATTACCTTTTGTTCTTCCACTTTCACCTCAGCTGTGGAAGATTCATCAGAGTTTGACTCCTCCGCCGCTGCCAACGATGGCGTTGTTGTCGTTGATGTCTTTGAAGCGGGGGCAATGGAAACTTTTTTGAATGGGGCACCAGCTTCAATCTGCTGGGCTATGGCTAAAACTAAGAGAGCTGGAAAAAAAAACAACGAAAAATCATCAAGTCAATGGTTGTCAATGAAATCAATCAATATGAGAAAAAATATTTGAAATATTGCGGAGGATAAAAACATGACTTTGGTCTAACACCTGGTGAAGTGACTGGCAGACAGTTATAATGACTTTCAAGAAGATGTTGGCGTTTTTGATGAACTTGAACTTGAATTTTTTCTTCATCATGTTGCAGAGAAGATTTTGTTTCTTCCTCATTTAACATATTTCTTTTTTTTTGGTTTTAGCCAAGGCTTGAATCCATCATTGATTGATTGCTTGATGATGGTTATGCAATGATTTTTAATGGATTTCAATTTTAGTTAATTGTTTTTGTAAACTTAAATAACGGATTTACTTACCGGCCGCTATTGAACTCCACCGTTTGGCTTTCTTCATTCTGACGAAACCCTCTACTTAGGGTATTTTGTGATGACCTGAAATGGAAAGGAAATAAAATTTCAAAATTTATAAAGAGGTGCAATTGTGAACATTTTTCAAAATTCATAATAGAAATAAGTAAAAAAGCGTTTTGTTTGGCTAAATCGAATCTTATATACTCACCGCCGTATTCGACAAGTTCTTTCAATGAATTTTTCAAACACATAGGAACTAAATCAAAGTGCGCCCTCTATAGGCTCAAGAAGAAAAATCGTGAGATTGGTTTTGGATGGGAGCTACATAAGGTTATGAAACGATTTAGACCATATTTAGTGTAGTTATTGGAAGTTAAAATAAAAGGCTTCATGCAAAATTGCATGACAATTGCGCCCTCTAGAGGCTCAAGGAGTATAATCGGTAGATTGGTTTATATGGGAGCTACATCTGGCTATGAACCGATTAAGATCATACTTGGCACATTTGTTAGAAGTCAAAATACAACTCTCCATGCACGATTTCACCCAAATCGTATAAAAATTGCGCCCTCTAGTGGCTATAGAAATCAAGATCCGAGATCGTTTATATGGGAGCTCCATTAGGTTATGAACCGATTTGCACCATACTTACCCCAATTGTTGGAAGTCATAACACATTAACTCATGCAAAATTTCTGACTCACCGAAAAAAAAAATTAAACCCTCTAGGGGCTCAAAAAGTATAATCGGAGATTGGTTTATATGGAAGCTTCATTAGGTTATGCTCCGATTTTGACCATACTTGCCACAGTTGTTGGAATTCCAATAAAACACTGCAAAGTTTCATCCAAATTAGATACTAATTGCGCCCTCTAGCGGCTCAAGAAGTCATCATACGGGATCGGTTTACATGGGAGCTACATCGGTTTATCAAACGATTTAGACCATACTTAGCACAGCTGTTAGAAGTCGTCACAAAACACCTCATTTGCAATTTTAGCTGAATCGGATAATAATTGCGCTCTGTAGAGGCTCAAGAAGTCAAGATCCGATATCGGTTTACAGGAGAGCTACATCAGTTTATAACCCGATTTAGACCACACCTAGCATAGTTGTTGAAAGTCAAAATAAAACATTTCACGCAAAATTTCATCCTAACCAAATAATAAAAGCGCCCTCTAGAGGCTCAAGAAGTATAATCGGGAGATCGCTTTATATGGAAGCTCCATCAGGTTATGAACCGGTTTTTATAATACTTAGTATGGTTGTTGTATGTCAAAATCAAAGACTTCATGCAAAATTTCAGCCAAATCGAACAATAATTGCGCCCTCTAGCGGATCAAGAAGTCACGATTCGAAATCGGTTAATATGGGAAGTATATCAGGTTATGAATCGATTTTACCATACTATAACAAAGTTGTTGAAAGTCATAACAAAACACTTCATGCAAAATTTCGGCCAAATCAGATAATAATTGCGCCCTCTAGCGGCCCAAGAAGTCAGGATAAGAGGTCGGATTACATTGCAGCTATAAAAGGTCATGAACCGATTTTGACCATATTAAGCACAGTTGTTGGGAGTCACAACAAAATACGTCATGCAAAATTTGAGGCACATCGCATAAGACAATGTGCCTGAAATGACAAACATCCTATGGTGGAGGATATAAAAATACCACATTAAAAACGTCAGCCAAATCGGATACAGGCTCTGGAAATGGGGAAAACTGTTTATATGGAATCTAAATATATTACGTTATACACCGATTTGGACCATACTTGGTAAAGTTGTTGGAAGTTGAAACAAAACGCCATGTGCAAAATTTTAACCAAATCGGATGAAGAAGTTCAATCGGGAGATCGGTTTATATGGCAGTCTGTCCGTCTGTGCGTCTGTCCATGTTAATTTGTGTACAAACTACAGGTCGCAATTTTCATCCCATCGTCTTTAAATTTGGTACAGGCATGTTTTTCTGCCTAGAGACGAAACCTATTGAAATTGGAAAAAATCGGTTCAGATTTGGATATAGCTCCCATTTATATGTTCGCCCGATTTGCAGTAATAATGCAATAAAATGGTAATTTGTTAACCGATTCTCTCGAAATTTGGCAGGAAGGATTTTCTTCTGATTCTCGATATTACTGGTGATTTTCATATAAATCGGTTCAGATTTAGATATAGCTGTCATATATGTATATCGCCCGATATTTACTTCTAGGGCAACTGCAATCTTATTTATTGATCAATTTTGGTCAAAATTGTGTACAATGATTTCCTCGATGCCTACCACAATATCAAAGAAGTTTGGTCGAAATCGGTTCAGATTTAGATATAGCTCCCATATATACGTTCGTCCGATTTTGAGAAATATTGCAATAAAGTGCTCAACCGATTCTCTCGAAATTTAGCAGGAAGGATTTTCTTCTGACTCTCGGCATTGGTGGTGAATTTCATAGAAATCGGTTCAGATTTAGATATAGCTGTCATATATGTATATCGCCCGATATTTACTTCTAGGGCAACTACAAGCTTATTTATTGATCAATTTTGGTCAAAATTGTGCACAATGCTTTCCTCGATGCCTACCACAATATCAAAGAAGTTTGGTCAAAATCGGTTCAGATTTACATGTAGCTTCTATATTTTGTCCGATTTTGAGAAATATTGCAATAAAGTGATAATATGTTAACCGATTCTCTCGAAAATTTGGCAGGAAGTATTTTTTTATGACTCTTAACATTGCTGGTGAATGTCATAGAAATCGGTTCATATTTAGATATAGCTGCCATATATGTATATCACCCGATTTTCACTTAAAGGGGAACTGCAAGCGTATTTATTGGCCAATTTTGTCAAATTGCGCACAATGCTTTCCTGGTTGCTTACCACAATATCTAAGAATTTTGGTCGAAATCGGTTCAGATTCTGCCACTTTGTAATTATAGACTAGGTGTAGGGTAATGTAAAGTCGGCACCGCCTGACTTTTGCCTTTCCTTACTGGTTTCGTCATGGGAGAGTGTCTTCTCCGCATGCTTCTGGTCCCTGATTGAAGAGAACCTTGGACCCCAGTTCTGTTCGATTTGCCAGAACAGCCCCTCATCATTGGTTGGTGAGGTGTAACCTGAGCATGGAGAGGGTGCATATCCGATCTTGCTCCGGCCTTACGTCACAACGGGAGTGTATTCGCCCTGAATATGTTACAAGGAAGCCACCGTAGCTCAGAGTTTAGCAAGTCCGCCTATGACGCTGAATGTCTGAGTCGAAATTCTGGCGAGAACATTTTTCATCGTTTTTCATTAGGTTTAAGTGTCAGTTTGCCATCAGACGTTTTTGTCCACTGTGATCCCCTCCTAATGCTGGCGACATTTGGAGGTACTACGTAATGTAATAACTTCTTCCCAAAGAGGTGTAGCATTGAGGCACGCCGTTCGGACTTGGCTATAAAAAAGAGGTTCCTTACCATTGATCTTAAACTTGAATTGGACAGTACTCCTTTATATGTGAGAAGTCGGTCCCTGTTACTTTATTGAACGTTCATAGGCAGATTTGCATTCGCAGTTGCAGTCTCCCTAACTTCTACAGAACAAGGATTGAGGGCAACATGCAGGATGGATGTCCGATTGTGATCTGGGTCCACACGATACACGTCACCAGTTTAACTTCCTAGCCAGACCCACTCCACTCAGACCCAGATCCTTAGTGACAAAGTTCTGGATCTGGATGTTCAAAAGATGGACAAAAGATAGAACACAACATACTGCTACAAGAACAACAACTTGGACCGGATAAGCCCATTTACAATCCCAATCGCCCTTCACTAAAAGAAGAAGTACTTGTGCAAAATTTCCTTTGGAGTGCTTTTGACAGACAGACACATGGTTAAATCAGTTTTAAATGTCAAGACGATCGAGCATATATTTACTTTGTTGGGTCTCAGAACAATATTTTGATGGTTTACAAATGGAATGACGAAATTAGTATACCCTCGGCCTATGGTGGAGGGTATATTCATACTCATATAGTTGCCATACAAACCCATAAAGGGTGTGAACCTCCTAGACCCCATCGTTTACGGAGTTATTTTGTCCAGCATTTACGGTTTGATGTACATTCCATGTATCTCTTTGATTGTTTTCTTTGGGTGTATAAATCCTTGAACCAAGCACAACTGGACATTAAGACATATCAAGACAGTCGAGATATTGTGCAAGAACATTATTTGAATGGGATGGGAATGGAATTTTTTTTAAAATTTCTTGGAACCCAAACGCGAAACTTGCTAATTAAGTATGCCAAGCGCATGAATGACAGTAAAGAAAAATAAATTGAATTTGAACAAAAAAAAAATTGTGGTTAATATAATAAGAATACATTAAAAAGACGCTCATAAAAATACATAAAAAATTACAATACTGTCAATTTTTTTTATTAAGAATGGGACATAATATTTAAAAAAGAAAACAAACAAAAAAATATACATACTGTTATTTGCAAACAAAGAAATTTCTGGCAGTGATATTCGATCAATAAAAACTTTAAATAACTGCAACGTTCATTGACTTGTTGCAAAAATTACCACTGAGTGTCAAGTTGATGGCTTTACAATTTTGAGAAAAGATATGAATACCAATGAGAGAATATGAATTTGTTGTCAATAAATGTAGTTCATTAATTTGTAAGGCACGAGCAAATAAAACAAGATATGTGCCTTAAAACTCAGAAATAATTTATATTGAATTATTACAAAAATAAGTTTTAATAGTTCTTGGAAGGTGACTTCATCTACATCCACATATTTAAAGGAGTAGTGTTACTGATATTCGCCCAGATGAAGTGGCTGAACCTATAAACTTGAAATTTTGCATAATGGTCACTCATGGTACGAAGGTGCAAGATAAGGCTGGATTTTCTAAAATTCGAATCAGAACATACTAAAATTAGTAATTAGTTGGCGTAAAATAAGAGCGCAAGATAGATAAAATTTAAATGTGTAATGTTTAGATAGAGACCACTGTTGCTGTGCGATGGGATGTTGAAGTGGCGGGTGATGTTCGTGGTTTATTTCATAAGAAGGTCAGCCAATTGCATATGCTTCTTCTTTAGCCTATGTGTTTTGTATTTATTTATTGATCAGCAGACAGTTTTCGAGGTTATTAGTCCAAAAAGATCGCCCAACGAAGTCGAATATGACCAATTATTAACAAAAATTTATCCTGGAGAGATAACCTTCCAAATTTGGAATTTGGAAGGGCCGCCACATTTCTCTCTATTTTTTCAGCGGTGGTTTTCCCCTCCTAATGCTGGCAACATTTGTGCGGTACTATGCCATGTAAAACTTCTCTCCAAAGAGGTGTCGACACGCCGTTAGGACTCGGCTATAAAAAGAGGGCCACTTGCATTTGCATACCTAAATCTGAACCAATTTTGAGCAAACTTCTCAGATACTGTGGCAGTCGTCGAGGAAAGCGTTGTACAAAATTTTGGCAAGATAAGTCAATAAATGCACTTGCTGTGACACTAGAAGTTAAAATCTGGCGATATATATATATGAGAGCTATATCTAAATCTGAACCGATTTCTATGAAATTCACCAGTAATGTCGAGAATCATAGGAAAATCCTTCCTGCCAAATTACGAGAGAATCGGTTAAGAAATGAGCACTTAATTGCAATATTTCTTAAAATCGGACGATCATGTATATGGGAGCTATACCTAAATCTGAACCGTATTCGAGCAAAATTCTCAGGTATTGTGGCAGTTGTCGAGCAAAGCGTTGTACAAAGTTTTGGGAAGATTGGTCATTAAATACGCTTGCAGTGGCTATAGAAATTAAAATCGGACGATTTATATATATGAGAGCTATATCTAAATCTGAACCGATTTCTATGAAATTCACCACTAATGTCGAGAGACATAAGAAAATCATTCCTGCCAAATGTCGAGAGAATCGGTTGAGAAATGAGCACTTAATTGTAATATTTCTTAAAATCGGACGAACATATATATGGGAGCTATACCTAAATCTGAATCGATTTCGAGCAAACTTCTCAGGTATTGTGGCAGTCGTCGAGGGAAGCGTTGTGCAAAATTTTGGCAAGATAAGTCAATAAATGCACTTGCTGTGGCTCTAGAAATTAAAATCGGGCGATATATATATATATATAAATATATCAGAGCTATATCTAAATCTGAACCGATTTCTATGAAACTTACCACTAATGTCGAGAGTCATAGGAAGGAGAATCGGTTAAGAAATGAGCACTTAATTGTAATATTTCTTAAAATCGGACGAACATATATATGGAGCAAATTTCTCTGATATTGTGGCAGTTGTCGAGAAAAGCGTTGTACAAAGTTTTGGGAAGAATTGTCATTAAATACGCTTGCAGTGGTTCTAGGAGTGCAAATCGGGCTATATATATATATATATATATATCCTTCCTATATATAAATCCTTCCTACCATATTTCAAGAGAATCGTTTGACAAATGACATTTTATTGCATTATTACTGCAAATCGGACGAACATATTGTGTTGCCCAAAAAGTAATTGCGGATTTTTTACAAGAAAGTAAATGCATTTTTAATAAAACTTAGAATGAACTTTAATCACATATATAACTGCCATTTTGTTCGATAACCTTTTGCCATCTTCCTGGCAAATTTAGTATTCCACGCTCATAGAACTTCTGGCCTTTATCTGCAAAAAACTGAGCCAAGTGCGATTTTATAGCCTCATCATTGCCGAAAGTTTTACCATTTAAGGAGTTCTGCAAAGATCAAAATAAATGGTAGTCTGATGGTGCAAGGTCAGGGCTATATGGTGGATGCATCAACCGTTCCCAGCCAAGCTCACTCAGTTTTTGGCGAGTGACCAAAGATGTGTGCGGTCCAGCGTTGTCCTGGTGGAATATGACACTTTTACGATTGACCAATTCTGGTCGCTTCTCCTTGATGGCTGTATTCAATTTGTCCAATTGTTGACAGTAAAAATCCGAATTAATCGTTTGGTTTCTTGGAAGCAGCTCAAAATATACCACACCCTTCCAATCCCACCAAACAGACAGCATAACCTTCTTTTGGTGGATATCAGCCTTTGAAGTGGTTTGAGCTGGTTCACCATGCTTGGACCATGATCGTTTTCGACTAACGTTGTTGCAAACAATCCATTTTTCATCTCCAGTTATGATTCGTTTTAAAAACGGATCGAATTCATTGCGTTTAAGGTGCATATCACAAGCGTTGATTCGGTTTGTTAAATGAATTTCTTTCAATACATGTGATACCCATATTAAAATTGACGCCAAACAAACAAATGCAAACAAATTTTGGCGCCCTTTTTTTCTAAAGCAAGCTAACAGCTGATAACTGACAGAAGAAAGAATGCGAATGCAATTACAGAGTCACAAGCCGTTGAAAAAATTTGTCAACGCCGACTATATTACTACTATATTGCCGACAATTACTTTTTGGGCAACCCAATATATATGGGAGCTATATCCAAATCTGAGCCGATTTTATCCAATTTCAACAGTCTTCGTCTCTAGGCTGAAAAACATGCCTATACCAAGTTTTAAGATGATCGGATGAAAACTGCGATCTGTAATTTGTACACAAATTAACATGGGACAGACGGACAGACAGACGGACATAGCTAAATCAACCCAGAATGATTCTGAGGCGATCGGTGTGCTTATCAATGGGTCTATCTCTTTCTTCTTCTCCTGTACCATGGTAGTGATGTAGCGTATCACTAGCTGGCCCAATGTATTTCGCTACATTATGCGTATAGTTTGTAAAGGGTGATTTTTTTGAGGTTAGGATTTTCATGCATTAGTATTTGACAGATCACGTGGGATTTCAGACATGGTGTCAAAGAGAAAGATGCTCAGTATGCTTTGACATTTCATCATGAATAGACTTACTAACGAGCAACGCTTGCAAATCATTGAATTTTATTACCAAAATCAGTGTTCGGTTCGAAATGTGTTCATTCACCGTAACGTTGCGTCCAACAGCATCTTTGAAAAAATACGGTATATAATGAAGAGGGTTATACATTATTCAGCAATATTTTGCCTAAGAAAATCATTATCACAGCTCTTTTAGAAAAAGACAAGTGTTTTTTGTAACACCTCATCAAGTACCCCATAAAGCCCACTATGAGTTGACCGCAAAAGTAGACAATATGAATTATCTGTATGATTGATTTGTAGACGCAATTTGAGTGTTAAATGTCTGTTTCATCACTTTTGCTTCCGGAATTTGTTTCACTTACGAGTGCAGACATAAGGAATCAATTGTCCAAGTGATTGATTTTTGATGTATGCAATTGAAACGAATCGAATTGAATCGTTTACGATTTCCTTGAGTTTGGTCACATGCCTAAACTTACGACAAGTTCGTGGGGTGTTAAAAAATCAACATTCGACACTTGTTGGCACTCTATTCAAGAAAAGGTTATAACGATGGTTATGACATATGACAAAGGGGTAGGTGAAAGACATTTTTAAATACAGCAATCGATTGATTGATCACACTTTCCTTAACTTTCATCAAAACATTGGTGTTTATGTTTTGTTGCCAACCAAATTACGTCAAATTGTAACAATTGTTGATTAATTAGATTTAGTCAGTGTGGGGGAGGGGGGAATTGTATGCCTGAAGGTCTCTCAATTGACTCACTGAAGATTGTATAACTTTGCCTTTGTCTTTTTTAGTTTGCTTTGTTTGGGTAATTTTTGACTTATCAACTACCCACCTACCTTGGCTGCTCATCAATATTTCTCAATTAAAGTTAAAATTTAATCACTTGACTTTATAGGTTTATTGGCATGCAACTCTTTTTATGGTCTCGTTTAAAGTAGGCCAATTAGGTGTGGACTTGTGGGATTTACTTTATGGCTGTTTATGGGTTTGATAAACTTTTACAGGGGGAAAGCAATCATGTGAAGTGTTTTTTTTAGGATTTTTCAAAAGACACAAAAGTTGGATGCACCTTAGACATGTTGATTGGAAAATGAACTCCTCTAGTGTGGATGACCCCCGAAAATGTTTTAAACATCATGATTCGCAAATGTCACAACTTTATGCAGAGCAATTGCATTAAATGTCCTGGCAGGTGTTTTAGAAAAGTCTAAGGTCCACATTACCATCTTACAGGAGTGCTAAGGATTGGCAGAGGTGTCACAACAACACCAAAAGCTTATGCATTGTACCATAGCTGTCATGATACAAAAATTCAGTTTGGTTGTGGATTTGCAAATATCATCCGTCTTGGTTGAAATTTTGAACATTGTATTAGGTTGCCCAAAAAGTAATTGCGGATTTTTCATATAGTCGGCGTTGACAAATTTGTTCACAGCTTGTGACTCTGTAATTGCATTCTTTCTTCTGTCAGTTATCAGCTGTTACTTTTAGCTTGCTTTAGAAAAAAAGTATATTTGATTAAAGTTAATTCTAAGCTTTATTAAAAATGCATTTACTTTCTTTTAAAAAATCCGCAATTACTTTTTGGGCAACCCAATAGTTTGATTTCCTATATATCTGAAAACGTCATTCAAAGATCATGCCCATGGTGAATGGTATTCGACCCCGCCGAACTTAACGGTTTTACTTGTTTTTTTGTTTTTACCAACCTTTAATCAATCTGGGATCCACGTATTGGGATACACGTATTGAGGTACTTTCCCAAAGAAAACCTAGACATTAATTATGCTGCCTACCAAGTTGTTGAACAAAAGTGTGACTTTGGAATGCCCTTCAACTTTGTTGTTAAGAATTGTGTTAAATCCTTGTGTGTTTTCTCTTTTATACCCTCTCTCTCTCTCCATTTGTCAGTTCTCAAGAAATCATCATTAATTAAGCCAAGCAATTATTGTTAACAATGAAAAGGTCAGGCAAACAATAAAATACTTGAATTAATTAAAATTAATTTTTTGTTTATACTTGACTACCTAATCGCAAGAAAAAAAAAAGACGAGAGAGAAACACACAAATCACACACTAAACAGAGTTAAGAAGAGGTCTGTGCAAAAGTTATCTGGCTAGGTAGGTAGCCACTTGACAGCTAACCTGCTAGCTGGCCTGCTAAATAGCCAGCCAACTTGCTTGCAATAGGCCATTGTAGACTCTTATCACTATCGTTTTCATTTGAATTTCTAATTTTTTTCATCACCTTCACTGTAGCAGCATTTGTATCAGCTGCTGCTGCTGCTGTTACTGCTACTGCTGCATACAATGTGTTGGAGAAAAAAAAAAGTCTAATGGCCGTAATAGCATCATTGGGTGGGTTGGCAAAACAAGTCGCTTTAGTTGCTTGTAGTCACGGGTAACATGAAACAGGTTAAAATGTGGCATATTGGCGTGTACCGGTGAGTGAGTAAGGTACTCGCTTGGTGTCATATAAATCGATCATCGGATTTGTCGCCTGAGAATATCGAAATTGTTATCCGATTTGATTGCAGTGAAGATTCCCCATTTTGAATTCTTGGGCCTCCAAAAGCCTCACTTTTTCTCCGATTTGGCAGAGATTTTGGGTGCGTGGGTATTTATGCTTGAAATAGCATGATGATAAATGGTGCTACGCCCTTAAATGAATATGGGCACCAAACAAACCGATCTTCCGTTTTGATTTGTATACCCACCACCATAGAATGGAGGTATACTAATCTAGTCATTCCGTTTGTAACACCTCGAAATGTTGATCCCTTCCGTCTGTGTGTCGAAATCTCTATAGCGGTCGAACGCGTAAAGCTACCCGCTTCAAATTTTGCACAGATTTTTAATATTTATGTAGGTCGTTGAAGATTGTCAATGGGCCATATCGGTTCAGTTTTGGATATAGCTCTCATATAAACCGATCACCCGATTTGACTTCTTGAGCCCCTGGAAGCCTCAATTTTCATCCGATTTGACTGAAATTTCGTACATAGCATTCTATTATGACCTCCAACACTTGTGTCAAGTACGGTCTTAATCGGTTTATAACGTGGTATAGCTCCCATACAAACCGATCTTCCGATTTGGCCCCTGGACCCCAATTTTTGTCCGATTTGTCCTAACTTTTGCTCAGTTCCAATTTGAATTTCAGCCAAATCGGACAAAAATTGCGGCTTGTAAGGCACAGTTGTTGGAAATCATAGCAGAACACTACAATCGAAATTTCAGCAAAATCAGACAAAAATTACGGCTTGTAAGGGGTCAAGAAGCCAAATCGGGAGATCGGTTTATATGGGAGCTATATCAGGTTTTACACCGATTTAGACCGTACTTGGACTGTTGTTGGAAGTCATAACAGAACACTACGTGCAAAATTTCAGCCAAATCGGACAAAAATTGCGGCTTGTAAGGGTTCAAGAAGTCAAATCGGGAGATCGGTTTATTTCGGAACTATACAAGGTTATAGAGCGATTTGGACCGTATTTGACACAGTTGTTGGAAGTCATAACCGAATACCGAATGCAAAATTTCAACCAAATCGGACAAAAATTGCGATCAAAATCAGGTTATAGACCGATTTGGACCGTACTTAGCGCATTTGTTGGAAGTCGCATGCAAACACCGCGTGCAAAATTTCAGCCAAATCCGTAGAAAACTGTGGCTTCCAGAGGCTCAAGAAGTCAAATCGGGAGATCGGTTTATATGGGAGCTATATCATATTCTTGTCCGATTTGGATGATACTTGATACAGTGGTTGGAAGTCATAACAGAACACTACCTGTCAAAAAAGTCAAATCGGGAGATCGGTTTATATGGGGGCTATATCCAAATCTGAACCGTTATGACCCGTTTGCAATCTCTAATGACCTACATCAATACTAAGTATCTGTTCAAAATTTTAAGCGGCAATCTTTGCGCTTTAGACCGCTATCGTAAATTCATCAGACGGACGGACGGAGGACCTTGGCTAGAATGACTCAAAATGTCAAGACGATCAAGAATATATATACACATTATAAGGTCTTAGACGAATATTTTGAGGTGCTACAAATGGAATGACTGGATTAGTATACCCCCATCCTATGGTGGTAGGTATAACAAAGTATATATCTTCCGGATCCTCTTGACATTCTATGTCGATTTAGCCCTGTCTAGAGCTAGGCGCTTGAAATGTTGCACATATACTTCCTATTAGTGTAGGTCGACAGGGATTGTATCGGTTTATGGTTTGATATAGCTCCCATATAAACCAATCTCGGATCTTGACTTCTCGAACAGCCAGAGGGCGTAATTATTATCCGATTTAGCTGAATTTTTGCATGAAGTGTTTTGTTTTAACTTTCAATTAATATACCAAATATGGTCCTATTCGGCTCTTTACCTGATATAGCTTCCATATGAGCCGATCTCGAATCTTGACTTTGTAAGCCACTAGAGGGCGCAACTATTATTCAATTTGGCTGAAAATTTGCATGAAGTCTTTTGTTCTGACTTTCAACAACTGTGCCAAGTATGGTTCAAATCGGTTCATAATCTAATATAGCTCCCATATAAACCGATCTCTCGATTATACTACTTAAGCCTATAGAGGGCGCTATTAAGACAATGGAGCCTCAATAGCAATGCAATTCGCATCCATTGTTTGCCTATAAAGAGATATCGGACAAAGAACCTGACAAATGCGATTCATGGTGGAGGGTAGCACATTTTTACTTGTTGAACAAATTTCGTTATTCTGTTTGTATCTCCTCGAAATATTTGTCTAACACCCCATAAAGTATATATATTCTTGACCGTCTCGGCATTCTGAGTCGATCTAGCCATGTACGGCCATCCGTCCGTCTGTTTGTCGAAAGCGCGCTAACTTTCGAAGGTGTAAAGCAAGCCGCTTGAAATTTCGCACACATACTTCTTATTAGTGTAGGTCGGTTGGAAATGTAAATGGGTCATATCGGTTCATAACCTGATATAGCTGTCATAAAAACCGATCTGGGAACGTGACTTCTTGAGCCACAAGAGGGCGCGATTCTTATCCATTTGGCTGAAATTTTGCGCGAGCTGTTTTGTTATGATTTCCAACTACTATGCTAAGTATGGATGAAATCGGTCTATAACCTGATATAGCTGTTGTATAAACCGATCTGGGGTCTTGACTTCTTGAGCCTCTGGAAGGAGCACTTCTTATCCGATTGGGCTGAAGTTGAGCGTAACGTGTTTTTTTATGACTACCAACAACTGTGCCGAGTATGGTTCAAATCGGTTCATAACCTGATATAGCTGCCATATAAACCGATCTGGGATCTTGACCACTAGAGGGCGCAATTATTATCCGATTTGACTGAAATTTTGCATTAGGTGCTTTGTTATGTTTTCCAACAATTGTGCTAAATGTGGTTAAAATCGGTTCATAACCTGATATAGCTGCCATATAAACTGATCTGGTATCTTGACTTCTTGAGCCTCCAGAGGGCGCCATTATTATCTGATTTGAATGAAATTTTGTACAACGGCTTCTCCCATTACCTGACACAGCTATCATAAAAACCGATTACCCGATTTTACTTCTTGATACCGGGAAAAGTATCCGGCAAATACGAGCCATGGTTTTTACTTGTTTTCACATTAATTTCTTCAGTACACCCTATGTCAGCAGCACATGTGATTTTTATTATAGTTTTAACTTTTGTTTTTATTATTTTCTATTTATATTGAAAGTGAATTTATAAACCATAAAACCGGTGTGAAGCGAGCTATGACTATACTTTGGTTAGTTTTTAAGATTCCAAATGTCACATTTTGTTTGATGTCTAATTAATTATCGATCTGAAGGGGTGAGCCATAATCATAAAATATTATTAACTTAAAAGGCTAAGTAAATTAATATCCAAATAAATCTTTGAATGAATGGAACAAAAAGTCAGTCAAGGCAAAATGACTAAACAATGACAAAATATTAAGCTGAATTCAGTGCATCAGGATTAGAACGTCTTTTAACGTCTATAATAATTTGCATAAGTCTATTGATATTGAAAGGATTTTTAATTTTCTGCAAATATTCAGATGTCCGTGAAGATAAAGTTAACTTAAACTAGTTGAGACGCAAACCAATTCAATTTTCAGCGTAATATTAACACGTTAACAGAGCTCTGTTATAAAGTTAACAGCAAATATTTTATAATAAAAAAACGATTTTAGCTCCAAATTCCGCAAAAAACAATAAAAACCAAAATATATCACAAACGCTTTAAATTTCCCAAAAAATATTAAAATTTTATAAATATTTACCATCATTACATACATGAACCAACTTTCCTCACGAGTGCTATTCTAGATAAAGATGAGCCCACTGTGACGGACTGAAAAATAGTGCGTCAATCACCGCTTGGGGATATATTATCTGGACTGGGGCTTTCCAAAAATGCGTTAAACGACACTCTAAGTATTGAAGAAAAAAAGATTTTTGCCATTTTTGATTGTATTGGCCATATCAGAGCAGTTTCACTTTAGAGAAAATATTTGCTGTTAACTTTATAACAGAGCTCTGTTAACGTGTTAACATTACGCTGAAAATTGAATTGGTTTGTGTCTCTACTAGTTAAAGTTAACTTTATCTTCACGGACACAATATTCAGTTGCCTAACATTGATTTGCAGTGGTATTATTTTTACTGTCATGTATAAGAATAAAATTTTTGCATACCATTGTTAGTCTGCCTTGGTTTAACATACCTGAAACAAAAAAAATAATTATAAATAAAAATTTGCTCTTATTTATTGAAAATGTAGAGAATATTTTTTTTTTCAAGAACCTAAATACTTTTTAAGGTAAAATAAAGATGTCGTGAAAATGTGTTTGAAGGAAAGTTCTATAGAAACAGGATTTTAACTGTAGATTTTTATGCCCACCACCATTGGACAAGAGGTTACTAATCTTGTTATTCCCAATGTAACACCTCCAAATACTGAGATAGAGTCATGGGGATCGTATAAAGAACATATATTCTTCATATTACCCCTAAGTGGTTATTTGTCCAAATCGGATGAGAATTGGGCCCTGTAGAGGCTTAAGATATATAATAGGGGCCCATTCTTGGCATTGGTGACCCATGCCACTACGGACATTAAACTGTCCATTACACAAGGGACAAATTTTTTTTTGCACATAGAGAAACGAGTACACTTCTTTTCTTTCCTTTTGATCCCGATCAAAAAAATATGGGAGCTGTATCAGGTTATTGACCGATTTGGAAAGTCATAACAAAACATTATGCCCAAAATTTTAGCCAAATCGGAAAAAACAGTTTACAGTTTCCAGGGGCTCATGAAATCAATTCGGGAGATCGGCCGATTAAGACTGTACTTGGCACAGTTTTTGGAACTCATAACAGAATATTTTGTGCAAAATTTCAGCCAAATCGGACAAAAACTGCGGCTTCCAGGTCCTTAATAAATCAAATCGGGAGATCGGTTTATGTGGGAGCCATATGAGGTTATGAACCGATTTGGACCGTACTTAGCACAGTTGTTGGAAGTCATAACAGAACACTACATGCAAAACTTCAGCCAAATCGGACAACATCTGCAGCATCCACGTCCTTAAGAAGTCAAATCGGGAAATCGGTGTATATGGGAGCTATATCTTAATCTGAACCGATATGTCCCATTTGCTATCCCCAACGACGTACATCAATAGTATGTATCTTTGGAAAATTTCAAGAGGCTAGCTTTACGCGTTCGACCCCTATCGAGATTTCGACAAACGGACATGGCTAGATCGGCTTAGAATGTCAAGACGATCAAGAATATATATCCTTTATGGGGTCTTGGAGCAATACTTCGAGGTGTTACAAACGGAATGACTAGATTAGTACACCCCCATCCTATAGTTGTGGGTATAAGAAACGAAATATTATGGCGGAGCGGACGTATTCTCCCCCTTACCCTAATTTTTGCTATTCAAGCGAAATGTTGTGTACTCTCTTTCAGTAACCTAAAACCAAACATTTGGTATCCATATTTAGGATGAGGTACCAAGGGGGGCCGCCCCACCCCAAATCCCACCAAATATATTTATAGATCAATCACGACAATATTAGACTCAAATGAAAGATGTTTGAGAGTAAAACACAGATCTGATATTCAAACATGGAGTCCAGTGTTTGGGGGGCCGCCCACCCTCAAAACACCCCTAAATGAGACATATTTAGCGACCATGGCAATATGGGGCTCAAATAAAAGGTATTTGGGAGTAGAGCATGTAGTTGATATCCCGGTTGGGCTAGTTTATTTTGAAAACTCAAACTTTACTCTGCACCACTACTGTAGCTGTGGTAAAATGTGAAGTTTGGCTCACAAAAGTATCTCCGGACGTCCGTCCCTTTGCATATCCTTTCAGTGCTGATAGCCCGTCCGTGGTTTTTATACCCACCACAATTCCGTTTGCAACCCATTGAAATATCCATTTTCGAGCATCTATATTTCGGATCGACGTAGAATTCTTACATGATTTAACCATGTCTTTGTATCTGTCTGTCCGCGACAGCCTTCAAAAATTAAGATATTGAGCTAAAATTTAGCACAGATATGTCTTTTTGCTGCACAAAGCTTATGTTTTTGAATGGGCCTAATCGGACCATATTTGGATATAGCTGCCCATTAAGGGTCTGAAGCCGATAAAAGCTGCATTTGTTACCCGATTTTGCTGATATTTGAATTGGTGAGTTGTTTTAAGCCTCCCAATATCCAACACAAATATGGACCAGATCGGACTGTGGGCGATAAAGCTGCCATGTAGACCGATCTGCCTATTTCGGGTTTAAAGCCCATAACTTCTGTATTTATCACCCGATTTCGCTGAAATTTTAAATAGTGAGTTGTTTTAAGCTTCCCAATATCAATCTGATAGCCAACTTTTTATTCCCACCACCGAAGAATGGGGGTATATTCATTTTGTCATTCCGTTTGCAACACATCGAAATATCCATTTCCGAACCTATAAAGTATATAGATTCTTGATCAGCGTAAAAATCTAAGACGATCTAGTCATGTCCGTTCGTCCGTCGGTCTGTTGAAATCACGCTACAGTCTTTAAAAATAGAGATATTGAGCTGAAACTTTGCACAGATTCCTTTTTTTTTGTCCATAAGCAGGTTAAGTTCGAAGACGCGCTATATCGGACTATATCTTGATATAGCCCCCATATAGACCGATCCGCCGATTTAGTGTCTTAGGCCCTTAAAAGTCACATTTATTATCCGATGATGCTGAAAATTCGGGACAGTGAGTTGTGTTAGGCCCTTCGGCATCCTTCTTCAATTTGGCCCAGATCGGTTCAGATTTGGATATAGCTGCGATATAGACCGATCCGCCGATTTAGTGTCTTGGGCCCATAAAAGCCACATTTATTATCCGATGATGCCGAAAATTCGGGACAGTGAGTTGTGTTAGGCCCTTTGGCATCCTTCTTCAATTTGGCCCAGATCGGTCCAGATTTGGATATAGCTGCCATATAGGCCGATTCGCCGATTTAGGGTCTTAGGCTCTTAAAAGCCACATTTATTATCCGATGATGCTAAAAATTAGGGACAATGAGTTGTGTTAGGCCCTTGGTCATCCTTCTTCAATTTGGCCCAGATCGGTCCAGATTTGGATATAGCTGCCGTATAGACCCATCCGCCGATTTAGGGTCTTAGGCCCATAAAAGCCACATTTATTATCCGATGATGCTAAAAATTCCGGACAGTGAGTTGTGTTAGGCCCTTCGGCATCCTTCTTCAATTTGGCCCAGATCGGTCCAGTTTTGGATATAGCTGTTGTATAGACCGATCTCTCGATTTAAGGTTTAGGGCCCATAAAAAGCGCATTTATTATCCAATGTCGCCGAAATTTGGGGCATAAGGTATGCATTTTCACCGGATTTTGACGAAATGTGGTTTTCATATATACCCGAGTTGGTGGGTATCCAAAGTTCGGCTCAGCCAAAATTAAAACCTTTTTGTACCCTCCACCATAGGATGGGGGTATACTAATTTCGTCATTCTGTTTGTAACTACTCGAAATATTCGTCTAAGAGCCCATAAAGTATATATATTCTTGATCGCCGAGACATTTTATGTCGATCAAGCCATGTCCGTCCGTCTGTCTGTCGAAAGCACGCTAACTTTCGAAGGATTAAATGTAGCCGCTTGAAATTTTGCACAAATACTTCTTATTAGTGTAGGTCGGTTGGGATTGTAAATGGGCCATATCGGTCCATGTTTTGATATAGCTGCCATATAAACCGATCTTGGGTCTTGACTTCTAGAGCCTCTAGAGTGCGCAATTCTTATCCGTTTGGAATGAAATTTCGCACGACGTGTTTTGTCATGATATCCAACAACTATGCCAAGAGTGGTTCAAATCAGTCTATAACCTGATATAGCTGTCATATAAACCGATCTTGGGTCTTGATTTCTTGACCCTCTAGAGGGCGCAATTATTATCCGATTGGAATGAAATTTCGCATGACGTGTTTCGTTATGACCCCCAACAGCTGTGCCACGTATGGTTCAAATCGGTCCATAAATTGATATAGCTGCCATATAAACCGATCTTGGGTCTTGACTTCCAAGAGTTAAGTTAGGTTCAAATCGGTTCATAACCTGATATAGCTGCCATATAAGCCGATCTTGGGTCTGACTTGTTCAGCCTCTAGAGGGCGCTATTCTTAACCGAATGGAATGAAATTTTGCACGACGTGTGTTGTTATGATATCCAATAAGTGTGCCCAGTATGGTTCAAATCGGTCCATATATTGATATAGCTGCCACATAAACCGATCTTGGGTCTTGACTTCTTGAGCCTCTAGAGGACGCAATTCTTATCCGATTTGAGTGAAATTTTGTACGACGTGTTTCGCTATGACCTCCAACAGCTGTGCTAAGTTAGGTTCAAATCGGTTCATAACCTGATATAGCTGCCATATAAACCGATCTGGGATCTTGACTTCTTGAGCCTCTAGAGGTCGCAATTATTATCCGATTTGCCTGAAATTTTGCACGACGTGTTTCGCTATGACCTCCAACAGCTGTGCTAAGTTAGGTTCAAATCGGTTCATAACCTGATATAGCTGCCATATAAACCGATCTGGGAACTTGACTTCTAGAGGTCGCAATTATTATCCGATTTGCCTGAAATTTTGTACGACGGATTCTCTCATGACCATCAACATACGTGTTTATTATGCTCTGAATCGGTCTATAGCCTGATACAGCTTCCATATAAATCGATCTCTCTATTTTACTTCTTGAGCCCCCAAAGGGCGCAATTCTTATTCGAATTGGCTGACATTTTACTCAGGTCTCCAACATATAATTTAATTGTGGTCCGGTTTTTTGCCTAAGAACAGATGCCGGGAAAAGAACTCGACAAATGCGTTCCATGGTGGAGGGTATATAAGACTCGGCCCGGCCGAACTTGGCACACTTTTACCTGTTACTTATTTCAGATGGCACAGTACTTCACAAGTGTCGCCAGCATTAGTAGAGAATAGCCACTGAAGAATTTTTTTTTTATATTCTTGCTGAATTCGTATTCAGGCGTACGGCTATGGCCATTTCGTGTATGAAAATATGTTTGCCATATCGACCTTCCTACCCATCCATCCGTGCTTATAGTTGTCTTTCTGTTCGCCCTTCAGGCCGTCCGTCCTTCCATCCATCTTTCGGTTTTTCCATTCTTCGTTAGCACGATAGCATTCTAACGAACGAAGGTATTCGCTTCAAATTTTTCACAGATCGCCTAATGGGCCATTTCGTTTCAAATTTTGATACTTCTCCCATATAAACCGACCTTCCGATTTAACACTGAAATTCCTTAATTTTTGCGCCATTTGGTTGGTGAAAATAGGGCCTTTATCATTGGTTTGTTTTCCCGCGAAAGAAAAATTTCTATAGATTTTTTCAAATCATTGCAGAAGGTCAAAAATGTAACCCTGTTTTGCACTTGGCAAAATTTTATTAGCTTGTTGTCTAGTTTTTTTTTTTTTCTATTAACAAAATTTCGGGTTTTGTTTTCTTTTTCGTCATGTCTTTGGGCTGCGCATGAGCACACAAATATTCGGCTCCGTTGCGCTTTAATTGACGCTGTTAGCCGCTGCTGCTCAGTTGGGGAGCTGTAGCAGCGGCAGATGCTATCGCATGTAGACTTGACACTTTGTAGCAGATGAATGTTAATTTTTATCGATTCAATGAGTAAAAATTCAAGGTCATAACTCCCAAAGAAAAAAAAAAAAAAAACAACAACAGCTAACGTCTGTCTCTAGGGTCTTCCCTCCAATAATAATTTATGGAGCTGCTGGTTTTTGTTGATCTCAGTTTTTTCGTTAGCATGCATAAATAAATTAATTTGTTTGGAAAACAAATTAATAGATGCCATATGTCTTCAATGGTCGACCAGGTGTAATAAAATGTTTGGGTACATATCTCAACACCTCTTCTTAGCATGACTCTGGTCATGTACGACTGCTATTTTGGATAACACATCAATAAAATGCAAATATTTTGAGAATTAAATGTGGAGTATTTCTGGGTTGTAAATCACTCGATAGTGGAACTAAAACTGTAGTTTGCTTTTAGAAATGCTAATTAATTGTCTTATGCCATAGATATAGCCTTTTGGCGTTGGAACTTTGCTAGTGGGTTTCTTTGCATTCCACATTTTCTTTTGTCTTGAGGCTCTTTGAGGCTATAACTTTGTGTGGCACGGCATCCACAGCTTAGCTCAGCGATTTACGATTTCCTCGTTGGATAGAAAATTTTCGCATTTACCATAAATTCACTTTATCGCAATTCCGGTTTATTTGTTTGTAATGTTTTATTCATTCAGCGGCTCACTCAACCCTGCCGTCAATCGTCTCCCATTTGTTTCGTATGCCATGCCTTATGGTGTTTACTTAATTATACCCTCCACCATAGGATAGGGGTATACTAATTTCGTCATTCTGTTTGTAACACCTCAAAATATGCGTCTAAGACCCCATAAGGTATATATATTCTTGGTCTTCATGTCATTTTAAGGCGATCTAGCCATGTCCGTCCATGTTTTGATATAGCTGCCATATAAACCGATCTTGGGTCTTGACTTCTTGAGCCCCTAGAGGGAGCATTTCTTATCCGATTTTACTGAAGTTTTGCAGTGTGAAGTTTTGGGTAGCACTTCCAACAACTACGCTGTGTAAGGTTTAAACAGGTCCATGTTTTGATATAGCTGCCATATCAACCGATCTTGGATCTTGACTTCTAGAGCCTCTAGAGGGTGGAATTCTCGTCCGATTGAACTCAAATTTGGCACGTAGTGTTTTGATATCATTTTCAACAACTAAATCGGTTTATAATCTGGTATAGCTGTCATAAAAACCGATCTTGGATCTTGACTTCTTGAGCCAATAGAGCACTCAATTCTCATCTGATTTGGCTGAAATTTTGCATGAGGTGTTTTGTTATGCCATCCAATAACTGTGCTAAGTATGGCGTAAGTCGGTATAGAACCTGATAGAGCTGTCATATAAACCGATCTGGGATCTTGACTTCTTGAACCTCTAGAAGGCGCAATTCTCATCCGATTAGGCTGAAATTTTGTACAACGGCTTCTTTCATGACCTTCAACATACGTGTCTATTATGGTCTGAATTGATCAATGGCTTGATACAGCTCCCATATCCCGATTTTGCTTCTGGAGCCCCTACAAGGCGCAATTTTTATCCGAATGAACTGAAATGTTACACTATGACTTCTACAATGTTCAGCATTCATTTATGGTCCGAATCGGACTATAACTTGATATAGCTCCAATGGCATAACAGTTCTTATTCAATATTCTATGTCTGTCTAAAAAGAGATACCGCGCATAGAAGTCGACAAATGCGATCCATGGTGTAGGGTATATAAGATTCGGCCCGGCCGAACTTATTTTTTTTAATTGTTTTTTTTTTTGTATTGTGTTTTTGTGGCAGATCTGTTTCTTCTTCTTCTCCTTTCGTTGCTAATTTAAAATTGTTTTTATTTTTTTTTTTGCTTTTGCATATAACTCGAGTTTGAAATAAAAAAGTTAATTAAATCTGTGTTGGTTTATTTCTTTTTGTATCATTTGTGTGGACAAGTATGCAAAACATCACTGCCGTTTGGTGTTTTTTTGTTATGAAACACTTTTTGTAGCCGGCACCTGAATAACAACTATCTTCCTTTTGCCGGATTTGGTTAAAAGTTAATTATTATTGTGGGTGATTTTGTTGGCTTTTGTTTTTTTTTTTTAAGAATCACTTCTAAGAATTCATTGGCTTACAATGATTGAAGTCAGCTAATGGAAGTTTAATGATAAAAGTTAATTAATTGGTGTATGTGTTTGGTCTATAGAAGGAAATATTGGGTTGCCCAAAAAGTAATTGCGGATTTTTTATATAGTTCACAGCTTGTGACTCCTAGGCACTAGGAAATTTTGCACAAATACTTTTTATTAGTGTAAGTCGGTTGGGGTTGTAAATGGGCCAAATTGGTCCATGTTTTGATATAGCTGCCATATAAACCGATCTGGGATCTTGACCTCTTGAGCCTCTAGAGGGCGCAATTCTCATCCGAATTGATGAAATTTTGCACGCAGTGTTTTGCTGTTACTTACAACAGCTGTGCTAAGTATGGTTCAAATCGGTTCATAAACTGGTATAGCTGCCATATAAACCGATCTTGGATCTAGACTTCTTGAGGTACTAGAGGGCGCTATTCTTATCCGATGTGGCTGTAATTTTGCATGTGGTGTTTTGCTGTTTGTTTTTTGACTGTGCTAAGTATGGTTCAAATCGGTTCATAAACTGGTATAGCTGCCATATAAACCGATCTTGGATCTAGACTTATTCAGCCACTAGAGGGCGCAATTCTTATCCGATTTGGCTGTAATTTTGCATGTGGTGTTTTGCTGTTTGTTTTTTTACTGTGCTAAGTATGGTTCAAATCGGTTGATAAACTGGTATAGCTGCCATATAAACCGATCTTGCGTCTTGACTTCTTCAGTCACTAGAGGGCGCAATACTTATCCGATGTGGCTGTAATTTTGCACGTGTTGTTTTGCTGTTACTTACAACAGCTGTGCTTAGTATGGTTCAAATCGGTTGATAAACTGGTATAGCTGCCATATAAACCGATCTTGGATCTTGACTTCTTGAGCCACTAGAGGGCGCTATTCTTATCCGATGTGGCTGTAATTTCGCACGTGTCGTTTTGCTGTTACTTCTAACAACTGCGCTTAGTATGGTTCAAATCGGTTGATAAACTGCTATAGCTGCCATATAAACCGATATGGGATCTTGATTTCTTGAGCCTCTAGAGGGCGCAATTTTCATCCGATTTGGCAGAAATTTTGTACAACGGCTTCTCCGATGACCTTTAACGTACATGTTCAATATGGTCTGAATCGATCTATAGCTTGATAGAGCTCCCATATGAACCGATCTACCGATTTTGCTTCTTGAGCCCCTACAAGGCGCAATTCTTATCCGAATGAACTGAAATATTACACAAAGACTTCTACAATGTTCAGCATGCTATTCATTTATGGTTCGAATCGGAATATAACTTGATATAGCTCCAATAGCATAACAGTTCTTTTTCATTATTCTTTGTTTGCCTATAAGAGATACCGCGCAAAGAACTCGACAAATGCTATTAATGGTGGAGGGTATATAAGATTTGGCCCGGCCGAACTTAGCATGCTCTTACTTGTTATACCATACACCATTAATGTGGTACAGGGTATTATAACTTAGTGCATCTGTTTGTAACACCCGACTGATCGACCGACCGATCGACTCAGAATCTCTTTCTGATTCGATTTAGCTATGTCCTTCTGTCTGTACAGGTCCCAATTTTCATCCGATCGTCTTTAAATTTGGTATGGGCATGTTTTTCGGCCTAGAGACAAAGCCTATTGAAATTGGAAAAAGTCGGTTCAGATTTAGGTATAGCTCTCATATATATTTTCGTCCGATTTTGAGAAATATTGCAATAGAGAGTTACTTTGTAAACCGATTCGCTCGAAATTTGGCAGGAAGGATTTTTTTATGACTCTCGATATTAGTGGTAAGTTTCATAGAAATCGGCCCAGATTTATATATAGCTGTCATATATATATATATCGCTCGATTTTCACTCCTAGAGTCACATAAAGCGGATTTATTGGCCCAACGCGCTCATTTGTTAACCGATTCTCTCGTAATTTGGCAGGAAAGATTTTCTTATGACTCTCGACATTGCTGGTGAATTTAATAGAAATTGGGCTAGATTTAGATATAGCTGTCATGTATGTATATCGCTCGATTTTCATTTCTAGAGCCGCTGCAAGGGCATTTTTTAAGCAATCTTGCCAAAATTTTGCACAACGCTTTTCTCGACGAGTACCACATGAGAAGTCTGAGAAGTTTGCTCGAAATCGGTTTAGAATTAGATATAGCTCCCATATATATGTTCGTCAAATTTTGGGTAATTTGCAACAACGTTGTCATTTGTGAACCGTAGTTTTTATAATTTGAACATATTTGCTCGAAATGTGATAGGGATTGTTTAATAACCCATCTGAAAACATCCGACGATGTCCATCAAAATTGTTTCAGAATTAGACATAGCTCCCACTTTGTATCTAAAGGGTAGGTGTAGGGTGTTATAAAGTAGGCACCGTCCGATTTTTGTCGGACGGTGCCTACCATTTGAAAATTATAATGGGGTCCGCCCATTAAAGTTTGGATGTTAGATCTGCTTCATTCTCTTGGTGTTGGTGGTGGATTGGAGTAGCCAAACCCTTTGCACCGAAAGTGGATATGAGATTCATATTCTACTCCCAAAAACCAAATTTTGAGCTATATATTGCTATAATTTAACCAAACAAACAAACTTACAAACAGACAACGCGTACTCTGTTTCTGGCTCAATAGGTACGTAAATAAGCGGAACTGTCGATTTTGGAGTGAAGATCAGCCAGAAGCATTTCAAGAGCTACCAATGCATCCCGAAAAAATCACAGTTTAGTGGGGTTTATGGGCGAGTGCCACCATTGGACCGTACTTCTTCAAAGATAATGCGAATCGTAATGTAACTGTGAATGGTGAGCGCTGCCATGAGATGATATCCAACTTATTTTTGCCCAAAATGCAAGAGCTTCACTTGCATGACATGAGATTTCAACAAGACGCTGCCATATGCCACACAACACACGTTACAATGGACTTATTGGAAGGCGAGTTCACGTTCGGAACCGACCAATTGCGATTTAACGCCTTCAGGCTATTTTTGGTGAGGCTATGTTAAAGCTCATGTCTATACAAACAAACCCGCTTCAATTTACGTATTGGAAGACAACATTGAAACATTTGTTCATGGGATGCTAGAGTATGCCAAGATTGGACTAAGCGGATGGACCATTTGAGGCACAGTCACGGTCAACATTTGCATGAAATGGTCTTCAAACATATACGGACCGTACTATCGATTCAAATAAAGATTTCATGAATTTTTCTGAATTTTATGTTTTTTTTTTAATTTTTCCTATTCCTATTCCTATTTTCTATTTTACTACCAAGTACCTTTTATTGCTGTCCTATTAGATTCTGATCGTCCTTCATACATTATTTTTAATGCCTTTTAATTTTTTGGTTGGTATAGGGAGCCCTTCGACATATCCTTTCATTTGAGTTTAATATATTCTTGTTCGTCCTACATGACCTTAGTGTTGTTTTAATTGCAAGGAGAGGGTCGCTTCGTCTCATGCTAAGACCCAAAGACAATTTATTTGAGTCCTTAATTGTCGCGACATACATGTCCTGTTGAGCGGCTGGACGGCAGGACGTTACCCAGATTCTTGAATCCTTATATCAACATTAGATTCGAACTCTACTGACATAGAACACATTATCCCGATCGAACTACACGTCCTATTGAAGGGTATTTAGTGGGCCGGTCCCAGAATCTCTCCCAAATGTGTATACCAGATTCGTAGTCATCTCCCAAAGGCCTTTCATTTGATATGCATTTTGTGACGTTGGACATTCGTGCCCGTTTCGGGGGTTTTGGGGTTAGGAAGGCCCCGTAGACGCCTTGGACTAAATTCTTATAACAGATGTGTACTAAACTTTCAAACACCTTTCATAGCCGTATTGTCCCAATCGGCAAATATGTCCTGTTGAGGGGTTGTGGAAGCACCTAAGGAATAAATTTTTACATCAGATTTTTGCTGCAATTTGAAATACCTTTCATTTGATATCTATATTGTCCCAATCGGTAAATATGTCCTGCGTGGTAGTTTTGGGGGGTGGGGAGGCTCCTCAGACACTAAGGAATACAATTTGTATGTCATATATGTACTCTACTTTTATATAACTTTAATTTGGTATGGGTACCGCCCAAAGCGGTTAAAGTGTCTTTTTGGGTGGGGGGGACCTCCCGACATTAAAGGTGACATTTTTATGCCAAGTTCGTACTCTACTTTAAATTACCTTTCATTTGATACCCATACTGTCCCAATCGATAAACCTGTCCGTTCGGGTGGGGCGTCCCCCCAGGTTTTTTGATACCAAAATTTTATACCAATTTCGTGTTTTTCGGTACTATAAGAAGGCAAGCGAAATTTCGCTTAAATCGGTGTACCTATCTCGGAGATCTGGAGTTTTTGAAAATGGTGGTATGGAGCAGGGTTCGACTCCTATACGGTTATCAAAATATTTAGTACTAACTATACCGTTTTTGAGTCTATACGGAAGAGACAAACAAACAAAGCGCAACAATTTCATTTTTATACCCACCACCTTAGGATGGAAGTATACTAATCTAGTCATTCCGTTTGTAACATCTCGGAATATTCATCTAAGACCCCATAAAGTATATATATTTTTGATCGTCTCGTCGTTCTGAGTCGATCTAGCCATGTCCGTCCGTTCGTCCGTCCGTCTATCGAAATCACGATAGCGGTTGAACGCGTAAAGCTAGCCGCTTGAAATTTTGCACAGATACTCAATATCGATATAGATCCTTGGGGATTGCAAATGGGCTATATCTCCAGATTTGACTTCTTGAGCACCTGGAATCCGTAATTTTTGTCCGATTTGGCTGAAATTTTGCATGTGGTTTTCCGTTATGATTTCCAACAACTGTGTCAACGACGGTCCAAATCGGTCTTTACTCTGATTTAGCTCCCATATAAGCCGATCTCACAACTTGATTTCATGAGCCCCTGGAAGCCGCAATTTTTTTTCTGTCTGGCTGAAATTTTACATGTAGTGTTTTGCTATGACTTTCATTAAACTGTGTCAAGTACGGTCCAAATCGGTCTATATCCTGATATAGCTTCGATATAAGCCAATCTCCCGATTATACTTCTTGTACCTCTAGAGGGCGTAAATTTATCCGATTTGGCTGAAATTTTACGCCGTGACTTTTTCTGTGACTTCTAATATACTTGCGTAGTATGGACTGAATCGGTCTGAAACCTGATATAGCTCCCATATTTCCCCATTATACGTCTTGAGCCGCTAGAGGGCGTAATTTATTGATTAAATAACTTTAAAAAAAATCATCATTTCTATTGAAAAGCCCTTGAATACGATACAAATAAAAACTAATATATTGTCATTTATTTGCACCAATTCAACTGGCGCTGCAAGAGGCTTTAACTCTCCCTCGCATCGTTATTTAATGATGCGGCAACACTTCCAACTTTTTCGCACGGCAAACATCTTGAGAAAAGTGTTGCTAATAATGAAGAGAAATGTGCGCAAGCGCCAAGACTTAAGCGCCAGCGTTTTGATTGAAAATGAAAGCCATAATGCTTATGGTTTTGCTTTTCTTTTGAAGAAAGTTACATTGGCAGAAAAATGTTATAATTTTTATTTTTCTTTTGCACAAAACTCCTTTTTTCTTCAATGAGATTTCTCATAGCATCATAAGAGGGATTAAATAGTTCACGTTATAAAATGAAATGCATTATGCTCAAATTGTCTACTTTAATGCTTGTTTAAATTCCTTAATGTAGACATGGTGTAGCATAATGCAACAGAGCGTGAAAATTATTCCACTATATGATGCCGTTAGTGGGATCTTAATGGCCTTGTTGACACCCTTACCACATAATAAATCAGCAAGGGGTGCAAACGTGGGTATAAGCTTGCCCACTCAGAGGGGCTTAAGTGAAACCGCACGTCTCAACTACGATTTAATCCAAAATGTTGATCTTAGATTAATTTCGTTTTGGTTCTTTAAGGAAATCCCCTCCTTTTTGTTTTTAATGATGTTCGAAGATAATATTTTATGCATACAATTATAGACTTTCATCTGTCCCAAATGTACGATTTTGAATAATATTCTGGTCACCCAAAATTTAAACTCAATTTGTACTGGTTACCAAATTTTGAGAGCTTTAGCTCACTCCGTTAAGAAAGTACCATCTAATACGTTTGAGTACCAATATATAGGAATAAAAGATATCTTCTAGTCGCCCAATATATTCTTTCAAATAGTACATTTTCTTCCACATGTCGTATTTTTGTCAAGACTGCTATAATGTTTGTCAAATTGCTTAATTTTAGCAGTCCCCATTCGCTGTTGGCGAAGATAAGTTATTTCGCACTTTTTGGTACCAAAATATACAAATTTAGTATGGATCATTTAGTCATCCATTATATATTTCCTTCTTGTACCTACATGTCGAATTCCAGACCTCTAGCTCCATCTATGCAGAACGTACGAAATGGTACCAATTTGGTACCAAAATGTACAAATTTTTAATAGAACATTTAGTCACCTATCGTATACATACCTAGATGCCAAATTTCAGATATTCAAAGAATCTATGAAGAAAGTACCAAGTGGGTACCAAATAGTACGAATTTTGTATACATCATTTAGTCATCCGTCATTTATTTCTTTAGTTGTACCTACATGCCAAATCTTGGACCTATAGCTCCAACTATAAAAAGTACCTTATAGTACTAATTTTGGTACCAAAATGTTTGAATTGTGAAATATAATTTCGACACCTTCATATATTTCTGAGTTTTACTTTCATGCCAAATTTCAGACCTTCAGACCATCTATGAGGAAGTACCAAGTGGTACCACTTTTGGTACCACATCCCTCATTTATTTCTTAGTCGTACCTACATGCGAAACTTCGGACTTCTAGCTCCAACTATAACGAAAGTACCAAATAGTACCAATTTTGATACCAAAGTGTTCGATTTTTGAACAAATCATTTAGTCGCTCATCATATATTTCTAAGTTTTTTACCTACATGCCAAATTTCAGACCTCCAGCTCCATCTGCACAGGAAGTACCAAATGGTAACAATATTGGTACCAAAATGTACGAATTGTAAAAAGATCATAGTCACCCATCATATTTGTCCTTGTTGTATGTATATACCAAATTTCAGACCTCTCACTCCATCTGTACAGAAAGTACCAAATGGTACCAAACGTACGTATTCTCCCGTTACCAGTTCTATTTTTCCATTCTTTCTTTCACCCTCATCCTTTGGCACCAGATGTCTTTTTCATATTTCAAAATGTCAAATTTCATATTACAAAATTCTACCTCTATCCATCCGACCTGCACAAAGTTCACCCATTTCGTATCTTGTTGGTACTTTTTTTAGTACCAAAATTCACAAATTTCCAATAACTCTTATAGTCACCCAGTTCAGTTTACAAAGAAAGTACCAAATAGTACCAATTTCGGTCCTAAACGTACTATTTCTCCCACGATCTTTCAAAATTGATTTTACTAAACCTTAATTATGTTATTGGGCTCTTTAATTTGAGCCCAATAACATAATTCTAGCCCTTTCCGTTCGCGCTGGGCTAGAATTCGTACTTTTTAGTACAAAAACGTAGGAATATCACCAAATCCAGCCTCATCCCATGCCTATAGCCCAAGACCTCGTGCAAAATTTCATGATTCTAGATTGAGCCGTTTAGGCTGGGCTACGGGTGGGACCCTCCCCCGTGTGGGATCCTCCCCCGTGTGGGATCCTCCCCCGTGTGGGATCCTCCCCCGGGTGGGATCCTCCCCCGGGTGGGATCCTCCCCGGGTGGGACCCTCCCCGGGTTGTGACCCTCCCCAGGTGGGACCCTCCCCGAGTGGGACCCTCCCTGAGTGGGACCCTCCCCGGGTGGGACCCTCCCCGGGTGGGACCCTCCCCGGGTGGGACCCTCCCCGGGTTGTGACCCTCCCCAGGTGGGACCCTCCCCGAGTGGGACCCTCCCCGGGTGGGACCCTCCCCCGAGTGGGACCCTCCCCCGAGTGGGACCCTCCCCCTTACCTCATTTTCAAAAAAGCCAGATTTCGGAGATGGGTGCACCGATTAAAGTGAGAGGACGTATGCCACCTTATGATACCCCAAAAACACGAAATTGGTAAAAAAAAATTTGGGTTAAACAGCCAAAACCCATCGGACGGACATGTTTACCGATTGGGACAATATGGGTATCAAACGAAAGGTATTTAAGAGTAGAGCACGTGCCTTTGGCCCAAGACCTCGTGCAAAATTTCGTGATTCTAGCTTGAGCCGTTTGAGCTGGACCACGGGGGGAGGGGGGGATCTCGAAGATGGCTACACCTATTAAATTAGCAAAAAAAAAAGGTGGGGTAAAATAACTTGGGGGACTCCCCACCCCAAAAAACCCACAGGACGGACATGTTTACCGACTGGGGCAATATGGGTATCAAACGAAAGGTATTTAAGAGTAGAGTACAGACTTGGTATACAAATTTCATCCAAAGTGTTCGGGGGGCCCCCACCCCCCAAAAAAAACCTACAACATAACTCTTTCACCGTTTTGGGCTATATGGGTATCAAATAACAGGTATTTAAAAGTAGAGTACAAATCTGACATAAAAATTTATTTCTTGGTGTCTAACGGGCCTCCGCACCCCCAAAACTTTACAGCAGGGCATATTTGCCAATTGGGACAATATGGATATCAAATAAAAGGTGTTAAGAAGTTATAGCATGTAATTATGTTATAAGAATTTGGTCCAAGGTGTCTTTGGGGCCTCCCCAACCCCAAAAACTCCCAAAACGGGCATGAATGTCCAACGTCCCAAAATGCGTATCAAATGACTGGTCTTTGGGAGTTGACTACGAATCCGGTATACACAGTTCGATTCTGGGTTTTATGAATGCGGAGTGTAGACTGAGGAGGATCTCCGACTAACTGTCACCAGTGCCATTCATCCTGGGAGGAATGAATGGAGGATGAATACTGTGCTTGAGATGAATGAGACCTTGATCTACACGGATGGCTCCAAGATGTACTCAGGGACTGGATTGGGGGTGTATTCTGATGCACTCAATATCAGTATGTCTCTGAGACTGCTGGACGAGGGAACAGTCTTTCAGGCAGAGGTCTTTGCCAATGCAGTGGCCGCAAGGGAAATTCTGGTAAGGCATTTACAGCCCTCGAAACTCAGATGTGGACGGAATGGCGGCGCTCAAGGCTTTAGGATCGAGGATGGTGAGGTTGAGATGTGTGACGGATTGTTTGGAGTCCCTAGATAGGCTCCGGGCCCACGATGTGAAGCTGACATGGGTTCCTGGACATGAGGGGATGAGAGGAACGAGAACTCCAGCAGGGGTTGATCTGCGCCGGGCGGACCAGTCACCGGTTTTGCCTACGTTCCATTTGTCGAGCTACTGAACACAGTAAAGGGGATAGCCAAGGCGGCGTCGGTGGCGAGTTGGGACTCGGTGGATGGTAGCCGAATTGCAAAGGCGCTATGGCCGGTCATCAACCGGAGGAGTACGAGATAGTTGCTGGCGTTCGATAAGAGCTCGATGAAAACCTTGCAGGGGTCATAATCGGACACTGTGCCATAGTCCGCATGGCGGTGAGCATGGGAATACAGCATAATGATTCCTGCAGGAGTTACCTCGATGAGGATGAAAAGGAGACTATTGACCACTTGCTGTGTTCATGTCCGAGTCTGCAGGGATGTAGGCGATGTCGCCAGGAGGGCTTCAACTGCGCCAGGCGGATCAGTCACCGGTCTTGTCTATGCTACATTTGTCGAACTACTTAACACAGTAGAGGGTATGGCCAGGGCGGCGTCGGTGACGAGGTAAGACTCGGTAGATGGTTGCCGGACTGTAAATGCGCTATGGCCGGTCATCGACCGGAGGAGGACGAGAGAGTTGCTGGCGTTCGATAAGAGGTCGATGAGTACTTTGACAGGGGTCATAACCAGACACTGTGCCATAGGCCGCATGGCGTCGCGCAGGGGAATACAGCACAATGACATCTGCAGGAGTTTCCTCGATTAGGATAAGGAGGAGACTATTGAGCACTTGCTGTATTGATGTCCGGGTATGCAGGCACGTAGGCTTTACTTTCTGGGGAGTCGTTTCTTCTGTAATCTGGGTGAACTTGCGAACGTACCTCTAGTAGGTCTCCTGAGATTTGTTGAAAGAACAGGTTGGTTCCAAAGGGGGGTGGGTGCCAAAAGCTCCGGCGTAGGTACATCCCTGCTTGCGTGGGGATGGGCGTTTCTCCAGCCCCGCTTGGGTACTCCATTCCTCCAGTCTTTCTTTTATTCGTGTATAACTTCTAGTATGAGGGATCACATCTTCTTTCACTTCCCTTTTGTTCTAGGGTATCACAATGCGCCAGACTGGCCTCCGAGTGAGCTTACCTTTGGTGGGAAACCCACTCGACTGAACCTAACCTTGTTTGTTAATAGTAAATCAAAAACATAAGTTTGATATTCTTATTAAGGTTCGGATATCTATGGGTGTCAGCTCCAAAACCCGTCAAAGGAAATATAAACCAATATTAACAATATGGGGCTCAAATGAAAGGAATTTGAGACTGGAGCATTAATCTGATATACCCCCAAAAATACCCGCATACCGGATCTATTGACCGACAACAGCAATGATATCCACATTGGGGCGAAATATCTGCAAGGTCGTACCAGCACCCCAAAACAGGACTTATTTCCTGACCGTGCCAATATAGGGCTCACACAAGAGAGAATAAGAGAGTGTAAGAAAGCGCAGCGGAGCGGGCCCTGTCCAGCAGCTTGTACAATATAACAATGAGTTTAAGCTTGAATCGGACTGCACTCACTGATATGAGAGAAGTTTGCCCCTGTTCCTTAGTCGAAGGTTCAAGGGCAAAATTTTCAAATTTTCAAAGTTTCAGAGATTTACAGTATTGAAAAACTTTTAAAAGACTCTCCTTTAAACACTGTTACATGCACAGAATCAAGTAAATGTTTCTCTTTTCTCTTTTTTTCAGCACCAATCAAGAAAATGGTAAGTCGCATAAATCTAAATCATATCTCGAAAATTTTTGATATTGTAGGCATTCCATATTTATAAAGGGATTTAAATTTGGTTGGCTTCTCGTATTATATTACCGTTGGCACCAGAAGTCAACAACAAATCTACTACATTTTTGGAATTTGCTTGAACTATGGCATGTAGTAGAACCATCATATAAAAATCCATCGCCTCCACAATTGAGTCAAATTTGTTTCAGCAACATTTTCGAGAATATTCAGCAACATTTTCGAGAATATTCTTAAGATTAACATTGACATTTCAGTCTAAAGAAATGTTTCATGTCATTCAAAAGACCGCTTCATTCTATTGTTTTGGTTTGTTTTTTTCATCTTAATGCGACAGGCTAATTAAGAAGTGAATATTGCTAATATTAATGAGCAGGCCAGATAATAAAATGTGGCTTTTGGTATTAAATTAAATCCACTCGTCATTTCAGCTAAGCTTAATATAAAACTGTCGTTTCATAAAACTATTGAATGCCAATCAACTCTTGACATACATTTAAAGTACCTAATTACATATAGATGTAGGATTATAATGAAAAGTTCTGGAAATTTATTTGATGCGGTAGTGAGATGAGTCAAAACTACTAAGCTAATCTGCTACACCACTTTGATGTGAACCAAAATCAAAAAAAAATTCTATAACTTTGAAAGGATAAAAACACTTTCAAATTTTTTATGGAAAATCATAGTCGCTACTGGGTCCAGGAATGAACCCATCGACGGTACCTTTTCATCACAAAATAAGTGCTGAGCTATGGATTGCTTGCCAAAACACTTATTAAAGGATAAAAACACTTTCAAATTTTTTATGGAAAATCATAGTCGCTACTGGGTCCAGGAATGAACCCATCGACGACGGTACCTTTTCATCACAAAATAAGTGCTGAGCTTTGGATTGCTTGCCAAAACACTTATTAAAGGCCGATTTTATCTTTCTTTGCGGATATGTTAGTTTCATAGCAAGTTTGGGTTATTCAATTCAATATTTTGTTAGAAATTCGAATACTGGCGAGAACATGAGAAACAAAATCCGATTGTATACTAACCTACACCTACCCTACAAGAGCAAAGTGGGATCTATGTCTAATTTTGAACCAATTTTGATGGAACTCGGAGGATGTTTTCGGATGGTTTATTAAACATTCCGTATCAAATTTCGAGCAAATATGTACTGTAATAACTGACAACATTATTGAGAATTATCTAAAATCGGTCGAACATATATATGGGATCTGCATCTAAATCTGAACCGATTTTGAACAATGTTCTTAGATATTGTGGTAGGCGTCGAGGAAACCATTGTACAACATTTTGGCAAGATTGGTCGATAAATGCGCTTGCTGTAGCTCTGGGAGTGAAAATCGGGTAATAAATATACATGAGAGCTATGTCTGAATCTGAACCGATTTCTATGAAATTCATCAGGAATATCGAGAGTCAAGAAAAAAATCCCTCCTGCCAAATTTCAAGAGAATCGGTTAATAAATGAGCATTTTATTGCAATATTTCTCAAAATCGGACAAACATATATATGGGAGCTATATTTAAATCTGAACCGATTTCGAGCAAACTTCTTAGCTGTTGTAATAGTTTTCGAGGAAATCGTTGTGCAAATTGTTGGCAAGATTGGTCGATAAATGAGCTTACTGTGGCTCAGGGAGTGAAAATCGGGCGATAAAAATATATGAGAGCTATATCTAAAACTGAACCGATTTCTATGAAATTCAATATTAATGTCGAGAGTCAAGAGAAAATCCCTCCTGCCAAATTTCGATAGAATCGGTTAACAAATGAGCACTTTATTGCAAAATTTCTCAAAATCGGACAAACATATATATGGGAGTTATATCTAAATCTGAACCGATTTTGAGCAAACTTCTCAGGCATTGTGGTAGTCGTCAAAAAAAGCGTTGTGCAAAATGTTGGCAAAATTGTTCAATAAATGCGCTTGCAGTGGCTCTGGGAGTGAAAATCGGACGATAAATATATATGAGAGCTATATCTAAAACTGAACCGATTTCTGTGAAATTCAATATTAAAGTCGAGAGTCAAGATAAAAAGCCCTCCTGCCAAATTTCGAGAGAATCGGTTAACAAATGAGCACTTTATTGCAAAATTTCTCAAAATCGGACAAACATATATATTGGAGTTATATCTAAATCTGAACAGATTTCGACCAAACTTCATAGACATTGTGATAGTCGTCGAGGAAAGCGTTGTGCAAAATGTTGGCAAAATTGGTCAATAAATGCGCTTGCAGTAGCTCTAGAAGTGAAAATCGGGCAGTATATATATACCCAGCGGCGGAAAACAGTAGCTCTTCCCTAAAATTCTAACGAAAGTTGGCCTTACAAGACAGCTTATACACATTCGCACTCAACTTCTAGCATCTTGCATTATAGAAGACCTAAATGTTAGCATTTTGTGAGCCAATGAAATTGCCACTAGTCATTCCATGACAACTTCTGTCTCAACATTTGTCTCTTTACTTAGATTTTTACACCCTACACCACTGTGGTAAGAATATTTTGACTTTGTCCATTTGTTTCCACTCTTAGAAGCAGAGTGCTAGACTCCCATTGATACGCTTAGAAACTCTTTCTGATTCGATTTAGATATGTCTGTCTGTCGAAATCACGATAGCGTTTGAACAAACAAAGATATCCGCTTGAAATTTTTCAACGCTTCTTATCAGTGTAGGTCGTTGGGGATTGGAATTTTTTCCATATCGGTTCAAATTTGGATATAGGCCCCATATAAACCGATCCCCATTTTTGACTTATTGAGCTCCTAGAGGCCTCAATTTTCATCAGAATTGTCTAACATTTGCGTAAGTACTTCAATTTTGACTTCCAAAATTTGTGCTATGTGCGACCGGAATCGGTCTTAATACAGATATAGCCCCCATATTGACCGAATCCCGGATTTTACTTTTTTACCACTATATACTGATATAGTCCCCATATTAACCGACTCGAGGATTTGACTCTTAAGCACTTAGAAGCCGCAATTTTCACTTGAATCGGCAGAAATTTGGCACAACGACTTCTGTTCCGACTTCCAAAATCTGTACCATATATGATCCGAATCGGTCTATATACCGATATAGCCACATACATACATCAACCCTCAATTTTCCCTCATTTGGCTGAAATTTTGCACAAAGTCTACAGTGTACAGTCTAGTACAGTCCAGCTTCTGTGCCTAGTATGGTCTGTATTGTTCTACACACTCATAGGAGAAAGTTTGCTGAAAATAGCAAACACTGTCTGCTGAATATTATAAGTTAAGTTTGTTGCTATTACAGCAATTTCAGAGCAGCAGGCTGACAGCTGTAAAGTCTGTTCTGAAAATGGCTGCTGCTTAATTATGAAGAGGATCTGAGCAGAAACAAGTAAAAGCATGCTAAATTCGGCCGGACCAAATTTTATATACCCACCACCATGGATCGCATTTGTCGAGTTTTATTTCCGGTATCTCTTTTTAGGCAAACAAAGGATAAAAAATAAAAAAAGAATTGCTATGCTATTGGAGCTATACCAAGTTGTGATCCGATTCGGACAATAATTGAATTGAATGTTGGAGACCATAGTAGAAGTCACTGCCAAATTTCAGCCAAATCAAATAAGAATTGCGCTCTTTAGGGGTTCAAGAAGTGAAATCGGGAGATCGGTTTACAGGAAAGCTGTATTAGTCTATCGACCGATTCAGACCATATTTGACACATATGTTGAAGGCCATGGTAGAAGCCGTTGTTCAAAATTTCAACCAAATCGGATAATAATTGCGCCCTCTAGAGGCTCAAGAAGTCAAAATCCCATATCGGTTTATATGGCAGCTATATGAGGTTATTCGCGGATTTGAACCCTATTTGGCACAGTTGTTGGAAGTTATAATGAAACACGTCGTGCATAATTTCAACATCGGTCAAGAGCCTGATATAGGTCCCATAAAAACCGCTCACTCGATTTGACTTCTTGAGCCCATACAAGCCGCAATTTTTGTCCGATTTGGCTGAATTTTTGCACGTAGTATTCTGTTATGACTTCTAACAACTGTGGCATGTAAGGTCAAAATTGGTCTATTATCTGATATAGCTCCCATATAAACCGATCTCCCGATTTGACTTCTTGAGCCCCTGGAAGCCGCAATTTTTGTCTGATTTGGCTAAAATTTTGCATGCGGTGTTCTGTTATGAATTCTAACAACTGTGTTAAGCACGGTCCACATCGGTCTTTGACCTGATATAGCTCCCATATAAACCGATCTCCCGATTTGACTTCTTGAGCCCTTACAAGCCGTAATTTCTGTCTGATTTGGCTAAAATTTTGCATGCGGTGTTCTGTTATGACTTCCAAAAACTGTGTTAAGCACGGTCCACATCGGTCTATGATCTGATATAGCTCCCATATAAACCGATCTCCAGATTTGACTTCTTGAGACCTTACAAGCCGTAATTTTTGTCTGACTTGGCTAAAATTTTGCATGCGGTGTTCTGTTATGACTTCCAACAACTGTGTTAAGCACGGTCCACATCGGTCTATGACCTGATATAGCTCCCATATAAACCGATCAACCTGAATTGACTTCTTGAGCCCTTACAAGCCACAATTTTTGTCCGATTTGGATGCAATTTTGCATATAGTATTCTGTTATAACTTCCAACAACTGTGCCAAGTACGGTTCAAGTCGGTCTATAACGTGATATAGCTCCCATATAAACCGATATCCCGATTTGACTTCTAGAGCTCTTACAAGCCGCAATTTTTGCCCGTTTTGGCTGAAATTTTGCATTCTAACAACTGTGTTAAGCACGGTCCACATCGGTCTTTGACCTGATATAGCTCCCATATAAACCGATCTCCCGATTTGACTTCTTGAGCCCTTACAAGCCGTAATTTCTGTCTGATTTGGCTAAAATTTTGCATGCGGTGTTCTGTTATGACTTCCAAAAACTGTGTTAAGCACGGTCCACATCGGTCTATGATCTGATATAGCTCCCATATAAACCGATCTCCAGATTTGACTTCTTGAGCCCTTACAAGCCGTAATTTTTGTCTGACTTGGCTAAAATTTTGCATGCGGTGTTCTGTTATGACTTCCAACAACTGTGTTAAGCACGGTCCACATCGGTCTATGACCTGATATAGCTCCCATATAAACCGATCTCCCGATTTGACTTCTTGAGCCCTTACAAGCCGTAATTTTTGTCTGACTTGGCTAAAATTTTGCATGCGGTGTTCTGTTATGACTTCCAACAACTGTGCCAAGTACGGTTCAAGTCGGTCTATAACGTGATATAGCTCCCATATAAACCGATATCCCGATTTGACTTCTAGAGCTCTTACAAGCCGCAATTTTTGCCCGTTTTGGCTGAAATTTTGCACGTAGTGTTCTGTTATGACTTCCAACAGCTGTGGTATGTAAGGTCAAAATCGGTCTATAATCTGATATAGCTCCCATATAAACCGATCGCTCGATTTGATATCTTGAGCTCCTGGAAGCCGCAATTTTTGTCCGCTTTGACTGAAATTTTGCAAGTGATGTTTTTTTATGACTTCCAACAACTGTGGTAAGTACTGGCCAAATCGGTCAGGAACCTGATATAGCTCCCATATAAACCGATCTCCCGATTTGACTTCTTGGGCCCTTAAAACCCACAATTTTTGTTCGATTTGGCTGATATTTAGCAGGTAGTGTTCTGTTATGACTTCCAACAACTGTGTTATGCATGGTCCACATCAGTCTATAACCTGATAAAGCTCCCATAAAGACCTATCTCCCGATTTGACCCAAGAAGCCGCAATTTTTGTCCGATTTGGCTGAAATTTTGTACATGGTGTTTTGCTATGACTATCAACAACAGTGCCAAGTGAGGTCCAAATCGGTCTATAACCTGATATAGCTTCCATATAAACCGATCGCCCGATTTGACTTCTTGAACCCTACAAGCCGAAATTTTTATCCGATTTGGCTGAAATTTTTTGACTTCCAACAATTGTGCCAAATACGGTCCAAAACGGTCAAGGACCTGATATAGCTCCCATATAGACCGATTTCCTGATTTGACATCTTGAGCCCCTGGAGGCCGCAATTTTTGTCCGATTTGGCTGAAATTTTGGGTGTAGTGCTCCGTTATGACATCCAACAACTGTGCCAAGTACGGTCCCAAGCGGTGTGTAACCTGATATAGCTCCCGTATAAACCGCTCAGCCGATTTGACTTCTTGAGCCCTTACAAGCCACAATTTTTGTCTGATTTGGCTAACTGAATATTTGACTGTCCATGTTTGCGAAACATTTATGGTTTTAAAATATGAAATAGCCAAAAAATTAATTTCATAAAAATTTTGTAGGTTATTGGCTACTTTCGCATAACAAAATTTATGAAAATCTTTTTTTTATGGCAGCCAGTGTTGTATAATTGATTATTTAATTCATTTGTGAGTGAAATAACGGCACTTTTAATTCGCTCTAGTAGTCCTGCCTTTTGCAATTAGACCCAACAAAAAAATTATTAGATTTGTAGCGGCAAAAGTAGGGAGATAATCTTGAAAAAGACAGAAATCTACCAAAAACAAAAACTATTTCAGTTTTTCTTTGCATTTGTTGTTGTTATTTTGTATTTTCTGTAATGATATGCTTGGAATATTTTGCAAGTTGCGTGCTACTGCCTCCATCAACTGCATAAATGGAGGAGGCTGATGGTGATGATGATGACGAGGGTTTAAACAACCAGAAAAACAATTTTGAAATATTTTTTAAGGCATTTATACATAAAATTATACACTGCAATGGGTTGCTTTCGCAAAAATCCAAAAAACTAAAGAGACTACAAAGAAAAAATCAAAACGAAAGAAAAACACAAAAACCTAGACATTTTGCATGTTGCAATTGCAGCAACCCGAAAAAGAGCAATAAACTAGACAACATGGAGGGGCACAAAAGGCACAAAAAAAGACTAACTAAACGCCAAAGACATAATGTAACCCACAAAAGAAAAGTGAGATGAGGCGAAAGAAAACTTACCTTAAAATTGAAGAAGAAGTAAAGAAAAAGCAAGCTTAACAATAAATGCAAGGTAATCCACAAAATTCGGCTAGGCAGGGTGTTAATCCAAGGAACAAAACGCAAAAAACTAGAGAAAATGATTTCGGTTTAGTTTAACTGATAAGACTTTTAAAAATTTTAATTTCGAAAAAATTAAACATAAACTCATTTACAGCACGATTTCCTCTTATTTTTCTCTCTCTCTCGCTTTTTGCAATGATTGTTGTAATTTTTTTTTCGTAGGATAAAAGAAAATATCGTTAAAGAAAACAACGAAAACTGCGAAAATTGTTAAAAGGTAAAATGGCGAGAAAAATATTAAACACTCTCAGACCCACTCGCGCTTGCGCATGCGTATAAAAATAGACAACGAAATATTCAGACAGACACTTGTCATACAACAGATTTTTTTCTATAATTTTCTTAAAAATTTTTAATTCAAATTTTTTCAATCACTTTTTCATTTTTTTTGTAACATCTTTTTTTTTCTTGTTTCTCTCTTTTTTCTTAAATTTTTTATATCATTAATTAAACTAACTTTTTTTGGAATTTTTCTTATTTCAAGTTGGTTGGTTGTTTTTTGATTGATAAAATTTAGTTGGTTTTTTCCACCAATCAAATATTGGGGATTGCTTTCGTTTACAATGCGCAGACGTTTTGAAAAAAACCGTTCACTTGACTGCTCATTTGCAGACTAACTTTGTCGCTTTGTTGGCCAACTTCTTGTTGGCTCATAGACTCTGCTGCTTCACTGCAGCAGAGCTGGTAGCATTGACTTCTCTGTCGACTTCTTCTCATGGTTAACCACCCAAAGTCTCGTAGCGCTTCGATTTGAGAGAGCAAAAATGAAAATTATTATGCATTGCAATGCACTGCGTGGGGCTGTAGTTTAATTTGTAAAAAGACAGTGGGTTCAAAAGAACAATCAATTAATTATAAATCTTATGATTTTTTAAATGCTACTAAATAGCAGCAGATACCCGCTGTTCAGGCCAATTTGGCCGATTCAGACCGTACTTGGCACAGTTATTGGAAATCATAATGGAGCACCATATGCAAAATTTCAGTTAAATCGCACAAAAATTGCGGTTTCCAGAGGCTCAAGAAGTCAAATCGGAAGGGGGGTTTATATGGGAGCTATATCAGGTTGTAGATCGATTCGGACCGTACTTGGCACAGTTGTTGAACCGAACACCACATTCAAAATTTCAGTCAAATTATACAAAAATTGCGGCTTGTAAGGGCTCAAGAAGTCAAATCGAGAGATCGGTTTATATGGGAGCTATATCAAGTTATAGACCGATTCGGACCGTATTTTGCGCAGTTGTTGGAAGTGTTCACAGAACACTACATGACAAATTCAGTCAAATTGGACAAAAATTGCGGCATTTAAGGGCCCAAGAAGTAAAATCGGGAGATCGGTTAATATGGACAAAAATTGCGGCTTGTAAGGGTCCAAGAAATAAAATCGGGAGATCGGTTTATATGGGACCTATATCAGGTTCTTGACCGATTTGGACCGTACTTTGCGCATTTGTTGGAAGTCTCCATAGAAAACTACATACAAAATTTCAGCCAAATCGGACAAATATTACGGCTTGTAAGGGTCAAAGAAGTAAAATCGGGAGATCGGTTTATATGGGAGCTATATCAGGTTATAGAACGATTTGGACCGTACTTGGCACAGTTGTTGAAAGTCATAACGAAACACCACATGCACAATTTCAGCGAATTAGGACAAAAATTGCGTCTTGTAAGGGCTTAAGAAGTCAAATCAAGAGATCGGTTTGGGGCTTCTAGGGACTTAAAAGGCAAATCAGGAGATTGGTTGTAGACCGATTCGTACTTGGCACTGTTGTTCGAAGTCATAATGGAACACCACATGCAAAATTTCAATCAAATCGGAAAAAAATTGCGGCTTGTAAGGGCTGAAGAAGTCAAGTCGGCAGATCAGTTTATATAGGAGCTATATAAGGTTATAGACCAATTTAGAAAGTACTTGGGACAATTTTTGGAAGTCACAGCAGAACACTACCTGCAAAATTTCAGCCAAATCGGACAAAAATTGCAGTTTACAGGGGCTCAATAAATCAAATCGGAAGATCGGTTTACATGGAAGCTATATCAGGTTCTTAACCGATTTGGACCGTACACAGTTGTTAAGAGTCATAACAGAACACTATGAGCAACATTTCTGCCAAATCGGATTAAAATTTCGGCTCTTAAGAGCTTAAGAAGTCAAATCGGGAGATCGGTTCATATGGCAGCTATATCAGGTTGTAGACCGATTTGGACCGTACTTGAACTTGCGGCTTGTAAGGGCTCAAGAAGTCAAATCGGGAGATCGGTTTTCAACAACATAGTAACTAATATAACAGTTTGACAAACTGTTATATGATATTGCATATTAGTAATTTAAAGGAAATCGACTGACATTAATTAATATCAGATATTTTCCTTTTCATTACTATTACGCAATATCATATAACAGTTTACCAAACTGTTATATTAGTTTAAATTTTTATACCCTCCACCATAGGATGGGGTATAATAATTTCGTCATTCTGTTTGTAACACCTCGAAATATGGGACTGAGACCCCATAAAGTATATATATTCTTGATCGTCATGTCATTTGAAGTCGATCTAGCCATGTCCCTCCGTCTGTCCGTCCGTCCGTTCGTCCATCTGTCTGTCCGTCCGTTCGTCCGTCTGTCTGTCGAAAGCACGCTAACTTTCGAAGGAGTAGAGCTAGCCGCTTGAAACTTTGCACAAATACTTTCTATTGGTGTAGGTCGGTTCGGATTGTCAATGGGTCGGTTCATGTTTTGATATAGCTGCCATATAAACCGATCTTGGGTCTTGACTTCTTGAGCCTCTAGCGGGCGCAATTCTCTTCCGATTAGACTGACATTTTGCATGTGGTGTTTTGGTATCACTTCCAACAACTGCGCTAAATATGGTTCAAATCGCTCCATGTTTTGATATAGCTGCCATATAAACCGATCTTGGGTCTTGACTTCTTAAGCCTCTAGAGGGCGCTATTCTCGTTCGATTTGACTGAAATTGTGCACGTGGTGTTTTGCTATCACTGTGTTAAGTATGATTCACATTAGTTCATAATCTGACATAGCTGCCATATAAACCGATCTGGGATCTTGACTTCTTGAGCCAATAGAGCGGGCAATTTTCATCCGATTTGGAAGACATTTTCTACAAAGGCTTCTTCCATGACCTTCAGTCTACGTGTCAAATATGGTCTGAATCGCTTTATAGCTTGATACAGCTCCCATATAAACCGATCTCCCAATTTTGCTTCTTGAGCCCCTACAAGGCGCAATTCTTATCCAAATGAACTGAAATATTACACAATGACTTCTACAATGTTCAGCATTCATTTATGGTCCGAATCGGACTATAACTTGATATAGCTCCAATAGCATAACAATACTCATTCAATATTCTTTGTTTGCCTTAAAAGAGATATTGCGCATAGAACTCGACAAATGCGATCCATTGGTGGAGGGTATATATGATTCGGCCCGGCCGAACTTAGCACTCTCTTACTCGTTTTGAATATTAAATTATATCAAATGTTTAAATCATTTCACTTAACTTTTTATACCCACCACCCAAGGATGGGGGTATATTCATTTTGTCATTCCGTTTGCAACACATCGAAATATCCATTTCCGACCCTAGAAAGTGTATATATTCTTGATCGTCGTAAAAATCTAAGACGATCTAGCCATGTCCGTCCGTCCGCCTGTCTGTTGAAATCACGCTACAGTCTTTAAACATAGAGATATTGGGCTGAAACTTTGCACAGATTCTTTGTTTTGTCCATAAGCAGGTTAAGTTCGAAGATAGGCTATATTGGAATATATCTCGATATAGCCACCATATAGACCGATGCGCCGATTTAGGGTCTTAGGCCCATAAAAGCCACATTTATTATCCGATTTTGCTGAAATTGGGGATAGTGAGTTGTGTTAGGCCACTCAACATACTTCTTTAGTTTGGCCCAGATCGGTTCAGATTTGGTTAAAGCTGTCATATAGACCGATCTCTCGATTTAAGGTCTTGCGCCCATAAAAGGCGCATTTATTGTCCGATGTCGCCAAAATTTGGTACAGTGAGTTGTGTTCGAGCCTTAGACATCTCCCTGCAATCTGGCCCGGATCGGTTCATATTTGCATATAGCTGCCATATAGACCGATCTCTCAATTTAAGGTCTTGGGCCCACAAAAGTCGCATTTGTTGTCCGATTTAGCCAAATTTTGAGACAGTGAGTTGTGTTGGGCCCTTCGACATCCTTCTTCACTTTGGGTCAGATCGGTTTAGATTTGGATATAGCTGTCATATAGACCGATCTCTCGATTTAAGGTCTTGGGCCCTTAAATGGCTCATTTATTGTCCGATTTAGCCAAAATTTGGACCAGTGAGTTGTTTTCGGTCTTTTGACATCCTTTTTTAATTTGGCCCAGATCGGTCTAGATTTGGATATAGCTGTCATATAGACCGATCTCTCGATTTAAAGTCTTGGCCCCATAAAAGGCGCATTTATAATCCTATTTCGCTGAAATTTAATACAGTGACTTATGTTAAGCTTTTCGAAATCCGTGTCGTATATGATTCAGATCGGTCTATATTTGGGTTTTTAGCCCAAATCGGACCATATTTTGATATAGCTGCTATGGGGGCATAAATTATGCATTTTTCACTGGATTATGACGAAAGGTGGTTTACTTATATACCCTAAGTGGTGGATATCCAAAGTTCGGCCCAGCCGAACTTAACGGCTTTTTATTTGTTATACCCTACACCACCACTGTAATACAGGGTATTATAGATTTGTGCATTTGTTTGCAACGCTAAGAAGGAGAAGATCTAGACCCATTAATAAGTGAACCGATCGACTCTGAATCACTTTCTGATTCGATTTAGCCTTTTTTGCCCCAAGGACAAACGCTAATGATTTTGAAAAAAAAATCGGTTCAGGTTTAGATATAGCTCCCACATATATTTTTCATCCGATGTGGCATTTTAAGGCTGTAGGAGCCACAATTTGCGTCCGATCCTTTCAAAATTTGCCACGAAATAGTTTTTTTTAATGATCCAAAATGCTTGTAAAATTTTATTGAAATCGGTCCAGATTAAGATATAGATCCCATATATATCTTTCATCCGATATGCCCTTTTAAAGCTGTAGGGGCCACAATTTTGGTGCGATCTCTAGCAAATTTGGCACGAAGTGCTTTTTGTGATGTCCCAATATGTGTGCAAATTTTCATTTAAATCTGTTCAGATTTAGATATAGCTTTCATATATATTTTTCATCCGATTTGACCTATTAAGGCTGTAGAAGGCACAATTTTGGTCCGATCTTTATAAAATTTGGCACGAAGTTCTTTTTATGACGTCCCAATATATGTGCAAAATTTCATCATAATCGGATCAGATTTATATATATCTTTCATATATATATTTCATCCGATATAGTCATTTAAGGCTGTAGCAGGCACAATTTTAGTCCGATCTTTACAAAATTTGGCTTGGAGCGTTTTTTTCAACGTCTTCATATGTGTGCAAAGTTCCATAAAAATCGGTCAAGATTTAGATATAGCCCCCATATATATTTTTCATCCGATATGGCCTTTTAAGGCTGTAGAAGCCACAATTTTGGTCCGATCTTTACAAAATTTGACATGAGCCGTTTTTTTCAACGTCCTGATATGTGAGCAAGGTTTCATAAAAATCGGTCCAGATTTAGATATAGCCCCCATATATATTTATCATCCGATATGGCCTTTTAAGGCTGCAAAAGCCACAATTTTGGTCGGATCTCTACAAAACTTTTCATGAGATGGTTTAATTGACATCCCAATACGTGCGCAAAATTTCGTCGAAATCGATTTAGATAAAACTCCCACAAAAAAATAAACTTTATGTAGAAGCCTAAATTTTCGTACCATCGTATATTTCAATAGGGATGCAAAATTAAAGTCTGACTAAATTTTGATATAAGTGCTATCTATTAAAAGTGTTACGTATACTCCGCCTCTTTTGCTCCGCCCACTTTTGCCTTTCCTTACTGGTTTAAGTTCATTTTTATCCCTATGCGGGTAAATTAAGTTCTCATTGCTATCCTAAAAACAAGTAAAAAGGCGTATCCTAAAAGGATAAGTTCGGCCGGGCCGAACTTAGGATACCCACCACCTTGGGTATATATGTAAACCACCTTTCTTCAAAATCCGGTGAAAATTGCATACCTTATGTCCCAAAGCAGTTATATCGAAATATGATCCGATTTGGACCTAATACTAATAAGTACAAGTCATTGTTCAATTGTGTATAGCAAAATATTGGTTTTTTTAGTATCTAAATATATATCTAAATTTAAACCTATCTGAACCACATACAACATGGATGTCGAAAAGCCCAACATAAGTCACTGTGTTAAATTTCAGCTAAATCGGACTATTAATGCGCGTTTTTTGGGGCCAAGACTTTAAATCGAGATATCGGACTATATGGCAGCTATATGCAAATCTTGATCGATCTAGACCAAATTGCAGAAATATGTGGAGGGGCTTAACTTAACTCTCTGTCCCAAATTTCAGCAACATCGCACAATAAATGCGCCTTTTATGGGCCCAAAACATTAAATCGAAAGATCGGTCTATATAGCAGCATTGTCCAAATCTGGACCGATCTGAGTGAAATTTAAGAAGAATATCGAAGGGCCTAACACAACTCACTGTCCCAAATTGCGGCGAATTCGGACAATAAATGCGCCTTTTATGGGCCTTAGACCCTAAATCGAGAGATCGGTCTATATGGCAGCTATATCCAAATCTGGACCGATCTGTGCCATAATGCAGAAGTATGTCAAGGGTCTTAACTTAACTCACTGGCCCAAATTTCGGCGACATCGGACAATAAATGCTCCTTTTATGGACCTAGGACCCTAAATCTGAGGATCGATCTATATGGCAGCTATATCCAAATCTGAACCGATTCGGGCCAAATTGACGAAGAATGTCGAAGGGCCTAACACAACCCATTGTCCCAAATTTCAGCAAAATTGGATAATAAATGTGGCTTTTATGGGCCTAAGACCCTAAATCAAAGGATCGGTCTATATGGCAGCTATATCCAAATCTGGATCGATCTGAACCAAATTGACGAAGGATGTTGAAGGGCCTAACACAACTCACTGTCCCAAATTCCAGCGAAATCGGATAATAAATGTGGATTTTATGGGCCTAAGACCCTAAATCGGAGGATCGGTCTATATGGCAACTATATCCAAATCTGGATCGATCTGAGCCAAATGGGCAAAGGATGTCGATGGGCCTTACACAATTCACTGTCCCAAATTCCAGCGAAATCGGATAATAAATGTGGATTTTATGGGCCAAAGACCCTAAATCGGAGGATCGGTCTATATGGGGGCTATATCAAGATATAGTCCGATATAGCCCATCTTCGAACTTAATCTGCTTATGGACAAAAAAAGAATCTGTGCAAAGTTTCAGCTCAATATCTCTATTTTTAAACACTGTAGCGTGATTTCAAAAGACAGACGGACGGACATGCCTAGATCGTCTTAGATTTTTACGCTTATCCAGAATATATATAAAGGGTGATTTTTTTGAGGTTAGGATTTTCATGCATTAGTATTTGACAGATCACGTGGGATTTCAGACATGGTGTCAAAGAGAAAGATGCTCAGTATGCTTTGACATTTCATCATGAATAGACTTACTAACGAGCAACGCTTGCAAATCATTGAATTTTATTACCAAAATCAGTGTTCGGTTCGAAATGTGTTCAAATTTTGACAAATTTTGTTCAGCGATGAGGCTCATTTCTGGTTGAATGGCTACGTAAATAAGCAAAATTGCCGCATTTGGAGTAGAGCAACCAGAAGCCGTTCAAGAACTGCCCATGCATCCCGAAAAATGCACTGTTTGGTGTGGTTTGTACGCTGGTGGAATCATTGGACCGTATTTTTTCAAAGATGCTGTTGGACGCAACGTTACGGTGAATGAACACATTTCGAACCGAACACTGATTTTGGTAATAAAATTCAATGATTTGCAAGCGTTGCTCGTTAGTAAGACTATTCATGATGAAATGTCAAAGCATACTGAGCATCTTTCTCTTTGACACCATGTCTGAAATCCCACGTGATCTGTCAAATACTAATGCATGAAAATCCTAACCTCAAAAAAATCACCCTTTACTTTCTAGGGTCGGAAATGGATATTTCGATGTGTGCAAACGGAATGACAAAATGAATATACCCCCATCCTTCGGTGGTGGGTATAATAAAATAATGCATCCCACCACTATGCAATAAATCACTGTGTAAATCAACAAAATTCCAATAAAACAACACCTGAGTAGGGGCACATGCGCATTTAGCTCTTCGCTTGTGGTTTTTCTCTTTAGCTGCAATCAAGCTCGCTCTTAACTGGGCTGCCTTGTTAACTACCAAAATGCTTTGATTTGTTCGAATTTATTCTTTGCACGTTTTTTTTCTTTACGTCTTGTTATATTTTAGTAAAGCGAGGGGGGAGGGGGATTTGTGGTGCTGTTGATTTTTCTTCAAATTATCTGTGTGTTTTTCCCATTCCATCTCAATATTCTGCAATTGTTATTTTTGGTGGGGCCTTTGTTTTTCATTTTTTTTTCCTTCTTAAAGTTTGCATTTTTTTTGTCGCCCTCTCTTTGGTACTATTGTTTTTGTTCACTTTATTCACCATATAGCACAGTTGTAGTGCCAGTTATTGCTTTCGTATAGTAAATATTTACCTTACAATTTACTATTTAATTCGATTTTAATCCACAAGACACTTTGAACGCATTTACTGCTGTTTTCTGTGGTTTGGGCTGCCGTCCGCATGCCGTTCAACAGGTTTTTTTTGTGTTTGATTTTGTGTTAAGTTTTCTTTGCTGTTTCATACGTCCATACATATTTTATTTAAATTTGCAAACAACTATTTCTTTAGTCAGTCAGTCAGTTGTGGTACGCTTTACCACCACCGCTGCCTTCTTCTCCTTTGGCTATTCCTCCACCTATATTTCTTGTTTTTTTTTTTTTTTTCTTGGTTTCTGTGTGAGAAGTATCAATTGGTGGGGTTGTAGGAAACTTACCTAGAAAAAGTTTGTATTTTGACATCAATGTTCTTATGAAACAAAGTGTTAATTTTCTTGATATATTGGCATGGCTTTAATTTTTTAAGACCCACCACCGAAGGATGGGGGGGGTATATTTATTTTGTCATTCCGTTTGCAACACATCGAAATATCCATTTCCGATCCTATAAAGTATATATATTCTTGATCAGCGTAAAAATCTAAGACGATCTAGACATGTCCGTCCGTCTGCCTTAAAAAAATAGAGATATTGAGCTGAAACTTTGCACAGATTCCTTTTTTTTGTCCATAAGCAGGTTAAGTTCGAAGATGGGCTATATCGGACTATATCTTGATATAGCCTCCATATAGACCGATCCGCCGATTTATGGTGTTATCCGATTTTGTTGAAATTTGGGACAGTGAGTTGCATTAAGCCCTTCGACATCCTTCGTTAATTTGGCCCGAATCGGTCCAAATTTGGTTATAGCTGCCATATAGACCGATCCTCCTATTTAGGGTCTTAGGCCCATAAAAGCCACATTTATTATCCGATTTCGCTTAAATTTGGGACACTGAGTTGCAATAGGCCCTTCGACATGCTTCGTCAATTTGGCCCAGATTCGTCCAGATTTGAATATAGCTGCCATATAGACCGATCCTCCGATTTAGGGTCTTAGGCCCACAAACGCCACATTTATTATCCGATTTTGCTGAAATTTGGGACAATGGGTTGTCTTGGGACCTTCGACATCTTTCTTCAATTTGGCCCTGATCGGATCAGATTTGGATATAGCTGCCATATACACCGATCTCTCGATTTAAGGTTTTGGGCCCATAAAAGGCGCATTTATTGTCCGATGTCGCCGAAATTTGGGACAGTGAGTTAAGTTAAGCCCCTTGATATACTTCTGCAATATGGCACAGATCGGTCCAGATTTTGATATAGCTACCATATAGAGTGATCTCTCGGTTTTAGGTTTTGGGGCCATAAAAAGCGCATTTATTATCCGATTTTGCTGAAATTTTGGACAGTGTGTTAAGTTAAGCCCCTTGACATACTTCTGCAATATGGCACAGATCGTTCCAGATTTGGATATAGCTGCCATATAGACTGATCCTCCAACTTAGGGTCTTAGGCCCATAAACGCCACATTTATTATCCAATTTTGCTGAAATTTTGGACAGGGTGTTAAGTTAAGCCCCTTGACATACTTCTGCAATATGGCACAGATCGGTCTAGATTTGGATAAAGCTGCCATATAGACCGATCCTCCAACTTAGGGTCTAAGGCCCATAAACGCCACATTTATTATCCAATTTTGCTGAAATTTGGGACAGTGAGTTGTGTTAGGCCCTCCGACATCCTTCTGCAATATGGCACAGATCGATCAAGATTTGCATATAGCTGCTATATAGACCGATCTCTAGGTTTTAGGTTTTGGGGCCATAAAAAGCGCATTAATTGTCCAATGTCGCCGAAATTTGGTACAGTGAGTTGTGTTAGGCCCTCCGACATCCTTCTGCAATTTGACTCAGATCGGTCCGGATTTGGATATAGCTGCCATATAGACCGATTTCTCGATTTAATGTTTTGGGCCCATAAAAGGCGCATTTATTGCCCAATGTTGCCGAAATTTGGGACAGAGAGTTAAGTAAAGCCCTTCCACATATTTCCGCAATTTGGTCTAGATAGATCAAGATTTGCATATAGCTGCCATATAGACCGATATCTCGATTTAAAGTCTTGCCCCCAAAAAACGCGCATTTATAGTCCGATTTAGCTGAAATTTAACATAGTGACTTATGTTAGGCTTTTCGACATCCATGTTGTATATGGTTCAGATCGGTTTATTTTTAGATATAGCTACTAAATAGACCAATATTTTGTTATACACAATTGAACAATGACTTGTACTTATAAGTATTTGATTCAAATCGGAACATATTTTGATATAACTGCTATGGGACATAAGGTATTGAATTTTCACCGGATTTTGACGAAAGGTGGTTTACATATATATCCGAGGTGGTGGGTATCCAAAGTTCGGCCCGGCCGAACTTAACACCTTTTTTCTTGTTAAGATTGTATTCGCTTAAAGCACGTCTGGTCTCATCCAAAGTGTAGAGACCTTTAAAATTGACACTGATACATCACCATCATTTGCTATAGGTGCAAATTGATGCGTTACTCATTTTTTATTTCATCCAATAACTGTTCATGCTCTTCATATGACACATTGAGGTTGAAAGCAGACTGTTTTATTTTTTAAACAATGAAGGGCATATTTTTTTGTATCCGTTTGATTTTAAGCTTTTTATGCCTTTTCACTTTAAATGTTGGTAATTTTATTCCATTTGAATCTGTAAATATCTGGAACCAATACTCATTAACCCAAAATTTTTTATTAATTATGACCTGATTCGCAGGTTTCCTTCGAACATACTTTTAGGCAAGGAAAATTTTATGGATTTTTTATACCCTCACCATAAGATGGGGGGTATACTAATTTCGTCATTCTGTTTGTAACTACTCGAAATATTCGTCTGATACCCCATAAAGTGTATATATTCTTGATAGTCGCGACATTTTATGTCGATGTAGCCATGTCCGTCCGTCCGTCCGTCCGTCTGTCCGTCCGTCCGTCCGTCCGTCTGTCTGTCGAAATCACGCTAACTTCCGAAGGAGTAAAGCTAGCCGCTTGAAATTTTGCACAAATACTTCTTATTAGTGTAGGTCGGTTGGTATTGTAAATGGGCCATATCGGTCCATGCTTTGATATAGCTGCCATATAAACCGATCTTGGGTCTTGACTTCTTGAGCCTCTAGAGTGCGCAATTCTTATCCGATTGAAATGAAATTTTGCACGACGTGTTTTGTTATGATATCCAACAACTGTGCCAAGTATGGTTTAAATCGGTCCATAACCTGATATAGCTGCCATATAAACCGATCTTGGGTCTTGACTTCATGAGCCTCTAGAGGGCACAATTCTTATCCGATTGAAATGAAATTTTGCACGACGTGTTTTGTTATGATATCCAACAACTGTGCCAAGTATGCTTTAAATCGGTCCATAACCTGATATAGCTGCCATATAAACCGATCTTGGGTCTTGACTTCTTGAGCCTCTAGAGTGCGCAATTCTTATCCGATTGAAATGAAATTTTGCACGACGTGTTTTGTTATGATAATCCAACAACTGTGCCAAGTATGGTTTAAATCGGTCCATAACCTGATATAGCTGCCATATAAACCGATCTTGGGTCTTGACTTCTTGAGCCTCTGGAGGGCACAATTCTTATCCGATTTAAATGAATTTTTGCACGAAGTATTTCGTTATGATATCCAACAACTGTGCCAAGTATGGTTGAAATCGGTCCATAACCAGATATAGCTGTCATATAAACAGATCTGGGGATTTGACTTCTTGAGCTTCTAGAGGGCGCAATTCCTATCCGATTTGGCTGAAATTTTGCATGACGTATTTTATTTTTACTTTCAACAACTGTGTCAAATAAGGTTCAAATCGGTTCATAACCTGATATAGCTGCCATATATACCGATCTGGGATCTTGACTTCTTGACCCCTAGAGGTCGCAATTATTATCCGATATGCCTGAAATTTTGTACGACGGATCCTCTCATGACCATCAACAAACGTGTTCATTATGGTCTGAATCGGTCTATAGCCCGATACAGATCCCATATAAATCGTTCTCTCTATTTTACTTCGTGAGCCCCAATGGGCGCAATTCTTATACGAATTGGCTGAAATTTTATACAGGTCTCCAACATATAATTTAATTGTGGTCCGAACCGGACCATATCTTGATATCGTTTTAATAGCAGAGCAACTCTTTTCTTATATCCTTTTTTGCCTAAGAAGAGATGCCGGGAAAAGAACTCGACAAATGCGATCCATGGTGGAGGGTATATAAGATTCGGCCCGGCCGAACTTAGCACACTTTTACTTGTTTTACTTCAATGGATGTTCACCGATTTAAGTTAAGGCATTTTGGTAGGCGGTAATCCAGATGAAGTTATAAAAACAAGTAGGGAGGCATTAAGTTCGGCAGGGCCAAACTTTGGATACCCACCAAGACGAGTATATATAAATTAACCAAATTTCGTTATGGTACGGTGAAAAATGCATGATTTATGAACTAAAAGCAGGATTATCTAAATAAAGTTCGATCCGTAAATGTAGGGTCTAACACAACTCTTTGTACCAAATTTATCGGTTAAAAGATTCATCTTTTATGGACCTTAGAACTTAGAACTATCGGGAGATCGGTATATGTATATGGCAGCTATATACAAATATAGACTAATCTGAGCCATAAAGGGCAAGAATGTCGAAGAGCTTAATTGGGCCCTCTGTGCAAATTTTAAGCTAAATCGGACAAAAAATGCTTCAATTCCGCAGATCGGTCTAAATCGCAGCTATATCTAAATATAGACCAGTTTGGTCCATATTTAACACGAATGTCGAAGAACCTTACACAGCCCACTGTGTCAAATTTCAGAGAAATTGAGCTTTGGTTTGGTCCCAGGCACTTAAATCGGTAAATCTTGACCATACTAGGTAAGAATGTCGTGGGGCCTTACACTGCTCTTACTTTACTTGAATTCGCCACTACAGAAAATTTATTCCTCTAGTCGAACGTAGAATAGATGTCCAAGAGCCTCGATCTTCTGGGCTTCTTCCAGTTTTACCCAGTTTCGAGATTTCGCTCTTCACTTGCTCACTCCGTCGGAGTTTTGGCTTTCCCCTTTTGGTTGGTCCAATTAAAAAATTAATTGGATATTTCTAAAATTTCAATTGGACCAATTAAAAAATTAATTGAAAATTTCAAACATTTTCGATAGTTATTTTAATTGAATATGCAATTTTTTTGAATGAAAATTTTTGCAATCAACTTTCACGAAAACTTTAATTGAAATTATCATTTTCGTGAATTAAGCAGTTTTAATGAAAAAATTTATTGTATGTTTGAAAGCGATTTTAATGTTTTTCTGTGTAGTGTAATTTTTGTCTCTGGAGAGATGGTTTTGCTCCTCATCCATGGTTTTATTTCAAAACTGGTGCCATTGTGTCGGTGTCGGCGGTGCCGAAGTAGATAAAGTTGTAGTTCCGAACTTGCTCCAATTTCGTTACCTGTTCGGATGTACAAGGTATTATGGGAGTTGATACCATCCATTTTGTCTTATCTCCATTTACTGCCGGACCCACTTTCACCTGCAGTTACTACTTTCCGGTGAGCAACTTATAATGTCAGTGTCGTCTTGTCAGTAGTGTGACATGCCTATTCACACTATTAGATTTTATCTTTCACACTGTACGCTCGGGAGTATCTTGTATGCGATTCCTCTGTTATTCCTCTGTAGTTGGCACATACCGTCTTGTCCACTTTCTTGAGTACTGGACATAGTATGCTGAGGTTAGCCAAATTGCGCAGACAAGCTAAAGCATACGCCTTATCAGCGTGCCGCCTCCGGTCTTAAATAGTTCAGCGGGTAACCCGTCGGCTCCTGCTGCCTTGTTGTTCTTCAGTCGGGTCACTGCTACTTGGACCTTATTCTGACTAGGAGGTAAACATTCTATACCATCTTCAGGGAATGGTTCTGCGGTATCCTCTTTGCCGCCATCGTCGGGCACTAGCAGTTGAGTTAAATGTTCTGGGCAATTTTGCATTTGCATACTATCGGGACAGGGAGTGCTTTCTTCTAACAGTTGGTCTGCCGAATAGAGTATGCCCTTGCCACCAATTGTGTTTGCAGCTTTTCAATGTCCAGCTTCCATGCAGTGACGGATCGTACTTTTCTCGCCATGCTCAAACGGATGCGAACTTTTGCTGCAACAAGGTAAGAATCTGAAACTAATTTCGCTTCTTGGAGCGATCGTTCGTCCAACATGCTGTTTGAATGCCTTCCACCTGTCACAGCATTATCCATTTTGTTGCTCTCGTTTTGATCGGATGACAGTAATGTGGCTGTGTGAATCCTACGCTGTGTGAATCTTGTGCTGCTAAATTCTACGTTCTTCAATCCGCCGAATTGGCCTGATGAAGTCCCTCATCGGCAGCGGCTGCCTCCTTACTGCACACTTCACTGCAACAGCCATGTTCTATGCTGCGGCAAAGTCTATTAGCCTCAAACCTTTATCGATTGTGTGGCCAAAGATATTTTCCTTCCCAGTTTTCGCATTAAAATCTCCAAGAACGATTTTAATATCATAGGCGGGATAGCGGTCATATTTTCTTTCTAGGCGCTCGTAGAAAATATGCTTGGTCTGTTCGTCCTTGTCTTCCGCCGGGGCATGGATTCAAATAAGGCTGATGATGAAGAATTTGACCTTTATGGGGATTGTGGCTAGCCTCTCATCCACCGGATTAAACCTGGAGACAAGGTATTTCAGGCTCCGACTTACCACACATCCACAGCCAAAATTATGCCTCGCTATATGCCAGCTATAATATAGAGCGTCATCTATCGGTGTTGTTATGGATCCCTTCCTGAGCCATTGCACTTCCTGTATGGCAATAATGTCTGCCCTCTATTTCTCCAATACATCCGCCAGTGCATATACTGCGCCATCTTTATAAACAGTACGGACACTCCAGGTGCAGATAAGCAAAACATGATCGTTTAAAAGTCTGCAGGTGTCCTCAACATATAGAGGGATCCGTTTTAAATCTTCTTCGTTTTTATCATAGTAATTTCTTAAAGTTTTCTGGGTGATGGGCTACTAACCCGACGCCCCAACCATCTTTATATCGTTCGGCCGTGTACGGCCGCTATCATGATTTCGACAGACGGACGGACGAACATGGCAAGATCGTCTCAGAATGATGAGACGATCCAGAGTATATATACTTTATGGGGTCTTAGATGAATATTTCGAGGTGTTACAAACGGAATGACTAGATTAGCATACCCCCATATTTTGGCAGTGGGTATGAAAAAAAAAAAAAACAAAAGACTTAAGAAACGAACTTGCTAAAACCATGTTGTTATTGTAAGAGTTTGGCAATCGCCATCCTTAATCTCAAGGAGAACCCTATATGCAGGTTTATAGGTGGCTTTGTAATAAGAATTATCAGCTTTTGTTTGCCTTAAAAAAATTGACGATGTAGTCATAGCACCAGTTAAGTGGCAAACAAAAGACTTAAGACACAAACTTTATGAAACCAAATCAGGTTACTGCAATAATTTGATTACAAGTTTAAGTGAATGACATATCATTGCACACTGTGTGATAAATGACATAACATTGCGATTTTAGTTGCAAAATCACTGCCTAAGGAATCAAATGTCGTGTCTTAATAATCCATCCTTGACATCCTTAGTCAATTTAGGCATGTCCGTCCGTCTGTCGGAAGCACGCTAACTTTCGAAGGAGTAAAGCTAGGTGCTTGAAATTTTGCATAAGCACTTCTTATCAGTGCAGGTCGGTTCGCCATGTTCGTCCGTCCGTCTGTCGAAATCATGATAGCGGCCGTACACGGCCGAACGATATAAAGATGGTTGGGGCGTCGGGTTAGTAGCCCATCACCCAGAAAACTTTAAGAAATTACTATGATAAAAACGAAGAAGATTTAAAACGGATCCCTCTATATGTTGAGGACACCTGCAGACTTTTAAACGATCATGTTTTGCTTATCTGCAAATCGGTCCAAGTTTTGGTATAGCTGCCATATAAATCGATATCGGATATTGATTTCTTGAGCCTCTAGAGGGCGTAATTCTTATCCGATTTGGCTGAAATTTTGCATGAATCGTTGTGGTGCGACCATCAACAACTGTGCCAAGTATGGCTCAATTCGATTGTCAACCCGATATAACTCCCATATAAACCGATTTTGTATCTTGACTTCTTGAGCCGCTAGAGGGCGCAATTATTATCCGATTTGGCAGAAATTTAGCATGAAGTGTTTTGTTTTAACTTCTAACAACTGCGCCATGTATGGTTCAAAACGGTTCATAACCTGATATAGCTACCATATAATTCGATCCCGGGTCTGGACTTCTTGAGCCGCTAGAGGGAGCAATTATTATCCGATTATGGTGAAATTTTGTCTGAAGTGTTTTGGTTTGCCTTCAACAGATGTGTCAAATATGGCTCGAATCGGTTTATAACCTGGTATAGCTTCCATATAAGCCGATATCAGATCTTAACTTCTTGAGCCGCTAGAGAGCGCAATTATTATCCGTTTTGGCTGAAATTTACCCCGAAGTGTTTGGGTTTGACCATCAACACATGTGTCAAGTATGGCCAAAATTAGTTCACAACCTGATATAGCTCCCACATAAACCGTTCCAGGATCTTGACTTCTTGAGCCGCTAGAGGGCGCAATTGAAATCAGATTTGGCTGAATTGTGCATGAAGTGTTTTGGTTTGACCGTTAACAAATGTGCCAAGTATGGATTAAATCAGTTGACAACCTGATATAGCTCCCATATAAACCGATCGGATCTTGAATTCTAAAGCCGCTAGAAGACGCAATTATCACCCGATTATGGTGAAATGTTGCCTGAAGTGTTTTGGTTTGCCTTCAACAAATGTGCCAAGTATGGCTCGAATCGGTTCATAACCTGGTATAGCTCCTATATAAGCCGATACCAGATCTTAACTTCTTGAGCCGCTAGAGGGCGCAATTATTATCCGATTTGGCTGAAATTTACCCCGAAGTGTTTGGGTTTGACCATCAACACATGTGCCAAGTATAGCCAAAATTAGTTCCCAACCTGATATAGCTCCCACATAAACCGATCCCGGATCTTGGCTTTTTGAGCCGGTAGAGGGCGCAATTGAAATCAGATTTGGCTGAAATTGTGCATGAAGTGTTTTGGTTTGACCGTTAACAAATGTGCCAAGTATGGCTCAAATCAGTTGACAACCTGATATAGCTCCCATAAAAACCGATCCCGAATCTTGATTTCTTGAGCCGCTAGAGGGCGCAATTAATTCGATTTGGCTGAAATTTTGCATGAATCGTTTTGGTTGCGACCATCAACAACTGTGCCAAGTGTGGTCCAAATCGGTTCATTACCTGATACAGCTCCCATATAAACCCATTTCGGATCCTGAACCGCTAAAGGGCGCAATTAGTATTTTTAAAACAATTTATTTTTGAAAATAACTTCAGAGCAAGTATGCCCTCCATTCATTTTAAAAATGTCCCCATATTCATTTTGTCATTCCGTTAGCATGCCATAGAAAAATTCATGTCCTTGTAAATTAGATATAATTGCTATTGCTGGTTGTCGTAAAATTCTTAGAACACTAAACAAACGATTTTTTAAATGTCCGTCCTTCTGTCAATGTTTTCTAATCACTTTCTATCCTTCACAAATGAAAATACTGCACTGAAAATTGGCACAAGTTCTTATTTTCTTATTATTCTCGAACGATCCAAATCGGCTTGGATATGGCTGCCATATAAGCCGTTCCCACGATTTGAGTTCTTAAGCCTGAATTCGCTGAAATATAGAACAGTGAGTTATGTTGAGCCTTGCCTCGCGTGTCAAAAACCTTAATAAATTTTAGTATGGCATTTCTCGTTGAACAGCCCTTACAAGTCTATTACCATGTATGGCGAGTACACCTGCATGTTTTCACATTGTGGTTTGATTTAGCACATACAGACTACATCAACAACATCAATTCATATGTGACCTTTTAATTTACAGCACAACAACTCTACTAAGGTACTGTTTAATTTTAAACCTAAGACTGAGGAAAGAAAAATTGTTTAATTTAATAAGAAGGCCGGTTTAGTTTAAGATCATCGAAAATGAATCCCAGTTTGTCCAGTTTTTGAAGGTCAATTGAAAATAAAATCGAAAATGATTAAAGCAAAATCACAAATGAGAGAGAAAAATAAAACATGAAACTAAAGACTTAAGAAACGAACTTGATATGATCAAGACATGCATGATGGAACAAAAGACTTAAGACACAAACCTTTTTTTTAAGATTTTCTTTGAACAAAATGATACAGTTTCAACTTTCATAAAAACAGAGAATAGGATGAAATGATTAAACGAAATATAAACAAATAAAATTGCATTAAGTTTGCGCGGGCTGAATTTTGCTATATTGAAATATGGTGCGAGCTGCACCAAACACACAGCACGGGTGTCGACAGGTCTGACACAACTCACTTCGGCAAAATTTGTATTTTATGGATGAAAGATTTTCAATAATGATATCAGTCTATATAGGGGCAATATTTTGCCTTTTATGGGTGAACGATTTTAAAAAGGGTCTATAGAGGGGCTTTGTCCAAGTATGGTCCATTGTAACCGTATTCGGCACTGAGGTTGAATGAATTAACATAGCTCACTGTGCCGCTGTGGTAAAAAAACTTGCCTTTTATGGGCCCAAGACCATAAATCGGGGAGAACAGTTTATATGACAGCTTTGTGCAAATATAAACCCATATAAACTATAGTCGGTACGGATTTTAGGGGCCCATCGCAATCCACTGCTCTTAATTAAATTAATAAATGTGTCTTTTATGAGCCTAAGATCTTAAGTCAGGCGATCGGTATATACAGTGGCTATATCCAAATATATTCTTCTGGTTGCTCTTCACTCCAAATGCGGCAATTTTGCTTATTTACGTAGCCATTCAACCAGAAATGAGCCTCATCGCTGAACAAAATTTGTCAAAATTTGAACACATTTCGAACCGAACACTGATTTTGGTAATAAAATTCAATGATTTGCAAGCGTTGCTCGTTAGTAAGTCTATTCATGATGAAATGTCAAAGCATACTGAACATCTTTCTCTTTGACACCATGTCTGAAATCCCACGTGATCTGTCAAATACTAATGCATGAAAATCCTAACCTCAAAAAAATCACCCTTTACCTATTAAGCAAAAATGTTAAAGCCTTTCAGGTGTAGGTTCAAAAACCTAATGGCAGAGGTGGTGGTGGCATCAGACCGTAACATGTTGTCCGCCCCTGCTATAGGCGTGGGTACTTTGGCACCTGTAGTCGAGAGTAATGCTTCAAGCGCACAACCAGTCGTCAGACTAATTAATGACGCAGAGATACATAAACCAGAGCGATGTGCAGTTCGTCCCCAGCCTGTTTCCGATTCAGATTCAGACAGCGACAGTGTCAATAAAACAACCATCGCAGCCACAATCAAGAGACGTCCTCAGCGAGATGACGACAGATGTGAGTGAGGGCCTTACTAAGCTCACAAGAAGATCGAGAAAGCAAATCGGGGCACGACGAAGGTGACAAAGAAGTATGCACCGGTAGCTCTCAGATAAGACGCTGAAGAAAAAAAGAAGAGCTTCCCGCTTTCAAGTACTCTGGGAAGACCAAGCCAGCCCTCCCACAATGGAGACTCCAGACATTGTCCTGCAGAAGGAGATAAAGTCGGAACAGGAAAAAAGGAAGCGCGCACGGCCCCTGAATCTTCATGGTGGACTTGGACTTTCAAAAGGATGCCACATCCATCACGGAAGGGGAAGACGTTCGCTGAGAAAGGTAAGCAGCCACCCTCTTACGCCAGAGTGGCAAGGAGACAAGCTGACGTATGCTGTCATCGGTAGGTTTCCACCAGATCATTGATCACAAGTGGAGCATTTGATTAATGAACGGAGTTTCGAACATGTATGGAAATCTAAAGGGAGGGGTTGCGATTATAGAGGGTACATCTTAATACTGCACTTTGAGTCAGCGGAATGCATTGATACTGTCAAAAAGCTCGTTGGAAGTATCCACAACAACTTTTTCTTTGGGAGTTAGTTCATTGGGATTTATTTCACTTACCCGTGGTTTGGACCCATATCGCGTGTAGAGCGCAAACTCCGCGTGGAGTTGCGTTTTAGACGAGGCGCCGCGACCCATTGATCGTAAGAAGTTTTAGGTAGTGCTCCGCTTCTCGAAGACATCGCTTGTGACCCACTGTTGTCTATGTTCGCACATCGCACCTTGCAACATATTCAGTGTGTCTATGCTCCCGTAGTGATGTAAGGCCACAGCAAGATCGGAAATGTACCCCGTCCATGCACCGGTTAAACCTCACCGACACCGACCGATGATGGAGGCGGTTCTGGAAAATCGTGCAGAACCAGTGTCCGGGGTTCTTTTCATTCCGAATAAGAAGGCACTCCGGGATGTGCCTCTTCCATGACAGAAAAAGGATGAAGGATGAAATAAAAGACTCCATCAGGTCAATAAGGTGCGTACAACCGGCTGCCATGGGATTGTGTATGTTCAATGACTTAGATGTATATCCATAGTGACAAAGGGCGGGTTAATATGCGCATCCTCTTTTCAACCTAACCTCACCTAGTCCGAATCGGTCCATTATCTCATATATTGGGTTGCCCAAAAAGTAATTGCGGATTTTTTTTTTAAGAAAGTAAATGCATTTTTAATAAAACTTAGAATGAACTTTAATCAAATATACTTTTTTTACACTTTATCCCATATAAGCCGATCTCCCGATTTGACTACCTAAGTCCCCTAAGGACGCAAATCTGATTCGATTTAGTACTGCTTCTTACTGTAATATCTCTGAAAAGTTTTCAGCGAAGTTTATTGCTTATATTTCCAAGCCTGGGGCAGAAGTTATGCTACCCACACAAAAGACTTAAGACACAAACTTTTTTGTAATTTTCAAAAATGTATTCCATCGGAGCCAAATTATAAAGAATTACCAAATTCTCACATGTAATTTACTCTAAATATTAATTATGATTGAAATAGGTCAAGGTTTCCATCTATATATAAAATATCTCTTCTTTAGGCTATTTATCATAACATGCTTTAACATTTTGCCTAATTATCTTTTTAACGGGCCAACTTGAAACGATTATCATTTGTCTCTTTTTTGCTTGGCGGTGTTTTTTAAGGTTAATTAGTGTATAATTTCCCTATAACTCATGTGGCTATTGATAGTTTGCATTGCTTATCAAGAAACTCAAATCAAATCACAAACAAAAAAGGGGAAGTAATAGTTGGGCGGAAACAATCGAATCCGTGAGAAATTAAAAGAAACCACACAACACTCACTCTCTCACCCCATGGAAATTGGGAAGATCATTGACTTTAATTGACGGTGTTTAAGCCGCAACCAAGCTCCAACACCATTACCACCACTAACGGTGGACTGATTGACAGACTGAATCAATTGTCTGTGGTGGGTTTGGGGTTGATTCACAATTGGAATCATGCCATCGATTGAACCATGCCAATGAATGCTTGCCTGCGCTTGCATTAATGTTTTATGACACAAATTTGTGACACAATTGCAAATGACATAATATTGTGGGGAGGGGGGGTGGGTAAACAAAAGTTTCATATTGGAGACGATACCAAACCAAAATATTCATTACTCAGGCCAATATTGAAGTATGGGAGGGGGAAGGCATATAGCTGGAAATAAATCAGGCCAAAACATAGAGAAAAATTACTTCCCCGAAACTATCGAAATAGGTAATGATCCAGCGACAGACAGACAGACAATCACTCAGGCTTTGCCAAAGATACTAGACAGTCAATAGTTTTAAAGTACCTTCAATAAAAAGTATGCACACATACGCCGGCTTTTGGGACTCTGTGAACGTTTCTACACCATTTAGCCACCATGAATATTTGCGCAAATATACAAGCCACACGACCTGCACCAAGAGGTACTTTATCCATTCTCTTGAAAAATGTAATCGCTTAACTGTCATCGAGCTAAAACAAAAAATAAAACAAAAATTGACTAATTTAATGTGATCAACAAAATGTTTTGGCTTAAAAACGAATTATTTCGATAGTTTTTTTTTGATAATAGCCTAAATAAATATTTCACAAAAGCTTATCGATCGAAGACAAAGAAACGTAATAAGGAAATTTACTTTTCAAGGCTCGAAAAATTGGACAGCTGTATATATGGGTTGCCCAAAAAGTAATTGCGGATTTTTCATATAGTCGGCGTTGACAAATTTTTCACAGCTTGTGACTCTGTAATTGCATTCTTTCTTCTGTCAGTTATCAGCTGTTACTTTTAGCTTGCTTTAGAAAAAAAGTGTAAAAAAAGTATATTTGATTAAAGTTCATTCAAAGTTTTATCAAAAATGCATTTACTTCTTTAAAAAAATCCGCAATTACTTTTTGGGCAACCCATAAAACATAGATGGTAGATTTGCTAATATGAATTAAATTGGAATTGTCCAAGCATAGAAGACACTGAGGACAATGTTACGACTACAATAGTGGATACTTTCGATGATTGTTGTCCTCTTCCAGAAAGGAAATCAGCCCCAAGAAGAACCCTGGATGACCAGGTAGATTTGCAACATTGGGAAAGAGGTCCGCAGACTTTATAAAAGAGCACGGCGCACAGTGGGTTAGAACCGAAAAAAAAACAAGTAAAAAATATGCCGTTTGAGAGTGGGTGAATAAATCTGGAACGGTTAGAACTAAGGTGTTAGCTGAGATCATGTGATAAATTTCTAGGACTAGATTATCCGGGCGTTTTTGGTAGTCCCCTAAAGTTGGTCACCTTGTTATTTCGAAAATTTGTTGGGGCTACCAAATCGTAATTATCTTTGCTGGATAGTCCCCTCGCTTGAGGTCTACAATATTTCCACTGCTAAGGGCCGCGGCTTCCACCCCCCCCCCCCACATATTCTCTAGAAAAATTTATTAAATTTAATTTGGCTTTCCTTTTCCATTTGCATCTCTGATCATTGAGCTTGTCTCGAAAGAGAAACAAACGAAGATTGTAAAATTTAATGATCTTCGCCCTAACAGGCAAAAGCACTTGAAAAATAAAAAATACGGCAGAGCCCGGCCAGGATTCGAACCTGGGCACACGGAACAACAGCGAGAGCCATTGCCGTTGTCTTAGCGTTCGAAGCCATCAATACAACTTCCATAAAATCATGTGTAGTACGAAAGAAGTGTAATTTGTCACAGAATGAATGTCTGTCAACACACAAAAATACATGCATTGGGATAAGTACAGCTAATAAGCAGGGTTGTCGAGCTTGGACAATGTGGTAACTGTATCATAGATGCGTTTTCGCTATTAATACGATTCAAATACAACATACCAACGCACGGCCCTTGAAGCCATCACACCTAATATGGTTGAAAAGTCTTCTAACCAAAGACGAAACGCGTCCCATAGTGATTGGTGTGTGTTGCTATCGTTGGCTTTCCTTTTCCATTTGCATCTCCGATTATTGAGCTCGCCTCGAAAGAGAAACGAACAAAGAATGTACAATTTTATGATCTTCGCCATAACAGGCAAACAAAGAGATGGTAGCTGTTGATTTGATCCTTCTCGGGGTTTGGCGCAGTGTGAATATCTGGTCTAGGGTGGATTTACCAGGTCTAAACCCGCATTGAAGGGGCCCAATTACCTCATTGACTTTAGGTTTTAATCTTTCACACAGTACGCTTGAGAGTATCTTGTATGCGATGGGGTGGAGACTTATTCCTCTGTAGTTGGCACTTTCCGTCTTGTCTTCTTTCTGGTGTACGGAACATAATATGCTGAGGTTCCAATACATCGGGTATGCGTTCTTCTAGCCAGATTGCGCAGATAAGCTTATGCATACGCCTTATCAGCGTGTCGCCTCCGGTCTTAAATAGTTCAGCGGGTAACCCGTCGGCTCCTGCTGTATTGTTGTTCTTAAGTCGGGTCACTGCTAAACTAGACATTCTATACCATCATCAGGGGTTGGTTCTGCCGTATCCTCTTCGCCGCCAACGTCAGACACTAGCAGTTGGGTAAAATGTTCTTTCCATATCCTCAGCATGCTATCTGTGTCAGTTACCAGATTTCCTTCTTTGTCTCCGCAGGATGATGTGCTTGCACCAAAGCCATCGGTTTGATGTATAATTCTTTGGTAGAATTTCCGGACTTCATTCGGACTCCTGTACATCTCAATTCGCGTTGCTACTGCGTCATCTGGCGCCTTGCTACTGATTGCAGGGTTGCTCTATATGCCGCATTCTTGGCTTCAGTAGCATATCGACATTCTTGGTCGTACCATGGGTTTCTTGGAGGAGGCTTTCGGTACACAAGTACGAATTTCGCGGCATTTTCCATGGAGTGGGCAATAGTTTGCCATTGCGCCATTATATCATCGAAACAAGAAGTTTATATGATAGCTTAACAAAACAAAGACCGATATGGCCCATTTTCATTCCCAACTGACCTACCTAGTATTTGTACAAATTTTCAAGCGCCTAGCTTTATTATTTCGAAAGTTAGCGTGCTTTCAACGGACATGGCTAAATCGACTTAGAATTTGAAGACGTTCAAGAATATCAGATCAATATTTCGATGTGTTACAAATGGAAAAAGTTCGGCTGGACCGATTCTTACCATGGATCTCTTTTGTCGAGTTCTTTGAATCTTTTTGGCAATATTGGTTTAAATAGCTAACGCACATTTCTTGTTTTGTTTTACTGTCAAACATCTTCAGTTTGGTCGGTAGTTTAATCATGAATCGTCTTACAAACGAACAACACTTGCAAATTCTTTCATTCCATCGACGAAGCTCATTTTTGGCTCAATGAGTACGTAATTGAGCAGAATTGCCGATTTTGGCTGAAATATCAGTCAGAAGCATTGCAAGAGCTACCAATGCATTCAGAAATAGTCACAGTTTGGTGCGGTTTATGGGCTGGTGGCATCATTGGACCGTTCTTCTTTAAAGATGAGGCGAATCTTGACGTAACTGTGAATATCCAACTTTTTTTTACCCAAAATGCAAGAGCTCACTAGCATCATATGTGGTTTCAACAAAACGGTGCCACATGCCACACAGCTCACGTAACAATGGACTTATTGAGAGGGGAGTTCGGTTAACATTTTATTTTACGTTCCGGACCGTTCAATTGGCCGCCTAGATCGTGCGATTGAACGCCTTTAAACTATTTTTTGTGGGGCTGTGTTAAACCTCATGTCTATAAAGACAATCCCATTTCAACTGTCGCATTGGTAGACAACATTGAAGCATTTATTCGTAAGATACGGGCCGAAATGTTGAAAATAGTATGCCAAAATTGGATTACTACGGATGGACCATTTGAGGCGCAGTCACGGTCAATATTTGCATGAAGTAGTCTTCAAACATTAAATAACATTGATCGCACTATCGATTCAAATAGAGATTTCATGCATTTTGCTGAATTTTATGTGATTTTTTCGGAAAAACTTTCCTATAGTTCTTAAAAAATCACCCTTTAGTTAGAGAAATGGTAGGGTTGGAAAGACTGTCAGGTTCTGCAGGGTCCCAGGCCATCAAGGTGTGACATAAAAAAAGTAGTCGAAGAGTTGGCCAAAAATGAATCGCTGATTGCCCTACATCTTGCTATGGAATCAGTGAGACCTCCACTGTGCGAGTCGTGGCCTTCTACCGAATTGCCTGACAGTATCATACTCTTGACGGAGAGTTTTTCCTTCTCATCTCATGCGTTTGTTTCATTTTAATACCCTCCACGATCACTTTCAACAATTGTGCCAAGTATTGTCTAAATCAGTCCATAACCTGATATATCTGCCATATAAACTGATCTTAACTTGACTTCTTGAGCCTCTAGAGGGCGCAATTCTCATCCGTTTTAACTGAAATTTTGCAGTTTGCGTTTTAGTATGACTTCCAATAATTGTGCCAATTACGGTTTAAATCATTCCTTAACCTGATATAGCTGCCATATAAACCGATCTCTTGATTTGACTTCTTGAGCATCTAGAGGGAGCATTTCTCATCCGATTTGAGAGAAATGCTACACATGCAGTTTTGGTATGACTTTCAACCATTGAGCCAAGTATGGTTTATAGCCCGATATAGCTTCCATATAAACCGATCTCCCGATTTGATTTCTTTACCTTCTAGAGGGCGCTATTCTTATGCGATTTGACTGAAATTTTGCATTTTGCGTTTTGGTATGACTTCCAACAACTGTGCCAAGTATGGTCTAAATCAGTCCATAACCTGATATAGCTGCCAAATAAACCGAACTCTCGATTAGATTTCTTGAGTCTCTAGAGTTGAAAGTCATGCTAAAACGCAAACTGCAACATTTCAGTCAAACCGGATAATTATAGCGCCCTCTGGATAGTCAAGTCGGGAGATCGGTTTATATCGGAAGCTATATCGAACTATACATAAATTTTAACCATATTTGGCTCAATGGTTGAAAGTCATACCAAAACACCATGTGAAAAATGTCCGTCAATACTGATGAGAATTGCGCCCTCTAGAGGCCCATTAGACTTCTTGAGACTCTAGAGGGCGCATTTCTCATCCGATTTCACAAAAATTTTGCACGTGGTGTTTTGGTATGACTTTCAACATACCAAAACACCATGTGTAAAATTTCTGTCAAATCGGATGAGAAATGCGCCCTCTAGAGTCTCAAGAAGTCTAATGGGCCTCTAGAGGGCGCAATTCTCATCAGTATTGACGGACATTTTTTCACCTGGTGTTTTGGTATGACTTTCAACCATTGAGCCAAATATGGTCTAAATCAGTCGATAACCTGCAATATAAACCCCTGTCCCGATTAGACTTTTTGAGCCTCTAAAAGGCGCATTTCTCACTCTTTTACTGTCCTTATTTGCTGTCTGTGGTGTAAGTTTATCTATTTTTTCGCCTCCTTCTCGTCTACTTTCTTCTAGTTTGAACACAATGGACTTAAGTTCTCCGAGTGAAGCGGCTAATAACCAAGGTTGCTAGTCGCTTGCCCTCCAATCTAACCTACATATAGGGCGATCGGGACCAAAAGGGATTTAAATGCAAGGTCTTCGACAGTATAGTAGGAATGTGGTTTAAAGATAAGGGACTAGGTATGGTCCCCAAAAAAATCCCCAAAAGTACATATAGGACGATCGAGACAATTGCAAATTTTTTGAAAATTTTCCCATGAACAGTATTTAAAGAACAGTGGGAAAACTTCTCTCTTGTCAATGAGTGCTGTCGAATCCAAGTTTAAGCTCAATGATAAGGGGGCACCTTTTATTGCGGAGTCCAAGCGACTGCACCACTTAGGAGAGAAGTTTATATGAAGGGTTACCTAAGGTAAATACCTGACAAGTGTCGCCTGTACTAGGAGGAGGTAGGTTAGGTTAGGTAAGGTAAGAGTGGCAGTCCTTCACAGTCTCACTTAGACAATTTTAAGTCCATTGTAGCGATCGACCAAGGCCTCTGGTGGCAATCGAACCCACGACTCCCGCGCTGCAATCCGAACACGCTACCAACTCGGCTACCCGGAAGCCTAGGAGGGGATTATCACCACTGAAATTGTTTTATCAGTGGAATTTCAACTCAGACGTTGAGCGTCAAAGGCCTACATACTAACCTGGGCTACGGCGACCCCCCAGTAATACCGGGACAATATGGTACTCAAATTCGGAGTATTTGTGGCGGCAATGACTCAAAGGGATATATTGACCGACAAAGACTATATGATGCTCTAATCAAAGGTCTCTGGGAGTAGAGTAAGAATCTGATACAAAAAAAAAAAAAACAGAAATGAAGACTGATCGGGGATAAAAAAACAACTTAAATGAAAAGTCTTTCTTGCAACTAAATTTGGGATAAAGTTGTAACAAGAACCACTGTAACGCAGAGGTTTGCATGTCCGCCTATGACGCTGAACGCCTGGGTTCGTATCCTGGCGAAAACATCAGAAAAGGTTTTTGAGAGCGGGTTTTCCCCCACCCTAATGCTGGCGACATTTATGAGATGTTATGCCTTGCATAGAAGCCATGTAAAAACATCTCCCCAAAAAGGTTTCGCACTGCGGCATGCCGTCCGGACTCGGCTATAAAAAGGAGATCCCTTATTATTGAGCTAAAACTTGAACCGGATTGATATGTGAGAAGTTTGTCTGTTCTAAATGTTCATGAGCAAATTTGAAATTTGATGAGATACCTTTATGGCACGATTTTAAGTTACTTCGTTATTTGTGTTGTATTAGTGTTGTTGACTCTTTTATGTTATATACCCTTTTTCATATCTTTTTCTCTTTTCGGTAGTAATAATTTGAATTTATTTTTGTAAATTCGATTTAATTGTGCTAAAGTTCTGCCTGTTAGCCCCCATTGAACATGCGCTCCGATTTATTGAAATATTTTTATCAGACTGTCACATTAACACAAAGACCACAATGGTGTGCAGACATTCATACGCCATGGCGTCGTCATTGTGATTTGCGAAAAGTTGTTCAATGATTTGATACACATTGATCGGGTCCACACCAAAACACCACACGACGGTGGTGGCACATGCGCCGCTCTATGAATAGTTGGCTGTCGATTGGTATGAAATGAGGCGAAAAAAGAAGGCTGAAAACTAAAAACAGAAATAAAAGGTAACAGAAACAACGTCAGCACCAATACCAATGCAAAACATCTATCTATTACATCATATGACATAAATATGTGAAAGTAGTATAAAATACAAATAAAACAAAAAAAAAAAAAAAATAAAAATAAAATCAAATCAGAAATACTCGCAAATGAAAAAGACGCGAAACAAGACATAAAACGACCCAAGAAACAGTTCATTTTGTTTTTTCTTCTTTCTTACTCTGGTATGCTCTACTGCACGAGTGCTCGATAAGGCGGCGGCGATTACAAGTTTTGAGACTCATTCACGAATCTGGAAAATCAATTGTTAAGAGGGCGGGCATATGTGAGTGAACCCGGCTGCATTAAACTATGGTTAGTTAGTAATAGTTTGCTATTGTTGTTGTTAATATTGATGTATTGAATGCTTTGCCAATATGAGTTATTGAAATATTATCCAGACACAGCTACAAATATGCATTGCTATGATGTATCATTGCAATAGGCACTTGAATTCTGTGCCATGAAACGCGAACACAGTGGGCACCGAGATGATATTAAAAAATTTCAAACTGGAATTTAAATTAAAAAAAAAGAAATATTCTGAGATCATAGGGAGATACAAGCCGTCAAGGGTTATCGGGCCCGATGAAATGTCGATGTTTATGCTCATGCATGTAGGAGAGGTGGGAATAGAATTCGTCCATCTCCTTGAAAATATTCGTAATATTGATTCGGTTGTTCGGTTTGAATCATAGAGGCTAATCTTTCCTTTTCCAGTTCGCAAATACACTTGAGATGCTAATACTGTCTGGCTTCAGATCATCAACACGGATTCTGTAAGATGCACAGTACAATAACAGCATTTGCCTCTGTCCCACATATATCAGCCGCGGTTTGAATGGGAAGACACCCTCTGGACAACTGAACCTGGCCCTTGAACCATTTGATATGTTCGATTACACCACTGTCAGTCATCATCGGGCCTGTTCTCCTAAAATTGACATAGAGGTAGATTGTGAACTACATGTGCGGTCGGCATTAAGAAACGTGAAGTCAATGTCCTGTAGAGTTAAACTGAGAGTTTTCCAGGGGGCTTTTCTCTCCCCGATTCTGTATAACCTCAATTTCTTCTAGGTTAAATGCCCTTGTGAACTAGTTTGCTGAGCACTATCCAGCAAAAAAAGAATTTTGAAAATCGGACCACAAATGAAGATTTGGCAGCCCGAAGAATTTTCCGAAATATAGAAATGACCATTTTCAGGGCACCTGCAACTACCTAGGTCCTTGAAATTTTGCACTTGAGGTCGACAACACCTCTGCTAAAGCCACTTCAAATTTCACGGAGTTATCTCTATCCGTTCTCAAATACCATATTTTTTAATAGTTTTTTTCAAATCTATCCCACTGTGAAACGTGGATTTTTATCCACGTTGCAATATGGGATGGGATATGTGTAACGTGGATTTTTATCCACAACCTGATCTTTATCCACCATGTGGATTTTTATCCATAACGTGGATTATTATCCACAACGTGGATTATTATCCACAACGTGGATTTTTATCCACATTTTTATCCAGTATGTGGATTTTTATCGACTATGTGGATTTTTATCGACTATGTGGATTTTTATCCACATTGTGATTTTTTATCCACAACGTGGATCTTTATCCACAACACGGATTTTTATCTACAACGTGGGCTCTTATTCACAGCGTGTATTTTTATCAACAACGTGGATTTTTATCTACAACGTGGGTTTTTATCTACAATGTGGATTTTTTCCACAACGTGGATTTTTATCCACTGTGTGTGTTTTTATCTACATCGTGGATTTTTGTCTACAATGTGGATTTTTATCTACAACGTGGACTTTTATCCACAATGTGGATTTTTATATACAATGTTAATTTTTATCCACTATATGGATTTTTATCAACAATGTGGATTTTTATCCACAATGTGGATTTTAATCCACATCGTCGACTTATATCCACAATGTGGATTTTTATCTACTACCTGGATTTTTATCTACAACGTGGATTTTAATCCACAATGTGGATTTTTATCTCCAACGTGGACTTTTATCCACAATGTGGATTTTTATTTACAATGTTAATTTTTATCCACTATATGGATTTTTATCAACAATGTGGATTTTTATCCACAATGTGGATTTTAATCCACTGCGTGGATTTTTATCCACTATGCAGATTTTTATCCACAACGTGGATTTTTATCCACAACATGGATTTTAATCCACTATAAGGATTGTTATCCACAACGTGGATAAGAATCCACAAACAATCCGCAATGTGGACTTTTATCCACAAAGTGGATTTTTATCCACAAAGTGCATTTTTATCCACAAAATGGATTTTTAGCCACAAAGTGGATTTTAATCCACTATGTGGATTTTTATGTACAACATGGATATTTATCTTTATTTTTATCAACTATGTGAAGTTTTATCCACTATGTGGACTTTTATCCACAATGCGGAGTTTTATCCACATAGTGGGTTTTTATCCACAATGTGGAGTTTTAGCCACAATATGGATTTTTATCCGCAATGTGGATTTTATTCCACAACGTGGATTTTTATCCACAATGTGGATTTTAATCCACTATTTGGATTTTTATCTACAATGTGGATTTTTATCCTTATAGTGGATTTTTACCCACATTGTGGATTTTTATCCACAATGTAGGTTTTATCCACGTTGTGGATTTTATTCACTATGTGGATTTTTATCCGCAATGTGAATTTTTATCCACAATGTGGATCCACAACGTATATTTTTATCCACAACGTGGATTTTTCCCACTGTATAACATGCAGCGACATGACAACCAATTTTCACCCAAACAGCACACATTACACACAAACGTCTAATGACGATGATTTGCTTCGTTCGCATTCATCAGATTGGTTGATGATGATGGGTTGTTTGTTTTTTCATATTTTTGTTAATGAATGATTAATGCAACAAAATATTAATAAAATAAATATATACTTGATGTGTAACATTTGAACTAACCCCGAAGAGGGTTGGCCCATTTGGTGTGAGTATGGTGTTGTCTTTGTTGTTTTTGGTATTTTCCATAAACATTAATTTCAGTGCAGATTAACATCTGCAGGGTTTAAAAAAAAATGTTTAACTGAAAGATGTGAAACGTTTGTTGATTTTTTAACTCAAGAGTTGATGAGTTAGGGATTTTGATTTCAACGTAAAGATGATTTTGTATTCATAAGCGGCGGCGGCTGCGACTGTCTTCCACTCGACTTGCAAAAGGCTAAGCGGTTGAATAATCATCGATCATTTTTTATCCCAATTGCCAACGGTCATGCAGTCACATGGGGCAACAAAATTCAAGTGCGAGGGACATGAGCAGGAGGTGGTGAGAGGAGGTTATTTACTGTCAAGCCAGTGAAGGCTTATATGTTTGGCTTTTATGGCGATTGTAAGTCGGCCTTTAGCTTGCGATTGTAAGAACTTACAATCGCCACAGTGAGTTGGTTTTTGTTCCGTTGTGGAACAATTAAGAGCAAATAGTTTTGCCATGAATCTTGGCTGCCATGTCGACTGGTGGTGGTTGTGTTGTGCACTCGATTAAAGATGGAGGTACACAAAAAGCTGCACAACAGGTTAACAATGCGATGGGATTTTCATGTAATTGTTTTTTTTTGTTGTTATTTATTTAGTTTTTGTTTTGGTTTTATGGCGCAAAATAAAGAATGAAATCTTATGGTACAGAAAATTCAAGTTTTTTTCCTTCTCTAAAAAGTAGTGATTGAACAACTCAAAAGCAGGCCAGTGTTAGGGGTTGCTTTTTAGAAACATTTTCGTTAAGGATAACTAGCCAAAGACAATCCGATAATTGAAACAATAAATTTATATTATTAGGATTCCATGTGGGATACTCGTTTCTCTTGTTTGTTTCTGATTAAATTTATTTTTATACCTATTAATATTTTTAATTTTTAAATTCTTAATTTTAATTTCAATTCCTTTCTAAATTTTTTTAATTTTGAGGCCGAATCTATATAATAATTATTTCATATCAAATGTGTAGTTTGTTGTTTGCCCTACAGTTTTTCCATTCTCTTAAGGCCTTGATTTGGCTATTCTATTCTATCGACATTATTTACATACAGTTAGCTTCATTACGTTACCTCTTAGCTTATTATGCTTGAGCTAAAGAAAAATTAAAATAATTTATTTTCCTCTATTTGTTGTATTTGTGTTTAACGAATTCAACATGGTTTTTAGATTGCTACCACACAGCAGCACCGCTAAGTCTTCGCGATGAATATCTTGGCAATATCTCCAATAGTTGGATAATATTTTCTTGTCAATTCTAATTAAAGCAGTTTGTGGTCTTTACATTAGCTTTCAAGAATTAATTAAACATTAGAGTGTGTCGGAGAACAGACTTTAGAAGATGCTTAAAATAAGATCGGCAGTTTATATTCTTACGTAATTTTGTTAATGGTCAGATCTAATGTGGTCTACCATTAGGTAGAATTGGACCATCATCCAATCTACCAATCCCTAAGTCTTCCAAGTATCGATTGAGGACCTGAGGAAATTCTTGGTATCCAAGCATGCGCCATTGGTCGAGAGGGAATATCTTCCTTCTTGACTAAATCTAGTACTGCACCTGGCCAGATCTCACTAATATTTTTTAGCGCACAACTCAATTGAGCGTTGATCCTCGAAGGCAATTAGTTTGTATCGGCCCCGATACCAGCCTGCATCGTCACAAACTGGAGGAGACCCAGGAAGTTCAGCAAGGACATTGGAGTATACTGTCCAGGAGTACTGATAGTCCATTGACTATTCCACTCCAATTATTCCTAGGTGTGCAGCCCTGTTCTTCTCCCTTATCGACAACTGCCATCAGCAAAGGTTCTTGGACCCATCTTATTGTTATTCACCCTAGTTCTTTGGGCATGCCCTCCAGGTCACCGCAGCCTTTTGGCTGACTGCGGTGCAGTTTCCGAATCTAGACGAATTTTTCAAAAAAAACTAGACTTCATAAGCTGTCGTTTGAGACCGGTTTCAAAGTATCAACTTTTTCCATTTTTGCACAGTGGTTGACACAAAATAGATTTTTCAAGTCTTGTAGCGAATTTTTTCAAGTTTTTTTTGAAAAATTCGATAGTTAGACGATTATTTGGAATATAGGCCCTTTTGGATTAGAAACTAGACTATAAGCTGTCACCGTTGTCAGACCGGTTTCAAAGTATCAACTTTTTGCACAGTGGTTGACGCAAAATAGATATTTCAAGTCTTGTAGCGAATTTTTTCAAGTTTTTTTTTTTTTTTTTGAAAAATTCGATAGTTAGACGATTATCTGGAAAATGTGGGCATATGTATGAGAAACTAGGCTTCCCTAGTTGTCGTTTGATACCGGTCTCGCCTTACTATTTTCCATTTGTGCACAGTGGATCAATCAATTTTACAATCTTCTTTATCTTGTTAGTACACCTTGCGGTTATTGAGGGAACTAAATTTTAATATTGGATCACCTTATTATTTTGTAGAAATTTTTTTGGTTTTTTGTGTTTGGAAATTTACTTTTTATGAACAAATACTTTTTTTTTATTAATTAATTGCCTACAAAGTTTCTTAACAGTGTTCTGCTAATGGCAGTAACAGAGGACTGTTAAGTCAGTGGTTTGTGTCTCCACTAGTTAAATTCGGAATTTATCTTCACTCACATATGGTTCAAATCGGTCCATAATCCGATATAGCTGTCATATAAACCGATCTGGGGTCTTGACTTCTTGAGCTTCTAGAGGGCGCAATTCCTATTGGATTTGGCTGAAATTTAGCGTGACGTTTTTTATTCTTACTCTCAACAACTGTGTCAAATAGGATTCAAATCGGTTCATAACCTGATATAGCTGCCATATAAACCGATCTGGGACATTGACTTCTTGAGCCTCTAGAGGTCGCAATTATTATCCCATTTGCCTGACAGATCCTCTCATGACCATCGACATACGTGTTTATTATGGTCTGAATCGGTCTATAGCCCGATACAGCTCCCATATAAATCGATCCCTCTATTTTACTTCTTGAGCCCCCAAAGGGCGCAATTCTTATTCGAATTGGCTGACATTTTACACAGGGCTCCAACATATAATATAATTGTGGTCCAAACCGGACTATATCTTGTTATCGCTCTAATAGCAGAGCAAATCTTTTCTTATATCCTTTTTTGCCTAAGTAGAGATGCCGGGAAAAGAACTCGACAAATGCGATCCATGGTGGAGGGTATACCGCGATGGTATGAGCTGCTCCCATCCTCAATCTATTCTGCCATCGCCTTAAGTCTCATAGCTGTTGTGGCTGCTTCATACATAATCTGTATGTCAATGGGACGGATATCTAGAATAGTCTCCAGTGCCGTAGTGGGCGTGGGCGGGAGCGATGAGGACGCTCCGCCTATGCCAAGACAACATGTTCTCTGAACCTGTTGTATAGGCTTTATGTTGCACTTTTTCTTCATAGCAGTCCACCAAACTACTGAGGAGTAAGTAAGTGTTGGTCTAATCACGCTCCCGTAGAGCCATTGGACTATCTTTGGATTCAGGCCCCATTTCGAGCCTACGGCCCGTCTACATAGTGCCCAACATCTGTGAGCCTTCTCGGCACGCTCCTGGATGTGACACTTCCAATTCAGTTTCCTGTCCAAGATCACACCTAAGTATTTGACCTTGTTAGATATCGAAATCGTCTTATTAAGGAACGTGGTGGGTATAAACACCTCCCTTGCCTTCGGCCAGACTTTCGGAGTATATGCAAGTCCTAGTCACGCTGTGAAAATATTGGCAAGATGAGGCGGAAATATTCCATCAAGTCCGTGTGACTTAAATGGTTTGAAGCTCCTCAATGATTTCTTCACCACCTTCGTCTTCCTCGTGAACAGTCATATTTCAGTCTCTCTGGGTTAACATTGAGACCTCTGGGTCTAGCCCAGTCATATGCCATATGCAAGACCCTTCGACCTTTCTGCATAGTTCGTTCGGATCCTTACCCCTTAGAAGTATTATAACATCGTCTGCGTAGCACACGGTTCCAAATCTCTCCTCAGTCAGCATCCGTAATAGGTCATTTATGGTGGTCACCCATAGGTGTGGCGATAAAATGCCCTCCTATGGCGTGCCTTGTACCACTCTCTCCCTTATATTTATGCCATGGGATACACAATTTATCCACCTTAGCATATGGATTATCCAGTCTCTAAGAACCGTGTCCACTTGGTACTGTTCTAAGGATTGGATCAGTGTGTCGATTCGCACATTGTTAAAAGCCCCCTCGATGTCAATACATACCGCCACAGTGTACGTTTTGGCATCGAATGATTCTTTCTTTTATGAACAACCTCGTGCAGGGCAGTCTCCACCGACCTTCCCTTGACATAGGCATGTTGTTTGTATTTGAACAGTTCGCTGGATGTCCTACTATTTATCATGGTGTCCTCAATGCGTTCCATTGTTTTGAGTAGAAAGGACGTGAGGCATATGGGTCTGTAGGCCTTTGGTGTCGCATAACTTGTCTTGTCGGTCTTGGGTATAAACACCACCCTTGCCTCCTGGCAGACTTTCGGAGTATATGCAAGTCCCAGAAACGCTTTGAAAATTTTGGCCAGAAGAGGCGCAAGATAGTCTGCCTCTTTCTGTAGTATCGCTGGAAATATTCCATCAGGGCCGGGTGACTTAAATGGTTTGAAGCTCCTCAAGGCTTCCTTGACCATAAATTCCGTAACTATTCGATCAACGTCATTATTCCAAGATTCCGGAGTCTCCGTGAGTCCCGTCGCATTCAGTGGAAAATGGGTTTTCATCAAAAGCCTCCACATGTCCTCCGTTGTCTCTGCTCTCACTACCATGTCGTCTACTAAAGTTTCAGTTTGGACATGGGTTTTTGAGAGAAACTTTTTTATCTTGGCGGCGTCATTAACGTTATCGTCCTGTTCGCAGAAAAGCTGCCAGGAGGGGCTCGTTTTGCCGTTCTGGTAATCTTATTGTATTCCTTGAGCCGTGTGTAATACACATCCCAATAAACTTCCGCTTTTTTACGACGTGCTCTGTTAAAAAGTCTGCGGACCTCTTTCCCAATATTGCGAATCGCAGGGTTTTTCTCGGGCTGATTTCCTTTCCCGAAGAGGACAACTATCTTCGAAAGATCCCACCAGTAGAGTCGTAATCCTGTTGATATTTTCGTCAATGTCTATGCTTGGACAATCTAAATTATCTTGCCCAAGTCTTCTTCTGAGTAGTCTTCCGAATTTGGTCCAGTTGGTTTTCAACTTATTCCGGCAGCTTATCGGATTCGGCTTTGGCCGTGCTATTCTAAACCTAATGTAGCGATGGCCAGAGAATAAGTGTTCCATGGAGACCCTCCAATCCTGAAACTCATCGATTAGATTTTCCGAACATATTTTTACATCTAATACCTCAATCCTAATCCTATTAACAAAGGTAGCGGTGTTATCAATATTAAGTGTTATTAGGTCGTAGGTATTTAAGAACTCTGCCAGGGCTTGGCCCCGCTTATTAGTGTTGGTACTACCCCACGAAATGGGGTGAGAGTTCGCATCGCACTCTATTAGTACTTCGTATTCAGTGTTTTGCTTTCCTCACCAGCCGTTGCAGCTCCGAAGTGGGTGGCGGAGAAAGGAGGTCCCTTATCAGTGGGCAAACGTGCAGTTTGCACCCATATCGACTTCAATTCGAAGAAAGACTGAGACAAGTATTAACACATCTTGTCCTTATCTGCACCTCTGCCCTCTTTTTTCCTTTATTTATGAATGGCTCTCTCTTTGATACAATTCGGTCACGTTGTCACTTTTCAATTGGATATACTCGAATGGACCTGAATCACCTGACAAAATCAAGGTTTTCTAAGAATGCCTTATTTTGTGTTAAAATTCATCAGAAAACAAAAGAAGCTGCATAGATACATAAACTTTATTAAGTTTCGACTTAAGCATCTATTAACTCGATCAAACTATAACAATAAAAAATACACACTTTGTATAAATTATAAGTTAGCTGAAATGTAAGTTAGCTGAAATGTAAAGGAGAATAAGTTCAAAAATTTAAAATAAAGCAAAATAAAGTAAAGTAAGGCAGAAACTGTGGTCTAATATAGATCTAAAAGCACATTTTGTGTAAGAAAAAAAATTTAAATGTAAATTTAAATTATAAAAAAAAAAAAATATTTTAATTTTGGAAAGAAAAAACCAAAAAATTTTAACTTAAGTTTTAAAAACATATCTCTAGAATTAATTAATTTTTATATTTGTATTTTATATTTTTATGTTTATTTTTATATTTTCTGAGAATTTTTCAAAATGTCTCTTAAGTTTTTTTGCATTTCAGCCAATATTTTTTATATGTATATATATATATTGGGTTGCCCAAAAAGTAATTGCGGATTTTTCATATAGTCGGCGTTGACAAATTTTTTCAACGGCTTGTGACTCTGTAATTGCATTCTTTCTTCTGTCAGTTATCAGCTGTTACTTCTATCTTGCTTTAGAAAAAAAGTGTAAAAAAGTATATTTGATTAAAGTTCATTCTAAGTTTTATTAAAAATGCATTTACTCTCTTTTAAAAAATCCGCAATTACTTTTTGGGTAACCCAATATATGCCTATTGATATGTTAGAAGTCATTTTCAAGAAGACATCAAACTTGTTTACTGCCCAAATCTATATCGTCAATATAGGTTTTGCATAATACACAGAAAAGTTTGGTTGATTTTTATGCATTTTTGTTTTGTCTTCTGTTGTTTTGCTGAGATGAAGGAAGGGAAGTTTGTTTTAAATTTCAAATATCAAAAACACTTTAAATCAAATCAAACTGGTTGACTTGGCTCCGCTCGGCTCGACTTCGGTTGTCATCTGAACAAAAAATCCATGGCAAATTGATAGACCTTATAGATGGTGCTGTTCTGTGCTAGCGACTCTGGCACCAGCGAGGCTTGCTCATCATCCAGATCGATGCCGAAACGCACAATGTACCATTCTGATGCCAGGTAGATGCCTAACATGATGATGGCAAATTTCAAATAGATTTTGAAAATGTCAAAGATATTTTGAAATACAATCTGCAAATACTCCAACAGCATGGTGAGGGGAAGGTTGGGCTGAGCCAATGATGTACAGATTGGCAATGGCCAACTGAATGTGCGTTGTGCAGACGATAATGCCAAGAGACTGTTGTGGTGCCACACTGCTCTCAAGACGCCCAAAACTATTAGTCAGTCAGTTAGCTGATCGCAAAGGCAAATGACAAATAGCTTAAAGCTCGTCTTGCTGAATGAGTCGCCTTTGATTTATTAATGGCTGATATGCGCAGGCGCATTAGCTTCCCCAATCAATTGACATTAATGTTGACAAATATTTGGTAATAACATAGACAGATAGATAGACACACTCATGCGCGTACACACACTTCTCTTGGCCATCCAGCTCCGACTAAATGTGGCACATATTTCTTTTGTTTGGGTTTGGATTTATGATCACAATGGTAATGTGCTCGTCGCCGTTTGCATTGATCTATGCAGTGGCAATGTGTGTTTTCGGTTTTTACTGACTGACCTTGGCTTTGAAGTTACTTTGGATTGGATTTCAAAATTAGGGTGTGCTGACAGGGCTGACAGTCTGAGGGGTGGCTCTATTTAATGTCTACCAATGCCTTTGTATTATAAATTATGCAAATTGTAAGTGGCACAGATCGCAGAACATCTTCATTGGCAGCAACTGAAAGATGACAAGAAAAGAGAATCATTATGCGGCCATAAATAAAAGAACCATAGAATATATGAATATTTTTTATTAAAAATGCAGTGAATTGCTAGTTTGACACCTACTAAAAGTTCAAACGTCACTCTAGGGTGTCGCAATGATAGGCTGGCTTAAGGTTGCTCGCATGGCAGATTTATGAGAGGCGGCGCTTTGAAATCGAAAGGTTTTAGTTGAAACTCAGCAAACTTAAGTGGAGAGTAGAGAAGAGAAAGAGTAAAGAGAAAGACTAGAGGAAGGAGAAAGAGTAGGGACAAAGAGTAGAGAAAGAGTAGAGAGAAAGAAGGGAAAGAGTAGGGAACAGTAGAGAAACAGTAGCCAAAGAGAATACAAAGAGTAGAGACATATTAGGGAAAGAGCAAAGAGTAAATAGAGTGTAGAGAAAGAGTAGGGAAAGAGCAGGGAAAGAGTTGAGTAGGAGCAATGAACGTGTAGAGAAAGAATAAAGAAAGAGTAGAGAAAGAGTAGGGAAAGAGTAGGGAAAAAGTGGGGAAAGTGTAGAGAAAGAGTAGAAAGAAAGTAGAGAATGATAAGAGAGAGAGAGAGCAGAGAGAAAGTGGAGAAAGAGTAGGGAAAGGATAGGGAAATAGTAGTGGTAGGGAAAGAACAGACAAAGAGACGAAGAGTAAATAACGAGTAGAGACTTAGTGGAGAAAAAGCAAAGAGTAGGGATAGAGAGCAGAGAGTAAATAAAGAGTATCGAGGGATTAAAGGGTAAATAAAGAGTATCGAGGGATTAAAGGGTAAATAAAGAGTATCGAGGGATAAAAGAGTAAATAAAGAGTATCGAGAGATAAAACAGTAAGTAAAGATCATCGAGGGATACAAGAGTAAATAAAGAGTATCGAGGGATTAAAGAGTAAATAAACAGTATCAAGGGATTAAAGAGTAAATAAACAGTAGAGAAGGAGCAGAGAAAGAGTAGAGAAAGAGTAGAGAAAGGGTAGAAGAAAAATAAATAAAGAATAAAGGAAGCTTAGGGAAAAAATAGAGAAAGAGTAGAGTAGAGTAGAGTAGAGTAGAGTAGAGTAGAGTAGAGTAGAGTAGAGTAGAGTAGAGTAGAGTAGAGTAGAGTAGAGTAGAGTAGAGTAGAGTAGAGTAGAGTAGAGTAGAGTAGAGTAGAGTAGAGTAGAGTAGAGTAGAGTAGAGTAGAGTAGAGTAGAGTAGAGTAGAGTAGAGTAGAGTAGAGTAGAGTAGAGTAGAGTAGAGTAGAGTAGAGTAGAGTAGAGTAGAGTAGAGTAGAGTAGAGTAGAGTAGAGTAGAGTAGAGTAGAGTAGAGTAGAGTAGAGTAGAGTAGAGTAGAGTAGAGTAGAGTAGAGTAGAGTAGAGTAGAGTAGAGTAGAGTAGAGTAGAGTAGAGTAGAGTAGAGTAGAGTAGAGTAGAGTAGAGTAGAGTAGAGTAGAGTAGAGTAGAGTAGAGTAGAGTAGAGTAGAGTAGAGTAGAGTAGAGTAGAGTAGAGTAGAGTAGAGTAGAGTAGAGTAGAGTAGAGTAGAGTAGAGTAGAGTAGAGTAGAGTAGAGTAGAGTAGAGTAGAGTAGAGTAGAGTAGAGTAGAGTAGAGTAGAGTAGAGTAGAGTAGAGTAGAGTAGAGTAGAGTAGAGTAGAGTAGAGTAGAGTAGAGTAGAGTAGAGTAGAGTAGAGTAGAGTAGAGTAGAGTAGAGTAGAGTAGAGTAGAGTAGAGTAGAGTAGAGTAGAGTAGAGTAGAGTAGAGTAGAGTAGAGTAGAGTAGAGTAGAGTAGAGTAGAGTAGAGTAGAGTAGAGTAGAGTAGAGTAGAGTAGAGTAGAGTAGAGTAGAGTAGAGTAGAGTAGAGTAGAGTAGAGTAGAGTAGAGTAGAGTAGAGTAGAGTAGAGTAGAGTAGAGTAGAGTAGAGTAGAGTAGAGTAGAGTAGAGTAGAGTAGAGTAGAGTAGAGTAGAGTAGAGTAGAGTAGAGTAGAGTAGAGTAGAGTAGAGTAGAGTAGAGTAGAGTAGAGTAGAGTAGAGTAGAGTAGAGTAGAGTAGAGTAGAGTAGAGTAGAGTAGAGTAGAGTAGAGTAGAGTAGAGTAGAGTAGAGTAGAGTAGAGTAGAGTAGAGTAGAGTAGAGTAGAGTAGAGTAGAGTAGAGTAGAGTAGAGTAGAGTAGAGTAGAGTAGAGTAGAGTAGAGTAGAGTAGAGTAGAGTAGAGTAGAGTAGAGTAGAGTAGAGTAGAGTAGAGTAGAGTAGAGTAGAGTAGAGTAGAGTAGAGTAGAGTAGAGTAGAGTAGAGTAGAGTAGAGTAGAGTAGAGTAGAGTAGAGTAGAGTAGAGTAGAGTAGAGTAGAGTAGAGTAGAGTAGAGTAGAGTAGAGTAGAGTAGAGTAGAGTAGAGTAGAGTAGAGTAGAGTAGAGTAGAGTAGAGTAGAGTAGAGTAGAGTAGAGTAGAGTAGAATAGAGTAGATTAGAGTAGAGTAGAGTAGAGTAGAGTAGAGTAGAGTAGAGTAGAGTAGAGTAGAATAGAGTAGAGTAGAGTAGAGTAGAGTAGAGTAGTGTAGAGTAGAATAGAGTAGATTAGAGTAGAGTAGAGTAGAGTAGAGTAGAGTAGAGTAGAGTAGAGTAGAGTAGAGTAGAGTAGAGTAGAGTAGAGTAGAGTAGAGTAGAGTAGAGTAGAGTAGAGTAGAGTAGAGTAGAGTAGAGTAGAGTAGAGTAGAGTAGAGTAGAGTAGAGTAGAGTAGAGTAGAGTAGAGTAGAGTAGAGTAGAGTAGAGTAGAGTAGAGTAGAGTAGAGTAGAGTAGAGTAGAGTAGAGTAGAATAGAGTAGATTAGAGTAGAGTAGAGTAGAGTAGAGAAGAGTAGACTAGACTAGACTAGACTAGACTAGACTAGACTAGACTAGACTAGACTAGACTAGACTAGACTAGACTAGACTAGACTAGACTAGGAAGGGTTGGCACACCCTCCCCCTTACCCCAATTTGCAAAATCCAATTTTCGGAGACGTGTGCTGCGATTTAAACGAAGGCTTGCATGTCCCTTTAAGGTAACATAATTAGTAAAGAACTTGGGGGGATCGCCCACCCACAGAACCCTACAAGTAACAAGTAGCACAAATAAGTCAATAAAGATATCAAATGAAAGCTATTTATAAGTAGAGAAGTAATTTCTTAAAAAAATTTGTCCCCCTGTGTTCTGGGGCCCCAAGAGCTGAAATCGGGAGATTGGTATCAATTTCAGATATATTCAAATATAGCCTAATCTTGACCTTACTCGGTCCGAATGTTGTGGGGCCTAACACAAGTGATTTTAGCGGAAGCGCCTGTTATGGGCCCAAGATTTTTAATCAGGAGGTCGCTATATCCAAATATAGTCCGATCTTTAGCGTACTCTTTACGAATGTCGAGAGGCCTGACGTTACTGATTGCACCAAATTTTATTCAAATCGTGTAATAAACGCTGCTCAGTCCCCGGGTTCTCAATGTAAACACCCAGGCCCACTCTGTCCTCTAACTTTGATCCATCCGTGTAACATGATCTTCCAGCTGGCAATACTAGGGTTCCGTCAATCCAAGACTGTGCCGACGAAGTCGAGTGCGAGGCACTGCTGCCATCGCTTGAGGACAGGGTGGGCCTGGGGGTTTACAATGAGAACCCAGGGACTGAGATCTGTTGTAGACTGCCTGACCACAAAGCGGTCCTACAGGCGGAGATCCGGGCGATCACGGAATGCGTGAAGTGGTGTGGTGCTAACGCGAGGACCTCGAGTGTAAACATCTTTACCGACAGTAAAATTGCCATAAGGGTAATAACAACCAGGACGGTAAGGTCACGAACAGTCTAGCAGTGTAAGAAGGAGATTAACGCCTTCTCTGAGGATGGCAAAATCCGCATCGTATGTGTGACGGGCCCTATTGGAGTAAGGGGAAATGAAAGGGCAGACGATTTGGCAGTGAAGGCTAGAGGATTACCGTCAATAAACTTGGTTCACCCGAAGCCTTTCGGGTCGACGCAGTCCGAGTTAAGGGAGTGGACGACGAATGCGCATGCAATATTGTGGAACAGCGAAACGGTTGGTAGGACAGCGAAATTCCTATGGGGGGATCCAGAACGTGAGAAGACGGTAGGTAGCAAGAAGGAACGGGACACAAAGGACTACGAGCTCACTTATGTAAAATCGGTGCGGCAAGTGATAGCATGTGTAGGGCATGCGGGGAAGATGATGAGACGTTGGAGCATTTCCTTTGTCATTGACCGGCTTTCGCGTCTACCGATACCGGTACTTAGGTGGAGACACAATACTAGACATGAACCAACGTAGGGGAGTGGTATTGAAAACAATTAAGGATTTTGTTAGAAGCAAGGAATTCCTTACTTAAATTTTTCTTTTTAGAGGTTACTTTATAGTTTTTAGAGCGCCCAACAAGCCGATTACTGGCTTAGGTGTATGTCCATAGTGGCATGGGGCGGATTAATATCTACACTCTCTTTTCAACCTAACCTAAACATTGCTTTTATGGATTCAACACCTTATATGATCCTATATGGCGGCTATATCGAGATAAAGTCCGATCTTAAGCATATTTGAATCGGATGTCGGTATGCTTAAAAAACTCACTATTTTAAATTTCAACGAAATCTGGAATTAAATGCAGCTTTTAATGGCTTTAGACCCTAAACCGGGAGATCGATCTACATGACAGCTATATCCACATATAGTTGCATCTCTACCATACTCGGTATGTATGTCGAGAGGCCTAACACTACTCATTGTGTCGAATTTTAACGAAATCGGATAATAAATGCGCTTTTTATGGGCCCGAGACCTTAAATCGAGAGATTGGTATATATGATAGCTACATCCACATATAGTCCGATCTGGACTGTAGTGTATACGAATATTGAGGAGCATAACACGTCTTGCTGTCTCAAATTTCAGCAAAAATGTGGCTTTAATGGGACTAAAACCTGGAATCAACAGAACGGTCTATATGGCAGCTGTATCTAAATCTTGCACAACTCGCTGTACCGAATTTCGGCGAAATCGAATAATAAATGTGGCTTTAATGGGCCTAAAACCTTACAGGCAGATCGATCAATATGGGGACAATATCAAGATAAAGGCCGAGAAGGCCCAACTCGATATCAAACTGCCTATTGTTAAAAAAAAAAATTGTGCAAACTTGCATTTAAATTTCTCAGGAGGTGGGTATGAAAATGAAAATTTGGTTTTTACCATTAAGTCGTATTTAACTCTATGAATAGCAAGGAAAATCCCTTTACTACAATACATCATTAATGTTCGTTTCTTAAGTCTTTCAAACGAAATCGAGAGTGCTCGTTTCTTAAGTCTTTTAAACGAAATCGAGAGTGTTCGTTTCTTAAGTCTTTGAACCGAAATCGAGAGTGTTCGTTTCTTAAGTCTTTAGAATAATTTTTTTGTTCAACATATAAAGAAATTGGCTTTATAAGCTAATGCTATAATTTTCTTGTGAATATTTGGAATTTTACATTACTTGCACTTTAAATGGATGTTTTAACTGTAATATTACTTCCTGTAGTAAAACATGCACACAAAAAACCATTAAAACCCTTACAGCGAAAAGTCTTCATTAAGCCAATAAAGATACCATTAAAGCAGACACTTCTACAGAGTCTGGCCTTTAACTACACCCCTTACAAATGTTTAGAAACAATTTTCCTAGAAACTGAAAGGCTAATTAGTAAATATACACACATGCTGAAAGACTTGCGTCATAGTGACGCCAATAAAACAAATTCAAAAAACACATACAAAACTTCAGTTACGCATGTCTTTACTTTGCTTGACTACCACTTCAACTTCAGCATTTAATATTGGAAGAAAAAAATATTTCTTAAGTTAAATTTCAAGAAACAGAAATATACACTACACTTTTTTCTAAATGTTTTTGTTTTTTTTATTCGATTTTTTTGCTGACTCTCGTCACAGAGCAAAAAAAAAGTGTCAACCGGCTTAACCACCACCAGTCGGCAGCACCCAACAACGACGACCAGTAACAGCAATTCAGTGCAGACCGGTGCCAACCGTTGGTGATAAATCGAAGGCAAGCGACTTAAGCTCTTCAGATGTCTAGAAAATGGAATAAAGACAACTGCAGGCATGGCTACAAATGAAAAAAACCCGTAACAACCAAAGCGTTTAAAATCTTTGCCATGCGGCGGCAAAAGCTACTGAGACAGGTTTCTTGAAACTTTTCTGTTGTCCAGCAGTAGAAGGTTCCTATTGACGAAATCATATTTTGAATATTGAAACAAAGAACTTTGTGCAAAATCGAGTTCATAATTGGTATGCCACCCACCAATACCGGTCGTTAACAGTTTTTATCAACTTTTCGCCAACTTGAAAATATTTTTATAGTAAATTTTAAAAAAAGAAACTTGTTTCACTGCTTAAGCAAAATTTTATAATTCTCGATCGCTTCAGTCTTTTTCATGACATTTAATACTGTATTCCGGGAAGTGGTTACTTATATGGAAATCCAATATTGGCGGTTATTCTGTTCGTTTCTGGTTACCAAAGAGAAAATTAAAGACACCAACATAACAAGAAATTTATCTAAGACAAGAATTTTTTTAAAAAAAAGTTTATTGAAATTTTTTGGCAGTAAATTCCATAATTTTTTTTTTTTTTGAGAATATTTCATAAAATTATTTTTTGGAGAAAATTTCATTAAAATTAGTTTCTAGAGAAAATGTCATAAAAATGTAGTTTTTAGAGAAAATTTCATAAAAATTGCATTTCCTAAAAATTTTTTCGAAAAAAATGTCATCTATTGGTTGCCCAAAAAGTAATTGCGGATTTTTTAAAAGAAAGTAAATGCATTTTTAATAAAACTTAGAATGAACTTTAATCAAATATACTTTTTTTACACTTTTTTCTAAAGCAAGCTAAAAGTAACAGCTGATAACTGACAGAAGTAAGAATGCAATTACAGAGTCACAAGCTGTGAAAAAAATTGCCAACGCCGACTATATGAAAAATCCGCAATTACTTTTTGGGCAACCCAACATAAAAAATTTCATAGAAAGTTTGTCTTTAAGGTAAATTTCATTAGAATTTTGTCTTTAAAGCATATTTCATTAAAGTTGGAGAAAAAATTTCAAAGAAAATTTGTCTTTGAATAAAGTTTTATGTAAGTTTTATGGTTTTGGAAAAAAGTCCATTAAAAAATTGGCAAATGAAAATTGCCCATTTAAAATTCTATTAAGTAACAGGACAAACTTCCACATATCACTGAATGCTGTCCGATTCAAATTTTAATGATAAGGGGCCTCCTTTTTATAGCCGAGTCCGAAAGGAGTGCCACATACTGCGACACCTCTTTTAAGGAGAAGTTTTTACATGGCAATAGCATTAGGAAGGGCTAACACTGCGGAAAATGTTTTTTTTTCCGATGTTCTCGCCAGGATTCGAACCCAAGAGGGCACTCCGTTGATAAAAGTGACAAGGAGGCACACCCTATTATTAAGACACTATACTCGGGTTGGTGGCTAGGAGGCACACCCTAGTACACGGCACAAGGAGAGGGCAATCTGTTGATAAAAGTGGAGTTTTGGGCGGGGTGGCAAGAGCGCGGCAAGGAGGCACACCCTATTACATGACATTATACGCAGGTTGGTGGCTAGGAGGCAAACCCTAGGCACTTATCGGATTCACTAGCTGACGGAACGTGGAGGCGAGAGAGGACAATCCGTTGATCAAAGTGGGTTTTCGGGCGCGGTGGCAAGGAGGCACACCCTATTATACGTCAAAATACACGGGTTGATGGGTAGGAGGTACACACTAGTACACGGCATTGTTCGGATTTACTAGCTGACGGCACGAGGAGGCGAGAGAGGGCAATCCGTTGATCATAGTGGGGTTTTGGGCGCGGTGGCAAGAGAGTGGCAAGAAGGCACACCCTATTATACTGCACAATACGCGGTTTGGTGGCTAGGAGGCACACTCTAGTACACGGCACTGTTTGGGTTCACTAGCTGACGGCACGAGGAGGCGAGAGAGGGCACTCCGTTGATTGCCCTCTCTTTCCTCCGCGGTGGCAAGGAGGCACACTCTATTATACGTCAAAATACGCGAGTTGATGGGTAGGAGGTACACGCTAGTACACGGCATTGTTCGAATTTACTAGCTGACGGCACGAGGAGGCGAGAGAGGGCAATCCGTTGATCAAAGTGGGGTTTTGGGCGCGGTGGCAAGAGAGTGGCAAGAAGGCACACCCTATTATACTGCACAATACGCGGTTTGGTGGCTAGGAGGCACACTCTAGTACACGGCACTGTTTGGGTTCACTAGCTGACGGCACGAGGAGGCGAGAGAGGGCACTCCGTTGATCAAACGACACTGTTCACACGCAAATACAAAGCTAAAAGGCAAGAGGGCACTCTGTTAACATTAGGCACTGGGCTACAAATGGGCATCCCCATCCCCTATGTTTGAGGCAGTAAGTTACTCTTAGTTTAGTCTACTCGCGGCTTCTGGCTCCTTCGTTGACTGTCCCCAAAAGTTATGAATAACTTTGGATGTCAACAAGTCCTAATATTTTGTTGTTGCCTGCTCACCGGCCGTTGAGGAGGAAACCAACCCAAATGCCATTGTTGGTCAATAGGCAGAATGGACTAAGTCAACTTTTGATCAATTCACCATTTAATTAATTATATCCTCCACCATAGGAGGGGGGTATACAAATTTCGTCATTCTGTTTGTAACTCCTCGAAATATTCGCCTAAGACCCCATAAAGTAAATATATTCTTGATTTTTTAAGTCGATCTAGCCATGTCTGAAGCTAGCCGCTTGAAATTTTGCACTAATAACTCTTATTAGAATAGGTCGGTTGGGATTGTAAATAGGCCATATCAGTCCATATTTTGATATAACTTTCATATAAACCTATCTTGGATCTTGACTTGAGCCTGTATAGGGGGCAATTCTCATTCGATTTGTCTAAAATTTGGCATGACGTGTTTCTGTATGACTTCCAACAACTGTGATAAGTATGGTGGAAATCGGTCCATAACCTCATATAGCTGTCATATAAACCGATCTGGGGTCTTGATTTCTGAGGCTCTAAGGGGTCGCAATTCCCATCCGATTTGGCCGAAACTTTGAATAACGGCTTCTCCCATGACCTTTAACATACCTGTCAAATATGGTCTAAGTCGGTCTATAGCCTGAAACAGCACAACAGAGATACCGGGAAAAGAACTCGATAAAGGGTATGTAGGATTTGGCCCGGCCGAACTTAGCACGCTTTGACTTGTTTTTCCCAAAAACAATGCTGATAATCTGAAAGGTGTGGGCGAAAACAAAGCTTACTGACTTTCGTAGTCACAAATTAAACAACCAAAATAAAAAGTAGTGCGAAAACAGAATTTTGTGTTAAAAGACAATTTCGTTCATAACAGGTCTTTAGAAAAACTTTCATGGAAATTTAGAATTTTAGGAAGATTGCATAACATTTTTGACTTAAGAAAAATTCTCATGAAATTTTGAATTTGGAGTAAAATTTTACTAAAATTTTGCCTCTGGAGAAGATTTTATTGAAATTTTAGCTTTAGAGAAAATTTTACTTGAACTTTGTCTTGGGAGAAAATTTAATTAAAAATTCGTCGAAGGCTAGATTAGGTAAATTGGAAAAGAGGGTACGGATATTAATCCGCCCCATGCCACTATGGACATACACCTAAGCCAGTAATCGGCTTGCTGTGAGCTCTAAATACTAAAAAGTAACCTCGAAAGAGAAAATTTAGGTCAGGAATATCGTTCTGCTTACAAAATCCCCAATTGTTTTCTATACCACGCCCCTTCGCTGGTTTATATCTGATATTGTGTCTCCACCTAAGTGCCGGTGTCTGTTAGCCGCGAAAGCCGGGCAATGACATAGGAAATACTCCAATGTCTCATCATCTTCTCCACAAGCCCTACACATGTTATCACTTGCCGCACCGATTTAAAATAAATGAGCTGGTAGTCGCATGTGTAATGTTACAATACCGAAAGCTTTACAGACCTCCTGTTTGCTTCCGTTCAGTAGTAGTCTCGTCTTCTCACAAACCGGATCTTCCCATAGGATTTTCGTCGTCCTGCCAACCGTTTCGCTGTTCCACAGTGTTCGTAGCCCACGCTCTTTACTCGCACAGCGTCGACCCGAAGGCTTTGGATTAACCAAATTTGTTGACGGCAGACCTCTGGCCTTCACTGCCAAATCGTCTGCTATTTCATTCCTCCTTACTTCGCTATGGCCCGGCACACAAACTATGCGGAACGTACCATCCTCAGAGAAGGCGTTAATCTCCTTCTTACACTGCCAGACTTTTCATGACTTTACCGTGCTGGTTGTTTTTACCCTGATGGCCAGTTTATTGTCCATTAAGATGATCACACTCGACGTCGCACAGTGGGCCAAATGGCAAAAAAATTGGAAATAAGTCTACAACTTTTTATCTGTTGATTTTAGCCATACAAAATGTTCTAGACATTTGTAGAGGAGGACATAGGCTTTCAGAAAAGTGCTGTTGTTGGTCCATATCTTTAATACAGGGTGAGCTACAGGGTGTCAAAGTTGACCACTTTTGACTTCTCCAAGCTTCTGGGGGCCATAACTTTTGATCTACTCAACCGATTTACATGATTTAGGACTCTAGAGAAAGAGCTTGACAAGATCTAAAAAACTTATGCATAAAGTACCATGCCATCGTGTACTGTTAAGGAGTTATGAATTGTTTAATTTTAAAATATGAAAATTTGGCCTTGGTTTTTTTCAGTGTTTTTTAAATAACTCCGTCAATTTTAAAGCTATAAACTTCATACTTCACACAAATTATGCCAGCATATGTGTGCATAAAATACAAAAGGAATCACGTGAATATCTTTGGCGGTTTAAAAATGGCATCGTTTTCAATATGAAAAATATTTTTTTTGTCAAAAAATTGCAAAATTTTTCAAAAAAGATACTCCCATTTCCTTTAAGTTTTCGCAAACTTTGGCCGTCAAAGCATTATCATTTCTTTCCATTTTCACAAAGTCGAGGTATTAAGAAAAGTTTTAAGTGCTAATTTGGCTAATTTCGATATCAAACAACACCGTTATCTTAAGACCAAAATGGCCAATTTTTTTACTAAACTTCAAAAGTTTCTCACTGGAAAAAAAGTTCCACGGGGATTTTTTCGCTTTTTTTGAACTTAAATGAAAGCTTAAAATGTTCCCAACATTTTAAGGTATGTCTCGCCATATCCTAGCCATAAATGAGATCGTAGCGATCAAAATACTGAAAAAAGTCAATTTTCAAGTAGTGCTATATTCATTGCTAAAAAACAAGTATTACATCACATTTTATTGCAAAGATGTTAAATAAACTTTTATTTGGTAACACTTCTTCTACAAAACACAAAAAGAATCATGGAAATATCTCTATTCTATTCCATTTTATGGAACCGGCAATAAAAAAGTCAATTTTTCAAAAAAGTCGAATTTCCCAAATTTTGTTTTTGTTGTCCTAATTGCACATGACACACTATAGCCATATTTACGCAACATACCTTATCGTAAAGGAAATTTTCATACCTTTCCAACAATGTATAAAACATTTCTCAACTCGGATTCTATCTACTCTAAAATTCATTTACACTTCATTAAACTCTATATAAAAATGTCTATTTGTGAAATGGAACCTTATATGGGGCCTACACTAAAACATTGATAGATTTGCCCAGGGTTTACAATACAAATGTGTTAGAATAAAAAAAGGTCTCCTGCCAAAGTTTAAAAAAATTGGAATAAAAATATGTGTTTTAGAGCGAAAACACTTCGCATCGGCGTGCGTTTATATGTATATTAGCTACTCCCAAAATAAAAAAGCATTTTAGTTTTGTATTATTTGATTTTATTCTCTACCAAATAATCTAAGGTATCAAAATTTAAAAGCTCTTTAATTTGAATGGCATCGGGATCGTCCTTATCTATATCGTCACATATTTTTGGTAGCCATTTAGTTCTGATGCTGTATAGTACCGGATCAGACGATAACAATAAATATTGAAGTAAATCATAATTTTGGTTAAATTTGGTGCTCTTTCGGGTATTGAAAAGCCGGAACTGTTTAACATCTCTATTACGGGATTCCTGAGCTTCTTCTGTAAGTTCTCCTAACGGAAGTATGTTGTATTCCACAATTTCCTTGCCATGATGTAAGACTTTATGTACTGTCGGTGTTAAAGCTTTCCACGAATATAAATCAGATAAAATGTTTTTTGTGTCATTACTATAAGCTTCAAATTTGGTTGAATTTATCATCTTTTTGCTATTGATTACAGCCAAAATCACTTTGAATCGTCTTAGCAAGTGTTCATCAAGACCGGTTATTTTAGATGTCGATACGGGGTCCTCAAAAAACCGCCTTGCCGAGTTGCCATCATTTGTGCTTCCGTATCCGTAAAGAGGTTTATCTATTATAAGTCCCTTTTGTTTAAACTCCAACTGGATTCGATTCTTCTCTTCCTGCCTCATTTTGTGAAGATCTTGGTTGTTTCTAGCAGAGACATCGCGGTTTCCAGGGCTAGTCCGATATTTAAGGTCATACGATAAATGCAAACAATACTCCATGAATCGAATTCTACAGTGCAGGGGCGAAATACCGAAATTGAGCGCATTTTCGTTTACTAAATTTTCATCAGACTTGTCCTCGAATTGCCCATTCTTCTTGCCACAAATATTGCATCTCCAATTGGACATAACGCCAGTTAATGCGTTTGCCACCTTTCCATCGATCATAGTGAGTTGTAGTTGAAACGAAACTTTTATATTTCTTCCCAATTGGTTTATAACAATCATGGGTAATGCAGCAATTTCTTCCTTTATTTCGTTCACCAAAGATCGTGTTGTGTTCCGGTCTTCCTTTGTATACTCAAACCGAATTGGGCGACATAAATATTTTGACCCAGGTGTTCTATTTATCCATATATCTTGAAATGCATTTTCTTTCGATGATGAAGATTGGTCCTTGTACAATCTCATTCTCAATGGTACTAATGATGCCATGAAAATTGATGCGAAGTTGGCATCTATTTCTGTTTGTTGCTTATATTCGGAAAATCCAGATGATCCATCACAACCCCATTTGCTGATCAAAACCACTTCGGAATTATTACATGTGTTCAACTGTTCTTCAGTAAAATTAGAAATAATTCTAACAGCTGTATTTTCAACAAGATCAGCAAGTTTCACTCTTGCTTTTAATTCGTCCACGTATATATTTGATGGCACCATTTTCGTCCTGGTGTTGTACAATTTATGTTTTGAGGGTAAACAACCCCATCCTTTTTCACGAAGAGCCTTCCTCATTGTTGAGTATTTGTTTCTTGAGAGGCCTAGGTTCAAAATCAGGGCCAGTGCATCTTCCTCCGTGAATTCTGTAGTCGATTTTGGAGTTGGAATACTTTCTACCATTCTCTTTACCCTTTTCGGAGATGCTAATGGTAAAACATCGACAATTCGTCCAACATTTTTTGGTTGTGTTTTTAACAATGCTGTTTTGAACGTATCTTTTATTAAATTTGGCGGATGTGCCGCCAATAGTTCCTCTTGTTTTTTCTTTTTGGTTTTCTCCGTAACTTCGTCGTATGCTTTGCTAGGCCGGCCGGGAATCAGCGGTTTAATTTCAATAAGTAGATCCGATTTCAGCCACTTCTCATACATTTTGAAAAACTTGATTTTTGCGAATGAACATTCTGGCAACCTTCTCTCAAATGATTTGTAGAATTTTTCAAGTTTGTCTAAAGCGTCTTTATTTAGCCTTATTCCATATATGTGGTCCAAAGTGTAAACAAGTTCCTTAAATGACTCCGTGTATGATTTGGAATCATTTTTGATGTCCCATACAATTTTCGAAAGAGTGGAATACTTCAGTATGACTTCCATAACTTATAAATGTCCTTTACGCCTCTACAAAATATAATGAAGAAAATTTGGATTTTGTTCAAATATTTATGCAATATATTCACAATTAATGACCCATTTCAGGTATCAGACGCAATCGTAAAAAGGGGTCCAAAGTGCCTCTTTTTACTTACTCTTCTATAATTATTTACCTGGACTCGAATTTGGTTAAAAAAAATGACAATGAATTTTTTATGGGTAGGTTTTTTCACATTCATTGATACGGTGGATTTCCTGGGAATTCGACATAGCGAAACAGGTAACATTTGTCTGCATCAAATCTTAACACAAATATATATATATATGCAGGTATATTTCTAGGTTACTTTTTATTCAAAAATCATCAGCTTACATTAAAAATAGATGTAGGTACTATACAAACGCACGCCGATGCGAAGTGTTTTCGCTCTAAAACACATATTTTTATTCCAATTTTTTTAAACTTTGGCAGGAGACCTTTTTTTATTCTAACACATTTGTATTGTAAACCCTGGGCAAATCTATCAATGTTTTAGTGTAGGCCCCATATAAGGTTCCATTTCACAAATAGATATTTTTATATAGAGTTTAATGAAGTGTAAATGAATTTTAGAGTAGATAGAATCCGAGTTGAGAAATGTTTTATACATTGTTGGAAAGGTATGAAAATTTCCTTTACGATAAGGTATGTTGCGTAAATATGGCTATAGTGTGTCATGTGCAATTAGGACAACAAAAACAAAATTTGGGAAATTCGACTTTTTTGAAAAATTGACTTTTTTATTGCCGGTTCCATAAAATGGAATAGAATAGAGATATTTCCATGATTCTTTTTGTGTTTTGTAGAAGAAGTGTTACCAAATAAAAGTTTATTTAACATCTTTGCAATAAAATGTGACGTAATACTTGTTTTTTAGCAATGAATATAGCACTACTTGAAAATTGACTTTTTTCAGTATTTTGATCGCTACGATCTCATTTATGGCTAGGATATGGCGAGACATACCTTAAAATGTTGGGAACATTTTAAGCTTTCATTTAAGTTCAAAAAAAGCGAAAAAATCCCCGTGGAACTTTTTTTCCAGTGAGAAACTTTTGAAGTTTAGTAAAAAAATTGGCCATTTTGGTCTTAAGATAACGGTGTTGTTTGATATCGAAATTAGCCAAATTAGCACTTAAAACTTTTCTTAATACCTCGACTTTGTGAAAATGGAAAGAAATGATAATGCTTTGACGGCCAAAGTTTGCGAAAACTTAAAGGAAATGGGAGTATCTTTTTTGAAAAATTTTGCAATTTTTTGACAAAAAAAATATTTTTCATATTGAAAACGATGCCATTTTTAAACCGCCAAAGATATTCACGTGATTCCTTTTGTATTTTATGCACACATATGCTGGCATAATTTGTGTGAAGTATGAAGTTTATAGCTTTAAAATTGACGGAGTTATTTAAAAAACACTGAAAAAAACCAAGGCCAAATTTTCATATTTTAAAATTAAACAATTCATAACTCCTTAACAGTACACGATGGCATGGTACTTTATGCATAAGTTTTTTAGATCTTGTCAAGCTCTTTCTCTAGAGTCCTAAATCATGTAAATCGGTTGAGTAGATCAAAAGTTATGGCCCCCAGAAGCTTGGAGAAGTCAAAAGTGGTCAACTTTGACACCCTGTAGCTCACCCTGTATTAAAGATATGGACCAACAACAGCACTTTTCTGAAAGCCTATGTCCTCCTCTACAAATGTCTAGAACATTTTGTATGGCTAAAATCAACAGATAAAAAGTTGTAGACTTATTTCCAATTTTTTTGCCATTTGGCCCACTGTGCGTCGTTGCGTTAGCTCCATACCACTTCACGCATTCGTGATCGCCCGGATCTCCGCCTGTAAGATCGTATTATGGTCAGGCAGTCCAAAACAGATCTCAGTCCCAGGGTTCTAAATGTATACCCCTAGGCCCACGCTGTCCTCTAGCTTTGATCCGTTTGTGTAGCATGATCTCTCAGATGGATAGCAGTTCCATCAATCCAAGACTGTGCCGATGGCAGCAGTGTCTCGCACTAATCTCTGGTATCGAATGGGAAACCTCTTCCATTCCATCCAGGTTTCCTATCGTCGCCTCGATTATACCGCAGTAGTATGACCTGCTGCTATTCTCTATCTATTCTCCCAGCGCCTAAGCTGCATGTTGGAACATTAAAAAGAACTTCCTTTGCAAAATATTGTAGAGGTCGGACCAAAATTATGACTCAAGAGCCTAACAGTGTCATATCAGATGAAAGATATGTATGAGAGCTATATCTAAAACTGAACCGATTTTGTTTAAAATCAATAAAGTTCGTCTGTGGCCCAAAAAAGTGACTTATGCAAAATTTTACGACCGGTAACTTGATCACAAGAATATCAAATATCGAAAGCACAGGAAAAAAATTTGGAAGTCGTGTGGAGCGAATTACTTGCTTTAGAAAAAAAGTGTAAAAAAAGTATATTTGATTAAAGTTCATTCTAAGTTTTATTAAAAATGCATTTACTTTCTTTTAAAAAATCTGCAATTACTTTTTGGGCAACCCAAACTTCTTAGAATTGTATGAAGTTTACGTTTTTGCTCTAAGATTTTTAATTTTTTTTTTCATCTACACAAATCAACACACCCTAGTGTACACACTAGGTACATATGGAGTGTGGCATATGACGGACCACCCTGACTTTGGTCCGATTACAACCGACAAATCTGCACAATTATAGGGGGGTTTAAAGGTCCTCCTGATGGTACGAGGATTTGATGTTGTTCATAAAACCATGAATCATAATTTTATGGAGGTGTGGTTTGTGGCCTAAGAATTCCTGAAATTTAAACTATTTAATGGTGTGGTGAAGGGGAGACATAGAGTCAGTATTCTGGCAAGGACTAATACAAATATGGTAGTAGCCAGCTTTTAGATAAGTGACACCCAACCTAGCCCAAACAAGGTTTTGAAGGGCAGAGTGATCTACTTTGGCCAACTGGGATGCTGTATCCTGAAGTTTTTCATTTGATCTGCTTAATATTGCACCTCTTTTAATTCTTCTGACTTATTTCCCATTTTTATACCCATCACCGAAGGATGGGGGTATATTGATTTTGCCATTCCGTTTCCAAATACATTGAAATATCCATTTGCGACCATTTAAAGTATATATATTCTTGATCAGCGTAAAAATCTAAGACGATCTAGGCATGTCCGTCCGTCTGTCTATTGAAATCACGCTACAGTCTTTAAAAATAGAGATATTGTGCTGAAACTTTGCACAGATTCTTTATTTTTGTCCATAAGTAGGTTGAGTTCGAAGATGGTCTATATCGGACTATATCTTGATATAGCCCACATATAGACCGATCCGCCGATTTAGGGTCTTAGGCCCATAAAAGCCACATTTATTATCCGATTTTGCTGAAATTTGGGACAACGAGTTGTGCTAGGCACTTCGACATCGGTTTAAGATTTGGATATAGCGGCCATATAGACCGATCTCTCGATTTGAGGTCTTAGGCCCATTAAAGGTGCATTTATTGTCCGATTTTGCCGAAATTTGCGGCAGTGAGTTATGTAAGGCCCCTCGACATGTTTCTCCAATTTGGCTCAAATCGGTCCAGATTTGGATATAGCTGCCATATAGACCGATCTCTCGATTTAAGGTTTTGGGTCCATACAAGGTGCATTTATAGTCCGATTTTGCCAAAATTTGGGACAGTGAGTTATGTTAGGCCCCTCGACATTTTTCTCCAATTTGGCTCATCTCGGTCCAGATTTGGATATAGCTGTAATATAGATCGATCTCTCGATTTAAAGTCTTGGGCCCATAAAAGGCGCATTTATTGTCCGATATCGCCGAATTTTGGGACAGTGAGTTAAGTTAAGCCCCTCAACATCTTCTTAGAATATGGCACAGATCGGTACAGATTTGGATATAGCTGCCATATAGACCGATCTCTCAATTTGAGGTCTTAGGCCCATAAAAGGTGCATTTATTATCCGATGTCGCCGAAATTGGGAACAATGAATTGTGTTAGGTCTTTTGAAAACTTTCTGCAATTTGGGCCAAATCGGTGCAGATTTGGACATAGCTGCCATATAGAGCGATCTCTCGATTTAAGGTTTTGGGCCCTTAAAAGGCGCATTTATTGTTCCATTTCGCCGAAATTTGGGACAGTGAGTTAAGTTAGGCCAGTCGATATCCTTCTTTAATTTGGCCCAGATCGGTCCAGATTTGGATATAGCTGTAATATAGACCGATCTCTCGATTTAAAGTCTTGGGCCCATAAAAGGCGCATTTATTGTCCGATGTGGCAAAATTTTGGGACAGTGAGTTAAATTAAGTCCCTCAACATCTTCTTGGAATATGGCACAGATCGGTACAGATTTGAATATAGCTGTCATATAGACCGATCTCTCGATTTAAAGTCTTGGGCCCATAAAAGGCACATTTACTATCCCATTTTTCTGAAATTTGGCACAGTGAGTCGTGTTAGGCCCTTCGACACCGTTTTTCAATTTGGCCCCAGTCAATTCAGATTTGCATATAGCTGCCATATAGACCGAACTCTCGATTTGGGGTCTTAGGCCCATAAAAGGTGCATTTTTTGTCCAATTTCGCCGAAATTTGGGACAGTGAGTCGTGTTAGGCCCTTCGACATCTGTCTTCAATTTGGCCCAGATCGGTCCAGATTTGGATATAGCTGCCATAGAGACCGATCTCTCGATTTAAGGTCTTGGGCTCATTAAAGGCCCATTTATTGTCCGGTGTCCCCGAAATTGGGGACAATGAGTTGTGTTGGGTCCTTCGAAAACTTTCTGCAATTTGGCCCAGATCGGTCCAAATTGGGACATAGCTGCCATATAAACCGATTTCTCGATTTAAGGTTTTGGGCCCATAAAAGGCGCATTTATTGTTCGATGTCGCCGAAATATGGAGTAGTGAGTTGTGTTAGGTCCTTCAATATCCGTCTTTAGATCGGTTCAGATTTGGATATAGCTGCCATATTGACTGGTATCTCGATTTAAAGGCACATTTATAATCCGATTTTGCTGAAATTTCAAACAGTGATTTATGTTAGGCTTTTCGACATCCGTATCGTATATGGTTCAGATCGGTCTATATTTGGATATGGCTACCAAAAAGAACAATATTTTGTTCTTGAACAATGTGATTTGTACTTATTAGACCACTCCATATCCGTGTCGAATTTGGTCCAAATCGTACCATATTTCGATAAAGCTGATATGGGGGCATAAATTATGCATTTTCACCAAATTATGACGAAAGGTGGTTTGCATACTTATCCGAGGTGGTGCGTATCTAATGTTCAGCCCGGCCAAACTTAACGCCTTTTTACTTGTTTTTCTCTAGTTTACCACTGTGTGCCTTTTCAAGTTTATTTCTTCAGCTATTGAAGTGTTGCGGCAATACAGAAATCTTTTGCTATAATTTTGCTCACACATGTTGGCTTTTTTAATTAATAGAGTTCAAGTGTCATAATGAAGTGTTTTTGGGTGTAAATTGTTTTATGTTGTTGTATGGCTTTTCTTGTAATTCACAAAAAAAAAATAAAATAAAATCAACTGGTAAAGGTCCCCCCAGCTAGGTCTACAAATCATTCAGGTGTTTTTAATTAACTGCAATAAATGATTGTGGGGCCTGGGCTGGCACAATTCACCAAAAAAAAATCTTACTCGAATAACTTCATAAATGCAAGCGGTCGAAGCTGTAGACAATCATGACAACCACTACTATGCCTCCTTCTCCACTGTCGTGGTGGTGGTGGAGTACGAGCAGGGGTGTTGTATCTATTAGTGCGTAAGTCTCGTTATCATCTGTTGTTTGGTATGAAAGTTTTGTTTTTGTTTTTGTTTTTTCTGTTTCGTTTAACCTAAAAAAGCCGCATTACGTTACCGTAAAAATTGCCGAAAATTTTCATATTACATAATGATATTTTGACTGTTTACGTTGTTTTGTTGTTATTGTTGGCCCAAGTTGGAACTGACTGACTGCCGCCGCCGCCTCTCTGCCTTTTGGTTTTTTTTTTATTTTTTTTTTTTTTGATTTTTGGCCCGATTTATATTTTTGTATAGTGTTTTTTTGTGGCTTTGTCGATGGTGTTATTTTTTGGTTTGCCCCTATTGTCTTTGGCTTCTTCTTCGTGGTCTTTGTCCCTCTCGTTGTTGCTGCTGTTGGTGTAAATTAACAAAACGTGATTTTGTTTACCCAAGTCCATTTACTTTTATATTTTGGCTCTTAACACAATAACCCCACTTGGGTTGATTCCAATGTGTGATTTGTAGTAAAAATGCAGCACCGCTAAAAGAAAAACAGAAACAAAAACAACAGCCAACTGTAAAGTCGGTATAGCCGACGCCACCATCGAAACCTCTAGTGGTTCCACAAACCAAACAAAAATTGGAACAAAAGAAATGTGGGTGCAAAGCAACCACCAAACCAGTTGGCTGTGTAATGCAGGGAATTGACAGAGACACAGACATGAACGGGGACCCTCTAACGAGGCTCTTTAAATACCGAGTTTATTGTGGTCATTCACTCACTTTGCAAATCATCAAACCAACTCGAACGCAACAAACACCCGCCTTGAATCGATTGAGTTTTTTTTTTGTCTAAATTTTCTATTGAACTTTGCTTTGGCCAACCATTTTTAAAAACGAAGACGTTGTTTTTTTATGATTGGCAAAGGAGCTTATTATTGGCACATATCACAATTTCTCAATTGTCTGCACTTTTTGCCATTTAATGATTTTATTTAATTATACTCTAGCCATAAATGAAGACAGAGTAAAATCATCAGAAAGTGTAGTTGCATCAAGGGATTGATGGGTGACCTTTTGCAATGAAAAGATTTATAGTATGACAAAAATGTATTGCATAAAACGTATGTCATAACTAAAATTGCTTTAAGCTAGCTTGAAGCTTGATACAGATGGTCATCTATTCGGTTGCCCAAAAAGTAATTGCGGATTTTTTAAAAGAAAGTAAATGCATTTTTAATAAAACTTTGAATGAACTTTAATCAAATATACTTTTTTTACACTTTTTTTCTAAAGCAAGCTAAAAGTAGCAGCTGATAACTGACAGAAGAAAGAATGCAATTACAGAGTCACAAGCTGTAAAAAAATTTGTCAACGCCGACTATATGAAAAATCCGCAATTACTTTTTGGGCAACCAATAGATCGATGTAAAATGTGAAGTCGATTAAAACACAAGTAAAAAGGCGTAAAGTTCGGCCGCAACTAACTTTGGATACCCACCACCTCGAGTATATATGTAAACCACCTTTTGTCATAATCTGGTGAAAAATGCATAATTTATGCCTTCCATAACAGCTACATCGAAATATGCTCCGATTTGTACCAAATTCGGCATGGACATTGAGTGGTCTAATAAGTACAAGTCACATTGTTCAATTTTGTTGAACAAAATATTAGATCAATCTGAACCATATACGGCACGGATGCCGAAAAGCCTAACATAAGTCACTGTGTGAAATTTCAGCGAAATCGGATCCAAATTGAAGAGGATGTCGAAGAATCCAACACAACTCACTGTCCCAAGTTTCAGCAAAATCTGATAATAAATGTGGCTTTTAAGGGTCCAAAGCCTTAAATCGAAAAATCGCTCTACATGGCAGCTATATTCAAATCTAGACTGATCGGAGCCAAATTGAAGAAGAATTTCGAAGGCCTTAACACAACTCACTGTCTTAAATTTCAGAGAAATCGGACAATAAATGCGTCTTTTATGGGCCCAAGACCCTAAATCGAGAGATCGCTCTATATGGCAGCTATATCCAAATCTGGACTTATCGGGGCCAAATTGAAGAAGGATTTCGAAGGCCTTAACACAACTCACTGTCTTAAATTTCAAAAAAATCGGACAATAAATGCGTCTTTTATGGGCCCAAGACCCTAAATCGAGAGATCGGTCTATATGGCAGCTTTATTCAAATATGGATCGATCTGGGCCAAATTGAAGAAGGATTTCGAAGGCCTTAACACAACTCACTGTCCTAAATTTCAGAGAAATCGGACAATAAATGCGTCTTTTATGGGCCCAAGACCCTAAATCGAGAGATCGCTCTATATGGCAGCTATATCCAAATCTGGACTGATCGGGGCCAAATTGAAGAAGGATTTCGAAGGCCTTAACACAACTCACTGTCTTAAATTTCAAAAAAATCGGACAATAAATGCGTCTTTTATGGGCCCAAGACCCTAAATCGAGAGATCGGTCTATATGGCAGCTTTATTCAAATATGGATCGATCTGGGCCAAATTGAAGAAGGATTTCGAAGGCCTTAACACAACTCACTGTCCTAAATTTCGGAGAAATCGGAAAACAAATCCGACTTTTATGGGCCCAAGACCGTAAATCGAGAGATCGGTCTATATAGCAGCTTTATTCAAATCTGGACCGATCTGGGCCAAATTGAAGAAGGATACCGAAGGCCTTAACAAAACTCACTGTCCTAAATTTCAGCGAAATCGGTAAACAAATGCGTCTTTTATGGGCCCAAGACCCTAAATCGAGAGATCGGTCTATATGGCAGCTACATCCAAATCTGGACCGATCTGGGCCAAATTGAAGGAGGATACCGAAGGCCTTAACACAACTCATTATCCCGAATTTCGGCGACATCGCAATAAATGCGCTATTTCTGGGACCAAAACGTTAAATCGAGAGATCGGTCTATATGGCAGCTATATCCAAATCTGGACCGATCTGGACCAAATTGAAGAAGGATATCGAAGGCCTTAGCACAATGCAATGTTCCAAATTTCGGCGAAATCAGATAATAAATGTGGCTTTTATGGGCTTAAGATATTAAATCGGCGGATCGGTCTATACGGCAGCTATATCCAAATCTGGACCGATCTGGGCCAAATAACACAACTCACTGTCCTAAATTTCAGCGAAATCGGAAAACAAATGCGACTTTTATGGGCCCAAGACCAATCAATTACATACGGGTATGGGTTTCTCGAATGTCTAGGTATCCCTGACATACATCCTTACATCAGGAATAAGAAGGCGAATATCAGACGAATACACACCACATGAAAGTACCGATAGAACAGCACCAAACAACCCACATTGCGACAATGATCAAGAGAGGCAATAGAGTTGGATACCCCACTGTCCCCAATGAACGCCATCGTTCTCCTCTGTACACGGTCCAGTAGCTCCAGGGATGATTTTGAAGCTCCATCCCATACATGTGAGTTGTACTCAATTTTCGGCCTAATGAAAGTGGTGTAGATGTTAAGAAGATCAGACGGAGTGAAGTAATTCTTACACCGTTTAAGTAAGCCTAAACACTTGAATGCTTCTTTCGACACTTCGAATACATGTTTAGCCCAATGGACTTCACTTTGTTGATTGCTCAACATCTACACAGTTGATAGACAAAGATGATCGTAATGGGTCAGCGAATCGTTTGTGTGACAACAAGCAGCACTGAGTCTTCTGTGCCTTAAAATCTACTCGATTCATTCGACCCCACTCAGAAATGGCCAGCAAATCCTGGCAGAGTGTATCATTCATAACCCGCCTCTTGTGCTCAATCTCTCGAAGACTTGGCCTATGGTGGAATGAGTACGAATGACAGAGATTACTGTCATCCGCAAATGATTAGATCGGATTCGATGTCTGACTCAACAGATCGTTGACGAACATAAGAATAAGAAAAAGAGAAGGAGAAAGAACAGAGCCCTGGGGTAAATCTGCGGTCAATTTATGCTCATTGCATGAGAACCCTTCTATAACGACTCGAATAGTGCGATCTCTGAGAAAGCTCGAAATAAATCGAACGACATCGACAAGCTTTGATATAAGTGCATCGTGCCAGACCCTTACTCTCCAGACCCTTACCAACCTTACTCTCACCAAACTGGTGGATTGAGCGATTCCAACGTTCCGACAGAAGTGACATGAGGTCGCCCGTAGAGCGATTTCTGCGGAACCCATAGTGTTGGTCGCTAAGAAGACCATTAGACTCTAAATACCTCACAAGATGGTGAGGAGCCATGCTCTCCATGACTTTGGAGAGAGCGGGGCATATCGCAATTGGCCGATAATTCGCAGGGTTGTTTGCCTCACCCTTCTTGGGTATTGGCTGAACGTTCGCAACCTTCCAACGCGGCGGGAAGACTCCCGCACGGTAGGCGAGGTTGAAAAGGTTGCGTAATGGATGAGCGAGCGACGAAGAACACTTGCGTAAGACAAGTGATGATATGCCATCCGGGCACGGGGATTTATATGCATCTAGATTCTCAAGAACCCTTTTAACTCCACGAGTTCGAAAAAATATTTGGGAAATGACGCCAGATACATTTTTGATTGAGTGGTGGAGTGGTTGATTGCTATCCGGCAGGGAAGAGTTCCCTGCAAATATATCAGCCAACAAGCTAGCCTTATCAACCGGGTGAGTGAACGTTTGATCATCCTTAACAAGAGTTGGAATACGCAGACGCTGTTCGTAAAGAACTTTCTTGCGCCTAAGCACATTGGCACACGAAGATCTTGCCTGCTTGCGCAGCAGTTCAGTATTGGCATTTTCCGCCAGTTCCTGAATTCCACCTCTTTCGATGTGACAGCATCTCTGCATGTCTGGTTAAACCAACTTTTGTCGTCTGATTTAGCCGTTATAGTCTTTATCTTCTCAATCATTTCCAGCAGTAGCATTTATATCGTCTTCTAGAAAACATAGTTTCCAATTGAAATGCTGAATGAATCCATTAAGCTCAGCCCAACGTGCTTTTCGTATAAAAATAGTGACCGCTTCGAGACCGGGGAGGAAGCAGAATACAAAAAAGACGCTGAAACTATGCAGTGATCGAAGTTACCAAGAGGTACAAGAGTATTAACTTTATTAACGTGAAGTTAAAAAAACGTCAAGAGAATTATTTTGGTGGCCTTGGACACATGCGATATGTGTCGGTTCGTTCACTAGTTGCGACAAACCATTGTGAGCTGCGAAAAGCTCAACGTATTGGCCCTCATTCGAGTCGTATGACTCGAATGGGAAAGCCAGAAGGAGTTGTGGACATTGAAATCCCCAGCGAAAACGATTTCACTGCCTGGAAAATACTCCAAAATATTTTTAATGAAATCAGAAAGGGCGTCAAAGCCGTTCATGGAAGCCTCCCTTTCTGAGTTTGGACTTCTATATAGAAATCCAAAGTGCAGTATATATAATCCAATCCCGAATTTAACCCAAAGTGAGTTAAATTCAGGATCCTGTGTCCAGTCCAGGTTCTGTCGTCTTTGGAGCATTACATCATTACGTACATATACCACGAGGCCTGTGTGTACAATAAAAAGAGACAGAGTGTGGTACCCAGGGATGTGAAAATCCTGTGGATCTAAATCCTCACGCACCTGGGTCTCACAAAGAGCTAGAATGTTAGGACCCTCGTATATTGGCCGAATGTATTTTAAAATTATCCATCATTTGAACAACCAGAAGAAAAGAGAACAAAAGCAAACACTAATGTGTAATAAGGAGAACAATCTTGACTTCTTGAGCCGCTAGAGGGCGCAAATCTTATTCGATTTGGCTGAAATTGTGCATAATGTGTTCTGTTATGACTTCCGACATGTGTGCTAAGTATGGTTAAATTGGATTCATAATTTGATAAAGCTGCCATATAAACCAATCTTGGATATTGACTTCTTGAGCCACTAGAGGGCGTAATTCTTATCCGATTTGGCTGAAAATTTTCATCAGCCTCTAGCCTCTAGAGGGCGCAATTCTCATCCGATTTGGCTGAAATTTTGTATGAGGTGTTTCGTTATGACTTCCCACAACTGCGCTAAATATGGTTCAAATCGGTGCATAACTTGTTATAGCTGTCATATAAACCGATCTTGGATCTTGACTTTTTGAGCCACTAGAGGGCGCAATATTTATCCAATTTGGCTGAAATTTACCATGACACGTTTCTTCATGACTTCCAACAACTGTGCTAAATATGGTTCAAAACGGTGCATAACCTGATATAGCTGTCATATAAACCGAACTTGGATGTTGACTTTTTGAGCCACTAGAGGGCGCAATTCTCATTCGATTTGGCTGTACATCGGCTTCTCCCATGACTTTCGACATGCATGTCCAATATGGTCTGAATCGATCTACAGCCTAATACAGCTCCCATATAAACCGATCGCCCGATTATGCTTATTAAGCCCCTCCAAGGTGTAATTCTTATCCTAAAGGACTGAAATAAATACTACCCAATGACTTCTGCTATGGTCTTTAACATTCAAAATTCACTTATGGTCCGAATCGGACTATAACTTGATATATCTCCAATAGCATAACAATTCTTATCCATTATTCTTTGCTTGCCTAGAAAGAGATACCGCGCAAAGAACCCGACAAACGCGATCCATGGTGGAGGGTATATAAGATTCGGCCCGGCCGAACTTAGCACGCTCTTACTTGTTTTCAAACACATCAATTACTCTCCATCGTTTTCCGCAGATACTGAGGCATACGCGTCAGCTGGCAACTCATCGGTTTCTGGTGCCTTGTTGTTCTTCAGCCCCGGTTACTGCTACGCAAATCCTATTCTAACTAGGCGGCATACATTCTAATTAAATATCAAATTTGAACTTTGTCAGTAGTAGGAGAAGTGGATTCAAAATTTTTTTCTCACTCCTACAATATTTGATCGCCGTTTAAGGCATTTATTTAACCAAAACTAATTTGAATATTTAAGTAATTGAAAGCAAATAAAAAAATGTATGTGGTAAATATTTACACCATTTTAATTTGAAAAGGTGTGCCCCCTTTCAAATAATGTTTTGCATTATTTTTTTAACCATATTTCAACTTTGATTTTATCTATAGGCAAATTTGTTCATTTTGTTTAAATTTTTTTTTTTGACTACAGACAAAAAATCCCCATTTTGGTTGGTAATTACAAAATGACTCTAAACGAATTCATTGTCTGCAAAACAATGAAGATCAATTTGTTCAGTCAAAATGATTGTAACTTTGGCAAAGGTATTCCTGGCAAAGGGAGAGGTAGCTTGAAGTTATGCATACGTTTAATTTATTTGATGTTTTTGGTAAAAGGAGGTAATAACAAAAAAAAAAAATCATTTCAGGGCCACTCCCTCTCCAACCTCATCTCACACCCCTTGTGGTGTTAAAAGTTTTTGGCATGACTATTGCCAGCGCAAATGTCGTCTAGTCTTAAGCTCCAAAATAAAGAGCTCACAGTGTTTGGCAAGCTTAGGTTTCCTGAGTTTTTTTCCTTGGATCTTGTTTTCTAGCAAGAAACACAGATCTTTATCGGCATAAAGTCACGTAGTTCTAAAGAACAATATATTGTATTTTTTTTTTGGTTTATTTGATTTTTTTTCAAAAAGTTTGCAAAAATGTCTGTTTTGAAGTATAAATAAACTGGCTTGGGTGCCATTCTATTTTTTCCAATGTGAATCTATTGAAACATCATCAATTTGCAAATAATGAAGACATTGCGCGTCAAAAGTCGATTGGCTACTAAAAAGAAATCATTTTGACATGGAAGAAGAAGTTTGAAAATTAAGAAATCAAAATAATTAACAAAAATAGAATCTTTATATGAATGAAAAACACCTTTAGGCTAGGCTAAGTTAGGTTGAACAAGTAAAAACGTGCTAAGTTCGGCCGGGCCGAATCTTATATACCCTCCACCATGGATCGCATTTGTCGAGTTCTATGCGCGGTATCTCTTTTTAGGCAAACAAAGAATATTGAATAGGAACTGTTATGCTATTGGAGCTATATCAAGTAATAGTCCGATTCGGACCATAAATGAATGCTGAACATTCATTCGGATAAGAATTGCGCCTTGTAGGGGCTCAAGACGAAAAATCGTAAGATCGGTTTATATGGGAGCTGTATCAATCGTTTCAGATCGTTTCAGACCATAGACACGTATGAGAGAAGCCGTTGTACAAAATTTCTTCCAAATCGGATGAGAATTGCGCCCTCTAGAAGCTTAAGAAGTCAAGATCCCAGATCGGTTCACATGGCAGCTATATCAAGCTATGTACCGATTTGCGCCATACTTAGCACAGTTATGGGAAGTTATAACAAAACACCTCATACATAATTTCAACCAAATCGGATGAGAATTGCGCCATCTAGAGGCTCAAGAAGTCAAAACACTACGTGCAAAATTTCACTCAAATCGGAAGAGAATTGCGCCCTCTAGAGGCTCAAGAAGTCAAGACCCAAGGTCGGTTTATATGGCAGCTATATCAAAACATAGATCGATTTGAACCATACTTAGCGCAGTTGTTGGAAGTACTACCAAAACACTACGTGCAAAATTTCACTCAAATCGGATGAGAATTGCGCCCTCTAGAGGCTCAAGAAGTCTAATCGGGAGATCGGTTTATATGGCAGCTATATCAAAACATAGACCGATTTGAACCATACTTGGCACAGTTATGGGAAGTTATAACAAAACACCTCATACATAATTTTAACCAAATCGGATGAGAATTGCGCCCTCTAGAGGCTCAAGAACTCAAGACCCAAGATCAGTTTATATGGCAGCTGTATTAAAACATAAACCGATTTGAACCATACTTAGCGCTGTTATTGGAAGTGATACCAAATTTCAGTCAAATCGGATGAGAATTGCGCCCTCTAGAGGCTCAAGAAGTCAAGACCCAAGATGGGTTTATATGGCAGCTATATCAAAACATGGACCGATTTGGCCCATTTACAATCTCAACCGACCTACACTAATAAAAAGTATTTGTGAAAAATTTCAAGCGGCTAGCTTATCTCCTTCGAAAGTTAGACGAACGGACAGACGGACGGACATGGCTAGATCGTTTTAGATTTTTACGCTCTTTAAGAATATAAAGGGTGATTTTTTTGAGATTAGGATTTTCATGCATTAGTATTTGACAGATCACGTGGGATTTCAGACATGGTGTCAAAGAGAAAGATGCTCAGTATGCTTTGACATTTCATCATGAATAGACTTACTAACGAGCAACGCTTGCAAATCATTGAATTTTATAACTAAAATCAGTGTTCGGTTCGAAATGTGTTCATTCACCGTAACGTTGCGTCCAACAGCATCTTTGAAAAAATACGGTCCAATGATTCCACCAGCGTACAAACCACACCAAACAGTGCATTTTTCGGGATGCATGGGCAGTTCTTGAACGGCTTCTGGTTGCTCTTCACTCCAAATGCGGCAATTTTGCTTATTTACGTAGCCATTCAACCAGAAATGAGCCTCATCGCTGAACAAAATTTGTCAAAATTTGAACACATTTCGAACCGAACACTGATTTTGGTAATAAAATTCAATGATTTGCAAGCGTTGCTCGTTAGTAAGTCTATTCATGATGAAATGTCAAAGCATACTGAGCATCTTTCTCTTTGACACCATGTCTGAAATCCCACGTGATCTGTCAAATACTAATGCATGAAAATCCTAACCTCAAAAAAATCACCCTTTATATACTATATGGGGTCTCAGACACATATTTCGAGGTGTTACTAACAGAATGACGAAATTCGTATACCCCCATTCTATGGTGGAGGGTATAAAAAAGGGTGCGGATATAAATCCGCCCCATGTCACTATGCCCAATATCAGTATTGTTGTGCGCTCTAAATACTAAAAATAGTAACTTCGAGAAAGAAAATATAAGTCAGGAATTCCTTGCTACTGACAAAATCCCTAATTGTTTTCCAAACCACGTCCCTAAGTTGGCTCATGCCTGGTATTGTGATGCCACCCAGGAACGGGTGTCTGTAAGTCGCCAAAGCCGAACAATGACATAGGAAATGCTCCAACGTCTCATCATCTTCCCCACATGCCCTAAACGTGCCATCACTTGTCGAACCAAGTTTGCATGCAGTGAGCTCGTAGTCCTATATGTCCTGTTATGACACCGATAGCTATACTGACTTGCTGCTTATTTCCTTTCAGCAGCTGCTTACTTCCTCTCACAATCTGGATTTCCCCATAGGAGTTTCGTCGTACTACCTAACGTTTCGCCTTTACTGAACAGATTGTAGTATATACCAATTAAATCACTTGCAGTCTTAAAGAGCATTACAAAGAAAACTGTCATAAATACAGACCACTTCAGCCTCATGCTGATGTTTTGGTCCTTTGTAGAACCGAATCGGGCATAGGTGAACCACTAACGTGAAAAGTGCTCGAATGTCACTTGATATTGCCAAGTAAGCAAATTTCAATTCATTACTTCAAATAAATCTGCCTTATTGAGACACATCGATCATTGATCACTTTAGCTTGAGTTTCTGTGTAATGGTAGATTTTTATCTACACAAATCACAATACTCCCATGGTGTGCACCTGATTCTGTGCACTTGTTGGAAGTTGTATTAATGGCTACTACTACTTCTGTCTCTAAGAATGCGGAAAAACATTCACCTTGTTGTTCCAGAGATAAAAAAAATTGTTAATGGCTATATTTCATAGTGGAGGAGACAGTACACCTCCTTGAGGTGTTCCTCTGCTAACCCATCATTTCGGATCTACAGATTCCAAGCCTACCATAATGCATCGTTTAAAAGTAAGTTTTAAATAATCTTCCTTGACACTCTTAATGTGAAGAATGCTACCATTGTTTATTCCTTGACAGCGAGAGAACCCTCTATGTAGGTGACTAGGTCGTGAAAATTTGTTCCTGTGGACTTGCCCGTACTATATGCATGCTGTTGCCGATATAGACGATCTCCAGGTATCTTTTTCCTAAGATATGTTTTTTTTTTCAACCTCTCAAGAGCTTTCAGCTTAAATGATAACAGAATAATAGGACGAAAATCTTTGGGGTGGTGAGGTTTTCCTGCTTTTAGAATGAAAGTTATACCCATATTGTCCCAACCGGTAAACATGTCCGTTTGGTTGGGTTTTGGATTAGACGTCCCTCACGGTTATTTGACCCCAAAGTTTTACACCAATTTTATGTTTCTGGGTTACCATAATGGGGCATACAAAATTTCGCTTACATCGATGCTTACATCCCCGAGATCTGGTTTATTTGAAAATTGGGTTTGGGGGAGGGTCTGCCCCCCTCGCGGATGTTATAAAATGGGGTACCCTATATCCATGGAGGCCAACCTCTGCCATCCTTCATGAAAATCGTTCCAGCCGTTTTTTAGTCTATAAGTAACATAAAAAACTAACAAACAAAGAAAGCACAACACTTTAATTTTTATATAACTAGCTGACCCGGGCCCGCTCCGCTGCGCCTTCTTTTACTTTATATGGAACAAAAATTTTTTTGGAATATTTATTTTCGACAATTAAATTTTCCAATCTCAAATACCTTTTATTTGAGCCACATATTGGCAGGGTTGAAAAAATTTTATCCTTTGGGGGTGTTTTGGGAAAGGGGTCATGCCTTAAATACATTGTCCTACATTTGGATCAAATTCGTATTCTACTCCAAAAAACCTTTATTTGAGCCCCATATTGCGATGGTCACTACAAAAATTGCTGTTTGTGGGGTATTTTGGGAAAGTGGTAGACCCCCCGGAAATTGGTCCCGAAAATGGGTATCAATTCTTGCTCTACCCCCCAATACCTTTCATTTAAGCTCCACATTGACATGGTGGGTAAATATGCCCTTTTTAGGGGTGTTTTGGCGATTGGGGTGGTCCCCCAAACAGTAAGCCCGGAAAATATATCAGCAACGTACTCTATTCTCATATATCTATATATCATTTATTTGAACCCCATATTCCATTGCCCTCAAAATTGGATATCAAATTCGTTTTCTAATCCCATTTAAACTCCTTATTGCAACAGACAGCAAATATGTCCGGTTTGGGGTATTGGCCCTAAAAACTATGAATATTTAGTTCCACTCTCTTTAAGACCCAAATTGTCTTGGTGAGCAAATATGTCCCATTTGCGGGTTGTTATGGTGGTGGGACGTCCCCTAGAGAGTTGGTCCCTAATGTTGATATCAGTTACGTGATCTACTTCCAAATACCATTAATTTGAGCCCCATATTTCCGTAGTCGGCAAACATGACCGGCTTGGGGGTGTTTATACTCTAAAAACCCTCTTATTTGAGCCTCCTATTGCAATAGTCAGAAAATGCCTACTATTTGGGTGGTGTTGTGGGGGTGGGGTGGCCCCATAGACACTTTTCCCGAATATTGATATCAAATTCGTGCTTTACTCCCAAAGACCTTTCATTTGAGCCCCATATTGCTATGGTCGTAAATTTGTCCCCTTTGGGGAAAGGCGGCCCCCCAAAAACTTGGTCCCATATTTGGATATCAGATTCGTATTCTACATTTAAATACCTTTTATTTAAGACCCATATACCCATGGTCAGTAATTAAGTCCTGTTTGGGGGGTGTTTTGGGAAAGGGGTGGACCCCCAGAAACGTGGTCCCACATTTGGATATCAGATTCGTATTCTACTCGCAAATACCTTTCATTTGAGTCCCATATTGCCATGGTCGGTAAATATGTCCGATTTGGGGTTGGGGTGCTCCCCCTATCACTTGGTCCCACAATTGGATATCAGATACGTTTTCTTATCCTAAATACCTTTCATTTGAGTCCCATATTGTCGTGAATGGTCTTAATATGTGTTTGGTAGGTTTTAGGGTGGGGAAGCCCCCCCCCCCCCCCCTAGGTACCCCATCCGAAATTTTGATACCAAATTTTTATTTTTAGGGTACTATATGAGAGCACACAAAATTTCGCTTAAATCGCACCACCCATCTCCGAGATCTGGCGTTTCTGAAAATTAGGGTAAGGGGGAGGGTAAATTGCTAAATTGATTAATAACTAGAAATATCAGAATTAAATAAAAAAAAAGAACCTGATGAACAAGTGTTGACTCAATTTCGTCGCACATGTGGGACAGACACATTACACTACGACTCCTCATTCATATGCAGGAGTAGGCACATGATCATTTGTATCAATTTGGTCTATTACAGCATTCGGGTACAAATTTATTTGTCACCGCCTCAACATTACGAGTGTGTTAGTTGAATGTTCGAATGTGATGGTGGAAATAATCGTTTCCGCATTTTGGCACAGCAATGTGTTTTTAATGACTATATGACCACTGTGCAAACGCATTAAGGCATAAAATTACAAGTCAATCTGTACGTAGTTGATATGCATTATCATAGAAAATGTAAACCAACGTAGTGGAAAAAAATTTGCTTGTTAACAAGGAGAGAAATAGAAATCGAAGGCTGTTTGACCGCAGTGTTGCCAACGGAATGAGAATTTATGCAAAATTGTACTGAAATGAATTTGATGGACATAATGACTCGGACGTGTGTTCTACCCAGCGACAGCAAACCGATAGTACTCTTCAAGTCTAGATAAGGCCAGATAATTGTTGAATGTTCATATGTGGAGATTTGGGCGTGCAAAAAATTCGTCATAGTATGCAATTTACGGAATCCATTCTGATGCTCAGCACTTGAAAAGTCTTCAACACGGCTCGGGAGGAGCCTGGCTAGAGGAGGGAGTTATCAATCTGTTCAGCTATCAGGAACTATGAGTGTTTAAAGGCAGATGAAACCCTGGTAAAAGGGATGACACGACCTCAGTCACTGTTGGCGACGTAACTGTAAATGATCCGAAGAGATCCGCCAGGTTGTTCAACCTTCAATATATTATGCCTACCGAGTGTGGTGAGGCTAGGAGGAAAGCCATTCGTCGCATCCGTGTTCTCCGAGCCGATGGACAGTCATCACAATTTACCATGGACGCAGTTACGAATGTTATCCGTGGCGCCAATTAGTTATGTTAAATTTTTGCTCCACCATATACATTTATGCCGAGTATGGCCCAAATCGGTTCATAACCTGATATAGCTCCCATATAAACCGATTCGTGACCTTGACTTCTTGAGCCGCTAGAGGGCGCAGTTATTATCATGAAAGTTTACATGAAGTGTTTTGTTCTAACTTCTAACAACTGTGCCAAGTATGGTTCAAATCGGTTCATAACCAGATATAGCTCCCATGTAACCCGATTTCAGATCTTGACATCGTGAGCCTCTAAAAGACTCAATTATTATCTGATTTGGCTGAAATTTTGCACGAAGTGCTTTGGTTTGACCTTTAATAACTATGCCAAGTATGGTCCAAATCGATTCATAGCCTGAAATAGCTTTCATATAAACCGATTTGTGATCTTGACTTCTTGAGCCGCTAGAGGGCGCAATTATTATCCAATTTGACGGAAATTTTGCATGAAATGTTTTGTTCTAACTTCTAACAAATGCGCCAAGTATGGTTCAAATAGGTTCATAACCTGATATATCTCCCATGTAATCCGATTTCGGATCTTGAAATCGTGGTCCCTAGAGGGCGCAATTATTATTCGATTTGGCTGAAATTTTGCACGAAGTGTTTTGGTATGACCTTTTACAACTATGGCAAGTATGGTTCAAATCGGTTCATAACTTGATAAAGCTCCAATATAAACCGATTTTCCGATTACACTTCTTGAGCCTCTAAGGAGAGCAATTAATATCTGATTTGGATGGATGTAGCACTTGTATACGCGTTAAATATGGCCTGAATCGATCCATAATCTGATATTGTCACTAAAGGGCGCAATTCTTATCCGATATAGTCCCTAACGGCCAAACCAAGTATAGACTAAATCGATTCATAACTTGGTATAGTTGAAATGCCATAGCAATTCTTAGCCATTATCCTTTGTTTGTCTATAAAGGGATATCGGCCAAAGAGCTTGACAAGTGCGATCCATGGTGGAGGGCATATAAGATTCGGCCCAGTCGAACTTTACACGCTTGGTGTTCCCACATGGTGTTTACCCACATGGTGGATATCCATATAGTGGTCACCCACATAGTAGTTTCCTATATGATGGTTAACCCCATGGTGGTTGCCCACATAGTGGTCACCGAAATCGTGGTTACGTACATAGTGGTAACCCACCTTTTGGTTACCCATATATTCGTTACCCATATGTTAGTTACTCATATATTTGTTTCCCATATACAGGTTACCTGTATGCTGGTTACCCATAGATTGGTTACCCATATGGTTGTTACATATATGGGGTTTACCCTCATGATGATTTCATGTCCTGGTTACTCATATATTGAATACCCAAGCATTGGTTACCATATATTAGTTACCCATATAGTGGTTACTGACATGGTGATTACTAATATGAAGATTTTATGTGCTGGTTAATCATATATTGGTCATCCACATATTGGTTACCCATATATTGGTTACACGAATATTGGTTACCCACATATTGATTACCCGTATATTGGTTACCCGCATATTGGCTACCCATATATTGGTTACACATATGCTGGTTTCACACATGGTGCTTCCCCACTCATTGGTTGACCACTCATTGGTTACCCATATGCTGGTTTCACACATGGTGCTTCCCCACTCATTGGTTGACCATATATCGGTTACCCACATGGTTTTTATCAACATGGTGATTACTGACATGTTGCCTGGTTACCTATATGGTGGTTCATATGCTGGTTAGCCATATAGTGGTGACCCATATGGTTGTTACTGACAAAGTGATTACCCTTATGATAATTTCATGTTACCGGTTACCCATTTGTTGGTTATCCTCACATTGGTTACCCCTATATACGTTACCTATATTGTGATTACCCATCAGGGAGTCGGTATTTATGTTTTTTAAATATCCATCAATGTTAATGCCAACCATCAATATCTAGTACATTTTGGCACCAAAGAATTCGTCTATTCTATACACCACCTCGTTCAGGGTTCACTTGTCGCTCTTAGATATATGCATTCTACTTGTAGCAATTTGCGTGATGTGCTACTCTTTATCATGGTAACCAATATACGCGTCATAGCTTGGAGCCAAAAGAATTCAAAGACTTTTAGGTCCTCATAATTTGTTTTGACTATGAATACTAACTACCCGTGTACCCTGCCAGGCCTTCGGGATTTAGACATATGGTGGATGTCCATTCGATAATAACTCAAGTGGTGGTTACCCAGTTGGTGGATACCCAAATGGTTATTACCCGTTGGCTGGGCATCCACATGGTAAGTACCCAGTTGGTGGTTAACCAATTGGTGGTTATCCAATTGGTGGTTACCAAATTGGTGGTTACCCAATTGATGGGTATCCACATGGCGGTACCCAGTTGGTGTTTACTCACGTGGTGGTTACCCACATGCGGGGTATCCACATGGTGGTTACACACATGCTGGGTATCCACATGGTGGTTACACACATGGTGGCTACCCACATGGTGGTTACTCACATGGTGGTTACCCATATGGTGGACCCACTTAGGGTTACCCACTTGGTGGTAACGCACATGGTGGTTCCCCACTTTGTGTTGACCAATATGGTGGTTGCCCACATGGTGGATACTTTATCGAATTCATCCTTTCGCTTCAACCCTCGTATTCCAATGAGCCACGCCATAAAAACTTAATTTGAGCTTAATAAATGGATTAATGTATGAACAATGACTGATTCACTTTCATTTCATATGACATTTGTGGTTACCCACATGGTGGTTACTCACATGGTGGTTACCTATATGGTGGCTACCTATATGGTGGTTACCTATATCGTGGTTACCTATATGGTGGTTACCTATATGGTGGTTACCTATATGGTGGTAACCTATATGGTGGTTACCCATATGGTGGTTACCCACATAGTGATTATCCACGTTGTCCTAACCCACATTCTGCTTACATGGTGGTTACCTACATAGTGCTCTCCCACATCGTGGTTACCTAAATGGTCGTTACTCACATGGTGGTTACCCATATGGTGGTTACCCAATTGGTGGTTACCTCAATAGTGGATACTTTTTCGCATTTATACTTTGGCTTCGACCCTCGTATTCCAATGGTTTAAGGCAAAAAAATTTTAATTAGAGCTTAATAAATGGATTGATGTATGAACAATGACTGATTCACTTTCATTTCATATGCCATTAGAAGCTGACAATCTTATAGTCTACAACAATTGTTATTTGGCCTTCCTTTGAATGAATGTTGGCAACACCGGCTGGTGGTCGATGATTCAATGGCTTGTCTTGAACACTTATTTTTCATGAATAGACCAACTACAAGTAAAAAAACAGAGAGAGAGAGGATTGAAATTTTGGATTTATGGTTTAATTGTAAAAAAAGCCTTCGCGTACTATGTAAACCAGTCTAGTATGGATGGATTAATGGCCATTTGAGTTTGAGTGGCCAAAGGAAACAGTTCAAAATAACGGAAGGGAACTAAGTGAAAAAATTGGAAGAAAAAAAATCCAATTGAAAAGATTCTGGAGATCAAAACACTTAGAGTGTGCGTGTCATTGACAGACATCGAAAATGACTTGTTGTAGTTTTGTGGTTTTGGCCATTATCGTTGCCTTAGCTTGCATTGACTGCGCCTGCGTGCATGCTTACAAAGCCACACATTACAGTCCAACGCAACAGGTCCAATATCTCCCTGTTTCACCTTACGGCTATGTGGGACCACAACCAGGCAAATCACAACTATTTCAAATAGTCAATGAATGGAAATATTTGGATTTTGAATATCCCACCTATGGCCAGAGGCAAAAGTCCATAGCCAATAGGTAAGAGAAATCTTGCGGATTGAAGGACAAATTGAAAATTTTCCCTTTTATTTTGTTGTTGCAGAGAATTCATAGCAGAAAATAATTTACCCTTGGGTGTGGATTTCTACAAGGATCGCATATTCATAACCACACCCCGCTGGAAGGACGGTGTACCTGCTAGCTTTGGCTATTTACCCTATCCTCCTAAGGAACAAAGTCCCCCCATACGTCCCTATCCCAATTGGGAGTCGCATGGTGATCCCTATAATCCAGATTGTACCAAGCTCATATCTGTCTATAGAACACAAATCGATGATTGTAATCGCTTGTGGCTAATCGATTCGGGTATAGTTAATGCCACGGTAAGCCTTAGTCAAGTGTGTCCCCCGAAAATTGTGGCCTATGATCTGCGCACAGACCAAGCGGTGGTTCATTATCAATTCCCTGCCGATCAGGTGAAGCAGGACAGTTTACATTCCAATATTGTGGTGGATGTGCATAAGGATCGCTGCGACGACGCCCATGCCTATGTCACTGATGTCTGGCGTTTTGGCATTGTGGTCTATAGCCTGAGGAAGAATCGTAGTTGGCGTGTGACCAACTACAACTTCTCACCCGATCCGGTGGCCTCAGATTTCAATGTGTTTGGCTTGAACTTCCAATGGCTGGATGGGGTATTTGGCATGAGTTTGTCTAAGGCCAAGACGCCTGAGGAAGAGCGTGTGGTTTATTTCCATCCCATGGCTAGTTTCAAGGTAAGGCTTTAATAAAAACTAAAAATACTCTTAATTTGTATGTGCGCTTATGTTACCCCAGGAATTTGTGGTCTCCAATAGCTTGCTGAAGGATGAAAGTCTTTGGCCGGCCAAAGCCCAAGATTTTGCCAAATATTTCATTGCCGTAGGCGAAAGGGGAGTAAATGGGCAATCTTCCACCTCGGCCATTGATCGCAATGGCGTCATGTTCTTTACCCAAGTACATCGTGACGATGTGGGCTGTTGGGATACCAAGAAGCCCTATGATGCTGCAAACTTACATCGTTTCCTGGAGGCCGAAGGCAATAGCACCCTTATACAATTTCCCAATGACCTGAAAGTCGATAACGAGCCTACGCAAAGTGTTTGGGTTATCAGCAATCGTCTGCCGGTCTATTTGTATAGCCAATTGAATTATGAGGAAATTAATTTCCGCATTTTGAAGGCAAATGCCAATGATTTGGTGCAAGGCACTGTGTGTGATCCCCGGAGTTATGTGCATCCCCAACAGCATTTAGTTCCAGAGTATCTGTACCATTGAGCAAACTGAACAGAACACCATTACATGCCTTACAAGTTCTTACAGCCTTTCATGGAGGTGGATATTTTGAAACTTTTGAGACCAATATTAGTCATTTTGTTTGTTTGTTTGCAATGCTCTTTGTATTTTTTTAAGTGTAGTTAATCTCCTTTTCATTGGTGTGATAAGACGACATTATAGAAGAAAAAATTTGGCATCTTATTGTTTTATTAATACATGCTGCCTGTACATAACAAAACATAACTGTATAATAATTTATAATACCCAATAAAGATGTCCATATATCCATTGTTTCCAAAAACTGTTGACTTTAATGGTTTGTATCCAAACGAAAAAGTGTTTCCGTTTAGAAGACTTGTATTTTAACTTTGGGTTTTTCGGAAGAATTTAGGTTTGGTGTTTAGAAAAAAAAAAAAATTGGAACACAGTGGAGGAATTAGACAAATCACTGCAATCAAAAAAAAAAAAAATCCACAACAAAAATTAAAAAAAAAAAAAAAAAAAAAAAAAACAATTAAAAGAGTGCTAAGTTCTTCCGAGCCGAGTCTTATGTACCCCCCAACATGGATCGCATTTGTCAAGTTATTCGCCCGATATCTCTTTATAGGCAAACCAAGAAGGATAATGGATAAGAATTGCTACGCTATTGGAGCTATGTGGACTAATTTGGGCCATACTTGATTTAGATGTTGGATGAAACCTGAAGCTTCCAGGGGCTCAAGAAGTCAAATCGGGAGATCGGTTTTTATGGGAGCTATATCAAGTTCTTGACCGATTTGGACCGTACTTAGCACAAATGTCGGAAGTCATAATAGAACACTATGTACAAAATTTCAGACAAATCGGGTGAAAATTGACGCTTACAGGGGCTCAACAAGTCAAATCGGGAGATCGGTTTGTATGGGAGCTACATCAGGATCTTGACCGATTTGGACCGTAATTGGTACAGTTATTGGAAGTCAAAATAGAACACTATGTGCAAAATTTCAGCCAATTCGGGTGAAAATTGACGCTTCCAGGGGCCCAAAAAGTCGAATCGGGAGATCGGTTTATATGGGAGCTATATGAAGTTCTTGACCGATTTGGACCGTACTTGGCACTAATGTCGGAAGTCATAACCGAACACTATGTGCAAAATTTCAGCCAATTCGGATGAAAATTGACGCTTCCAGGGGCTCAAGAAGTCAAACCGGGAGATCGGTTTGTATGGGAGCTATATGAGAATCTTGACCGATTTCTACCATAATTGGTACAATTATTGAAAGTCAAAATAGAACACTATGTGCAAAATTTCAGCCAATTCGGGTGAAAATTGACGCTTCTAGGGGCTCAAGAAGTCAAATCGGGAGATCGGCTTATATGGGAGCTATATAAGGTCCTTGACCGATTTGGACCGTACTTGCCAGAAATGTCATAACAAACACCATATACAAAATTTCAGCGAAATAGGATGATAACTAAGGCTTCCAGGGGCTCAAGAAGTCAAATCACGAGATCGGTTTATATGGGAGCTATATTAAGTTCTTAACCGATTTGAACCGTACTTGGCACAGTTGTTGGAAGTCATAACCGAACACTATAGGATATGAACCTATTTAGACCATATTTGGCACGCATATCGGCTTATGAACCGATTTGGACCATACGTGGCACAGTTGTTGACGATCAAACCAAAACACTTCATGCATGATTGATGATGCACCCTCTAGCGGCTTAAGAAGTCATGTTCCCAGATGGGTTTATATGGGAACTATATCAGGTTATAAATCGATTTGAACCATACACCGTTGTTCATGGTCAAACCAAAACATTTCATACAAAATCTCAGGTACATTGGATAATAATTGCGCCCTCTAGCGGCTCAAGAAGTCAAGTTCCGAGATCGGTTTATATGAGAGCTATATTAGATTATGAACCGACTTGGCATAGTTGTTGGAAGTTATTATAAAACACTTCAAGCAAAAATCCAGCCAAATAGAATACTAATTGCGCCCTCTAGAGGCTCAAGAAGTCAAGACCCAAGATGGGTTTATATGGCAAATATATCAGGTAATGAACCGGTTTAGACCATGCTTATCATAATCGTTGGAAGTTATAGCAAAACGTGTTATGCAAAGTTTCAGCCAAATCGGTTATAATTGCGTCCAATCGGTTATAATTGCGTCCTCTAGCGGTTCAAGAAGTCGAGATCCGAGATCGGTTTATATGCGAGCTATATCAGATTATGAACCGGTTTAGAGCATACCATTCGGCCAAATCGAATGATAATAGCGCCCTCTAGCGGCTCAAGAAATCAAGTTCCGAGATCGGTTTATATGGGAGCTATACCCGATTATGAGCCGACTTAGACCATACTTGGCACAGTTGCTGGATGTTAAAAGTAAACACTTTTTGCAAATGCGCCCTCTAGAGGCTCAAGAAGTCAAGATTCAGGATCGATTTATATGGCAGCTATATCAAGTTATGAACCGATTTGAATCATACTAAGTATAGCTGTTGAAGGGGATACCAAAACACAACATGCAAAATTTCAGCCAAATCTAATAAGAATTGCACCCTCTAGAGGCTCAAGAAGTCAAGACCCAAGATCGGTTTATGTGGCAGATATATGAAAACATGAACCGAGTTGGTTCATTTACAATCCCAACCAAAATTTCCAGCGCATAGCTTCACTCCTTCGACAGTTAGCGTGCTTTCGACACACGGACGAGATTGTAAATGGTTCAAATCGTTCCATGTTTTGATATAGCTGCCATCTAAACCGATCTTGGGTCTTGACTTCTTGAGCCTCTAAAGGGCGCAATTTTTGTACGATTTGACTCAAATTTTGCACGTGGTGTTTTGGTCTCACTTCCAACAACTGCGCTACGTATGGGTCAAATCGGTCCATGTTTTGATATAGCTGCCATATAAACCGACCTTGGGTCTTGACTTCTTGAGCCTCTAGAGGGCGCAATACTCGTCGGATTGGACTGAAATTTTGCACGTAGTGTTTTGGTATCACTTCCAACAACTGTGTTAAGTATGAGTCAAATCGGTTTATAATTTCGTATAGCCGTCATATAAACCGATCTTGGAACTTGACTTCCCGAGCCAATAGAACGCGCAATTCTCATCCGATTTGGCTGAAATTTGGCATGAGGTGTTTTGGTATCACTTCCAACAACTGCGCTACGTATGGTTCGAATCGGTCCATGTTTTGATATAGCTGCCATATAAACCGACTTTGGGTCTTGACTTCTTGAGCCTTTAGAGGGCTCAATTCTCATCCCATTTGGCAGAAATTTTGTTCAACGGCTTCTCTCATGACCTTCAACATACGTGTCTAATATGGTCTGAATCGATCAATGGCTTGATACAGCTCTCATATCCCGATTTTGCTTCTTGAGCCCCTACAAGGCGCACGAATGAACTGAAAGTATACACAACGACTTCTACAATCTTCAGCTTTCATTTATGGTTCGAGTCGAGTTCAGTTCTTATTCAATATTCTTTGTTTGCCTGAAAACCGCGCATAGAACTCGACATAAGCGATCCATGGTGAAGGGTATATAAGATTCGGCCCGGCCGAACTAGCACGCTCTAACTTTCTTTACATTGCTATTTTAATTAAAAATTATTTTTTTTTTCTCTATTTACAGTACAAAAATAATTGAAATAGGACGCGGTAAGTCAAAAATGTCTTTAATTGTCAATATGTAGTCTCTTGAAACTCTATGAAATACAGTTAGACGAATGCTTACATTTATCTTTACCTACCTACGCTCACATCGTGGCAGAGTTGAATTCATATCTTATTCTCTGTATGGATGACGTTTTCATCAAATGTTTGTTTATGTATCTACCAATGTGCCTCATTGACGGCAATAAACGCTGGTATCAGCAAAACACTTCTTGTCATATTTCAATGCATAACAATTCTGTACTTGTTTTATGTAATAAAAGTACACACAATACTTCTTTTATTTATATTTTTTTTTCAATATCTACAAAACATTAAAAACGCTTTATAAATAACTGGTAACAAAATAACTTAATAAACAATTAATACTACACATGAACTGAGTTTATGGCCGAACTGTTGACTGACTTTTCGTTTTGACATTTGTTGCATCAGCTGATTGAGCTTTGGTAGTTGCTTGGTTTCGGTCTGTTTGGCCCATTTGAGTTTATCTGCTTATAAATTAAGCTTCACTTTTTAACAAAGCCTGAGAGTATGCTATGAAATTCAATGCGAGAGTTTAAACGTCAACATCTACACAGAAAAAATATCATGACAATTTTTTCAATAAAATTTCAATAAATTTTGAGATTTTGGCAATTTTCATCTAAGAAATTAATTGATTCAATCATTTTTATTCCCACCACCATGGGGTGGGGGTATACTAACCTCGTTATTCCGTTTGTAACACCTCGAAATATTGATCTAGGATCCCATAAAGTATATATATTCTTGATCGTCTCGACATTCTGAGTCGATCTAGCCTTGTCCGTCCTTCCGTCTGTCGAAATCACGATAGCGATCGAATGCGTAAAGCTAGCCGCTTGAAATTTTGCACAGATACTTAATATTCATGTAGGTCGTTGGGGATTGCAAATGGACCATATCGTTTAAGTTTTGGATATAGCTCTCATATAAACCGACCTCCCGATTTGACTTCTTGAGCACCTGGAAGCCGCAAATTTTATCCGATTTGGCTGAAATTTTGCATGTAGTGGTCTGTTATGACTTCCAACAATTCTGCCAAGTATGTTCCAAATTGGTCTATAACCTGATATAGCTCTCATATAAACCGATCTCCCGATGTGACTTCTTGAGTCCTGACCACCCGCAATTTTCATCCGATTTGGCTGAAATTTTGAATGTAGTGTTCTGATATGACTTCCAACAGCTGTGCCAAGTACGATCCAAATCGGTCTAGAACTTGATGTAGCTCCCATATAAACCGATCTTAGCATTTGGCTTCTTGAGCCCTTACAAGGTGCCATTTTTGTCCGATTTGGCTGAAATTTTGCACATAGTGTTCTGTTATGACTTCCAACAACTATGCCGAGTACGGCATCTCCCATATAAAACGATCTCCCGATTTGACTTCTTGAGCCCCTGGAAGCCGCACTTTTCATCCGATTTTGCTGAAATTTTGCACATAGCGTTCTGTTACGACTTCCAACAACTGTGCTAGGTACGGCGCAAATCGTTCAAGTAAATGATAAAGCTCCCATATAAACCGATCTCCCGATTGGGAAAACTGTTTCTATATCAGGTTAAAGACCGATTTAGACCATATTTGGCAAGCATATTGAAGTTCGTAGCCAGAGTCGTTGTACACAATTACAACCAAATCGGATATGCATTGCGCCCTCTGGAGGATCACAAATATAATCAGTACATCGGTTTATATGGGAGCTGTATCAGGTTATGCAACGAATTTTGACCATACTTGGCACAATTGTTGGAAGTCATAAGAATACACCTCATGCAAAATTTCATCCAAATCGTACAATAATGCGCCCTCTAGCGGCTCAAAAAGTCAAGATCCGAGATCGGTTCATAGGGGAGCTATATCAGGTAATCAAGCGATTTGGACATTATCGTGCAAGAATTGCGCCCTCTAGCGGCTCAAAAATTCAAGATCCGAGATCGGTTTATATGGAAGCTATATCAGTTTATGAACCTATTTTACCCATACTTGTCACAGTTGTTGGATGTCATAACAAAACACCTCATGCTACATTTTAGCCAAATAGCGCCCTCTAGCGGCTCAAGAAGTTCAGATCCTAGAACGGTTTATATGGGAGCTATATCAGGTTAAGAATCGTTTTGTACCATACTTCGCATAGTTGTTGGAAGTCAAAATAAAACTCTTCATGCAAAATTTCAGTCAAATCGTGCAATAATTGCGCCCTCTAGCGGCTCAATAAGGGTCAAGATTAACCAATTTGCACCATACTTGGCACTGTTGTTTGAAGTCAAAACACGAACAATGCAAATTGGATATAAATTGTGCCCTCTAGAGGCTCAAAAAGTCAAGATCCGCTATTGGTGTATATGAAAGCTATATTAAAACATCCCGGCCGATACGGGATGACTATGAGCACCACACAGGCTGGAACTTTGAGCTCCGACTTGTGTGGTGCCCATCGTTATCACGGGAAGCTTAGCTGAAAGCTACCGGGCGCGTCCACAGGTTGCGGATGGTGGAAAGCTCCGTTTTTATGCGGAGTAGCTGCAAATGCGGCCGCGGGCAGTCAGCGATTTTCGAGAGGAGAGTCTCAGTGAGGAGTCAGGTGGCACTGGCTCTTAACTAAATACTGAGTGCCAATGATACTCGAGATGACAAGGCGAGTTATTGGCTTCAAATAACCAATGGCCAACATCAGCGCCTGTTCCCAGGTTAGGGGCGGATGGCTCGCCACAACGAGGGATACATGCAATCCCCCAAACCCATGCGGTTGGGGCGCTGGGCCAGTAACCCGCCCCCGGAAAACATAGAACTACTATGAAAAACAAAGGAATAGTAAAAACGAATCCCCCCCCAACGTTGACGACCCACGCAAACGAAAAATGGACCATGATTTGCGGATCTGCACCTGGAATGTCCGCACTCTTTATAGAGAAGGTGCAGTATACGCGCTGGCGGATGTATTAGAGAAGTACAAGGCAGACATAACCGCCTTACAGGAAGTGCGATGGACTGGGAATGGCGTCACTACAACACCAAACGGTGACGAACTATAGCTGCCATAACACGAGGCATGAATTTGGCTGCGGATTTGTAGTTAGTCGAAGACTGAAACACCTAGTCTCCAGTTTTACTCCGGTGGATGAGAGGCTAGCCACAATCCGCATAAAAGCCAAATTCTTCAACATCAGTCTTATTTGTGCCCATGCCCCGACGGAAGACAAAGACGAGCAGACCAAGGATATTTTCTACGAGCGCCTAGAGAGAGAATATGACCGCTGCCCCGCCCATGATATTAAAATCATTCTGGGAGATTTTAATGCGAAAATAGGGAAGGAAGAAATTTTTGGTCCAACAGTCGGAAAGTTTAGCCTCCATGAGATAACGTCCAGTAATGGGTTGAGGCTGATAGATTTCGCCGCGGCAAAAAACATGGTAGTTAGTATCACCAGATTTCAACATAAAAATATCCACAAAGCCACATGGCTGTCACCCGATCAAAACACGAGGAACCAAATTGATCACGTTGTGCTAGATGGAAGGCATTCATCCAGCGTGTTAGATGTACGATCGATCCGTGGAGCGAATATAGATTCGGATCATTACCTTGTTGCAGCAAAGGTTCGCACCCGTTTGAACATGGCGAGGAAAGTACGATCTGACACTGCACGGAAGCTGGACATTGAAAAGCTGCAGACACAACAAATGGCAGCGGCATACTCCACTCGACTGACCCAACTGTTTGATGAAAGCACTCCTTGTTCCGATGATATAATGGCGCAGTGGCAAACTATTGCCCACTCCATGGAAAATGCCGCGAAATCCTTACTTGGGTACCGGAAGCCTCCTCCAAAAAACCCATGGTACGACCAAGAGTGTCGAGATGCTACTGAAGCCAAGAATGCGGCATATAGAGTAACCCTGCAAATCAGTAGCAACGCGCCAGATGAAGGAGAGGTATCGGAGAAAAGGAGAGAGGAGAAACGTCTATTCCGCAGAAAGAAAAAGGAAATGGAAAGACGTGAGTGCGAGCGAATTGAGATGTACAGGAGTCAGAATGAAGTCCGGAAATTCAACCAAAGAATTAAACACCAAACCGATGGCTTTGGTGCAGGCACATCCTCCTTCAGAGACAAAGAAGGAAATCTGGTAACTGACACAGGCAACGTGCTAAGGATATGGAAAGAACATTTTACCCAACTGCTAGTGTCCGATGTTGGCAGCGAAGAGGATAAAGAACAACAAGGCAGCAGGAGCCGAGGGGTTACCCGCTGAACTATTTAAGACCGGAGGAGACACGCTGATAAGGCGTATGCATCAGCTTATCTGCGCAATCTGGCTTGAAGAACGCATACCCGATGATTGGAACCTCAGCATACTATGTCCCGTACACAAGAAAGGAGACAAGACGGAATGTGCCAACTACAGAGGAATAAGTCTCCTCCCCATCGCATACAAGATACTCTCGAGCGTACTGTGTGAAAGATTAAAACCTAAAGTCAATGAGATAATTGGGCCCTATCAATGCGGCTTTAGACCTGGTAAATTCACCCTAGACCAGATATTCACACTGCGCCAAATCCTGGAAAAGACCCGAGAAGGACAAATCAACACCTACCACCTCTTTGTTGACTACAAAGCCGCCTTCGATACTCCTTTACGTTCAAAGGTATTTCAAGCCATGTCTGAGTTTGGTATCCCTGCAGGATAAGACTCTGCAGGATGACATTTGCTGATACGCGTTCCTCAGTAAGAATAGGAAAGAATCTCTCCGAACCATTTAATACCAAACGATGTTTCAGACAAGGAGACTGCCTATCGTGTGATCTCTTTAATATCCTGCTGGAGAAGATTATACGAGATGCAGATGTGAATAGATATGGCATACTAATCACAAGAGAGCACATGCTACTTGCCTATGCATCGGTCACCGGAAGTAGTAACTGCAGCCTTTGAAAGAATCGAAAGAGAGTCAGTGAAAATGGGTCTGGCAGTAAATGGAGATAAGATGAAATGGATGGTTTCAGCTCCCAAAAAGCCTTGTACAACCGAGCAGATAAAGAAAATGGAGAAAGCTGGGAACCACAACTTTGAGACAGTCAGTAACTTTATTTACCTCGGCACCGCCGTAACCGAAACGAATGGCACCAGTTTTGAGATAAAGCGAAGAACGATACCGGCACAGAGATGCAACTTTGGATTAAGTAAGCAGTTTAGAAACAAGGCCACTTCACGACAGACGAGTAAATACTTACAAGACACTGATACTACCCGTGCTGTTATATGGTTCTGAAACATGGGTACTTGTGAAAGCAGATGAGGCAGTACTTGGAGTATTTGAGAGAAAGATTCTTCGTAACATATATGGAACAGTTTGCGTTAATGGAGAATATAGGCGACGTATGAACCACGAGCGTATGAACGACTGCGTTGGCTAGGTCATGTTGTCAGAATGGATGAAGAAGCTCCAGCAAAGAAGTCTTTTGAAGGCAAACACGGTGGTACACGCAAACCGGGAAGACCAAAAGCCCGATGGAAAGATCAAGTTGTGGGAGACACCTCGAAACTTGGTGTCGGAGATTTTAGAATGAGCGCAGAAGATCGAGGCGCTTGGAATGCTATTCTACGTTCGGCTAGTGGAAGAAATATTCTGTCAAAGCCAATTAAAGTAAGTATATTAAAACATGGACCTATATGGCCCATTTACAATACCAACCGATTTATACCAATAGGAAGTATTTGTGTAAAATTTCTAGCGCTTAGCTTTATTGCTTCGAAAGTAAGCGTGCTCTCGAAAGACGGATGGACAGACGGACTGACATGGCTAAATTAACTTAGAATATCAACCACCATTCTTTCGATGTGTTACATACGGATAGACTCAATTAGTATACCCCCATCCTATGGTGGAGGGTATACAAATTTCATCCAAATCGGATAAGTATTACGCCCTCTAGAGGCTCACGAAGTATAATCGAGAGCCTTGTTTATATGGGAGGTATATCAGGTTATGGAGCGATTCAGGAAAAAGTGTCTGCGCAAAATTTGAGACGAATCGGATAAGAATTACGGAGTCTGGAGGCACAAGCAATAAAATCGGAAGATCGGTGTATATGGGAGCTATATCACGTTATGGGCCGATTCGTACCCTACTCTGCACGTCTGGTAGAGGTCATAGTTTTAGTCAATGTGCAAAATTTAAGCCAAATCGGAAAAGAATTGCGCCCTCTACAGGCTCAAGAAGTTAAATCGGGAGATTGGTTTATATGGAAGCTATATCAATAGGTTACTAAGTAAAATGTAAGCCAAATCGGATAGGTATTACGTCCTTTAGGGGCTAAAGAAGTCTTTTTTATGGATCTGTTTATATGGGGGTTATATCCATATCTGAACCGCTATGGCCCATTTGCAATCGCCAATGCCCTACATCAATGCGAAGTATGTGAGCAAAATTTTAACCGGCCATACCAAATCATTGTTATGTCAAGAGCCTAGAGTTTAGTTAGGGATTCCTAACATTCCGCTGGGCGTTTCTATGTGTCTGGTAATTCCCTTCTTGGAAAATGTTTTCATGACTGTCGTTAAAGTCCGACAGACTAAATTCGAGCCACTTGTTGCGGTGTCATATACAATTAAGCTACGGTCCTCAAAAAAGAGAAGAGTTGCTTCAATTTTAGTCCACATACTCGTAGACTGGCTCAACTGGCCTTCAGTCATTGTTGAAGAAATAAACCAAATCGAGTTTGTGTCTTAAGTCTTTTGTTTCTCTTCATTTCACGCCCACTTTGCATTCAGATTCTTTCTTGCATTTCTATTAATAGCTGATTTCTTTTAATTTTAAAACGCCATAAATATTTTTTATATATAAATTGTTTATTGATCACAAACATATTGTCATGGTATAAAAAAAGTTATATAAAAATGCACCTAAAACTATTTAAAAAAAAAAATATACAACCAAAAATCTTTGAGAGATTTTGGAAGGTAACAAAAACTTTTGTGTGGCCAAAATGGGAGAAATGGGTATGGGGGGGGGGGGGGGGATTTCAATTTCAAAGGAAGCCAATAATAATGGGGAGTTGGAGAGGAATGCTTGCAACTACAATGCATGAATTAAATTCAACTAAAATGCGAGTGATGCTTAGAAACGAGAAAAAAAAAAAACCTTAATAATGAGTATTTGCTAGAAATTTAAAAGGGCATTTGAAAAAATGCCAAATTTTCAACATCATTCATTGAATTGGAGCATTTAATGACCAATTAGTGAAACCATTTAAAGTGGACGACATCATGTTGTGGCAATTTTGTTGTTTGTTGTCTTTTGTTCTACGTGCTTTGGTCCACATCAGATTGTAATGCCGAGCTCTTCAATCAAATCGCCTCAAATTATCTGCGCGCTGCTGTTGCTGGTGTAGGAGGATGCATTCGTTGCAGCTATGAGAGTGCTGCTGGTGCTGCTCTGCGTCATGAGCTAATCAAATCATTGCTGATCACCAGCCATGGTGTCGCTGTGGAGTGTATTTTTGTATACCCTCTCTCATTCAATGGCCTCAATGATTTCGTACTCCGCATCCAAAGAGTGATCGTAATCGATGTTGTATTTATTTTTGATTTTGCTCTTGTAATCTTTCAATTCATCATTGTCGATGGTGTTGGCATTTGAGGATTTCTTTGTGGCCGCACTGCCACCAGCGCCAAAATGTTGCTGACGCTGTCTTGCATTACCACCATTCGCGCTAGCTTTGCCAAGTGTTGGCTGTTGTTGTTGATGTGCATGGCGATGGTGGTCATTGCTGTCGCTGTTGCCCTCTTTGTTTGTGTGAAATTGTTGATATGGTTTTTGGTTGTCATTTTGGTATCTCATCTTTTCGAGATTGCCATCGAACAGTTCATTTGGGCTATTAATTTTGGTGCTGCTGCTGCCATAGGCATTCGATGTTGCCTTACTTTGGATTGTTTGTGAGTATTTCATGTGGCCTCTAAAACTATTTTTGGTATTATTACGAGTTATGGTTGCTGGTGCTGTTGCGAATGTTTGAGTTTGGGGTGCGGTGGGGTAGTTGGCTGCCTTTAAGGAGGCTACTCTTTGCCTCTGTTGTTGTCGTTGTTGCTGGTGTTGTCTTCTTGCGGGGGGTGGTGGTACTAATTCTAATTGTAATCTCTGTTGTTTTGTTTCTCCTTGATATTCTCGCATACTTCTGCCATTTTTATTGGTTCTTTGTCGCTGCTGCTGTTGTTGCTGCTGCTGCTGCTGCTGCCGTTCTTGGTGGCCTCTTTCGAAATTTCCCTTATTTCCATTTTTGTCTTGCATTAGGCCACCACTGCTGCTGCTACTCTGCTGTTGGGCCTTATATCAAATAGAGTTGTCAACAAAGTTGCTCTCAGTTGTTCGATAGAGCTCATCATTGTTTTCGTACAATTGTTCCGAGGCCGGACAATTGACATTGGACCACCAATCGCAGACACGAACGGCCTGATTGAAAACAGTACCATTGGGGCAAACAAATGAATATTGGTGGCCAGAGTGAAGGCACCAATGCCAGATCTAAAAATAGAAGCAGAACATTTGAAAAACATTTTAAACATCAATACAACTGGAAAAATTTTCGGGGTTTTAAAGACTTCGAGAATCAAATGGAGGAGATCAGGCCAAATCAGATAAAAGTCATAAAATAACTCTCAACCAAATTGGATTAGCATTGCGCCATCTAGTGGCTCAAAAAGTCATTTGGGTTAAGGGTTTATATAGGAACTCTATTAGGTTATGGTCTCGTCTCGGAGCATACTTGGCTTGGAAATAGAAAGCCAAAGGTGTTGGCAATGATATTTAGAGGTTTAAAAAAAACATTTTTTCAAATTTCGGAAAAATCTTGTTAAAAAAACAATTTTTATGGCTAAAGGACCTTTAATTGACAGCTATATAGTTCCATGTGACAGCTATATAGTTCGATATGGATGAAACTCGGCACCGATGGCGAGGTATCTAACATAATCCACTGCTTCAATTTTCAAAGAAATCTATCAATGAGCCTTTTTTAGGGCCAAGATCTTAAATCGAAAAATCAGTGCTTATGACAACTGTATCCAAATATTGGCCCAATTGTACTCTGTTCAAAAATTATGTGTAAGGGTCCCATACAACCCTCTGTTCCAAATTTCGACTAAGTCGGATAATAAATACGCTTTTTATCTGCAAAAGATCTTCAATTGGGAGATCGGTGTATATATGGGGCTATATTAAAGTTTAAACGCATATTCGCACTTAACTCAACCTGCCTATGGTAAAAGTAACAATCTTATATACCCTCCACCATGGATCGCATTTGTCAAGTTCTTCGCCCAGTATCTCTATACAGGCAAATAAAGTCTAATGGATAAGAATTGCTAGGCTACGGGAGCCATATTTGGCTTGGATATTCGAGACCAAAGAAGATGCCATTGTGCTAAATTTCAACCAAATCTGATAAAATTACCCCCTATAGAGACCCAAGAAGTATAATCACGAGATCGTTTTATATAGGAGCAATATCAGGTCCGATTCAGACCATACTTGACACGCATATTAGAAATCAAAGTCATTGTGCAGAATTTCAGCCAAATCGAATGAGAAGTACGCCCTCTAGAGGCTCAGGAAGTAAAAACGGGAGATCGGTTTACATGGGAGCTATATCAGGTTTTAGAGTGATTCGGACCATACTTGACAGGTATGTTAGAGGTTAGGAGCTATATTAGGTCCGATTCCGACCATACTTGGAGCGAATATTAGAAGTCAAAGAAAAAGTCATTGTGCAAAATTTCAACCAAATCGGATGAGAGTACGCCCTCTAGAGGCTCAAGAAGTAAAATCGGGAGATCCGTTTATATAGGAGCTATATCAGGTTTTAGAGCGATTCGGACCATACTTGACAGGTATGTTAGAGGTTAGGAGCTATATCAGGTCCGATTCAGACCATACTTCGCGCGAATATTAGAAGTCAAAGAAAAAGTCATTGTGCAGAATTTCAGCCAAATCGAATGAGAAGTACGCCCTCTAGAGGCTCAGGAAGTAAAAACGGGAGATCGGTTTACATGGGAGCTATATCAGGTTTTAGAGTGATTCGGACCATACTTGACAGGTATGTTAGAGGTTAGGAGCTATATTAGGTCCGATTCCGACCATACTTGGAGCGAATATTAGAAGTCAAAGAAAAAGTCATTGTGCAAAATTTCAACCAAATCGGATGAGAGTACGCCCTCTAGAGGCTCAAGAAGTAAAATCGGGAGATCCGTTTATATAGGAGCTATATCAGGTTTTAGAGCGATTCGGACCATACTTGACAGGTATGTTAGAGGTTAGGAGCTATATCAGGTCCGATTCAGACCATACTTCGCGCGAATATTAGAAGTCAAAGAAAAAGTCATTGTGCAAAATTTCAACCAAATCGGATGAGAGTACGCCCTCTAGAGGCTCAAGAAGTAAAATCGGGAGATCCGTTTATATAGGAGCTATATCAGGTTTTAGAGCGATTCGGACCATACTTGACAGGTATGTTAGAGGTTAGGAGCTATATCAGGTCCGATTCAGACCATACTTCGCGCGAATATTAGAAGTCAAAGAAAAAGTTATTGTGCAGAATTTCAAACAAATCTGATGAGAAGTACGCCCTCTAGAGGCTCAGGAAGTGAAGTCGGGAGATCGGTTTATATGGGAGCTATATCAGGTTTTAGACCGATTCGAACCATACTTGGCGCGTATATTAGAGGTCATAGAAAAAGTCATTGTGCAGAATTTCAAACAAATCAGAAGAGAAGTACGCCCTCTATAGGCTTAAGAACTAAAATCGGAATATGGGTTTATATAGGTGCTAATCTTAGATTTAAGAGCAATTCAAAACATACCTGGCACGTATATTAGAGGTCATAGAAAAAGTCATTGTGCAGAATTTCAAACAAATCTGATGAGAAGTACGCCCTCTAGAGGCTCAAGAAGTGAAGTCGGGAGATCGGTTTATATGGGAGCTATATCAGGTTTTAGACCGATTCGAACCATACTTGGCGCGCATATGAGAGGTCATAGAAAAAGTCATTGTGTAGAATTTCAGCCAAATTAGGTAAGATTCACATCCTATAGAGGCTCAAAAAGTAAAATCAGGCGATCGGTTTATATGGGAGCTATACCAGGGTTTGGACTGGTTCGGACCATGCTTGGCACGTATATTGGAAGTGATGGAAAACACCACAGTGCCAAATTTCTGCCAAATTGGATTAAAATTACGCCCTCTAAAGGCTCAAGAAGTCAAATCGGGAGATCGATTATATGAAAGCTATATCAGGTTTTAGATCGATTCGGACCATACTTAATATGTATGTTAGAGGTCATAGAAAAAGTCGCCTGGCCAAATGTCAGCCAAATTGGATAAGAATTACGGCCTCTAGAGGCTCAAGAAGTAAAATCGGGAGATCGATTTACAAGGGAGCTATATCTGGTTTTGGACTGATTCGTACCATACTTGGCACGTATGTTAGAGAACATAAGAAAAGTCACTGCGAAAATGTTATTAAAATTGGGTAAAAATCGTGCCCTCTAGAAGCTCAAGAAATCTAGTCGGAAGATCGGTTTATATGACAGATCGGTTTATATGGGAGCTATATCAGGTTATAGACCGATTCGGACCATACATGAGAGGTCATAGAAAAAGTCACTGTGCAGAATATAAGCCAAATCGGATAAGAATTACATCCTCTAGAGGCTCAAGAAGTAAATTTGGGAGATCGGTTTATATGGAAGCTATATCAGATTTTAGGTCAATTTGAACCATACTTGGACGTATTTTAGAGGTCATACAATGTTACAGTTCCAAATTTCATCCAAATTGGATAAGAATTACGCACTTTAGAGGCTCAAGAAGTAAAATCGGGGATCGCTGTATACTTGGCGCGCATATTAGAGGTCATAGAAAAGTCATTCTTCGAAATTCGAGCCAAATTGGATAAGAATCACGCCCTCTAGAGGCTCAAAAAGTTAAATCGGGTGATCGGTTGAGCTATATCAGGTTATAGACCGTACTTTGCACAATTGTTTAGAAGTCGTAAAATGACACTATCTGCAAAATTTTAGCCAAATCGGACAACAATTGTTGCTTCCAGCGGCTCAAGATGTCAGATCGGGAGATCAGTTTATATGGCGACATTTTAAGTCGATCCGTCCGTCTGTCACGCACGCTAACTTTCGAAATAGCTAAGCTAGATGCTTGAAATTTTGCATAAACACTTCTTATTAGTGCAGGTCAGTTGGGATTGTAAATGAGTCAAATCGGTCTTTGTTTTGGTATAGCTGCCATTTAAACCGATAACGGATCTTGACTTCTTGAGCCTCTAGAGGGCGCAATACTTATCCGATTTTGCTGAAATTTTGCACCAAGTATTTTCTTTTGACTTTCAACAACGGTGCCAAGCACGATCGAAATCGGTTCATAACCCGATAAAGCTCCCATATATAACAATCTCGGATCCTGACTTCTTGAGCCCATAGAGGGAGCAATTTTTATCGGATTTGGCTAAAATTTTATATGAAGTGTTTTGGTTTGACCATCACCAAGTGTGCTAGGTATGGTCCAAATCGGTTTATAACCTAATATACTTCCCATATAAACCGATTTCGGATATTAACTTCTTGAGCCGCTAGAGGGCGCAATAACTATTTGATTTTGCTGAAAATTTGCAAGTGTTTTGTTTTAACTTCGCCAAGTATGGTTCAAATCGGTTCATGACCTGATGTAGCTCCCATATAAACGGATATCCCAATTTTGTTTCTTGGGCCACTAGAGGGCCCAATTCTTATCCGATTTGGCTGAAATTTTGTACAATCAAATCCTTTATAGTCTTCAATAGCCAAACAAAGTGTGGCCCAATCGATTCATAACTTGATATAGCTGATATAGCATAGCAATTCTCATCCATTATCCTTTGATATTGGCCAAAGAACTTGACAAATGCGATCCACGGTGGAGGGTATATAAGATTCGGCCCGGCCGAACTCAGAACGCTTTTACTTTTTGTTTTTGTATTAATCCAAAACAGGAAACAGATTTGCTACGATACGTAAAACAAAAAAAAAATATTTTGTGTTTTTAAATTGGGTTGCCCAAAAAGTAATTGCGGATTTTTCATATAGTCGGCGTTGACAAATTTTTTCACAGCTTGTGACTCTGTAATTGCATTCTTTCGTCTGTCACTTATCAGCTGTTACTTTTAGTTTGCTTTAGAAAAAAAGTGTAAAAAAAGTATTTTTGATTAAAGTTCATTCTAAGTTTTACTAACAATGCATTTACATTCTTTTAAAAAATCCGCAATTACTTTTTGGGCAACCCAATAGAAAGAGAATTGAGATCCTAAGAGAGATCCTCTCGTTTTTCCATCTTGCACTGTAATTAGACACTCAAACGATGCTGATCGTGCCATTCTCCAAGAAGGTATTAATTTTCTCCGTACTATCCAAGACCATTCGTAACTTTATCGTCCCGGTAGCTTTTGCCCTTAGAAGGCCACCGTAGCGCAGAGGTTAGCATGTCCGCCTATGACGCTGAACGCCTGGGCTCGAATCCTGGCGAGACAATCAGAAAAAATTTTCAGCGATGGTTTTCCCCTCCTAAAGCTGGCAACATTTGTGAGGTACTATGCCATGTAAAACTTCTCTCCAAAGAGGTGTCGCTCTACGGCACGCCGTTCGGACTCGGCTATAAAAAGGAGGCTTAAACTTGAATCGGACTGCACTCAATGATATGTGAGGAGTTTGCCCCTGTTCCTTAATGGAATGTGAGGTACTATGCCATATAAAACTTCTCTCCAAAGAGGTGTCGCTCTGCGGCACGCCGTTTGGACTCGGCTATAAAAATGAGACTTAAACTTGAATCGGACTTCACTCAATGATATGTGAGAAGTTTGCCCCTGTTTCTTAATGGAATGTTCATGGGCAAAATTTGCAATTTGCAAGCTTTTGCCCTTATGGCCAACATTTTGGAAAAAAAAAAGATTTCCTCTGCTATTAGAGCGATATCAAGATATGGTCCGGTTTGGACCCCAATTAAATTATATGTTGGAGGCCTGTGTAAAATGTCAGCCAATTCGAATAAGAATTGCGCCCTTTGGGGGCTCAAGAAGTAAAATCGGGAGATCGATTTATATGGGAGCTGTATCGGGCTATAGACCGATTCAGACCATAATAAACACGTATGTTGATGGTCATGAGAGAATTCGTCGTACAAAATTTCAGGCGAATCGGATAATAATTGCGACCTCTAGAGGCTCAAGAAGTCAAGATCCCAGATCGGTTTATATGACAGCTATATCAGGTTATGAACCGATTTGGACCATACTTGGCACAGTTGTTGGATATTATAACAAAACACGTCGTGCCAAAATTCATTCAAATCGGATAAGAATTGCACACTCTAGAGGCTCAAGAAGTCAAGACTCAAGATCGGTTTATATGACAGCTATATCAGGTTATGAACCGATTTGGACCATACTTGGCACAGTTGTTGGATATTATAACAAAACACGTCGTGCCAAAATTCATTCAAATCGGATAAGAATTGCGCCCTCTAGAGGCTCAAGAAGTCAAGACCCAAGATCGGTTTATATGACAGCTATATCAGGTTATAAACCGATTTGAACCATTCTTGGTATAGTTGTTGGATATCATGACAAAACACGTCGTGCGAAATTTCATTCCAATCGGACAAGAATTGCACACTCTAGAGGCTCAAGAAGTCAAGACCCAAGATCGGTTTATATGACAGCTATATCAAAACATGGACCGATATCGCCCATTTACAATACCAACCGACCTACACTAATAAGAAGTATTTGTGCAAAATTTCAAGCGGCTAGCTTTACTCCTTCGGAAGTTAGCGTGCTTTCGACAGACAGACGGACGGACGGACAGACGGACGGACATGGCTAGATCGACATAAAATGTCACGACGATCAAGAACATATATACTTTATGGGGTCTCACACGAAATTTCGAGTAGTTACAAACAGAATGACGAAATTAGTATACCCCCTATCTTATGGTGGAGGGTATAAAAACAGACCAAAGAAAACAAAGACGTGACATGATGTGCCGTACGACAATGTTTGTCTTACATGTAGTCATAACGACAACAAACTTCATGTAGTCTCTCTGCAAATTGCGGAGTTGCCTGAAAATCAAAATGTTTTCAAAATCATAACAGACAGCTTTCTTCGAAGTTATGAGCAAAGCGTATTCCCAATTCAGGCAATTTTTGCCTAAGCTTATAAAATTGATGATTGACTCTGTAATTCGTCGAATAATATCGCTGATTTGGGGATGGAATCCCAGAAACTTCAATGCGGTTAACCTTTCGACCAAATTTTTGAAAACATTTTGATTTGAAACCAAATGATTGCCAACTAATAAATAAGTTGAGTAACCATTGATTTGGTAGTCATCCCTATGGTAAAGGCCAACCAAAAACAATTGATCCATGAGAATCAACAGATCAATGACAACAACAACAACAGATCAAGTTATACTACACTTACCTGACATCTGGTCTCCGTATCCGCATAATATCCGGGTGTACGACCTTGGCATTTGAATGACAATCCCTTTGGCACAGAATCATATGTTGGATAATCAACTCCGGCTGTGTATCCATCAATTTGCTGTAGAAAATAAAAACACAAACGTTATAAAGTGGTAGTTGTGAATGTTGCACATAGAATATAATTAAATACACAAAGAACTTGGCAAGAAATGAGGCAATACTTTGAGAAATGCAACACATTTCAAAAGAACAATGAAAAGAAACGAGTCTAGAATGATAACAAGGGAAATATTGAAAACTTTGTTCTAAGCTATGGAGTTTGTTTGAGTTTAAGAACTCTAATTGAGTATGTTTTTTATGGAAGCTTTACAAGGTTATGGACAAACTAAGTTTGGGCAATTGATATTTTGGTTGGATGTCAAAATTTGATCCACTTCGATTTGAAATTTGTTATCCAGGTAACCTTAAGTCGAAACCTAGGATCGGTTGATATGGAAGCTATATCAGGTTAAAGACTTAATTGTTCAGCTTAAATGTTGGCAATCATAACAGAATATCACCTGGACATACCATCGTAATTGTGTTCTACCACTTTGTTTATGTCAAACTACGGAGATACTTCTCTCCTATCAGCATAAGTGACCTCGATAGACTGCAGAGCAACAATACTCAAATAGGTTAGAGGATAACCACCGCTGAAATTGTGTTCTTATGTTCTGGACTGAATTCAAACTCAAGCTTTCAGTGTCATAATGAAAACTTCTCATGTTGCCTGTTTGCGCTCTTTTATTTTGATTTTTCAAATCTTTTCGTGATTTTTCGAACTTATTTTTCGGCTCAAGATCATATTCAATGCTTTCTATTCAAATAATAGCATAGTAAAGAAATTACAAAAGTTGGACAATAAGGTGTTGTTATTCAACACACTTTGACTGGCATGATGGATCCTGATTTCTGATACTTCATGCATACCCAACGAATGCAAACCCAACTTCTATTGAGTAAGTTGTAGAGCTTTTTTATGAAACAGGGCTCAATACGTTCTTTAACTCTCCGTTGAGCAGTAAGGGAGAAGAAAGCCTTACTTTCCACTATTCCGATACAAACTAATCATCAATGCTAAGAACAACAAGAACATCAACATTGCCAAACTCATTTTGTTGTGCACTTGAGCATTCATTGAATATCACTGTAAGTGTTTTTTGTGCTTAGGTCGCACTGACCACAGCGACGGGAAAGTTCGTTTGGTTAGTCTGTTTGCGCTCTTTTATTTTGGTATTTAAAATCATGTTGCTGTATTGTTCCCTTCGCCGTAGGATGAGGGTATACTAATTTCGTTATTCCGTTTGTAACACATCGAAATATTGATCTGAGATCCAAGGATATACATTCTTTATCGCCTTGACATTCTTAATCGATTCAGCCAGGTCTCTCCGTCTGTCTGTCGACAGAAGTAGGAGTAAAGGGTAAGTGCTTTAATATTTGCATAAATACTTCGGGTCGGTTAAGATTGTAAATGGGCCAAAGCGGCCCAAATTTTGGTATGGCTGCCATATAAATCGATATTGGATCTTGAACTCTTGAGCCTCTAGAGGGCTTAGTTCTTATCCGATTTGGCTGAAATTTAGCTTGAATTATTTTGGTTGACCATGAACAACTGTGTCAAGTATGGTCCAAATCGGTTTATAATCTGATATAGTTCCCACATAAACCGATTTCGGGTCCTCACTTCTTGAGCCGATAGAGGGCGCACCTATTATCCAATTTGGCTGAAATTTAGCGCTAAGTGTTTTGGTTTGACCATGAACAACTTTTTCAAGTATGGTCCAAATCGGTTTATAACCTGATATAGCTGCCATATAAATCGATTTCGGATCTTGACTTCTTGAGCCGCTAGAGGGAGCAATTATTTGGTTGCCCAAAAAGTAATTGCGGATTTTTCATATAGTCGGCGTTGACAAGTTTTTTCACAGCTTGTGACTCTGTAATTGCATACTTTCTTCTGTCAGTTATCAGCTGTTACTTTTAGCTTGCTTTAGAAAAAAAGTGTAAAAAAGGTATATTTGATTAAAGTTCATTCTAAGTTTTATTAAAAATGCATTAACTTTCTTTCAAAAAATCCGCAATTACTTTTTGGGCAACCCAATAGTATCCGATGTACCTGAAATTTCGCACGAAGTGTTTTTGTTTGACCATCAATAACTGTGTGAAGCATGGGTCAATTCAGTTCATAAAACTATATGGCTCCCATATAAACCGATTTCGGACCTTGACTTCTTAAGCCGCTAGAGGGCGCAACTATTATCCAATTTGGCTGAAATCTTCCATGAAGAGTTTTGGTTTGACTATAAACAACTGTGTCGAGTATGGCTCAATTCAGTTCATAAACCTATATAGCTCCCATATAAACCAATTTCGGATCTTGACTTTTTAAGCCTCTAGAGGGCGCAATTTGTATACGATTTGGCTTAAATGTAGCATGGTGTGTTTTGATTTGACCATCAACAACTGTGTCAAGTATGGCTCAATTCAGTTCATAACCCTATATAGCTCCCATATAAACCGATCTCGGCTCTTGACTTTTTGAGCCGCTAGAGGGCGTAATTATTGTCCGATCTGGCTGAAATTTTGCATGAAGTGTTTCAGATTAACCATGAAAAACTGTGTCAAATATGATTCAAATCGGTTTATTACTTAATATAGCTGCCATTTAAACCGATCTCGGCTCTTGACTTCTTAAGCCGCTAGAGGGCGCAACTATTATCCAATTTGCCTGAAATCTTCCATGAAGTGTTTTGTTATAACTTCTAACAATTGCGTAAAGTATGGCTCGATTCGATTCATAACCCGCTATAACTCCCATATAAACCGATTTCGGATCTTGACTTCTTGAGCTGCTAGAGGGCGTAATTATTGTCCGATTTGGCTGAAATTGTGCATGAAGTGTTTTGTTCTAACTTCTAATAACTGTGTCAAGTATAGGTCAATTTAATTCATAATCCTATATAGCTCCCATATAAACCCATCTCGGAACTTGACTTGTTGAACCGCTAGAGGGCGCAACTATTATCCAATTTGGCTGAAATTTAGCGCAAAGTGTTTTGGTTTGACCATCAACAAGTGCATCAAGAATGACACAAATCGGTTCATAGCCTGATATAGCTTCCAAATAAACCGATTTCGAATCTTGACTGTTTGAGCCTCTAGAGGGCGCAATTCTACTCCGATCTGGCTGAAGTTTTGCATGAAGTGTTTTGGTTTGACCGCGACAAGTATGGCTTAATTCTGTTTATAACCGATTTCGGATCTTGACTTCTTGAACCTCTAGAAGGCGCAATTCTTATCCAAATTGGCTGAAGTTCGGATCTTGACTTCTTTAGCCGCTAGAGAGCGCACAATGAATTCCACCCTGGTCTGCAACAGCCAAACCAAGTATGGGCCCAATCGGTTCCTAACTTGGTATAGCTGAAGTAGCTAAGCAATTCTTATCCATTATCTTTTGTTTGTCTATTAAGAGATATCGACCAAAGGACTTGACAAAAGCGATCCATGGTGGAGGTGGAGATTCGGCCCGGACGAACTTAGCAGGCTTTTTCGTGTTGAAGATAAACTCTTATACTTATCAATCTTGCCTCATATGCATGCATGTTGCCACCCCATCCGTCAGAATCCAGAATGCCAATGAATTAATTTACGACCTCTCAGCCTGTATTGACCTTCATGTCACAGCATTATAACGCATTTCCATGCCATCTTTTGTTTTGTAGCTTTGAAAACCAAAGAAGATTTAAGAATTATTTTTAATCATACCATGAATTGAAATGCAAATCCATGTTAACAACTTACAGCGGCAATAACAATGAAAAACCAAAAAAAAAGAAAACTACTACCCTCCAATATAAAGGCAAAACATTGCAAAAATCTATCAAAGCACTAAGCCGCCTGGCCAGCCAGCCTCTGAAATACCATTGACTAGGCAGGCAGGCTGGTAGACCGGCAGAGAGTACCATCGTGGTAGTTAGTCATTATGACTAATTTGAAATGCTAATGTGTCAGCAGATTGAACATCACATCGAATTGTAAAGCGAGAAGAAACAATGAAGAATTGTTTGTTAATGAATGGATGAGTGAATGAATGAATAAAATACTCAAATTAATTGATGTTGTTAATGTTGTTAGGAAAAACTGCCAACACATAAAATTGAAGAACTATTTTACTCCACACATAATGACGCCATTGCACTTCATAGTGCAATTTGTAACACATGAATGCATTACTTTGACGGCTTTAATTAGAATAAATGGCTTTATGCGGGATGTTGTAGGAATGTTTGTTCAAATTGATTTTTTTTTAATTTATTTCTTAGAAAACATTCGAAACTAATTAATTTGAAATGAATTTTAACGAAAATTTTTGATGATCCTAGGATATTAAATTCGCAGATATATTGTCTTGACAGATATAATATAATGAAATGTAGAACTATATATATAAAAGAGTTGCATGACGCCCAAACGGCTAGAATCATGAATTTTTGCACAAATGTTGGTATTGGATGATAGGCACGGGATGTGACTGGATTTGGTGATATCCCCACGGTTAGGTACTAAAAAGTACCAAAAAGTTCGAAATGGTACATTTTTGCCCAGCGCGACCAAAAAAAAAATAGGATTTGTTCTTGGACTCAAATTAAAGAGCGTCTCGAAAAACTAAGGTTTGGAAAACAATTTTTTGGAAAATCGTAACGAAAGTGGGAGTTATAGTACGTTTAGTACCGCAATTGGTACTATTTGGTACTTTCCTTGTATATTGAACCAGGGCTGCGGAGTCTAGCCCTAGACTCCGACCACGGGTCGCAGTCTAAGTAGGAGTCGGAATATTAAGCTGGAGTCGGAGAGCGATTCCGAGTCGGGGCAAGCGTGCTCAACTCCAAACCAAAGTCCGACTCCTGCTCAATAGTCCGATTCCGAATTCGACTCCGGCCTCAAAAACTCGACTCTGGTCGACTCCGAAACCCTTAATTGAACTAGAGCTCTGAGTTTTGGAACTAAGGTACCCTATGGCAACCTTAATTGAATGACTAAAAGAGTCTTTGGACAACTGTACATTAAGGTACTAAAAAAAGTACGAAATTAGTGAACTTTGTACCCGGCGGATGGATAAAGGTGGAATTCTGAAATTTGACTTAAAAGACATCTGATGCAAAGGAATGAGAGTAAAAAGAGAAAAAAAAAATGGAAAAATAGTGCAGGTAAAGGGAGAAAACGTACGTTTAGTACCGCAATTGGTAGCATTTGGTACTTTCTTTACTGATGAAGCTAAAGATCTGAAATTTGGCATGTAGGTACAACCAGGAAAAATATGATAGGTGGCTATGATCTTTTTACAATTCGTACATTTTGGTACCCAAAATTGGTACCATTTGGTACTTTCTATGCAGATGGAGCTATAGGTCTCAAAATTGGCATGTAGATACAAGAAGGAAATATATAATGATTCACTCAAAATTCATACATTTTGGTACCAAAAAGTACAAAATAGTAAGAAAAAGCTTATCTTCGCCTTCAGCGAACGGGTAGTGCTAAAATTAAGCACTTTGACAAACATCGCAGTCTTGACTTGGTGACTCTTGATGATCTTTTTACAAATCGTACATTTTGGTACCCAAATTGGTGCCATTTGGTACTTTCTGTGCAGATAGAGCTATAGGTCTAAAATTTGGCATATACAGGAAGAACTTCGAAATATATGAAGGGCGACTAAATGTTTTTTTCACAATTCGAAAATTTTGGTACCAAAATTGGTACTATTTGGTACTTTTTTTTATACATGAAGCTATTATTCCGAATCTTGAGAACACACGACAATGGATTCTGCTAAAAATTTATACAAAACAATTTTAGTTGAAGGGCATTGTTGTAATCTACATACCAAACGTCTGTCAAACTATCAAAAATGTAAAGCTTCTAGGAACCGAACAAGGATGATCGAGAGACCGGTTTACATGGGAGCCATATCAGGTTATAGATCGATTCAGACCGTATTTGGCACAGTTGTGGAAAGTTACAACAGAACTTCTCATACAAAAGTTCCGCCAAATTGGACAAAAATTTCGCCTTGTAAGGACTCAAGAGGTCAAATCGGAAGATCGGTTTATATGGGAGGTTATCAGGTTATAAACCGATTTCGACCATATTCGGCACAGTTGTTGAAAGTTACAACAGAATACCGCATAGAAAAGTTCCTCCAAATTGGACAAAAATTGCGGCTTGTAAGGGCTCAAGAATCCAAATCGGAAGATCTGTTTATATGGGAGCTATATCAGGTTATAAACCAATTTGGACCGTATTTGGCATAACAGAGCACTACATGCTAAATTTTTAATCAAATCCTATAACAATTGTGGCTTGTAAGGGCTCAACAATCCAAATCGGGAGATCGGTTTATATGGGAGCTATATCAGGGTATATACCGATTTGGACCGTTCTTAGTACAGTTCTTGATAGAATACTACATGCCAAATTTTTAAAAAATTTCAAATTGGACAAAAGTTGCGGCTTCCTGTGGCTCAAATTTTGCGGTTGGTAAGGCTCAAGTAGTCAAATCGGTAAATCGGTTAATATGGGAGTTTTATCAGGTTATTGGCCGATTTGTCCTGGGGCTCAGGAAATCAAATCGGGAGATCGGTTTATATGGGAACTATATCTAAATCTGAAGCGATTTGACCCATTTGCAATCCCCAACGATCTACATCAATAGTTAGTATCTGTGCAAAGCGGTAAGCTTTACGTGTTCGACCGTTATCGTGATTTCGACAGACGGACGGAGGGACGGGGACATGGCTATTTAGACTGAGATAAGCTTTACGTGTTCGACCGCTATCGTAATTTCGACAGACGGATGGAGGGACGGACGGACGGGGACATGGCTATTTAGACTGAGACGATCAAGAATATCTTAGACGAATATTTCGAGGTGTTACACACGGCACTCCCATCCTATGGTAGTGGATAAAAATTGTTACATTTTGGTACCAAAATTGGTACCATTTGGTACTTTCTATACAGATCGAGCTAGATGTCTGAAATTTTGCATGTAGTTAGGTAGGTAAAATTTAGCAATTTGACAAACATTATCGCATTCTTGACAAAAATACGACATTTGGAAGACAACGTTCTAATTTTGGTGTAATTGGTACTCTGAAAGAAGATATTGGGCAACTAGAAGATATTTTTTTTATTCGTATATTTAGCTACTCAAACGTACAAAATGGTACTTTGTTAACGGAGTGAGCTAAAGCTCTCAAAATTGGGATACCAGTATACCTTGAGTACATATTTTGGGTGACCAGAATATTATTCAAAATCGTATATTTAGGTACTTAAACGTACATAATGGTACATTCTTTACGAATTGAGCTAAAGCAATCAAAATAAGGATTTGGTTACCACTTGACAGTAAATATTGGGAGGTTAGAAGATTTGTTTTATATTTCGTGCATTTAGGTACTAAATGGTACTTTCTCTACAGAGTGAGACGTTAAGCTCTCGAAATTGGAATGCAGTCTAGTTATGAATTTTGGGCGATTTTTGGCAAACTGACAGCAAAAAATTAAAACAATTTGGCAAAATTACCTAATAACTGGTTGTTGTGTCATTTGTTTTTTCCTTGTTGCATGTATAAATTCCTGTGTAGGCTTCTATTGCTACGTATGGCTAATTACCTTTGGCATAGCGATATTCTAATTTGTGCTCGATTTGTACTTGTCTTCACACAACTACAAATTATAATTAATACCTGTTGTATGAATTTTGCAAGCAAACATAAATGACATTCCTCCGGTATTCCGCTACATTGATGTGTGTCTGTAGTGTGTGTGTGCGTGTGTGTGTGTGGAGTGACTTGCATTTGCATTTTATCAAATCATGGAGTTGTAACAAACTTCAAAATCATGCAGCTTTGCTTTTTTCTAAAGTACGCCATGCGTTACGTTTAGTAGTAACTATTCTTTGTTTTTTTTTTTTTTAAGCCGGCGATTAAGCCACATTTAAGAATGCTGATGATGTCGATGTTGATGCAACATGTTGTGCATTTAATGGGTTTTTTGGGGAGGCTTTGCTATGTCTGTAGTTTTGCTCGCTGCTTTTTGTTGTTTCAATGCTCTGGTTGTAGCTGATGCTCGGGTGAAGTATTTGGCTTGAGCTACTTGTATGAATTGATTTGCAAGAAATTTGCATAGATTTTTTTGAATGGTCTGGAGGGCTATAGGCTATGTAATTTGTAGATATCGGAAGGGGAAGGGCCCCCCCTTCTTATCGCAAAACACATCACCCAAAATAAAAAACAAACCGATATGGGACAATATTGGGCTCAAATGAAAGGTAATTGGGAGTAGATTATGAAGCTAATATCAATATTTGCGGCCAAGTCTTAGTGGTTCCCCAAAAAGTCGCCAAAACAGCCAAGTAGACCGATCGGAATAATATAAATATTGCATTAAAAAACAGGGACAAACTTCTCACATAGCAATGAGTGCTGTCCTATTCAAGTTTAACCTCAATCATAGGGGACCTTTTGTTGACGGACGAATGCGAAGGCGTGCCACATTGTGACACCTCTTAGGGGAGAAGTTTTTACATGGCATAGTGTCTCATGAATGTCGCCAGCATTAGAAGGGGATAAATACCCTAGAAGATTTCTATACCCCGCACCATAGGATGGGGGTATACTAATTTCGTCATTCTGTTTGTAACTACCCGAAATATTCGTCTGAGATCCCAAAAATTTCGATTTAGCCATGTCCTTCCGTCTGTGTGTCGAAAGCACGCTAACTTTCGAAGGAATAAAGCTAGCCGCTTGAAATTTTGCACAACTAGGTCGGTTGGGATTGTAAATGGGCCATATCGGTCCATGTTTTGATATAGCAGCCATGGGTCTTGACTTCTTGAGCTTCTAGAGGGCGCAATTCCTATCCCATTTGGCTGAAATTTTGCATGACGTGTTTTGTTATGATTTCCAATAACTGTGCTAAGTATGGTTGTATTTGGTTCATAACCTGGTATAGCTGTCATTTAAACCGATTTTGGATCTTGACTTCTTGAGCCACTAGAGGGCGCAATTCTTATCAGATTTTGCTGAAATTTACCATGATGTGTTTTATCATAATTTCCAACAACTGTGCTAATTATGGTTGTAATCGGTCCATAACCTGTTATAGCTGTCATATAAACCGATCTTGGATCTTGACTTCTTGAGCCACTAGAGGGCGCTATTTCTATCCGATTTGGCTGAACTTTTGCATGACGTGCTTTGTTATGATTTCCAATAACTGTGCTAAGTATGGTTGTAATCGGTCCATAACCTGGTATAGCTGTCATATAAACCGATCTTAAATCTTGACTTCTTGAGCCACTAGAGGGCGCAATTCTTATCCGATTTTGCTGAAATTTACCATGACGTGTTTTGTCATAATTTCCAACAACTGTGCTAAGTATGGTTGTAAGCGGTCCATAACCTGGTATAGCTGTCATATAAACCGATCTTAAATCTTGACTTCATGAGCCCCTAGAGGGTGCTATTCCTATCCGATTTGGCTGAAATTTTGCATGACTTGTTTTGTTATGATTTCCAAAAACTGTGCTAAGTATGGTTGTAAGCGGTCCATAACCTGGTATAGCTGTCATATAAACCGATCTGGGATCTTGACTTCTTGAGCCTCTAGAGGTCGTTATTATTATTCGATTTATGTGAAATTTTATACCACGGATCCTCTCAAGACCATCAACATACGTGTTCATTATGGCATGGTCTATAGCCTGATACAGCTGCCATATTAACGGATCATTCTATTTTACTTATTGAGCAATTGTTATTCGAATTGGCTGAAATTTTACACAGGTCTCCAATATATAATTTAATTATGGTCCGAATCGGACCACAACTTGATATCGCTCTAATAGCAGAGCAAATCTTTTCTTTTATCCTTTTTGTTTTTGCCTAGGAAGAGATGCCGCGAAATGAACTCGACAAATGCGATCCATGGTGGAGGGTATATAAGATTCCGCTCGGCCGATCTAAGCATGCTTTTACTTGTTTCTATTGCTCTCGCCAGGATTCGAACCTAAGCGTTTAGCGTTCAAATGATTGGTTTGTTCCTTTCTCTACCCCCCTCCTGTGGGCGTTTTCACATAGCTGGACGCAGAAAGAGTAGTTTTTTTACGACCTACCATGCAGCTTGTTAGCTAGCTCGAACCGTAGGGGGATTCTTGCCATTCGTTGAGATTCCCTTACGACATCTCCTTGGCTTTGTTCGCTCAGCCGTACTGTAGGAAGATTTCTCAAGAGAACTTTCTCTTCCTTCACCTCGTGTAGTAGCTTGATCGCCTAGTTCGCATTTAGAGAGAGAGAGAGAGAGAGACTTCCAATATCAAAACGCCGCCTCGCAGCAGCTTGAGCTCATTTTCCCAACATCATTTGTTTTCTTAGTCTCATACATCAGACATCTTTCGCTTTGTAAATTTCACACAGCAGACATCGCGCATCTCTCACCGTTTGTCTTAAAGGTAATCATAGCCTATGTGTTGCACAATCACACACACCAATAAAGACAATCCTTTTTAATGGAAAAACCCTAATCACTCGTATTTTATTTATTTATAAATCTCTTTTTATGCACCATTCCCTCTAACCCGATACTCTTTCACCCGTAGCACAATAGGCGGGCATGCTAAGCTCTGCGCTACGGCAGCCTCCCGGTCAATATGAAACTCAAATGAGAGATATTTGGATGTTGAATACGAATCTGACATCAAATTTTGCTGCCAAGTCTCAAAAGCACCAAGTAGAAGTGTATAAAGTTAGGCCATGACGAACTCGGGATACCCACCACCATGTATACATTAATCATCCTATTTTATTTAAACTCGTCTTCCATAATCATAGTAATATCCAAATATGAGCTGGGGTGGATTAAGTTTGAATCAGGTCCCGAGAACTCGTATTGAAGTCACAGTTTCAGGCAATAAATCGGCTTTTTATGGGATTAAGACCCTAAATTGGAAGGTCGGTGTATATGGCAGCTAAATAAAAATATGGTCTAATATTCACCATATGTTGGTCGGATGACGGGAGGCTTAGTACAACACGCCATTTCAAATTCCAGTGAATCCGGATAATATATGCCTCTTGAGGACTCAGACACTATCTCGGCAGATCGGTCTATATAGCAGCTACATCTAAATATAGTCCGATCTGAACCTTATTTGGTTCGGTTGTCGGCAGGCTTAAAACAACTCACTATATCAAACTTCAGCGAAATCAGATAAAAAATAAAGCTGTTATGGGTTTTAGACCCTAAATCGGTAAACCGGTCTATATGGCAGCTATAGCTAAAAATATTCAGATCTAGATCATATTAAGATCGAATGACAGGAGGTTTAAAACAACTCACTGTTTCAAATTACAACGAAATCGCATAATAAATGTGGCTTTTTATTAGGTTAAGACCCAACATCGGCAGATTGGTGTATATGGCAGCTATATTTAAATATAGTCCGATCTGGACCGTATTTGTAACGGATGTCAACTTTCTGTTTCAAGTTCCAGAGCAATCGCAAAATGAAGTGTATTTTAGGGTTTCAGATCCCTTGTCGTCAGATAGGTCTATATGACAGCTATATCTAAATTTGGGTCCCATGTGGGCCATATTCGGGTCCGAGAACGGATGGCTTAAAGCAACACTTTATTTCAAATTTCAACGAAATCGGGTGGTAAATGCGGTTTTTGTAGCATTGAGACCCAAAATCGGCAGATCGATCTACATGGCAGTAATAACTAAAGTTTGGTCCAATGTGAACCAATTCGGGGTGTTACGAGTCTTAATAAAATTTACTGTTTGAAATTCTTCTTTAGATCCTATGTCAGCAGATCGGCCTTTATGGCATCTATATCCATTTTGGAAAGGGCAAGAAAGGCAACACTTTCCCTGTACACCTGCAAGAGAGCCATTGGCGAAAGCTGGGGGGCTTGAAACCCGTGTCACGCACTGGGTATATACCGCAGATTTCAATACTATAATGGTATATGGTGTTGTGGTCGGGTGGACGGCCCTTCTAAAGCCCACCTAATGTTCAGTACTCAGGCGGATTCAGAAGACAGCTTGTTTTTGTACATCACAGCCGCACTGAGGACTACGCCATCTGATGCACAGAATTGAATGCTACACCTAATGCATCTGGTTGGCTAATGCCTACGCAGACCAGGCCATTGGCCCGAAATGGCGTCTGAAGCCGAGTTAGTCCACTGACTCTATAGGAGAGTGAGTAGAACAATACCTACTTACGCCTCAGTAGTATTGTGGACTGCGATGGAGAAAAAGTGCAACGTAAGGGTTATACAAAAGGTTCAGAGAACATGTTGTCTTGGTATAGGCAAAGCGATGAGAATCACGCCCACTAGGGCACTGGAGACTATTCTAAATGTCCGACCCATTGACATACAGATCAATCATAAATCAGCCACTGCGGCTATGAGACTTAAGGCCATGAGAGAATGGATAGTGAGTAGGATAGAGGTCTTGTCATTGCGGTATAATTGAGGCGACGATAGGAAGCCTGGAAGGAATGAAAGAGGTTTTCGATGGGATACCTGAGACGACACTTGAGGTCAAGTGCGAGGCACTGCTACCAGAGGCACAGTCCAGGATTGGCGGAACTCTGGTATTGCCATTTGGAAGTTCATGCTAGAGGATAAAATCTAGAGCACAGAGTTGGCCTGGGGGTCTATATTGAAAACCCAGGGTCTGAGATATGTTTTAGACGGCCTGCCCATATACGGTACTGCAGACGGAGATCTGGGCGATCACGGAATGCGTGAAGTGGTGTGGTGTTTATGCTAGAGGATCAAATCTAGAGGACAGAGTTGGTCTGGGGGTCTACATTGAGAACTCAGGGACTGAGATATGTTTTAGACGACCTGCCCATATACGGTACTGCAGGCGGAGATTTGAACGATCACGAAATGCGTGACGTGGTGTGGTGTTTATGCGAGGACATCGAGTCTGAACATCTTTACGGGCAGTAAACTGGCCATAAGGGCAATAACAACCAGGACGGTAAGGTCTCGATTAGTCTTGGAGTGTAAGAAAGAATATAACGCCTTCTCTGAAGATGGCACGATCCCCATCGTTTGGATGCCGGGCCAAAACGGAGTAAGGGCAAGGGCAGACGATTTGCCAGTGATAGCCAGAGGACTGCCTTCAATTAACTTGGTTAATCCGAAGCTTACGTGTTGTCACGGTTCGAGTGAATGGCGTTAGCGACTAGTTAAAGGCTTAAGTACAGCAAATCGGATCGTGAGAAGACGACTTTATTACTGAAAGGAAGTTAGAAAGAGGGCAGTATAGCTTTCGGTATCATAACGGGACACATAGGACTACGAGCTCACTTATGCAAATTAGGAGCGGCAAGTAATAGCATGTGTAGGGCATGTAGGAGATATTATGAGAGTATGGAGCATTTCCCATGCTATTGCCTCATAGTTTTTCCAAATCGAAAAATCTTGGAAATAATTCTGGAACTTTTGAACGGATAGAGATATGGAAGCAAAACTTAACACAGTCAATTCCTTTACATTGCGTTACATTAGATTCCTCAAAAGAATCCTCCAATTGCCACAACTCAAAATTATGATATTCATCTTTGACTATTCATCATTGCATATTTTCGTATGGAATATTTCATTGCGAAATGCAACTGCAAGCCAAACAACCAGATAAGGTATAGTAACTACAAAAACCCAAAAACAATACCAAATCGAGTATGAGAACATAAAAGACGCAGAAATCGCAACACATCACTTTGAATGACTAACTGACAAACAACCCATCAGACAGCCAGTCAGCCCTTTGTGCACCGCCCCCACCCCAACCCCCAATAAAAAGAAGAAACCACCTCTTCGTGGACAAAAAACGAAACTGTCAACAACATTGAAATGAGTGATAATTCAATAAAGTGATTGCACACATTTGTCTCTGGGTTGTCGTTGATAGTGATCTACACCATCAAAACACTGCAACGCCAACAAAAACAACAAAAATGCTGCAAACAAAAATGATACAGCAACACCAGCGACACCATGGCAAAAGTTGGCTGGCTGGCTGACTGCCTTCCGCAGCCTAAAAGTTTTCCACACATCAACAAAGCCCAACGAATAAAGAGAAGAAGCAGAAAACACAATTCCAACAACTTCCATGTGGAAAAAAAAACTCCCACGCCAAAAACGGTAACGGCAACGGCAACCAGGCCAGACAGACAGAATAGTAGCCAACACCAAAAAACACAAAAAAAACCCAAAACCAAACTCTGAAAGCAAGAAACTGTAACAATTACCCAGTGCCACCAAAAAAGATGCCCCTCCAGCTTGCCTTTGCAACACACATATGCTGTTGAAGATGCAGCGGCGGCGGCGGCGGCGGCGGCTTCGAATGCAACAAAATAAAACAAGGTGTAGAAATCTTACTTTATGTTGTTGCACTCAATTTGGAAATGCCACATAATGGTGAAGATGCTCCTTTTTGGCAATCTTTCAAATGCTGTAGGCAGCAGCAGCAGCCAAATAACAATGAGGCGGCCCACTCCAAGCGATTGCATTAACAACGACAAGTTGTTGCAAGGGAAAAATGGAAATGGAATGAAAATGGAAAATTTTTAAACAACTTGCACCTTTCATTGGTTAACAGATCATTTATCGCCGATGTTTCCCCCCCTCTATACTTCAGCTGTCCCTTGCCCCCACCATCCCACCCCTCCAACACTTTTTGTTATGCCCTTATTTATTTGGGTCGCTGTATGCATTTCATGGCAATGGTGCGAGCGTTGATGATGATACAGCTGATGGAGGCTGATGAATATTGCAAATCTGTGCCACAACCACCACCACCACCACCACCACCGCTAACTACCTCAATTAGCATTTAGCCTTATTAAGTTTGAAATCAATTGTCAGCTCCATGAAATGTTTCACTTGCAAAATCCTAATGGGTGAACTAAAAAATTTGGAATTCAGGGCATTTCTTTGTTGAACTATGAGCTTTTGGGATTTCTTTTTATAACCTCCTCCACCATAGTATAAGGGGTTTACCAATTTCGTTATTCGTTAAATCATCGAAATATTGATCTGAGATCCAACATAGTATATATATTCTTAATCGTCTAGACCTTCCAAGTCGATTTAACCATATTTGGCACAAATACTTTCTGTTAGTGTAGGTCGGTTGGGGGATTTTAAATTGGCCATATCAGTCCATGTTTTGACTTTTGAAGCTATAGAGGGCGCAATTCTGAATTTTACGCGAAGTGTTTTTTTTTTTTAAACTTCCAACAACATTGCCTAGTACGGTGTAAGTCGGTTCATAACCTGATATAGCTCTCATATAACCCCATCTCGGATCTTGACTTCTTGGGCCTCTAGAGAGCGCAATTGTTAACCGATTTGGCTGAAACTTTGCACAAAGTAGTTTGTTTCGACTTCCGACAACTATGCCAAGTATGGTGTAAATCGTTTCATAACCTGATATAGTTCCCATATAAACCGATCCTGGATCTTGAATTCTTGAGCCTCTAGATGACGGGATTCTAATCCGATTTGTCTGAAATTTAGCATGAAGTGTTATGCTTTAACTTCCAAAAACTGTGCTAATCATGGTCAAAATCGTTTCATAACTTGATATAGCTCCCATATAAACCGATTTCCCGATTTGGCTTCGTAAGCCTCTAGAGGGCGTAATTCTTATCCGATTTGGCTGAAATTTTACAAAACGACTTTCTTTTATACCTCTAACATACTTTCCAAATTAGGTCTGAATCGATCCATAACCTGATATCGCTTCCATATATAACGATCTCGGAACATGACTTCTTGAGCCTCTAGAGGACGCTATTGTTATCCAATTTGGCTGAAACTTTGCACGAAGTCTTGTGTTTTGACTTCCAACAACAATGTCAAGTATGGTGTAAATAAGTTCACAACCTGATATAACTCCCATATAATCCGATCTCGGAACTTGACATCTTGACTATGACGGCTCAGGTAGGGTGTAATCCACACTGCCTGGAACATCGGACATTGTATCAAGGATAACACAGTGTCCGTAGCCGCCACATGACCAAAGAGAAAGCTCTCTTAGCCCCACGTCAGTGGTCGCTGCAATTTGTCTAGCCACAATGTCCAGAGGCACTAGATGTAGCATTAAATTCAGTGCATTAGATGATGTCGTCCTGAGTGCGGCTGTGATGCACAAACAAGCCATCCTTTAGATCCGGTTAAGAATTGAGCCGTAGGTGGACTTTTTAAGCGCCGTCCACCAGACCTTAACACCATATAGCATTATAGGTCTGACAACTGCAGTATATAGCCAATGTATGACACGCGGTCTTCCGGATCTCCACCTGCAGGACCGTATTATGGTCATGCAGTCTAAAACAGATCTCAGTCCCTGGGTTCTGTAGGCCCCCAGGTCCACTCTGTCCTCGAGCTTTGATCCATCCGTGTAACATGATCTTCCAAATGGCAATACTAGGGTTCCGTCAATTCAAGACCGTGCCGATGGCAGCAATGCCTCGCACTCGACTTCAAGTTTAATCTCAGGTATCCGATCGGAAACCTCTTCCCTTCCTTCCAGGTTTCCTATCGTCGCCTGGATTTTACCGCGATGGTATGTGCTGCTGCCATCCTCAATCCAGTCTCCCATCGCCTTAAGTCTCATAGCCGCAGTGGCTGCCTCATACTTAATTATGTTGCACTTTTTCTCTCCATAGCAGTCCACCAAACTACTGAGGCGTAAGTAAGTATTGGTCTAATCACTCTCCTGTAGAGCCAGTGGACTATCCTAGGATTCAGGCCCCATTTCGAGTCGACGGCCCGTCTACATAGTGCCCAACATCTCTGAGCCTTCTCAGTACGCTCCTGAATGTGACACTTCCAATTCAGTTTCCTGTCCAAGATCACACCTAAGTAATTGACCTTGTCAGATATCCAAATCGTCTTATTGAGGAAAGGTGATGGGTATGAACACCACCCTTGCCTCCAGCCAGGCTTTCGGAGTACATGCAAGTCTTAGGCACGTTGTGAAAATATTGGCCATCTGAGGCGCCAGATAGTCTGCCTCTTAGTAGCGCCGGAAATATTCCAACAGGTCCGGGTGACTAAAATGGTTTAAAGCTCCTCAAGGATTCCTTCACCAGCTTCGTCTTCCTCGTGAACAGGCATATTTCAGTTTTCTCTGGGTTAACATTGAGACCCCTGGGACTATCCCAGTCATATGCCTTATGAAAGACCCTTTCGGCCATTCTGCATAGCTGGTTCGTATCTTTACTTCTTAGAAGAAGTATAATATCGACTACATAGCAGACGGGTTCAAATCCCTCCTCAGTGGTGGTAGTCACCCAAAGGAGTGGCGATAAAGTGCCCCCCTGTAGCGTGCCCTGCGCCACTTTATCCCTTATATTTACGTCATGAGACACACAATTTATCCACCTGTTCCTTACCATATGGTTTATTCAGTCTCTAAGGACCGGGTACTGGTTTAAGGATTGGATCAGTGTGTCGTCGGTCCGTACATTGTTAAAAGCCCCCTCGATGTCAATGCATATCCCCAGGGTGTCCGTTTTGGCATGGAAGGATTCTTCTATTTTATGCACAACCTCGTGCAGGGCAGTCTCCACCGACCTTCCCTTGACATAGGCATGCTGTTTGTATTTGAGCAGTTCGCTGGATGTCCTACGCTTAATCATGGTGTCCACAATACGTTCCATGGTTTTGAGTAGAAAGGACGTAAAGCTTATGTGTCTGTAGGCCTTTGGTGTCGCATAACTTGCCTTGCATTGCCTTGGCTTCAAACACCACCCTTGTCTCTTGCCAGGCTTTCGATGTATAAGTATAGGCCAGATGAGGGCCGGGTGACTTAAATGGTTTGAAGCTCCTCAAGGCTTCCTTGACCATTAATTCCGTTATGATAAACCTTCGACCAATGTCATTATTCCAAGATTGCGGTGTCTCCGTGAGTCCCGTCGTATCCTGTGGAAAATGGGTTTTCATCAAAAGCCTCAACATGTCCTCCGTTGTCTCTGCTCTCACTCCCATAACTTCTACTAATGTTTCAGTTTAGACATGGGTTTTTGAGAGAAACTTTTTGCTTTACCACATTGCACCACAGCCGGTTATGTACGTCTACACCTGTTCACATTCTGACAACGTCTAGAGCACAGGTTTTTAAATTACTACTGCTGAGTGTTGAACTTGCGTTCCATCCATTCATACAATATTTTTTAAGTCATTTAAACTTTGGGTTGGTATTCATACACATTTTGTAGGGATGATCTTCACAACGCTCGGAGTATGAAACAACATCGCGTGTTCACAAACCCATACACACTTGTTAACAATATTTACAACAGCGTCTGTGTATGATAATGACAATATTAATGCATGATGTCGCAACGTCTTTTTTCTATCAGTGTACGGAGACTACCGTAGCGCAGAGGTTAGCATGTCCGCCTATGACGCTGAACGCCTGGGTTCGAATCCTGGCGAGACCATCAGAAAACATTTTCAGCGGTGTTTTTCCCCTCCTAATGCTGGCAACATTTGTGAGGTACTATGCCATGTAAAACTTCTCTCCAAACAGGTGTCGCACTGCGTTCGGACTCGGGTATAAAAAGGAGGCCCCTTATCATTGAGCTGAAAACTTGAATCAGACTGCACTCATTGATATGTGAAAAGTTTGCTCCTGTTCCTTAGTGGAATGTTCATGGGCAAAATTTGCATTTGTACTATATTTCGCTATCCTGAGGGTCTGGAACAATTTTTCACGAAATGATGTTCCTCATTCTTGCGGAGCAACATTAGAACACAACCACTGTACCCAACATTTCAAACAAGAATCAAGACTTAAACATTAATTTCCCCATTTTCCAATAACGACCTTGAAATATTTGCCTCAATGTGTAAAACTTCTAAAAAAAAACCACATTCAGTGAATCACTTTAACTCTTTTTAAACTCCCCCATAATTGTGGCATTTAAAGCCTATGCAAAAACAGAAAAAAAGTAACAATCAGCTTTAGACGTACACATTTTGTATTTCAACACCAAATGAGTATTGCGAAAACCGCATTTATCGCATTTCCCAAAAGGGCTTTTAAAGAAAATGAAGATGAAACCATAGACATAGACTCCGAAACCCCAAAGGTTCTCATGTATTCAAAAAACACTTTGAAAAGCATACACACTCAGACAACTTAGCATCAATCTCAAGAAACGGAAAACTCCAAACAACAACACCACTGAAGAAGAAAAAACCCCAAAACAAAACAAAACAAACCCCCAGTCTTGAAGTCTTCAACTTCCAAATAGTCTCAACCAATAAAATTAACATTTAGATAGATGCCTGCCTGCCTTCACTTTTTTTTTCTCAGTCGTTGCTCTCCCTTTGGTGGTGAGGCAAAAACAGCCATCCACCAGCGTTGATAGTGCAGACAGACAGACAGTTACTGAGACCATAATAAAAACCAATTTGATGTAATGTTTGGAAAACACGAAAAATACATGATCTTTCTGTTAAGATCACTTCAAGAGACAACCCCGAATGAGACAAAACCGACAGACATGTGGAGATGTGGATATTCAGTTGAAAAAAAGAAACGGATGAATTGTGGCAAGAGAACAGTGGCATTAAAAACTCAATTTGAAGATATAATTCTAAGTTGTAAGAATGATGGGTGGCAGGAATATCATTAAATGCCTTTTTATAAAAACGAATGGTGAGAAAACGATTTTCGAAAAGTTTACAAATAGCTTGTTGCAAATTTTGCACCAAGGAACAGCGGGCATACTTCTCACCGAAGAGGTGTCGCACTGCCGTTCGGACTCGGCTATAAAAAGGAGGCCCCTTATCATTGAGCTTTAACTTAAATCGGACTGCACTCTTTGATAGGTGAGAAGTTTGCACCTGTTCCTTAGTGGAATGTTAATGGGCAAAATTTGCAATTTACTTCTCTCATGTCATTGAGTGCTGTTCAGTTCAAGATTTTGTGCAATAATAATGAGCCAACTTGGTATAGTCAAACTGAAATGGTGTACCGCAGAGCTATACCACTTAGTGGAGAAGATTTACAAGGCTAAATACCAGGACAATGTCGCCAGTATTAAAGATGCTATATGCAATGCTCAGAATTACTTCCGAGATTGGCTATTTAAGACAAGAGGCTTGCACCCTTAAGAGGCCATTGAGAAACTGCCCAAGAGAACGATGATGATTTCATCGAGCATTATGTATAGGTACAGATGGGTTTCTACCGGGTAAATACCCAACGCTAAATGACACGCATAACTTGCTGATGATATGGAAAGAACATTTTACCCATCTGCTAGTGTCCGATGTTGGCGGCGAAGAGGATACCGCAGAACTAATCCCTGATGATGGTATAGAATGTTTACGTCCAAGTCAGAATGAGGTCCAAGTACCAGTGACCTGACTAAAGAACAACAAGGCAGCAGGAACCGACGGGTTACCCGCTGAACTATTAAGGACCAGAGGCGACACGTTGATAAGGCGTATGCATCAGCTTATCTGCGCAATCTGGCTAGAAAAACGCATACCCGATGATTGGAACCTCAGCATACTATGTCCCGTACACAAGAAAGGAGACAAGACGGAATGTGCCAACTACAGAGGAATAAGTCTCCTCCCATTGCATACAAGATACTCTCGAGCGTACTGTGTGAAAGATTAAAACCTTAAGTCAATGAGATAATTGGGCCCTATCAATGCGGCTTAGACCTAGACCAGATATTCACACTGCACCAAATCCTGGAAAAGACCCGAGAAGGACAAATCAACACCTACCATCTCTTTGTTGACTACAAAGCCGCCTTCGATACTCCTTTACGTTCAAAGGTATTTCAAGCCATGTCTGAGTTTGGTATCCCTGCAAAATTAATAAGACTCTGCAGGATGACACTTGCTGATACGCGTTCCTCAGTTAGAATAGGAAAGAATCTCTCCGAACCATTTAATACCAAACGAGGATTCAGACAAGGAGACAGCCTATGGTGTGATCTCTTTAATATCCTGATGGAGAAATTATACGAGATGCAGATGTGAAAAGATATGGTATACTAATCACAAGAGAGCACATGCTACTCGCCTACGCTGACGACATCGATATCATAGGCCGGTCACTGGAAGTAGTAACTGCAGCCTTTGAAAGAATCGAAAGAGATTCAGGGAAAATGGATCTGGCAGTAAATGGAGATAAGACGAAATGGATGGTTTCAACTCCCAAAAAGCCTTGCACAACCGAGCAGATAAAGAAAATGCAGAAAGTTGGGAACCACAACTTTGAGACAGTCAGTAACTTTATTTACCTCGGCACCGCCGAAACGAATGACATCAGTTTTGAGATAAAGCGAAGAACGATACCGGCACAGAGATGCTACTTTGGATTAAGTAAGCAGTTTAGAAACAAGGCCACTTCACGACAGACGAGTAAATACTTACAAGACACTGATACTACCCGTGCTGTTATATGGTTCTGAAACATGGGTACTTGTGAAAGCAGATGAGGCAGTACTTGGAGTATTTGAGAGAAAGATTCTTCGTAACATATATGGACCAGTTTTCGTTAATGGAGAATATAGGCGACGTATGAACCACGAGTTGTATGAACTGTATGACGACGATAGCATAGTTACACGCATCAAAATACAACGGATGCGTTGGCTAGATAATGTTGTCAGAATGGATGAAGAAGCTCCAGCAAAAAAGTCTTTTGAAGGCAACAACGGTGGTACACTCAAACCGGGAAGACCAAAAGCCCGATGGAAAGATCAAGTGGTGGGAGACATCTCGAAACTTGGTGTCAGAGATTTAAGAATGAGCGCAGAAGATCGAGGCGCTTGGAACGCTATTCTACGTTAGGCTAGTGGAACAAATATTCTGTCTTAGCCAATTAAAGTAAAGTAAAGTAAAGTGAATACCCAACGCTTGGGTATTTATTTGGATATTAATAATCTTGCAGATATCTTGGGTATACAAATATTTTTCAAACAATTTTTAATGATTTCGTATTCTTGGTATAGAAACCTCTTCTTCTGATCTCATAAAATCACAGATCAGCCTTGAAGCAATGAATTTGTCATTTTTCATCCGATTTCGATGAAATTTGGCACGGTGAGTTCTGGTAGACCCCTTGCCATTTCTTTGAAGTGTGATTCAGGTCGGACTATATTTGGATATAGCTGCCCTATATATAGACCGCCCGATCTCCCGATACAGGGTAGTGAGGCCATAAACAATCCATTTATTACCCGAATTCGATGAAATTTGGCACAGTGTATTCTGGTAGATCTAGATAAAATGGGTAAATACCCGGATATAAGGGAAACTGTGTCTGAGCCGAAAATCCTTTGGGCGATAAGATGTTTGGACTCCTTTAAGTCGCCAGACCCTGATGATGTATTCAACTTGGGGAATCTGGAGCTGTGTCGGATAGACTGGTTCCCTGGCTAAGGGAGATATACTCTGCTTATATCAGTGTGTCATTTACCCGTGGGGTGGAGGGACACGAAGGTCATTTTCATTCCGAAAGCAGAAAAACCCTACCACAAGAAGGCGAAAGATTTTCTTCCTACTAGTCTGTCATCCTTTATGCTGAAGACTCTTGAGAGGTTGATTGAAACACTTAGGGCAAAGATTCCTGGAGATCACCTGTCGCGGTAGAAGCATGCATATACTAAAGGCAAATCCACTGAAACAGCCCTTCACGATCTAGTCGGCTACATAGAGGGTTCTCTCGCTGCCAAGGAATATACAATAGTGGCATTTCTTGACAATGAAGGTGCTTTCAATTATTTAAAACCGACATCAATCATGAAGGTGTTGGAAGTTCTAGGCATCAACTCTACTGTAAGAAAGTTTAGTAATCACTTAATTACTAAAAGATGCATTACGGCAGGCTTGTCGATCTAAAAATATGGGTCAGCAGAGGAACACCTCAAGGAGATGTACTGTCTCCTCTACTTTGGAATATAGTCATTAACAATATTTTATTGTCTCTGTAAGAAAAAAGGTGTAAAAGTGGTCGCGTATGCTGATAACATGGCAATTGTGGTTAGGGGAAAGTTTCTCAGCACTCTAAGAGATATACTTCAGGAAGCTCTACGTGCAACAGCAAAGTGGGCTACCGAAAGTGGTCTAGGTATAAATCCGCGCAACACAGAAGTTGTTCTTTTCAGCAGGAGATACAAGTTGACTGCAGTGGAAACTGCCTCTTTGGGTGGAGAGAATGTTCCGATGACAGAAAGCGCAAAATACCTGGGTGTTTTGCTGGACAGGAAATTGAACTTCAAATCCAACATTTTGGGAAGGGTAAGAAAGGCAACTCTTGCCTTATACACCTGCAAGAGAGCCATTGGCAAAAGTTGGGGGGTTTAGACCGCGCTTCATGCATTGGGTATATATTGCAGTTGTCAGACCTTTAATGCTATATGGTGTTGTAGTCTGGTGGATGGCGCTTCGAAAGTCCACCTACTGTTCAATACTTAACCGGATCCAAAGGATGGCTTGTTTGTGCATCACAGCCGCACCGAGGAAAACACCATCTGATGCACTGAATTTAATGCTACAGCTTATGCCTCTGGACATTGTGGCGAACACTGCCGTGAGGTTAAGGGAGCTTTCTCTCTGGTCATGTGGCTGCTACGGACAATATGTTTTCCTTGATACAATATCCGATGTTCCTGAGCCGTTTTTTGATAAAAAGTACTGTACCACTATTCCTAATAGAACCGATTGGAACTACGATTGGTTACAGAAGTTACATAAACTTCGATGCGGATGGTTCCAAACTTAACGACCTGGTGGGCTTTGGGGTGTACTCCAAAGATCTAGAACTGGTCACATCGAAAAGGTTACCCGACCACTGCAGTGTGTATCAAGCGGAGTTCCTTGCAATTGAGGAAGTGGTGGAATGGCTACGATATAATGTCATTACGACGATTGGCATAAATATCTTCTCAGGCAGCCAGCCAGCCATTAAATCCCTGGAGAACGTATTTCTGAGCACAAAAATCGCCCTCGACTGTCACAGATCTCTTAAAGAGATGGGTGAACAGTTCAAAATTTACCTGTTCTGGGTGCCGGGTCACCCAGGATTGTAAAGCGGATGAGCTTGCGAGAATAGGAACCACCCTACACATTCCTGGGAGAATGGAATCTGTGGGTATACCTCTAGCAACATGTAAGCTAAGTTTCCAGGACCAGGCCCGAAGGACAACGAATGATAGATGGTCACAAAGAGGGGGCTGTCAGCATTCAAAACTATGTGGCCTAATCTAGACTTGAAGAGGTCCACTGCATTGCTGTCATTGGCGAGAACAGACGACTTAGTCATTGTGTCCGTCATGACAGGTCACTGTCTAAACGGAAAATATGCTGACAGACTAAAGGTTGCCAGCAACGACTTTTGCAGAAGCTGTGAGGACATCGAAGAAGAAGAGACTGTAGAACACCTTCTGTGTGTGTTTCTCGCACTGGCAGTCAGAAGGAGTTCTACTTTAGGTTCTCATTTCTTTGAGAACCTGCATGATTTCGCGGATTTGAACATTCGTAAGTTATTGGGCTTTTTAAAGCTATCTGGATGGTTCAACGGTAGGAAATGGAAGACATCTTCCTTCTTCTGTTCCTGTGGTATCACAATGGACGAAAACGTCTAAGTGAGCCTGATGGCAGACTGCCACTTAAACTTAATCTAATCTAACCTACCCGGGTATTTACCCAATAACGCCCTCTGGACGCTCTAGAAGTACAATCAAGAGATTGGTTTGTACGGGAGCTATTTCAGGTTATGAACCGATTAAGACCATAGTTGGCAAGCATGTTGAAGGTCATAGAAAATGTCAAAACGCAAAATTTCAGCCAATTCGTATAAAAAATAGCGCCCACTAGAGGCTCAAGAAGTAAAATCGGGCGATTGGTTTATATTGGGGTTATATCAGGTTTTGAACCGAGGTCATGGGAAAATTCGTTTTACGAAATTTCAGCCAAATCGCATAAGAATTGCACTCTCTAAGGGATGAAAAGTAGAATCGGAGCTTGGGTTTATACGGAAGCTATAGCATATAACCCATTTACAATCCCAACAAACCTACACTTATAAGAAGTATTTGTGATACTACTTCGAAAGTTGGCGTGCTTTCCACAGACAGACAGATGGACGGATGGACAGACGGACGGACATAGCTAGATCGACATAAAATCGGGTCATGACGGTCAGGAATATACATATACACCTTATGTGTTCTTAGACCAATATTTCAATGTTTTTCAAACGGAATGAAGATATTGGTATGCTCCCATCCTATGGAGGAGGAGGAGCGTACTAAGCTCGGCCGGGCCGAATCTTGGGTACCCACCGCCATGGAGTCTGCTAAGAATGTGCGTTTATAAGCTCAGTTGCTATTTGAATCATTTTATTTCAATCAAATCGGGACTTGGTTGCAGCTGCTGTGGCCTCAAGTTGTCATGTAAGTGAATCGGTATTTAAGAGGCCTATGTCGATATATAAACCAATTCGTATCATACTTGCTACAGACGCTGGAATTCATAGCAGAAGTCTTTGTGTCAATTTTCAGCCAAGTTAGATGAAAATTAAGGCTTCTAGAGGCTCAAGAAGTTAAATACGGGAATCGGTTTTTATGGAGGGTATGCCAGTTAATTGACTAATTCTGATCAGGAAAGTAAAACCGAAGTCCTTGTGCCAAGTTTCAGCCAATTCGGACAAAAGCTGAGGCTTTTAAGGGATCAAAAAGTCAAATCCCGGGATTGGTCTGTATGGGAGCTATATCAGTTTATAGACCGATTCGGATCATGCTCGGCACTGATGTTGAAAGTCAGAACGAGAGACTTTGTGCCAAGTTGCAGCCAAATAGAATGAAAACTGAGGTTTCTAGAGGCTAAAAAAGTCAATTCCTGAGATTGGTTTGTATGGGGGCTATAGAATCGATTGAGATCCTGTGCGGTACTGATATTGGAAGTAAGAACGCTAGTCCTTTTGCCAAATTTCTGCAAAATCGGATAAAAATTGAGGTTTCTAGGTGCTCCAGAAGTCAAAACTGGGTTCTCGGTTTATATGGGGGCTCTATCTAAATCTGAACTGATATGGCCAATTTGCAAACCCCCAAGGACCTACCTCGACAAGAAGTATCTATGCGAAATTTGAAGCGGATATCTTGATTCGTTCGAACGCTATCGGGATTTTGAATGGCGGACGGACGGACATGTCTATTGGTTTGCCCAAAAAGTAATTGCGGATTTTTTTAAAGAAAGTAAATACATTTGTAATAAAGCTTAGAATGGACTTTTTTCTAAAGCAAGCTAAAAGTAACAGCTGATAACTGACAGAAGAAAGAATGCAATTACAGAGTCACGAGCTGTGGAAAAATTTGTCAACGCCGACTATATGAAAAATCCGCAATTACTTTTTGGGCAACCATAGATCGACGCAGACGAACTTAAATATATATATATAAACTTTATAGGGTCTCAGGTCGAGGCCAGGTCAATATATCCAGGTGTTACAAACGGATTGACTAGATAAGTATACCCCCCTGTCCTATGGTGGTGGCCATAAAAGGTGTTACAAACGGATTGACTAGATAAGTATACCCCCCTGTCCTATGGTGGTGGCCATAAAACGGCATTAAGTTCGGTTGGGCCAAATTTTGGATACCCACTTCCCCAGGTATATGTCTGAACCAAATTTCGACAAAATTCGGCTATATCCAAATATGGTTCCCAGCTTGGATGTTGGGCAGCAAATTCGGCTTCTACGGGGATCAGACCTTAAATTGGGAGATGGGTCTATATGAGGGCTATGTCAAGATATTATCCGATCTGAACCATATTCCATACGGAAATTCAAGGTTATAAGACACTGACTCACTGTGGCAATTTCAACGATATCGGGTAATATATGTTTTTTTTTTTTTTTTTTTTTTTTTTTTTTGGCTTATATCGAGGGATCGGTCAATATAGAGGCTAAATCGACCATCTTCTCTACGGATATCTAGGGTTCTATAGCAACTCATTGCGCAAAATTTCAGCGAAATCGGGCAGCGTCTAAGGGCCATAGACCATAAATCGGGCAATCAGCCTATATGGGGGCATATCAAGATATTGTCCGATATAGCCCATCTATGATCTTAACAATACCATGGCATTCAGTTGTATACACCGGATTGACTCGATGGAGTCCTTCATCGGCAAGGGGTGCGGCCTCAGTGCATCACTCACTGCCACATTAACGCACATAACCTACCTAAGGTAGGTTAAGTTGACAAAGTTTTATGAACTTTTACCGCAGACAGACTGACGGACAAACGGAAGCACATGTCTAGATCGAAATACTTGTAAAAAATGTTTTAGAGTTCACCTCGAAATCATGAATTAAAACAGAAGAACAAAAATGTTGCTAACATTTCCCTATGTGGCAACCACTGTGTTTTGCTCGCCCGATGACTGCCTAGAAGAAAGGAAGCCCGGTCGAAGTACAATAGCAAAGTGCAAAAGTTGTAGTTGTGGCCTGATTGAAGTCATAGTTGAATTAATATTCGTACTTACCCCACTGACACAAATGCACGAAGAGAATAGCAGGCCAAAAATGACAGTAGCTACTGCAACAATTTGAGGCAGCTGTAGCCGCGGAAGATGATGCCCGTGCTGTTGTTGTTGTTGTTGTTGCATGCCTTTGACGGACGCGGACGACGATGGTGGCATAGCTTGGCTTATGTTTTTGTTATTGGCAGCAGCAGTAGTGGTGAGCGCCTTCAAATTGTTGCAGTTAAATTTGTGGGCCGCCATAATTTGTATATCTCTGTGTTTTTTTTGGTTCGAACTTCGGTGCGATCTCTAAATGAAGATGCGGTTCAAGTTATGGATGATGCCGTTGCCGATGCTGATGCTGATGGTACTATTTTGCGGCTTATGCGATGACTGTTGATTGTGGTCTGAAGGCAACTGCAATGCATAGAAGAAGAAAAAAAGCGAAAGATTGATAGATGGTCGAATAACACGATATCAAGCAAAAGGGGGGTAATGAAGTGGTTTAGATGGTACGTTCTAAACCAAAATTATTGTTATGTCTATACTTTAGTTTATAAATTGAGACTATCATAATCGAGTCATTGCATTTGAAAGTCATGCAGATACATCTAAAATATTTTATGCCAAACCGTTAAAAGGTGGCATATATTTTTGGCCCATGATTTATGCGAACGTCCGTATGCGTCTATACGGATACGATATATGAAACGAATTGGATAAAGGTTATCAGATGGCTGATAAAACAATTCATGCCAAATTTCATTCAGATCGGTTGAAACTTCTCATTGTAACTTGCTAATAAGGACAAGTATAAATCGGACTATATACAGTGGGACAGAAAAGTCTACATACACCACTCAGTAAGCACCTTTTTCGAAACGAAATTTTTGTACGAAAAAGTTTTCTCCAAAATGTCTATTTTTGTTAATTTTTTTTGCATTGTTTCCGGTACTGTAGTTTTAGTTTTTAAAGTAAAATCTTATCCTACCTACCTACTGGCAGTTTAAGTAACTTCTAGTTATGAAAAGGTATGTAGACATATCTATGCCACTGTATATGCATGTATGTATGTGAGCTGAATCTTAACCGATTTTCACCACAATCCATAGCGTTTGTTGTTGGGCCAAACAAGTGACGTGTGCAAAATTGGAAGATATTGGGCAACAAATACGACTTGATCGCAAGAATTCATTAACAGACAGGCAGGCAGACGGACTGGAGTGGCTACTTCGCATGCCGATCGGTGTTCTGAACAATCTCCTTCTCGACATTGTAGAAGCGTAATATTATAATAATGTGATAATCGCCCTTCGACGGATGTCAGTAACCTGCCATCCCTTAAACTCTGAAAACTCTTCCGTTTGGTTGCGACCTGGAGATGAGCCGTAGTGGTAAAGTATTTGATATATGGTGTTGACGTCTGGTGTACGGCACTGCAAAAATCCAACTAGTGTTCAATATTCAGCCAGATGTAAAGGAGAGTTTTGTTGTGCATCACAGCTACACAGAGGACGACGCCTCTGGATGCCCTTAGTGCGTTGAAAATCCTATGAGGCCTTCCGGATTAGGAGGGGATAAGGCCATTACTGAGAAGAAGTAAGGGACAGGTCAGAATGCCTTTCAGTATCATAAAGGGACATAAAACGCACTTATGCAGAATTTGGGCGGTAAGTGACAGCATGTCTAGGGCATGTGGGGATAATGAAGAGACGTTGGAAGATTTCCTATGTCAACGTCCACATTTAAATGGCATTTGTGGTTAAAACATGAACAGTCTTTGCACCACTATTGTGGGTGTGATCAAATCTACGATTCGACTCAGAAATTCTTCCTGATTCGGCTTAGTCATGTCTGTATGTCCGCGTATTCTTTCTGTACCGTTTGTCCGTCTGTTGCTTTTTATATCCACTACCGAAGGATGGGGGTATATAAATTTTATCACTCCGTTTGCAACACATTGAAATATCCATTTCCGACCCTATAAAGTATATATATTCTTGATCGTCGTAAACATCCAAGACCATCTAGCCATATCCGACCGTCCGTCTGTCTGTTGAAATCACGCTACAGTCTTTAAAAATATAGATATCGAGCTGAAACTTTGCACAGGTTGAGTTTAAAGATGGACCATATCGGAGTATATCATGATATAGCCACCATATAGACCGATTCGCCGATTTCAGGTCTTTGGCCCATAAAAGGCGCATTTATTGTCCGATTTTGCCAAAACTTGGGAAAGTGAGTAGTGTCAGACCCTTCGATATGTTTCTTCAATTTCGCCCAGATCGGTCCAGATTTGGATATAGCTGTCATATAGACCGATCTCTCGATTTAAGGTCTTCGGCCCATAAAAGGCGCATTTATAATCCAATTTTGCTTAAACTTGGAACAGTGTGTTGCTTTAGGCCCTTCGACATCCCTTTTCAATTAGGCCCAGATCGGTAAAGATATGGATATAGCTGCCATAAAGACCGATCCGCTGTTTTAAGATCTTAGGCGCATAAAAGCCACATTAATGATCCGATTTTGCTGAAATTTGGGACAGGGAGTTGTGTTAGGCCCTTCGACATCCTTTTTTAATTTGGCCCAGATCGGGCCAGATTTGGATATAGCTGCCATATAGACCGATCTATCCATAAAAAGCGCATTTATTGTCCGATGTCGCCGAAAGTTGAGACAGCGAGCTGCGTTATGCCACTCGATGTTCTTCTCCAATTTAGCCACAATCGGTCTTGATTTGGATATAGCTGCCGTATAGCATTTGCCTTTTTTCACCGGACTATGACGAAAGGTGGTTTACATATATACCCGAGGTGGTGGGTATCCAAAGTTCAGCCCGGCCGAACTTAACGCCCTTTTACTTGTTTGTTATCAAATTGGAGATCGCATTTGTGATTCAATTATGACAAAATTTTCCATATACCACTTGAATGAATGAATTTCGTCATTCCGCTTGTAAGACATCGAATTATTGAGTTTAGACCCAACAAAGTATATATTCTGGATCGCCTGGATATTATATGTCGATTTAACCATGCCCGCCCGTCTCTCTTTCAAACTTTCGATGGAGTAAAGGTAGGTGGTTGAAATTTTTCACAAATTCTTCTGATTACTTCTGGTCAGTTGCGGTTGTAACTGGGCCAAATAAATAGCTCCATGTTTTGGCATAGATGACATAACTTCAGCCGCTAGAGGGCGCTATTATTATCCAATTTGGCTGAAATTTTGCATAACTTGTTTTGGTTTGACCATCAACAACTGTGCAAAGTATAGCTCAAATCGGTACATAATCTGATATAGCTCCCATATAAACCGTTAATGGACCTTGACTTTTTTAGCCGCTAGAAGGCGCAATTATTGGGTTGCCCAAAAAGTAATTGCGGATTTTTAAAAGAAAGTAAATGCATTTTTAATAAAACTTAGAATTAACTTTAATCAAATATACTTTTTTTACAGTTTTTTTCTAAAGCAAGTTAAAAGTAACAGCTGATAACTGACAGAAGAAAGAATGCAATTACCGAGTCACAAGCTGTAAAAAAAATTTGTCAACGCCGACTATATGAAAAATCCGCAATTACTTTTTGGGCAACCCAATACTATCCGATTTGGCTGAAATTTTGCATGAATTGTTCTGGTTTGGCCATCAACAACTGTACCAAGTATGGTCTAAATCAGTTCATACAGCTCTCAAATATAAACCGATCTTGTATCTTGACTTCTGAGCGGCTAGAGGGAGCAATTCTTATACGATTTGGCTGAAATTTTGCACCAAGTGTTGACCATCTACAACTGTGCCAAGTATAGCTCGACTCGGTTACAGCCTGATGTAGCTCCCATATAAACCGATTTTGGATCTTGACTTCTTGGGCCGCTAGAGGGCGCTGTTCTTATCCGATTTGGCTGAAATACTGCATTTTTTGGTATTTTACTTCGACCATCACCAACTGTACCATGTATGGTTCAAATCGGTTTATAATCTGATATAGCTCCCATATAAACCGATTTGGGATCTTAACTTCTTGAGCCGCTAGAGGGCGCAATTATTATCCGATTTGGTTGAAATTTTTGCGTGAAGTGTTTTAGTTTGACCATTAACAACTGTGCCACGTATGATCAAAATCGGTTCATAACCTGATATAGCTCCAATATAAACCGATCTCCCGATTATACTTCTTGAGCCTCTAGAGGGAGCAAATAACTCCTAACTCCATGGTTTGGTATAGCTGCCATATAAACCGATCTCTCGATTAGAATTCTTGAGCCCCTGGAAGCCGCAATTTTTGTCCGATTTGACTGAAATTTTGCATGTGGTGTTCTGTTATGACTTCCAACAACTGTGCCAAGTACGGTCCACATAGGTCAATAATCTGATATAAACCGATCACCCGATTTGACTTCTTGATCCCCTAGAAGCCATAATTTTTATCCGATTTGGCTAAACTTTTTCAAAGAGTGTTCCGTTACGACTTCCAACATCTGTGCCAACTACGGTCAAGAACTTGATATAGCATCCATATAAACCGATCTCCCTATTTGACTTCTTGAGCCCCTGGCAGCCACAATTTTCATTCGATTCGGCTGAAATTTCTCACATCGTGATTTATAATGAATTCCAACAACTGTGCCAAGTACGGTCCAAGTCGGTCTATAGCCTGTTATGGCTCCCACATGCCCCGATCTCCCGGTTTGACTTCTTAAGGCCCTGCAAGCCACAATTTTTGTCCAATTTGGCCGAAATTTTGCATGAAATGTTCTGTCATGATTTTCATCAACTGTACTTTGGACTTTACTAAGTACAGTTGTTGAAAATCATAACAGAACATTTCATGCAAAATTTCGGCCAAATTGGACAAAAATTGTGGCTTGCAGGGCCTTAAGAAGTCAAATCGGGAGATCGGGGCATGTGGGAGCCATAACAGGCTATAGACCGATTTGGACCGTACTTGGCACAGTTGTTGGAATTCATTATAAATCACAATTTTTGTCCGTAAGCTCCCATATAGACCGGTAATCGATGGTGATGGGTTTCCATGATTCGGTCCGGCCGAACTTAGCACGCTTTTACTTGTTAAAGTTCCTAATTGGGTCAACCCGTGTATTCGTCCATACTTTTACCAATTTTCCTTGAAGAGCTCCCCCACGTCATTTCTTAGTCCATCTTTTCTTTATTCTCCATGTAGTTTTCTGGCCTCGATATCTCTTTTACTTAATATCAGATAAACCGTCTGTCTGTTCTTCCATCCTGTTCCTCATCCATTTGTTCTTGGGCTTGAACACAATTTTTATTTTGAAGTCTGCTTAGGCAAACGGGTACACTCCATAATGTCGACTATAAAACATTCTGCCTTACTGATATAAAATCACTGTTTGTTCTTGTTACCCTTCTTGGTTTTCTCTTCCTGAAAAATTCGAAAGGATTTTTTCGAGAGGTACTTCTTGTTTATTGGGCAATGAAATGTTTAAAACAATAAAATCGATTGTCTTCTTTGTATGTGAGTTCGTTCTCACGCTTGTTCATGAAACCACACATCGATATTCTATTCATGGAGTGGGTAACGAATACACCTTCATCACTTCTCTAAGACACCATCATCACTGGACATTTAAAGTTTCTCAATTATGCGGTTTATTTGCCTGATCGTTTATTTATTTTCGTTATTCAAATGTTTTTTTTTTATATCTTCCAAAATGGTAATTGCCATAAATTTTCTTGATACTGATTTTTTTTTTTTTAAATTACGCACATTTTTTTCTCGAAACACTTTCAAAATTGGCGAGTGTGTGTTTGAGTGAAGGGTTGCCTTGCTCGCGCTGTGATTCGCGTTGCACGTGTTACTTCGCGGCTGGTTGTAATGGAAAAGCTAAAAAAATCCGCTAGCATTTTAGTTTTATACCAGCACCCATAAACATCATCGCAATGCCACAGTACTCAGCCAGCCAGCCAGCTTCTAAGGCCTCCCCTCACAAGCCAACACGCTAAGCCAAGCAAACATTGGAGGCTCCACAAACAGCAGAGTCATCATCATCAAAACATCCCCATCGTCATCGTCATCATCTTCATCAACATCTTGTTAACAGAATACCAATGAACATTATCGCTTAGAGCATTTAACAGTAGCTGCCAAACTCTTCGCGGCGCCAAAATGTTTGGTGTCATTGTGTGGAGTAGTGTTGGGCTATCTGTGAACCCCTTGGTGGCAAGCAATACAATTGTGGTTTGTTTTGTTTTGGTGTCATTGTTTTGTGTGCTTGCTGCTGTTACAATAAGAGCATCATGGATCTCCAACTCATCGCCAGCTTATGGCTCATAATGACAATGGGGGAGTAGTTCATTATGATCTCTGTTTAACTCTCACTCTCATGGGGATAGTCTCTTCTGGGTCTCTCACAACTTGTTGTTGTTGTTGTTTATATTTTCAATTGCTCTAAATTATTTTGAAGGTTATATTGCCGAGAGGAGTTTTAAATCGCATCATCTTTTTTGCCGCTTTCATTGCCCCCCTCTCTCCTTCGCTAACGGTATTAAAAACATTAATGGCAATATTTATTTATGTAGTTCATTGATTATATTTCGCTTATCAATGATTGCCTATTATTGGGTTAACATTAATGAAAATTATTGCATTGTTTAATGAGAAGAGCAATGAGTTCAATTAATCAACATTTTGCGATTTTTGCGAGAGTGTGAATAGGCGAATGCTTGGAAAAGTGTGTTAGGACTAAAGACTTAAGTAACAAACTTGATGATGATGATACGTCATAAGACATAAACAAAAGACTTAAGACACATACTGAATGTTATTAGTGTTATTAGTTTCTTGAATAATACAATAACGGCATTGGGTTTTACTAGTAGATCCTAAATGACCTCGAGGGATAAACCAAAAATGCCAAATATTCAGGAGGGAGCTATACCCAAACATGGATCGATTTGTACCATTTACACTTCAAACCGATTTTTAACAATAACAAGTAAAAGCTTGCAGAGTTTGGGCGGGCCGAATCTTATTAACCCTGCGCTATGGATCGCATTTGTCAAGTTCTTTAGGATTTTTTTTAGGCAAACAAAGGATAATGGTTAAGAATTGCTATTCCATTTGGAGCTATATCAGGCTATAGACCGATTCAGATCATATTTGGCACGAATGTTGAAATCAGACAATCATTGCGCCCTCTAGGGCCTCAAGAAGTGCTATCGAAAGATACATCAGGTTCTATACCGATTCATACCATATTTGGCACGTATGTTGAAGGTCATTAGAGAAGTAGATGTAGAAAATTTCGGCCAAATCGGTTAAGAATTACTCCCTCTAGAGGCTCAAAAAGTTCAATGGGGAGATCGGTTCATTGGGAGCTATATCAGTATTTAGACCGACTAGGGACGATATTTGGCACGTATGTTGAAAGTGTTATAGGTGATAGGTTGAAAGTGATAGAAAAGTCACTGTGAACATTTTCAGCTAAATCCAATAAGAATTGCGCCCTCTAGGGGCTCAAGATGTGCAATCGGGAGATCGGTTTATATGGGAGCCCTATCAGACATTGAACCGATTTAGACCATAACAAGCATAGTTGTTCGAAGTTACTACAAAGCACCTTGTACACAATTTCAGCTAAATCGGATAAGTATTGCGCCCTCTGGGGCCTTAAAAAGTATACTCGAGAGATCAGTTTATATGGGAGCTAAAACAAGTTTAAGGCCGATTCATTCTAAATTTCGTACGTATGTTGGAGATCATTAGAAAAGCCGTTGTACAAAATTTCAACTCAATCGGGTTAGAATGGCGCCCTCTAGGGGCTTAAAAAGTATAATCGATAGATCGGTTTATTTAAGACCTATATCAGGTTTAAGTGCGATTCAGACCATACTTGGCACGCATTTTAGAAAACACAAACAAAGTCACTATTCAAAATTTCAGCAAAATCGGATAAGAATTGCGTCCTCTTGGAGCTCAAGAAGTTCAATCGGGAAATTGGTTTAGATGGTAGCTATATCAGTGTTTGGACCGATTCCGATCATACTTGACAAATCTGTTGAAAGTCATACCAAAAGCCCCTGTGCAAAATTTCTGATAAGAATTGCGTCCTCTAGAGGCTTACAAATTTATAATCGGGAGATCGGTTTATATGGGAGCTATCAGGCTATGGACCGTTTCAGACCATACTTGACACGTATGTTAGAGGTCTTAAAACAATTCACTGTGCTAAATTTCTGCCAAGTCGGATAAGAATTAAGCCCTCTAGGGGCTATATCTAAATATCGTCCGATCTTAACCATATTTGGGTCAGATAGCGGGAGTCTTAAAATAGCTCACTGATTCAAATTTCAGCAAAATCGGGTAATAAATACAGCTTTTATGGGCTTCAGACCTTAAATCGGACGATCGGTCTATATGGCAGCTATATCTGAATATAGTCCGATTGAAACCATATTTAGTTCAGATGTCGGGAGGTTACAACTATTTAAAGTTACAACTATTTAAAGTTTCTGCTAAATTGGGTTATAAATGCAGTTTTTGGGGTTCAGTCCCTAAATCAGTAGATCGGTCTATATGGCAGCTATACCTAAATATTATCCGATCTAAACCATAACTAGGTCGGATATCGGTAGGCTAAAACCAACTCAGTTTTTCAAATTTCAGCGAAACCGGGTGATAAATAACGCTTTTATGGGCTTCAGACTCTCAATCGGCAGATCGGTCTATATGGCAGCTATATCCAAAATCTGGACCGATCTGGGCCGTATTGAACAAGAATGGTAAGACAACTCGTTGTACCAAATTTCAGCCAAATCCGACGATAAATGCCTCTATTTTGGGCCCAAGATCTTAAATCTAGAGATCGGTCTATATGGCAGCTATAACCAAATCTTGGCCGATATGGGCCAAATTATACAAGATTGTCGAGGGACCGTACATAACTTACTGTCTCAACTTTCAGCGAAATTGGACAATAAATGCGTCTATTATGGGCCGAAGACCTAAAATCGAGAAATCGGTCCATATGACAGCTATTGTATATCCACATCTGGTCCGATCTAGGCTGTATTGGCAGCTAGGCAGTTATATCAAAATCTGGACCGTATTAACCAAGAATGTTGAGAGGCCTTACATAACTCCTAATTTCATCGAAATCGGACATTAAATGCGTCTATTATGGGCCTAAGATCTTAAAGTGAGAGATTGGTCCATATGGCAGCTATAACCAAATCTGAATCGATATAGGTCACATAAAACAAGAACGTTCCTCAAATTTCAGTGAAATCGGACAATAAATGCGTCTATTATGGGCCCAAGACCTTAAATTGGGAGATCAGTCGCCTATATGGCAGATATATCCAAATCTGGACCGATACCGACCGCATTGAACAATGATATCGGAGGCCAGCACAACTCACTGTACCGAATTTTAGCGAAATCGGACAACAAATACGTCCATTATGGGCCCAAGACCTTAAATCGAGAGATCGGTCTATATAGCAGCTACTAAAGTTAGTTACTTAAAGCGGGCTTATCTATATAGACAACATTAACATAGCCCCACAAAAAATACTCTAAAGGCATTAAATCGCACGACCTAGCCGCCCAATTGACCGGTGCCGAACGTGAAATAAAATGTTCACCGAACTCGCATCTCAATAAGTCAATTGTTACGCGTTCTGTGTGGCATGTGACACATGTGACTCGACATTCTGAGTCGATCTGGTCATGCCCGTCCGTCCGTCAAATTCACGATAGCGGTGGAACGAGTTAATCTAGCCGCTTGAAATTTTGCACAGCCACTTAGTATTGATGTAGGCCGTTGGGGATTGCATATGAGTCATTCCGGACTGATTTAGATATAGCTCCCATATGAACCGATCGCCCAATTTGACGGTCTAAATTGGTCCATAACCTGATATAGATCCCATATAAACCGATCTCCCGATTTGAGCCCTTGGAAGCCACAATTTTTATCCGATTTGGATGAAATTTAGCATGTCATGTTCCGCTTTGTCAAATACGGCCCGAATACCTGATATAGGTCCCATATAAACCGATCTCTCGATTTGACTTCTTGACCCCCTGGAAGCCGCAGGTATTTTTTCTGATTTGGCTGAAATTTTGCATGTGGTGTTCCGTTATGACTTTCAACAACTGTGTCAAGTACGGTCCAAACTGGCCTAATATAGTTCCCATATAAACCGATCTTCCGATTTGACTTCTTACAAGCCTCAATTTTTGTCCAATTTATCTGAAATTTTGCATATTGTGTTCTGTTTCGATTTCTAATAAGTGTGCTAAGTACAATAAAAATCGGTCTATAACCTGATATAGCTCCCATGTAAGCCGATCTCCCGATTTGATTTCTTGAGCCCTTACAAGCCGCAATTTTAGTCCGATTTGGTTGAAATTTGGCATGCGGCGTTCTGTTACGACTTCCAACAACTATGCGAATTACAGTCCAAATCAGTCTATAACCTAGTATAGCTGCCATATAAACCGGTCCTTCGATCATGCTTGTTCGGTTTCTAAGAGCTTTACTTTTTGCTGGTTTGACAGAAGTTTGGTATGTAGAATAAAATTATGCCCTTCAACTAAATTTCGTTTGTCTAAATTTTTAGCAGAACTCATGGAGGTGGGTTCCCAAAATTCGGTCCGGCCAAACTTGGCACGCTGTTACTTGTTTGAATTTCGATTTACATCATGATTTTTGGGAACCAATAAGTTTTTAACTGTATCATTATAACGATTTATGGTTTCAAGTGACTGAGTTCGCCAACAATAGCCGGGTGTGATTTTCGATCCAAATATAACGCTGTGAATAAAAAAAATATTATAGCTGTTATTTCTCGTTGACCATGAACCCCAGGGCTTAAATCCCGGCAAGAAAATTAGAAACATTTCCAGCAGTGGTTATGACTGGTGGCACTTGTGAGGCATTTTGCTCAAGTTATCAGTCCCTGTTTGTCAGTGGAATGTTTATGAGCAAATTTGCAATCATTGTTGACTACTCTATTAAAGTGTTGTCAATATGCGGCAAGCCGTTTGGACTCGACAATGAAAAGAAGGTCTCTTTAAACTATTATCGGACAGCAACTCGTTTAGAGAAGTATCCCCGCAGTTTCCCAATAGAATGTTCTTGGGTAAATGGGGATTTTTTTCAATTCCAGTTTACCAGATACAGCAGTGCCAACTTGGTAACACTTACCCCATACTATTTACACTTCATCCGACAACCCATTGACTATTACAACTTTGTTATAGACTACTTTAAAATGGTTTTCCTTTCAAAGGTAATCGAATACCGTTTATAAAATTAGCTTAAACATCCATGCCACTTCTATAACACTCTTATTTCATAGTGATTACAATGTCAACGAATCTCTCCACATGAGATGTAAGTAGAGTACTTTTTTTGTTGTTGTTGTTGAATAGTTAGTTTGCAATGACCATTTTTTCCTTTCCTAAATGTCAATGTGTCTCCGCTGTTTGTTTTGTTGGACCACTTGACCAACATATCGAACCATCATCGCAGATTGCACCAATTTTTTTTTTCATATGATGCTTAACATTCTTTGCATCCAAGATTCCGGTCGCTTTTGGTTTTTTATTTTCCATACATAGTACCTTGTAATGTCAAATAGCAGCAGCAGCAGCAGCAGCAGCAGCAAGTGTTTCAAGTTAGCACGTTCACTCTCTGGCTGTAGCACATGGGGCAAAGACAAGTGTAGAAAAAATCAAGCGTTTGTTTTTTCTTATTCCACTATGGTGTCTAGCAGTAGTTGGTCTGATTTAAATTTATGTGTGTTATTATGCATCTGCTCAATGAGTGTCATATTGGACACCATAGATTTGTTTTCTTATCGAGAAGAAGACAACTAAGTGTGCTGTACCAAACCAAGAAACGATTGAAATCTTTAATAGCTGGAAGATCATGTGGGGACTTAAAAAATATGGTAGTAGGTACAATACTCGTTGTATAATGACCTTTCAAAGTCTGTTTAAACTTTTTGGAAGTTGTTGAGTATTCTGTTTTTTGGATCTTTTTCAAGGACATTACAATTTGAGATTCGTGGATATACATTTACAGTAGAGCTTAGGCGAGTATTATGTGTTGTACGTTGAACAGTTTGCAGTTTTTCTTCAGATATGTCTTTCATACAACTTTCTCTAAGAGTATATTAAAAAGATCACACGATAGGGCGTCAATTTGTCTGACTCGATGATTTGAAGCGATTCGCAGGTAGTCTCTCATATTTTTCAAGGATACCAAACTTTGATGTCCTACACTTAGTTTAGTAGGAATAATTTACTGGGATCCTTTCTTTCAGTTATTGGAGGAGTTAAAAGGAATGAATCCAGATACATTTAAATTTGTCCTCCTATCATCAAAGTTATACAAGAGAAATGTACCGGAATCATTCGCAAAGCCCTAACCAGATCTGAGAAAGAAAGGCTATTGAGGAATCACAAAGGCTATTGAGAGCCTTAATAGGGTCCTGGCGGATAACTGGACATTCCTGTCTGGTATCATCCTCATGTAACCTAACCTAAGCTAGACATGGTTATAAATTCAATGAATTTATGGAACTATCAAAAGCTGCTTTGTATTCCCCAAGTTGCTGCTGGCTGTCGAGCTGTTTTTCTTGGGTCTTTGCCAAGATATGGTGAATTTTACATATCTGGCATACAAAAAAATAAATTTAATGTATGTGAATATATATTATAATAAAAAAAATCACGATAGAGCGCCACCTATATGTAAAATTTAAAATTATAATACAGAAAACCTAATACAAACAAATAAAAGTGTCCAAAGTTCGGCCCAACGCCCTCCATCATGGATCGTATTTGACAAGTTTTTGGAATGACTTTTTCAATACATATATGAGCTACATCAAGTCATTGACCGATATGGTCCATACTTGTTATGACTGTTAGAAGTCATAGAAAAATACCACCTCCAAAATTTCAGGCAAATCGAGTAAAAATTGCAACCTCCAGCGGCTCAGAGTGTCAAATTGGGAGATCGATTTATATGGCAGCTATATCAGGTTATCAAATGATTTAGACCATACTTGACATACCAAAACGATGTGTGTAAAATTTCAACCAAATTGGATAAAAATTGCGCCCTCAAGAAGCTCAAGAAGTCTAATCAGGAAATCGGTTTATATGGCGGCTATATCTGGTTATGAGCTGGTTTAGACCATACTTGGCACAGTTGTTGAAAGTTATTCGAAAGTCATTTGAAAGTCATTCATTTTGTACAAAATTGTACCCAAAATTAATAAGAATTGCGCCCTCTAGAAGCTCATGAAGTCTAGACCCCAGATCGGTTTATATGGCAGCTATATCAGGTTATGAACCGAGTTGAACCATACTTAGCACAGTTGTTGGAAATAATATCAAAACACCACGCGCAAAATTTCTGCCAAATCGGATAAGAATTGCAGCCTCTAGATGCTCAAGAAGTCAAGACCCAAAATGGCAGTTATATCAAAACATGCACCGAGGTGGCCCCTTTTAAAATCCCATCGGTTGTACGGTGCAAATCTGTTTATCAGGTAATAAACTGATTTAGACCGTATTTGGTATAGTTATTGGAAGTCGTAACAGAACACCGCATGTAAAATTTCAGCCAAATCGGACAAAAATTGCGGCTTGTAAGGGCTTAAGAAGTCAAATCGGGAGTTCGGTTTAGGTTAGAGATCGCTTTGGACCGTATTTGGCACAGTTGTTGGTATTCATAAGAGAACACTACATTCAAAATTTCAGACCAATTGAACAAAAATTGCGGCTTTCAGGGGCTCAAGAAGTCAAATCGGAAGATCGGTTTATATGGGAGCTATATCAGGTTCTTGGTCGATTTGAACCTTACTTAGCGCAGTTGTTGGAAGTCATTACAGAACACTATGTGCAAAATTTTAACCACAATGGACTAACGTTGTGGCTTCTAGGGGCTCAAGAAAACGGGAGATCGGTTTATATGGCAGCTTTATCTAAATCTGAACCCATATGGTCCATTTGCAATCCCCAATGACGACCTACATCAGTATTAAGTATTTGTGCAAAATTTCAAGCGGCTAGCTCCACGCATTCGATCGCTATCGTGATTTCGACTGACAGTCGGACGGACGGACATAGCTAGATCGACTCAGGACGTCTAGACGATCAATAATATATATACTCTATGGGGTCTTAGCCGCTGTGGCCAACTATGAAATAGTGGGCTGAAACCGTTTACGGGAAATATGATATGGACCACGCTCTTTGCGAATCTATTCAATTTGAAGCCCTAAGTATTAAAGAACCAAAGATATTGGCCTTTGTTGGCAATATTTGGTCATTTTTCATATGATGCCCCATTTTGCAGAGATAATGACCCACTGTGGCCAACTGGGAAATAGTGGGCTGAAACCGTTTACAGGAAATATAATATGGACCACGCTCTTTTCGAATCTATTCAATTTGGAACCCTAAGTATTAAAGATACCAAAACATTGGCCATTTTTGGTAAAATTTGGTAATTTTTCCATATAATGCCCCATTTTTCAGAGTAAGTGGCCCACTGTGGCCAACTATAAAATATAATAGGGATTATAATAGGGATTACGCTCTTTCCAAATCTATTCAAGTTGGAGTCCTAAGTATTTAAGATACCAAGGCATTGGCCATTTTTGGTAAAATTTGGTAATTTTTCCATATGATGCCCCATTATTCAGAATAAATGTCCCACTGTGACCAACTGGGAAATAGTGCGTTAAAACCGTTTACAGGAAATATAATAAGGACTACGCTCCTTCCGAATCTATTCAATTTGGAGCCCTAAGTATTAAAGAAACCAAGATATTGGCAATTTTTGCCAAAATTTGGTCATTTTTCCATATGATGTCCCATTTTTCAGAACAAATGTCCCACTGTGACCAACTGGGAAATAGTGCGTTAAAACCGTTTACAGGAAATGTAATATGGACCACGCTCCTTCCAAATCTATTCAAGTTGGAGTCCTAAGTATGTAAGATACCAAGACATTGGCCATTTTTAGTAAAATTTGGTAATTCTCCCATATGATGTCCCATTTTTTAGAGTAAATGGCCCACTGTGGCCAACTGGGAAATAGTGGGCTAAACCCGTTTATGCAAAATAGAAAAGGGACAATGCTTCTTCCGAATCTATTCAATTTGGCGCCCTAAGTATTACAGAATCCAAGATATTGGCCATTTTTGACAAAATTTGGTAATTTCTCCATATGATGCCCCATTTTTCGAAGTAAATGGCCCACTGTTGCCAACTGGGAAATAGTGCGTTAAAACCGTTTCCAGGAAATATAATAGGCACTATGCTTCTTTCGAATCTATTCAATTTGGCGCCCTAAGTATTACAGAATCCAAGATATTGGCCATTTTTGCCAAAATTTGGTAATTTCTCCATATGATGCCCCATTTTTCGAAGTAAATGGCCCACTGTTGCCAACTGGGAAATAGTGCGTTAAAACCGTTTACAGGAAATATTATAGGCACTATGCTTCTTTCGAATCTATTCAATTTGGCGCCCTAAGTATTACAGAATCCAAGATATTGGCCATTTGTGCCAAAATTTGGTAATTTCTCCATATGATGCCCCATTTTTCGAAGTAAATGCTCCACTGTTGCCAACTGGGAAATAGTGCGTCAAAACCGTTTACAGGAAATATAACAGGCACTATGCTCCTTTCGAATCTATTCAATTTGGAGCCCTAAGTATTAAAGAAACCAAGATATTGGCCATTTTTTTTTTGCCAAAATTTGGTAATTTTTCCATATGATGCCACATTTTCCAGAGTAAATGGCCCACTGTGGCCAACTGGTAAATAGTGCGTTAAAACCGTTTACAGGAAATATTATAGCGACTATGCTCCTTTCGAATCTATTCAACTTGGAGCTCTGAGTATTAAAGAAACCAAGATATTGGCCATTTTTTGCCAAAATTTGGTAATTTCTCCATATGATGCCCCATTTTTTCAAATGTCCCACTGTGGCCAACTGGGAAATAGTGGGCTAAACCCGTTTATAGGAAATATAATAGGGACTACGCTCCTTCCGAGTCTATTCAATTTGGAGCCCTTAGTATTAAAAAAACCCATATGGGCTAAAACCGTTTACAGGAAATATTATCAATTAACTCCTTGAATCCTATTTGTTCACACAACATTTCGGTAATGTATCGAATTTCATGAATACTTTTTCTCTATAGTTGACACTTAATGGCTTTTCTCGCCTTGCCCAGGGCACATATGCAGCGACTCTAATCGACAGGTATGAGTTCTTCTAGCCAGATTGTACAAAAAGCTGAGGCATATGCTAGTTGGAGAACCATCGGCTCCTGCTGCCTTGTTATTCTGAAGCTGAGCAGACGTATAAGGCTAGCTGCAATCAAGAAAATATTCTCATTGTAGATATTCCCGGGACTAGATATCGTCGTGCTTGTGGTTGCCAACAAATTCGCTAAGTTTCAATACACTTTACCACATTAATTTTGGCTGAGATCATTCTCCAATATTTATGGTATCACAAATTGCCACTCTAACCTAGCCTATGTTTACGTTCTCGATGTATTGTATACTTGCAAGCAATTCATTTAGGGCACATAAATTATGTTGGTAAGTTCATTGGTCAGAAACTCATCTCCACAGGTGAATAATGGATAACATTACAGTATTTATCAGCGGAAGGATAAACAAATTAAACAATTGTACACTTAAATAACAATAACATTTTTGCATTTAAAGATAAAACCTTAACTCACCTTAATCAAGAGAATATCTTTTTTCAAATTATCAACCTCTTAAACATGTAATTGCTTGTTAACATTTGTAACTGTCTTAAATTTAAATTTTGTTTTTAACGATTTCTCGCTGGTCTGGTCTTGAGTCTTGAGTTTTTCCAATTAAGTTTCTTTGGTTGAACATTCTGAAAAAGCTACTGATGTCAGCATATCCGTTATGTGTTTGAATTAAAAAAAAAAAATAAATGAAGAAATAAAACAGAATTTAAAGATGAGCCCAACATTAAGTCGGACACCCACTACGAATAAAAACAATGACAATTTGGCCATGAGAGAGCGCGGTGGTAGTGGTTAAATTGTTATGTTCAAAGTAATTTGTTAACTTGGTGTGGTCTAATTGTTGGTGTCGGTTGCCGGTGTTAGCACATATGTTGGCATGTTTCATGTTTGCATATCATCACCTCACATGCAAATCATTTGAATATGTTGTAGTTGATTAAAACAATTTGAAACTTGTTGTTGTGTACTTTGCAAGGAGTGTGGGTGTGTGCTAAAATGCCAAGGATATCGGAAAAGAGGTAAGGACGAAATTTTCGTCTGTTTGCGTCTCCTTTCTGTTTGCTCTGCTGTGGCTTTTTTTATACCCTCCACCATAGGATGGGGAGAAATCGTTAAAAACAAAATTTAAATTTAAGACAGTTACAAATTTTAACAAGCAATTACATGTTTAAGAGGTTGATAATTTGAAAAAAGATATTCTTTTGATTAAGGTGAGTTAAGGTTTTATCTTTAAATGCAAAAATATTATTGTTATTTAAGTGTGCAATTGTTTAATTTGTTTATCCTTCCGCTGATAAATACTGTAATATTATCCATTATTCACCTGTGGAGATGAGTTTCTTCTACATATCTGACCAATGAAGTTAGGAACATAATTCATGTGCCCTAAATGAATTGCTTGCAAGTATACAATACATCGAGAACGTAAACATAGGCTAGGTTAGAGTGGCAGTTTGTGATACCATAGATATTGGAGAATGATCTCAGCCAAAATTAATGTGGTAAAGTGTATTAAAACTTAGCGAATTTGTTGGCAACCACAAGCAAGACGATATCTAGTCCCGGGAATATCTACAATGAGAATATCTTCTTGATTTCAGTTAGCCTTATACGTCTGCTCAGCTTTAGAATAACAAGGCAGCAGGAGCCGATGGTTCTCCAACTAGCATATGCCTTAGCTTTTTGTACAATCTGGCTAGAAGAACTCATACCTGTCGATTAGAGTCGCTGCATATGTGCCCTGGGCAAGGCGAGAAAAGCCATTAAGTGTCAACTATAGAGAACAAGTATCCATGAAATGCGATACATTACCGAAATGTTGTGTGAACGAATAGTATTCAAGGAGTTTATTGATATTATTCCCTGTAAACGGTTTTATCCCATATGGGATTTTTTAATACTAAGGGCTCCAAATTGAATAGACTCGGAAGGAGCGTAGTCCCTATTATATTTCCTATAAACGGGTTTAGCCCACTATTTCCCAGTTGGCCACAGTGGGACATTTGAAAAATGGGGCATCATATGGAGAAATTACCAAATTTTGGCAAAAAATGGCCAATATCTTGGTTTCTTTAATACTCAGAGCTCCAAGTTGAATAGATTCGGAAGGAGCATAGTCGCTATTATATTTCATGTAAACGGTTTTAACGCACTATTTCCCAGTTGGCCACAGTGGGACATTTATTCTGAATAATGGGGCATCATATGGAAAAATTACCAAATTTTGGCAAAAAAAAAAAAGGCCAATATCTTGGTTTCTTTAATACTTAGGGCTCCAAATTGAATAGATTCGAAAGGAGCATAGTGCCTATTATTTTTCCTGTAAACGGTTTTAACGCACTATTTCCCAGTTGGCCACAGTGGGCCATTTACTCTGGAAAATGGGGCATCATATTGGAAAAATTACCAAATTTTGGCAAAAATGGCCAATGTCTTGGTTTCTTTAATACTCAGAGCTCCAAGTTGAATAGATTCGGAAGGAGCATAGTCGCTATTATATATCCTGTAAACGGTTTTAGCCCACTATTTCCCAGTTGGCCACAGTGGGACATTTGCTTTGAAAAATGGGGCATCATATGGAAAAATTACCAAATTTTGGCAAAAAAAAAAAATGGCCAATATCTTGGTTTCTTTAATACTTAGGGCTCCAAATTGAATAGATTCGAAAGGAGCATAGTGCCTATTATTTTTCCTGTAAACGGTTTTAACGCACTATTTCCCAGTTGGCCACAGTGGGCCATTTACTCTGGAAAATGGGGCATCATATTGGAAAAATTACCAAATTTTGGCAAAAATGGCCAATGTCTTGGTTTCTTTAATACTCAGAGCTCCAAGTTGAATAGATTCGGAAGGAGCATAGTCGCTATTATATATCCTGTAAACGGTTTTAGCCCACTATTTCCCAGTTGGCCACAGTGGGACATTTGCTTTGAAAAATGGGGCATCATATGGAAAAATTACCAAATTTTGGCAAAAAAAAAAATGGCCAATATCTTGGTTTCTTTAATACTTAGGGCTCCAAATTGAATAAATTCGAAAGGAGCATAGTGCCTATTATTTTTCCTGTAAACGGTTTAAACGCACTATTTCCCAGTTGGCCCCAGTGGGCCATTTACTCTGGAAAATGTGGCATCATATTGGAAAAATTACCAAATTTTGGCAAAAATGGCCAATGTCTTGGTTTCTTTAATACTCAGAGCTCTAAGTTGAATAGATTCGGAAGGAGCATAGTCGCTATTATATTTCCTGTAAACGGTTTTAGCCCACTATTTCCCAGTTGGCCACAGTGGGACATTTGCTTTGAAAAATGGGACATCATATGGAAAAATTACCAAATTTTGGGAAAAAATGGCCAATGTCTTGGTTTCTTTAATACCTAGGACTCCAAATTGAATAGATTCGGAAACAGCGTGAACCGTATTATATTTCCTGTAAACGGTTTCAGCCCAATATTTCCCAGTTGACCACAGTGTGCCATTATCTCTGCAAAATGGGGCATCATATGAAAAAATTACCAAATTTAGCCAAAAATGGCCAATATGTTGGTTTCTTTAATACTCAGAGCTCCAAGTTGAATAGATTCGGAAGGAGCATAGTCGCTATTATATATCCTGTAAACGGTTTTAGCCCACTATTTCCCAGTTGGCCACAGTGGGACATTTGCTTTGAAAAATGGGGCATCATATGGAAAAATTACCAAATTTTGGCAAAAAAAAAAAATGGCCAATATCTTGGTTTCTTTAATACTTAGGGCTCCAAATTGAATAGATTCGAAAGGAGCATAGTGCCTATTATTTTTCCTGTAAACGGTTTTAACGCACTATTTCCCAGTTGGCCACAGTGGGCCATTTACTCTGGAAAATGGGGCATCATATTGGAAAAATTACCAAATTTTGGCAAAAATGGCCAATGTCTTGGTTTCTTTAATACTCAGAGCTCTAAGTTGAATAGATTCGGAAGGAGCATAGTCGCTATTATATTTCCTGTAAACGGTTTTAGCCCACTATTTCCCAGTTGGCCACAGTGGGACATTTGCTTTGAAAAATGGGACATCATATGGAAAAATTACCAAATTTTGGGAAAAAATGGCCAATGTCTTGGTTTCTTTAATACCTAGGACTCCAAATTGAATAGATTCGGAAACAGCGTGAACCGTATTATATTTCCTGTAAACGGTTTCAGCCCAATATTTCCCAGTTGACCACAGTGTGCCATTATCTCTGCAAAATGGGGCATCATATGAAAAAATTACCAAATTTAGCCAAAAATGGCCAATATGTTGGTTTCTTTAATACTTAGGGCTGAATATACTAATTTATATATATACTAATTTCGTCATTATGTTTGTAACACCTCGAAGTATGCGTCGTCATGACATCTTAAGTCGATCTTGCCATGTCCGTCTGTCTGTCGAAAGCGCGCAAACTTTCGAATTTGTCTGAAATTTTGCGTGAGATGTTTTGTTATGTCTTCCAACAACTGTGCTTAGTGTGGGGCATATCGGTACATAACCTGATACAGCTGCCATATAAACCAATCTGGGATCTTGACTTCTCGAGCCTCTAGAAGGCGCAATTTTTATCAAACTTGACAAAAATTTTGTACAACGACTTCTCCCGTGATCTTCAACATACGTGTCCAATATGGTCTGAATCGATCTCTAGCTTGATACAGCTCCCATATATACAGATCTCCCAATTTTTCTTCTTGAACCCCTAAAGGGCGCAATTCTTATTCGAATTGGCTGAAATTTTACACAATGACCACTACTATGATCTCCAACATTCAATTCAAATATGGTGCGAATTGTGAAAACACAGGAACAGAAGAAGGAAGATGCCTTCTAGTTCCAGCCGTCGAACCATCCACATCGCTTTTAAAAGCCCAACAACTTGCGAATGTTCACATCTGCTAAATCAGACAGGTTCTCAAAGAAGTGAGAACCTAAAGTGGAACTCCTCCTCACTGCCAGTGCGAAACACACACACAAAAGGTGTTCTATAGTCTCTTCTTCTTCGATGTCCTCACAGCTTCTGCAAAAGTCGTTGCTGGCAACCTTTAGTCTGTCAGCATATTTTCCGATTAGACAGTGACCAGTCACGACGGACACAATGACTGAGACATCTGTTGTAACCAGTGACAGCAAAGCGGTAGACCCCTCCAAGTCTAGATTAGACCACATAGTTTTGAAATGCTCGCAGTCCACTCGTTGTGACCATCTATCGTTCGTTGTCCTTCGGGCCTGGTCCTGAAAGCCTAGCTTACATGTTGCTAGAGGCATACCCACAGATTCCAGTTTCCCAGCAATGTGTAAGGTAGTTCCTAGTCTCGCAAACTCGTCCGCTTTACAATTCCCTGAGATATCTCTGTGGCTCGGCACCCAGAACAGGTGAATTTTGAACTGTTCAGCCATCTCGCTGAGAGATCTGCGACAGTCAAGGGCAATTTTTGTGTTCAGAAATACATTCTCCAGGGATTTAATGGCTGCCTGGCAGTCTGAGAAGATATTTATGCCCATCGTCGTTATGTCATTATATCTTAGCCATTCCATCACTTCCTTTATTGCAAGGATCTCCGCTTGATGCACACTGCAGTGGCCAGTTCTAGATCAGAGTACACCCCAAAGTCCACCTGGTCGTTTAGTTTGTAACCATCCGTATAGAAGTCTGTAACTTCTATTACCAGGGATATCGTAGTTCCAATCGGTGGTATCAGCAATAGTGGTACAGAACTTTTTATCAAAAAGCGGCTCAGGTAGGGTGTAATCCACGTTGCCTGGGACATCGAATATTGTATCATAGATAACACAGTGTTCGTAACCGCCACATAACCAAAGAGAAAACTCCCTTGCATCAGATGGTGTTGTCCTCAGTGCGGCTGTGATGCACAAACAAGCCATCCTTAGGATCCAGTAAAGTATTGAGCAGTAGGTGGACTTTTGAAGCGCTGTCCACCAGACCACAACACCATATGGCATTATAGGTGTGACAACTGCAGTATATACCAAATGCATGACATGACGTGGTCTAAACCCCCAACTGTTGACAATGTTTCTCTTGCAGGTGTATAGAGCAAGAGTTGCCTTTCTTGCCCTTTTTAAAGTGTTGGAGTTCCATTTCCTGTCTAGCAAAACACCCAGGTATTTTTCGCTTCCTGTAAAGGGAACATTCTCTCCTCCCAAGGAGACAGGTGCCACTGTAGGCAACCTCCTGAAAAGAAATACCCGTGTCTTGCTAGGATTTTACACCTAGACACCATATAGCATTATAGGTCTGTCTACCCAATGCATGACATGACGCGGTCTAAACCCCCAACTTTTGCCAATGGTTCTCTTGCAGGTGTATAGGGCAAGAATTGCCTTTCTTGCCCTTTTCAAAATGTTGGATTTGAAGTTCAATTTCCTGTCCAGCAAAACACCCATTCTCTCCTCCCAAGGAGACCGGTGCCACTGTAGGCAGCCTCCTGAAAAGAACTACTTCTGTCTTGCACGGATTTTACACCTAGACCACTTTCGATAGCCCACTTCGCACGTAGAACTTCCTGAAGTACATCTCTTAGAGTGTTGGGAAACTTTCCCCAAACTGCAATTGCCACGCCATCAGCATATGCGACCACTTTTACACCTTTTTTCTTCCAGGGACAATAATAGATTGTTAATGGCTATATTCCACAGTAGAGGAGACAGTACACCTCCTCGAGGTGTTCCATGATCCACAGATCCCAAGCCTGCCGTAATGCATCTTTTAGTAAGTTAATTATTAATAAACTTTCTTACGATAGAGTTGATGCCTGAAAACTCCAACTCCTTGATGATTGACTTCGGTTTTACATTATTGAAAGCATCTTCAATGCCTAGAAATGGTACCATTGTATATTCCTTGACAGCGAGAGAACTCTCCATGTAGCCGACTAGATCGTGAAGGGCTGTTTCACTGGTTTTGCCTTTACTATATGCATGCTGCTGCCGTGACAGGCGATCTCTCTCTCCCTCTCGAAAGACCTCAGAATCCCATTGATCACCAAAAGCCACAATAGAGGTGTTAAAACTCCTCCTTGTGGAGTTACTCTGGACCAAAATCTTCCTTATCGAGCACTATGCTAGTGATGCGTTGGTAATCCGACGTTTCAGAATCGTACCAACCCAATTTACCTAAAAAGGGGCGACCTTCATGTCCAGCAGAAGTCAAATCGGGAGATCATTTTATATGGGAGCTATATCAGGTTATAGACCCATTTGAACCATACCAAGCACAGTTGTTGGAAGTCATAACGGAACAGCACATGACAAATTTCAGCCAAATCGGACAAAAATTGCGGCTTGTAGTGGTTCAAGAATTCAAATCGGGAGATGGGTTTATAATCAGGTTAAAGACCGATTTGAACCGTACTTGGCACAATTGTTGGAAGTCTTAAGAGAACACTAAATGCAAAATTTCAGCGAAATTGGACGAAAATTGCTGCTTCCAAGAGCTCAAGTCAAGTCAAATCGATAGATCGGTTTATATGGGAGCTATATCAGGTTATAGATCGATCGATGTGAATCGTACTTGGCATAGTTGTTGGAAGTTATAGGAGAACACTTTCTGCAAAATTTTAGTCACATCGGACGAAAATTGTGGCTTCCAAGGGGCTCAAGAAATCAAATCGGGAGATCGGTTTATATGAAAGCTATATCTAAATCTGAACCGATATGGCCCACTTGCAATCCCCAACGACCTACATCGATATTAAGTATCTGTGCAAAATTTCAAGAGGCTAGCTTTACAAGTCGACCGCTATCGTGATTTCGACAGACGGTAGGACGGACGGACATGGCTAGATCGAATCAGAATGTCGAGACAATCCGGATTATATTGGGTTGCTCAAAAAGTAATTGCGGATTTTTCATACAGTCGGCGTTAACAAATTTTTTCACAGCTTGTGACTCTGTAATTGCATTATTTCTTCTGTCAGTTATCAGCTGCTGCTTTTAGCTTGCTTTAGAAAAAAGTGTAAAAAAAATATAGTTGAGTAAAGTTCATTCTAAGTTTTATTAAAAATGCATTTACTTTCTTTTAAAAAATCCGCAATTACTTTTTGGGCAACCCAATATATACTTTATGGGGTCTCAGATCAATATATCGAGGTGTTACAAACGGAATGACTAGGTTAGTATACCCCCATCCTATGGTGGTGGGTTAAAAAAATATTACTCACAGACAGTGTTGTCAAATTCAAAAATCGTGAAAATAATTCTGGAACTTTTGAATGGATAGAGACATGTACACAAAACATTTCATAGTCGTTGTTGAGATGTTTCTTTCAATAAGTATGCAAAATTTGGAAACCCATTGCGGAGGCTGATCCATGGCGCTTGAAAGTTGGTCCCTCGAGCATGTCAAATTTTGAATTGCTTGCCAAACACTCATTTATGGGCCGATCGGCTTGTTTCTATAGCTCGTAAGGCACCGTAGCGCAGAGGTTAGCATGTTCGCCTATGACGCTGAACACCCGGGTTCATATCCTGGTCACCTCGAGCATGTCAAATTTTGAATTGTTTGCCAAACACTCATTTATGGGCCGATCGGCTTGTTTCTATAGCTCGCAAGTCACCGTAGTGCAGAGGTTAGCATGTTCGCCTATGACGCTGAACACCCGGGTTCATATCCTGGTCACCTCGAGCATGTCAAATTTTGAATTGCTTGCCAAACACTCATTTATGGGCCGATCGGTTTGTTTCTATAGCTCGCAAGGCACCGTAGCGCAGAGGTTAGCATGTTCGCCTATGACGCTGAACACCCGGGTTCATATCCTGGTCACCTCGAGCATGTCAAATTTTGAATTGCTTGCCAAACACTCGTTTATTTGCCGATCGGCTTGTTTCTATAGCTCGCAAGGCACCGTAGCGCAGAGGTTAGCATTTTCGCCTATGACGCTGAACACCCGGGTTCATATCCTGGTCACCTCGAGCATGTCAAATTTTGAATTGCTTGCTAAACACTCATTTACGGGCCGATCGGCTTGTTTCTATAGCTCGCAGGTCACCGTAGCGCAGAGGTTAATATGTTTGCCTATGACGCTGAACACCCGGGTTTATATCCTGGTCACCTCGAGCATGTCAAATTTTGAATTGCTTGCCAAACACTCATTTATGGGCCGATCGGTTTGTTTCTATAGCTCGCAAAGCACCGTAGCGCAGAGGTTAGCATGTTTGCCTATGACGCTGAACACCCGGGTTCATATCCTGGTCACCTCGAGCATGTCAAATTTTGAATTGCTTGCCAAATACTCATTTATGGGCCGGTCGGCTTGTTCCTATAGCTCGCAAGGCACCGTAGCGCAGAGGTTAGCATGTTCGCCTATGACGCTGAACACCCGGGTTCATATCCTGGTCACCTCGAGCATGTCAAATTTTGAATTGCTTGCCAAACACTCATTTATGGGCCGGTCGGCTTGTTCCTATAGCTCGCAAGGCACCGTAGCGCAGAGGTTAGTATGTTCGCCTATGACGCTGAACACCCGGGTTCATATCCTGGTCACCTCGAGCATGTCAAATTTTGAATTGCTTGCCAAACACTCGTTTATTTGCCGATCGGCTTGTTTCTATAGCTCGCAAGGCACCGTAGCGCAGAGGTTAGCATTTGCCGCAAAAAAATCATGCCGAAATGTCTAGCATATCTTCAACGGTTTATGAGTTATTGGACTTACAATTTTTTTTTTTTTCAATTGTAGTCAAGGTATCGTCGGTATCTCTGAAATTGTGGGACTATTTGTAACCCGATTGAAATTATTTTCATACTTATTGGAAAACACCTCAGCGTTGACCATGTCAAGTTTCGTGTACATATCTCCATCCATTCAAAAGCTCCAGAATTATTTTCAAAATTTTTCAATTTGGCAAAACTGCGCAACATCGGGAAAAAAAAGCAGAAGGCCTATTTTTCATACAGTTTCGATAATGTGGTCTGGCCAATTATCAATTTAGTTTGGACTTTGTTTGCCATCACAAACCAAGGACAATATCTGCTCTCCCTTTTTCAAAATTAGAAATCAATTGAAAAGAGGTATTAATTTTCACTCAAAACGCAAAGCAATTGGATCTGCCATCAATTGACAAAATAATTGGATCTTCATAGAAATGATGAATGCTATCATTGGGGCTTAAAACTTACCCCCTACCCTCAGTGTAATTGCGCAAAAATGACAAAAACAAACAAAAAACTAGCAAACCAAATTAAGTTCACACTTGACAATTTCAGTCAAATCATTGCATTAATTTGATGCATTTTATTTGTGTGTCAAAAAACTATTTTCACACATGTGTGGCAGCAGTGGCAAAAATATTCACACTTGTGTGAATTATTCCATAGAAATGATTTCATTTAAATCGCAGTACTTGAAGTTACTTTCGTACACATAGGAGTCGTCGTCGTCGTCGTCGTGATGGTAGTCGTGGTGCGTGTGTTACATCAAATCTGTGGCATAAAAATTACCCAACTCTCATATATGCGACTGCAAAAGAGATGACATTCATTGCCATTATGTTGGCCGTTGAGATCCATGACGAATGAAACTTTTTGCAAATTCATTGCTAAATAAAATTCAATGTTAAATATCAAATCAAAATACGATATGATCAAATCGATGATCATCATCGATGTGATGACATCTTTCCCCCTTTTTTATTGCTTAGTGTCATTGATTGATATTGGCAAAAAATGAGCGTTGGGCACTGAAAATAGTTAAAACCACACTCGTCTAACTTAAAATGGATCAAAAATTAAAAAAAAAAAAAACGTGTGCTAAGTTCGGCTGGGCCGAATCTTATATACCCTCCACTTTGGATCGTGGAGTTCTTTTCACTGTATCTCTTTTTAGGCAAACAAAAAATGAAAGGAGTTATAATCCGATTCGCACCATAAGTAAATTGAATGTTAAAGACCATAGTAGAAGTCGTTGGGTAATATTTCAGTCCCTTTGGATAAGAATTGCACCTTGTAGGGGCTCAAGAAGCATATTCGGGAGATCGGTTTATATGAGAGTTGTCAAGCTTTAGATCGATTAAGACCATATTGGGTACGTTCAACATGAAGGTCATGGGAGAAGCAGTTGCACAAAATTTCAGCCAAATTGGATAAGAGTTGCGCCCTCTAGAGGCTTTAGAAGTCAAGATCCCAGATCGGTTTATATGGCAGCTATATCAGGTTATGCATCGATTTAAACCATACTTAGCAGAGTTGTTGGAAGTCATAACAAAACACTTCATGCTAAATTTCAGCCAAATCGGATGATAATTGCGCCCTCTAGTGGCTCAAGAAGTCAAGACCGAAGATCGGTATATATGGCTGCTATATCCGATTACTAACCGATTTGAACCATATTTGTCGCAGTTGTTGGAAGTTATAACAAAATACTTCATGCTAAATTTCAGCCAAATCTGATGATAATTGCGCCCTCTAGTGGCTCAAGAAGTCAAGAGCGAAAATCGCTTTATATGGCAGCTATATAAGGTTGTGAACCAATTTGAACCATTCTTAGCAGAGTTGTTGGAAGTCATAACGAAATACTTCATGCTAAATTTCAGCCAAATTTTATGATAATTGCGCCCTCTAGTGGCTCAAGAAATCTAGACCCAAGATCGGTTTATATGGCAGTTGTAACAGGTTATAAACCGATTTGAACCATACAAGGCACAGTTGTTGAAAGAGATACCAAAACACTTCATGCTAAATTTCAGCCAAATCGGATGAGAATTGCGCCCTCTAGTTGCTCAAGAAGTCAGGACCGAAAATCGCTTTATATGGCAGCTATATGAGGTTACGAACCGATTTGAACCATACTTAGCGCCGTTGTTGGAAGTCATAACAAAACACTTCATGGTAAATTTCAGCCAAATCGGATGAGAATTGCGCCCTCTAGCGGGTCAAGAAGTCAAGACCGAAGATCGCTTTATATGGCAGCTATATCAGGTTCTGAACCGATTTGAACCATACTAGGCACAGTTGTGGGAAGAGATACCAAAACATTTCATGCTAAATTTCAGCCAAATCGGATGATAATTGCGCCCTCTAGTGGCTTAAGAATCTAGACCCAAGATCGGTTTATATGGCAGCGCTATATCAAAACATGGACCGATTTGGGCCATTTAAAATTCCAAGCGATGTACACTTATAAGAAGTATTTGTGAAAAATTTCAAGCGACTAACTTTACTCCTTCGAAAGTTAGTGTGCTTTAAACAGATGGTCGGACGAGCGTACAGACGGGCGGGCATGGCTAAATCGACTTAAAATGTCGCGACGATCAAGAATATATAAACTTTATGGGGTCTTAGACGCATATTGCGAGGTGTTACAAACGGAATGACGAAATTAGTCTCCTTTCTTGTGTACGGCAGATTGTATGCTGAGATTCCAATCATCGCGGCATGCATTCTTCTAGCAAGATTGCGCAGATAAGCTGATGCATACGCCTTATCAACAAGTCGCCTTTGGTTTTAAATAGTTCAGCGGGTAATCCGTCGGCTCCTGTTGCCTTGTTGTTCTTTAGTCGGCTCACTGCTACTTGGACCTCATTCTGACTAGGAGGTAAACATTCTATACCATCATTTGGGATTAGTTCTGCGGTATCCTCTTCGCCGTCAACGTCGGACACTAGCAGTTGGATAAAATGTTCTTTCCATATCTCCTCAGCATGCTATCTGTGTCAGTTACCAGATTTGCTTTTTTGTCTCTGCAGAAGGATGTGCCTGCACCAAAGCCATCGGTTTGATGTTTAATTCTTTGGTAGAATTTGCGTACTTCATTCTGACTCCTGTACATTTCAATTCGCTCACACTGACGTCTTTCATCTCCTTTTATTTCTGCGGAATAGACGTTTCTCCTCTCTCCTTTTCTATCGATACCTCTCCTTCATCTGGCGCATTGCTACTGGGTTGCTCTATATGCCGCATTCTTGGCTTTAGTAGCATCTCGACACTCTTGGTCGTACCATGGGTTTCTTGAAGGAGGCTTCCGGTACTTAAGTAAGGATTTCGCGGCATTTCCCATGGAGTGAGCAGTGGTTTGCGCCATTATATCATCGGAACAATGAGTGCTGTCATCAAGCAATTGGGTCAGTCGAGTGGAGTATGCCGTTGCCATCTGTCGTGTTTGCAGCTTTGCAATGTCCAGCTTCCGTGTAGTGTCAGATCGTACTTTTCTCGCCAAGTTCAAACGGGTGCGAACTTCCACGGATCGATCGTACATCTAACACGCTGGATGAATGCCTTCCATCTATCACAAAGTGCTCAATTTGGTTCCTCGTGTGCTGTTCTTGAGGGGGATGAGACCTCGATCTACACCGATGGCTCCAAGATGGAGTCAGGACCCGGATTGGGGCTCTAATCTGATGCACTCAATATCAGTATGTCTCTGAGATTGCCGGGCGGAGTGTACAGTCTTTTAGGCAGAGGGCTGTGCCATTGCAGTGGCCGCAAGAGAAATTCTGGTAAGGGATTTACCACCCTCGAAAGTCAGAATTTATGTGGACAGTATGGCGGCGCTCAAGGCCTTTGGGTCGAGGATGGTGAGGTCGAGATGCGTGGCGACACGATGTGTCGATGACATGGGTTCTTGGGCATGAGGGGAATGAGAGGGTGGACGAGAGCGCCAGCAGGGGTTCGTCTGCGCCGGGCGGACCAGTCACTGGTCTTGCCTACATTCCACTTGTCGAGCTACTGAACACAGTAGAGGGGATGGCCATGGCGGCGTCGGTGGCGAGGTGGAACTCAGTTGATGGTTGCAGGACTGCAAAAGGCGCTATGGCCGGTCTGCCAGTCACTGGCAATCCCTACGTTCCATTTGTCGAGCTACTGAACACAGTAGTGGGGATGGCCAGGGCTGCGTAGGTGGCGAGGTGGGACTCGATGGATGGTTGCCGGACTGCAAAGGCGCTATAGCCGGTCGATGAGTACCTTGACAGGGGTCATTACTGGACACTGTGCCATAGGCCGCATGGTGGCGCGCATGGGAATATCGCACAATGATTTCTGTAGGAGTTACCTCGATTAGGATGAAGGGAAGACTATTGACTTGCTGTGTTCATGTCCGGGTCTGCAGGGATGTAGGCGAGGGCACCAGGAGGGCTTCGTCTGCGCCAGGGCGGACCAGTCACCGGTCTTGCCTACGTTCCATTTGTTGAGCTACTGAACATAGTAGAGGGGATAACCTCGTCGGTGGCGAGGTGGAACTCGATGATTGGTTGCCACACTGCAAAGGCGCTATGGCCGGTCATTAACCGGAGAAGGACGAGAGAGTACTAGCGTTTGATAAGAGGTTGATGAATACCTTGACAGGGTTCATAACCAGACACTGTGTCATAGGCCGCATGGTGGCGCGCATGGGAATACAGCACAATGAATTCTGCTGGAATTGCCACGATGACGATGAAAAGGAGATTATGGAGCACTTGCTGTGTTCCAGGTCTGCAAGAATGTAGGCGAGGGCGCCAGGAGGGCTTCGTGTGCGCCGGACGGACCAGTCACCGGTATTGCTTGTCTACCTTCAATTTGTCGAGCTACTGAACACAGTAGAGGGGATGTTCACGGCAGCGTCGGTGGCGAGGTGGGACTAGGTGCATGGTTGCCGGATTGCAAAGGCGCTATGACCGGTCAACGACCGGAGGAGGACGAGAGAGTTGCTGGCGATCGATAAGAGGTCAATGAGTGCCTTAACAGGGGTCATAACTTGACATGGGTCATAGCTGAACACTGTGCCATAGGCTGCATGGCGGAGCGCATTTCAATACCGCTCAATCACTTCTGTAGGAGTTGCTCCGATGAGGATGAAGAGGAGACTATTGAGCACTTGCTGTGTTCATAACCGGGTCTGCAAGGGCGAAGGCTCTCCTCTCTAGGGAGCCGTGTCCTCTGTACTCTGGGTGAACTTGCGAACGTACCTCTAGTAGGTCTCTCCTGAGATTTGTTGAAGGAACAGGATGGTTTCGAAGGAGGGAGCCATAAGCTCCGGCGTAGGTACATCCGTGCTTGCGTATGGATGGGCGTTTCTTCATCCTCCGCTAGGGTTCTCCATTCCTCCTGTGTTTCGTGTATAACCTTTAGTCCGAGGACTCACATCTTCTTTCTCTTTCCTTTCTTTCTAGGGTACCACAATGGGCCAGACTGACCTCCGAGTGAACTAACTTTGGTGGGCAATCCACTCAACCTAACCTTAACGTTTATAATAACTCAAAAACAGAAATTTGATACTCTTTTTGGGTGAGATATCTAGCGCCACCTTCAAAACCCGCCAAATGGAAATATAAAACAATAATGGCGATATGGGACTCAAATGAAAGGTATTTGAGATGAGATGAGAAATACACCCAAACCGAATCCATTTACCGACAACAGCAATATAAGGCTGAAATGAGATGTATTTGCGAGTAGAGCCCAAAAATGATATTCACTTTGGGGCGAAATATCTAAAAGCCATACTAGCACCCCAAAACAGTACTTAGTTCCTCACCGTGCCTGTATAGGGATCAGATAAAATATTGGGTTGCCCAAAAAGTAATTGCGGATTTTTTCATATAGTCGGCGTTGACAAATTTTTTCACAGCCTGTGACTCTGTAAATGCATTCTTTCTTATGTCAGTTATCAGCTGTTACTTTTAGCTTGCTTTAGAAAAAAAGTGTAAAAAAAAAGTATATTTGAATGAAGTTCATTCTAAGTTTTACTTTCTTTTAAAAAATCCGCAATTACTTTTTGGGCAACCCATAGAAGAGAATAAGAGAGTGAAAGAAGGCTCAGCGAAGCGTGCCCTGTCCAGCTAGTACAATATAACATTGAGCTTAAACTTGAATCGGACTGCACTCACTGATATGCGAGAAGTTTGCCCCTGTTCCATAGTAGAGGGTTCAAGGGCAATATTTTCTAATTTGCAAACTTGAAGTAAATTGCAGAGATTTGGTTTATGGACAGGTTTGAAAAACTTTTGAAAAACTTTCCTTTAAACAATGTTACATGCACAGAATCAATTAAATGTTTTTCTTTTCTCTTTTTTTCAGCAACAAACAAGAAAATGGTAAGTCGTATAAATTTAAATATTGTAATATCTCGAAAATTTTTGAAATTGTAGGCATTCTAGGGTTGCCCAAAAAGTAATTGCGGATTTTTTAAAAGAAAGTAAATGCATTTTTAATAAAACTTAGAACTTAATCAAATATACTTTTTTTACCCTTTTTTTCTAAAGCAAGCTAAATGTAAAGCTGATAACTGACAGAAGAAAGAATGCAATTACAGAGTCACAAGCTGTGAAAAAATTTGTCAACGCCGACTATATGAAAAATCCGCATTTACTTTTTGGGCAACCCAATATATTTATAAAGGAATTAAAATTTCTTTAAAATGAATTTTTAATTTTGTGTTATCACATCAGTTTTTATGTGACAATTTGTGATTTGCGGCTTCCAGGGGCTCAAGAAGTGAAATCGGGAGATCGACCGTACTTCACACAGTTGTTGGAAATCATAGCAAAACACTGCATGCCAAATTTCTGCTAATTCGGTCAAAAATTATGGCTTCCAGGGGCTCAAGACGTCAAATTGGGAGATCGGTTTATATGGGAGCTATATCTAAATCGGAACCGATATGGGTCATTTGCAATCCCCAATGACCCACACCAATATTAAGTAACTGGGCAAAATTTCAAGCGGCTAGCTTTACAAGTCGACCACTATCGTGATTTCGACAGACGGACGGACGGACATAACTAGCTCGACTCAGAAAGTCGAGTCGATCAAGAATATATAGGTAAGGTTAGGTTAAAAAGAGGGTGCAGATATTAATCCGCCCCATGCCACTATGGACATACACCTTAGCCAGTAATCGGCTTTTTGTGCGCTCTAAAAAGAAAATTTTAAGTTAGGAATTCTGTGCTACTTACAAAATCCTTAATTGTTTTCAATACCACTCACCTAAGTTGGTTCATGTCTGGTATTGTGTCTCCACCTAAGTGCTGGTATCTGTTATACGCGAAAGCCGGGCAATGACAAAGAAAATGCTCCAATGTCTCATCATCTTCCCCGCTTCCCCTACACATGCCATCACTTGCCGCACCGATTTTACATAAGTGAGCTCCTATATGTGTCCTGTTATGATACCAAAAGCTATACTGACCTCCTTCTTACTTTCTTTCAGTAATAGCCTCGTCTTTTCACGATCTGAATCCCCCCATAGGATTTTCGCCGTTCTACCAATGTTTCACGCGCATTCGTCGCCCACTCCCTTAACACGAACTGCGTCGACGCGAAAGGCTTCGGGTTAACCAAGTTTATTGACACAGTCCTCTGGCCTTCACCGCCATATCTTCTGCCCTTTCATTTCCCCTTATTCCGTTATGGCCCGGCATCCAAACGAGGCGGATTGTGCCATCCTCAGAGTAGGCGTTAATCTCCTTCTTGTTATTGCCCTAATTTGCAATTTTACTAACGGTAAAAATGTTTACACTTGACGTCCTCGCGTTAGCACCACACCACCTCACGCATTCCGCGATCGCCCGAATCTCCTCCTGCAGGACCGTATTATGGTCAGGCAGTCTAAAACAGATCTTAGTCCCTGGGTTCTCAATGTAGACCCCCAGGCCCACTCTATCCTCTAGCTTTGATCCATCCCTGTAACATGATCTTCTAGGTGGCAGTCCTAGGGTTCCGTCAATCCAAGACTGTGCCGATGGCAGCAGTGCCTCGCACTCTACTTCAAGGTTCATCTCAGGTATCCGGTCGGAAACCTCTTCTCTGCCTTCCAGGTTTCCTATCGTTGCCTCGATTATACCGCGATGGTATGAGCTGCTCCCATCCTCAATCCGTTCTCACATCGTCTTAAGTCATAGCCGCAGTGGCTGCCTCACACTTAATATTTATGCCAATGGGTCGGATGTCTATTGGGTTGCCCAAAAAGTAATTGCGGATTTTTTAAAAGAAAGTAAATGCATTTTTAATAAAACTTAGAATGAACTTTAATCAAATTTTTTTACACTTTTTTTCTAAAGCAAGCTAAAAGTAACAGCTGATAACTGACAGAAGAAAGAATGTAATTAAAGAGTCACAAGCTGTGAAAAAATTTGTCAACGCCGACTATATGAAGAATCCGCAATTACTTTTTGGGCAACCCAATAGTATATCCTCATCGTTCCGCCTATGCCAGGACAACATGTTCTCTGAACCTGTTGTATGGCCCTTATTTTGCACTTTTTCTCCATAGCAGTCCACCAAACTACTGAGGCGTAAGTAAGTATTGGTCTAATCACGCTCCTTTAGAGCCCGTGGACTATACTCGGTTTCAGGCCCCATTTCGAGCCTACGGCCCGTCTACTTAGTGCCCAACAATGTGACACTTCCAATTCAGTTTCCTGTCCAAGATCACACCTAAATATCTGACACTGTCAGATATCGAAATCGTCCTATTGAGGAAACGTGTTGCGTTAAATTGGATCCTTACCCCTTAGAAGTATTATAATATCGTCTGCGTAGCAGACGGGTTCAAATCTCTCCTTAGTCAGCATGTGTAATAGGTCATTTATGTCACCCATAGGAGTGGCGATAACCCATAGGAGTGGCCGGTTTGGGGGCATTTATTATCCGATTTGGATTAAATTAAAAAAGTGAGTTTTTTTAAGCCTCCCGACATCCGAATTAAATATGGTTCAGATATATTGTAGCTGCCATATGGAGCGATCTGCCGATTGAGGGTCTTGAGCCCATAAAAGCAGCATTTACAACCCGATTTCGCTGAAACTTGTAACATTGAATTGTTTAAGTCCTTAGTCATCACACCTTAAATTGGTCCAGATCGGACAATATTTAGATATAGCTGTCATATAGACCGATCTGCCGATTGAGGGTCTTAAGCCCATAAAAGCCGCAATTATTATTCGATTTCGCTAAAATCTAAATCAGTGAGTTTTTTTAAGCCTCTCAACATTCGATTCAAATATGGTACATATCGGACTATATTTAGATATAGCTGCCATATAGACCGATCTGCCGATTGTGGTCTTAAGACCATAAAAGCCGCAATTATTATTCGACTTCGCCGAAATTTGAAATAGTGATCCGATACCCTGCTCAAATATGATTCAGATCGGTATATATTCATATATAGCTGCCTTATAGAGCGATCCGCCGATTAAGGGTCTTATATTCCAATTTCGCCAAAAACTTGAAACAGAGAGTTATTTTAAGACTTCCGTCATCACAGCTAAATATGGTACATATCGGATTATATCGAGATTTGATACAGTGACGATATCCGACTCAAATATGATTCAGATCGGTCTTTATTCAGATATAACTGTCATATAGACCGATCTGCCGATTAAGGGTCTTAAGCCCATAAAAGCTGAATTTTTACCCGATTTCGCAGGAATTTTATCTTCCAATTTAGGGTCTTAATTCCAAAAAAACGTATGTGTTGGCCGATTTCGCTGAAACTGTGACTTGCATAAGTGTTATTGGGACCTGAATCAAATATGATCCAGATCAGAGGATCATAAAAAGAGAATGGTTCATTTATACATGGTGATGGGTATCCAACTTAACACGTTTTAACCTGTCCGGTAGAATGCTTTCAAAAGAATGATAGACGGACTGACAGCTTGTTGACAAGTAAAAGGGTGCTAAGTTCGGCCGGGCCGAATCTTGGGAGCCCACCACCATGGATTCTGCTAAAATGTGGGAGCTATATCTAGTTATAGACCGAATTGGACCGTATTTGGTGCAGTTGTTGAAAGTCATAAAAAAATTGAGGCTTCCAGGGGCTGAAGAAGTCAAATCGGGAAATCGGTTTATATGGGAGCTATGTCAGGATATAGACCGATTTGGACCGTACTTGGCACAGTTGTGGAGAGTCATAACAGAACACCATGTACAAAATTTGAACCAAATCGTGTGAAAATTGAGGCTTCCAAGGGCTCAGGAAGTCAAATCGAGAGAACGGTTTATATGGAAACTAAATCAGGATATAGGCCGATTTGAACCGTACTTGGCACAGTTGTTGAGAGTCATAACAGAACACCATGTACAAAGTTTCATCCAAATCGTATGAAAATTGAGTCTTCCAGGGGCTCAGGAAGTCAAATCGGGAGATCGGTTTATATGGGAGCTATAGACCGATTTAGACCGTACTTGGCTCCATTTTTGGGAATTACAAAAAAATACTATGCGCAAAATTTCAGCCAATCGGACGAATATTGCGGCTTCCAGGGGCTCAGGAAGTTAAATCGGAAGATCGGTTCATATGGGAGCTATATCAGGTTATAGACCGATTTGAACCGTACTTGGCACAGTTATTGGAAGTCATAACAGATTAGTATGTGCACAATTTCATCCAAATCGGACAAAAATTGTGGCTTCCATGAGCTCAAGGAGTCAAATCGGGAGATCGGTTTATATGGGAGCTATAGACCGATTTAGACCGTACTCGGCGCCCTTTTTGGGAATCACAAAAAAATATTATGCGCAAAATTTCAGGCAAATCGGACGAAAATTGCGGCTTCCAGGGGCTCAGGAAGTTAAATCGGGAGATCGGTTCATATGGGAGCTATATCGAAATCTGAACCGATGTGGCCCATTTGCAATCCCCAATGACCTACATCAACATTAGGTTTCTGTGCAAAATTTGAAGCGCCTAGCTCTACGCTTTCGACCGTTATCGTGATTTCGACTGACGGAAGGACGGACATGGCTAGTTCGAATCAGAGTTTCGAGACGATCAAGACTACATATATATACTTTATGGGGTCCTAGATCAATAATTCGTGGTGTTACAAACGAAATGACTAGACTAGTACACCCCCATCCTTAGGTGGTGGGCAAAAAAAACATGTCTAAGGCAATTCGTTCACATGCAATTCTATTGGCCTATTGAAACTATGAAGCATGCGTCCAATGATGACAACATGCGACATTCCCTTTTTCTATTCTATTTACCGCTAATAACACCATTATGCGTCTTATTTCCTCAACTAAAACAATAGCTTAAAAAAAAAGAGAGTTAAGGCTAAGGTCATTGTTGTCAACGTTTAAATTGTTGTTAATGATATAAAACACTTTAAGTGTCTGTTTCCATTTGTTTGCCAGCTGAAGACGACGACGGTTTTCTTTGGTCTACATCATTTTTTATACCCACCACCGAACGATGGGGGTATATTCATTTTGTCATTCCGTTTGCAACACATCGAAATATCCATTTCCGACTCTATAAAGTATATACATTCTTGATCAGCGAAAAAATCTAAGACGATCTAGACATGTCCGTCCGTCTGTGGGTCTGTCCGTCTGTCTGTTGAAATCACGCTACAGTCTTTAAAAATAGAGATATTGAGCTGAAATTTTGCACAGATTCTTTTTTTGTCCATAAGCAGGTTAAGTTCGAAGATGGGCTATATCAGACTATATCTTGATATAGCCCCCATATAGACCGATCCTCCGATTTAGGGTCTAAGGCCCATAAAAGCCACATTTTTTATCCGATTTTGTTGAAATTTGGGACAGTGAGTTGTGTTAGGCCCTTCGACATCCTTCGTCAATTTGGCTCAGATCGGTCCAGATTTGGATATAGCTGTCATATAGACCGATCCTCCGATTTAGGGTCTAAGGCCCATAAAAGCCACATTTATTATTCGATTTCGCTGAAATTTGGGACAGTGAGTTGTCTTAGACCCTTCGACTTCCTTCGTTAAATTGGCCCAGATCGGTTTAGATTTGGATGTAGCTGCCATATAGACCGATCCTCCGGTTTAGGGTCTTAGGCCCACAAAAGCCACATTTATTGTGCGATTTGGCTGAAATTTAGGACAGTGAATTGTGTAAGGCCCATCGAAATCCTTCGTTAATTTGGCTCAGATCGGTCCAGATTTGGATATAGCTGCCATATAGATCGATCCTCCGATTTATGGTGTAAGGCCCATAAAAGCCATATTCATTATTCGACTTTCCTGAAATTTGGGACAGTGAGTTGTGTTAGGCCCTTTGACATATTTCTTCAATTTGGTCCAGATCGGTTCAGATTTGGATATAGCTGCCATATAGACCGATTTCTTGATTTATGGTTTTGGGCCCATAAAATGCTCATTTATTGTCCGATGTCGCCGAAATTTGGAACAGTGAGTTAAGTTAAGCCCCTTGACATACCTCTGCAATATCGCACAGATCGGTCCAGATTTGAATATAGCTGGCATTTAGACCGATCTCTGGATTTAAGGTTTAGGGCCCATAAAAGAGGCATTTATTGTCCGATTTCGCCAAAATTTGGGACAGTGCTTTGTGTTAGGCTCTTCGATGTTTATGCAACTTGGCCCAAATCGGTCCAGATTTGGATATAGCTGCCATGTAGACCGATATCTCGATTTTAAGTCTTGGTCCCATAAAAGGCACATTTATAATCCGATTTCACTGCAATTTGACACAGTGACTTATGTTCTGCTTTTCGACATCCATGTCGTATATAGTTCAGATCGGTATGAGGTATATCAGTATAAGGTATGAAATTTTCACCGAATTTTGATGAAAGGTGGTTTACATATATACCCGAGGTGGTGGGTATCAAAAGTTCGGCCCGGCCGAACTTAACGCCTTTTTACTTGTTTGTTTTTATTTTGCTGCCCAAAAGTACTGCTCCCAACAAGGTTGTGTTTTTTTGCGTTTAGCCCCAAAGAGTGAAGCACATTTCCGAATGCTTCACATTTTGGTGTGGTCACACTAATTTATCAAATGTCTGCTAATGTGTGAAGTATAAAATTGTTTAGCCCAATTTTATTACCTCCAAGAGGGGGTATGGATATCTCAGATTATGATGGCAAAACAAAAAGAAGACAAAAAAAAAGAATAATTGAAGATCAACAAAAAACAATGATGCGCTTGGTTTAGGTAAAACTTTTAGTTGCGTCAATGAACTGGAAGTGTTCCCACCATATGTGCGTTGATTGTTGTCGTTGTTTTTTTTTTTTTTTTTTAATGGTAAAATTATTGAACAATAATGAGTATTTCCCAAAGTGATTTAAATAACTATATCATTTATTTTGGGTTTATTTATAATTTAGTGATCAGCGTGAAGGGTCAAATGTAATCTGAGTGTTAATGGATAGTCATTTTGCTTTAAAGTGCGTGTCTGAATAGTATGCCTAGTTGTTGTTCAGTTCACAATAAAGGGTTTGTGTCTTAAGTCTTTTGTTTCAAAGAGAGAGGGATTTCCATAGACAGTGACACAGATATGTCTACATAACTTTTCGTGACAGCTACATAAACTGACAGTAACGTTATTAGAATTTGATCTTGCCCAATAAAGTTTTACAAATTAGAACACTAGTAACCATGGCGAACAATTTTAGCAACATTCAATATTTGGTGGAAAAACTTTATCGTACAAAAATTTCATTTTGTAAAACAAATTATTTTGTGTGGGATATGAATACTTTTGTGTGCCACTGTATTTGATAAACATCCGCTAAATCAGACATCAGATCTCAAAGGAATGAGAACCTAAAGTGGTACTCCTTCTAACTGCTAGTGTGGGACACACACACAGAAGGTGATCTATAGTCTCATCATCTTCGATGTATTCACAGCTTCTGCAAAATTCGTTGCTGGCAATCTTCAGTCTGTGAGCATGTTTTGCGATTAGACAGTGACCTGTCATGACAAACACAATGACTGCGACGTCTGTTCTAGCCAATGACAGCAAAGCAGTAGATCTCTTCAAGTCTAGATTAGGCCACATGGTATTGAAATGCTCACAGCCCCCTCTTTGTGACCATCCATCATTCGATGCGCTTCGGGCCTGGTCCTGAAACTTAGCTTACATGTCGCTAGAGGCGTACCCATAGATTCCAGTATCACTGGGATGCGTAAAGTAGTTCCTAGTCTCGCAAGCTCGTCTGCTTTAGAATTCCCTGAGATATCTCTGTGGCCCGGCACCCAGAACAGGTGAATTTTGAATTGTTCAGCCATCTCGTTGAGAGATCTGCAACAGTCGAGGACGGGTTTTGTGTTCAGAAATACATTCTCCATTAAATGACTGCCTGGCTGACTTTATATCTTAGCTATCTCACCATTTCCTTAATTGCAAGGATCTCTGTTTGATGCACACTGCAGTGGTCGGGTGACCTTTTCGATATGACCAGTTCTAGATCTTTAGAGTACACCCCAAACCCACTTGGTCGTTTAGTTTGGAACCATCCGTATAGAAGTCTATGTAACGTAGTTCCAATTGGTTCTATCAGGTATAGTGGTACAGTAATTTTTATAATATTCGGACCATAATTGAATTGATTGTTGGAGACCATAGTAGAAGTCATTGTTTAAAATTTCAGCCAAGTTCGAATAAAAATTGCGCCCTCTAGAGGCTCAAGAAGTAAATTATGGAGATGGGTTTATATGGGAGCTGTATCAGGCTAATGACCGATTCAGACCATATTTGACACATATATTGAAAGTCATGGGAGAAGCCGTTGTACAAAATTTCGGCCAAATCGTATAATAATTACGCCCTCTAGAGACTGAAGAAGTCAAGATCCCAGATCGGTTTATATGACAGCTATATCAGGTTATCGACCGATTTGAACCGTACTTAGTACAGTTGTGGGAAGTCATAACAAAATGCGTTATACCAAATTTCAGCCAAATCAGGTAGGAATTGCGCCCTCTACAGGCTCAAGAAGTCAAGAACTCAGATCGGTTTATATAACACCTTTATCAGGTTATAGACCGATTTTAACCATATTTGGCACATTTTTTTTAAAATTATAACAAAACACCTCATGCTAAATTTCAGCCAAATCGGATAAGAATTGCGCCCTCTAGTGGCTCAAGAAGTCAAGATTCAAGATTGGTTTATATGGCAGCTATATCAAGTTATGGACCAATTTAAACCATACTTAGTTGGAAGCTGGTGTACAAAATTTCAGCCAAATCGTATAATAATTACGCCCTCTAGAGGCTCAAGAAGTCAAGATCCCAGATCGGTTTATATGACAGCTATACCAGATTATAAACCAATTTGAATCATACTTAGCACAGTTATTGGGAGTCATAACAAATCACGTCATGGCAAATTCCAGCCAAATCGGATAAGGATTGCGCCCTCTAGAGGCTCAAGAAATCAAGATCCAAGATCGGTTTATATGGTAGCTATATAAGATTATAGACCGATTTGAAGCATATTTGGCACATTTTTTGAAAATTATAACAAAACACCTCATGCTAAATTTCAGCCCAATCGGATTAGAATTGCGCCCTCTAGTGGCTCAAGAAGTCAAGATTTAAGATCGGTTTATATGGCAGCTTATTAGGTTATGAACTGATTTAAACCATACTTAGTTGGAAGCCGTTGTACAAAATTTCAGCCAAATCGTATAATAATATTACGCCCTCTAGAGGCTCAAGAAATGAAGATTCGAGATCGGTTTATATGGCAGCTATATCAGATTATGGACCGATTTCAACCATACTTAGCACAGTTATTGGGAGTCATAACAAATCACGTCATGCCAAATTCCAGACAAATCGGATAGTGATTGCGCCCTATAGAGGCTCAAGAAATCAATATCCAAGATCGGGTTATATGATAGCTATCTCAAAACATGGACCAATATGGAGAAGAAGTATTTGTGCAGAATTTCAAGCGGCTAGTTTTACTCTTTCGAAAGTTAGCGTGCTCTTGACCGACAGATGGACAGATAGGCGGACGAACATGGCTAGATCGACTTAAAATGTCATGTCGATCAAAAATATATAATTTATGGAGTCTTAGACAAATATATTTCGAGGAGTTACAAACAGAATGACGAAATTAGTATACCCCCATCCTATGGTGGAGAGTATAAAAACATAACCATATCGACTAAGAATTGCATCCTCTTGGTCTGGAATTGGAAATCTTTGTAGAAGCCACTCTGCAAAAATTCAGCTAAATCGGATAAGGTTTGCGTCATAAAGGGGTTCAATAGCTCAAATCAAGAAACCGGTTTATTTATGTGAGCATGTCTAAAGGTGGACCGATTTCGTCCATTTGCAGTTTTATCCGACCTATATCAAGTAATAAGTATTTGGATAAAATTTCGAGCGGTTAGCTTTACTCGCTCGAAAGTTAGAGTGATATTGATAGGTGGACAGACATAGATTGTATGGTGCAGGCTGACGAAGGAGGTCACCGCGGACTCAACTCGGACTACGTCGCCCCAAAAGGCTTCGCATCCAAAAGCCTTAGCACCCAAAAGGCTCCGCACTCCTACGGCCAAGTCGTCTGCTTTCGTTCCCCCTTACTACGCTGTGGCCCGGCACCCAAAGGATTACACTCGAAGAGGGAGGTCACCATAACGCAGACGCTAACATGTTCGTCTATAAAGCAGAATGCCTGGTATCGAGTCCAGGCGAGAACATCAGAAATCATTTTCAGCTGTGGTTATCCCCAGCGATATTTATGAGGTACTATACCATGTGAAAACTTCTCCCCATGACAGCCGGTTGTACGCACCGGATAGACCCCTTGGAGTCATGCATCAGCAAGGGCTGCCGCCTCAGTGTACGTGTTCGTCCGTTTTTCATCATGGAAGGGCACATCCCGGAGTGTCTTCTCCGCACGCTTCTGCTTCATGCCGGAATTGAAAAGAACCTCGAACCCTGATTCTGTTCTATATGCCAGAATCGACTTCATCATCTGTCGGTGAGGTGTTACCGGTGCATTTTCGATCTTGCTCTCGCCTTACATCACTATGGGAGTATAGTTGCACTGAATATGTTGCAAGGTGCGGTGCGAACAGAGACAACAGTGGTTCACAAGCGTCGGTGTCGTTGCCTTCTGCGTCCTCGTGGTCAAACTATATAACCCCTCCGAACTCTCCCTTGCGGCAATATACGCAACAATAGTCCCCAAGCCCCAATATTACTGGGCCGGTGCCGGGTAGTGTATTCCTCTTCTAGGTTATAGTTTGACATCTCGTTCTGAACTTGGTAAAGTCTTGATGCCTCTGAAAGAGTTCTGACGTTCCATGTTCCTACCATAAATCGTGTTCTGAAGCCATAGTTCGCCAATGGGGGGTTGGCAGCTCCATTATTTCTTGTTGATGTATCTGTAAGCGTGATTTTTAGATGGATGGCGGATTGGGCCATCGCATCGGTGCCTAGTGCTGGGGTTGCCACTGACCCACTAGGCTTGGCTTGGTTGATGGTGAATCTTTTGAAGATCTGCGAGCGAAATCGCCTGCTTGTACTAACTTTTTGGTTCGCCCCGCATATTTTATTTCTGCGGTACCCGTCATATCTGATGAGCTTTCCTCAATCCACCACCTGGGGAGGCGTCCGATGGAGGAAGTAGCAAGGAACTCCGCATGCAGTTATAATACTGGTAAAAGTCATTGAGCAAAAATTTAGCCAAATGGGTAAGAGTTGCGGCTGCACTCATTGATATGGAATGTTCATTGGAAATTTAGTAGTAGCTATACTCGCTCGAAAGTAAGCATGATATCGAGATCATGTGAAAATTTCAAGAACCTAGCTGGTCCCAGTACCTTTTGGCAGTCCCTTTTGCTTGGCCGCCAATTTCGAAAAATTGTTTGGGCTGCCAAATCTTCATTTATGATCCGATTTTCAAAATTCTTTTTTTGCGGGACAGTGTTCAAAAATCCAAGTCCGCTTGAGACATACAATGTCTCCACTGGTTTCAAGGGTATGCGACTTTTTAGGCAGATTAAGTTCGAAGAAAGTCTACATCGGACTAAAACATGATATAGGCCCCATATAGACTGATTTGCCGATTTAAAGTCTTAGCCCCATTAAAGCTACATTAACTATCAGATTTCGCTGAAATTTGAGACAGTGAGTTGTGTTAGGCCTCTCGACATCTTTGTCCTATATGGCCTAGATCGGTTCAGATTTAGAGATATCCGCCATATAAACTGATCTCTTGATTTAGGGTCTTGGGCCCATAATGTCCGATTTCGCTGAAATTTAGGAAATTAAGTTTTATTGGCCTCGGTACCGATCTCCCGATTTAAGGTTTTAGACCCATAAAAGGTGAATTTATTAACCGATTTTGGTGAAATTATGCATAATGAGTTGCGTTAGGACCCTTGATATACGTACCGAGTATGGTCAAGATCGGGAAATATTTGGATATAGCCGCCATGTATACCAATCTCTCGATTAAAGTTCTTGGGACAGTAAAAGCAAGTTAATTACTAGATTTCACTAAAATTTGACAAAGTGGGCTGTGTGAAGCTCTTCGACATCCGTGTTCTAAATATGTAAGTCAAATCGGTCTATAATTGGATATTGTGTCCTATATTTGTCCTTAACGCCGGTATCTGTTAGTCGCGAAAGCCGGGCAATGACATAGAAAATGCTGCAACGCATCTTCAACTTCCCCACACGCCCTACACATGCTATCACTTGTCGCACTGATTTTACATAAGTGATCTCGTAGTCCTATGTGTCCCGTTTTGATACCGAACGCTATTATGACCTCCTTCTTACTTTCTTTCAGTAATAGCCTTGTCTTCTCACGATCTGGATCTCCCCATAGGATTTTCGCCGTCCTACTGTCCGATTTGCTGTTCCACAATGTTACATGCATATTCGTCGCCCACTCCCTTAACTCGGACTGCGTCGACCCGAAAGGCTTCGGGTTAACCAAGTTTATTGACAGCAGTCCTCTGGCCTTCACTGCCAAATCGTCTGTTTTCTCATTCCCCCTTACTCCGCTATGGCCCGGTACCCAAACTATGAGGAGTTGGCCATCCTCAGAAAAGGCGTCAATCGCCTTCTTACATTCCAAAAAAGTTCGTGATCCTACGGTCCCTTAAGGCCTGTTTACTAAAGATGTTCATATTCGACGTCCTCGCTATAACACCACACCACCTCACGCATTTCGGAGGTGGTGTGCCCGGATCTCCGCCTGCAGAACTTTATTATGGTCAGGCAGTCTTAAACAGAACTCAGTCCCTGGGTTTTCAGTGTAGACCCCCAGGCCCGATCTGTCCCCTAGCTTTGATCCATCCGTGTAACATGATCTTCCAGACGGCAATTCTAGGGTACCGTCAGTCCAAGGCTGTGCCGCTGGCAGCAGTGCCTCGCACTCGACCTTAAGTGACGTTTCGGGTAACCGATCGGAAACCTCTTCCCTTCCTTCCAGGTTTCTTATCGTCTTCTTGATTATACCGCGATGGTATGAGCTGCTCCCATCCTCAATCCATTCTCCCATCGCCTTGCGTCTCATAGACGCAATGGCTGCCTCACACTTAATCTGAATACCAATGGGTCGGATATCTCGAATAGTCTCCAGTGCCCTAGGAGGCCACCATAACGCAGAGGCTAGCATGTCCGCCTATGGCGCTAAAAGCCTGGGTCGAATCATGCAAATTTTCAGCGGTGGTTATCCCCTTCTAATGCTTTTGGAAGGTACTGTTTCATTTGGTATGGCAGCCATGTAAAAACTTCTGCACAAAGAGGTGTCGCACTGCGGCATGCCGTTCGGACTTGAATCGGACTGCACTCATTGATAGGTGAGAAGTTTGCCCCTGTTCGTCTTTCTCGTGAACAGACATATTTCAGTTTTCTCTGGGTTAAATAGAGACCTCTGGGTCTAGCCCAGTCATATGCCATATGCAAGACCGTTTCGTCCCTTCTGCATGGCTGGTTCGGATCCTTACCCCTTAGAAGTATCATACCATCGTCTGCGCAGCAGACTGGTTCAAATCCCTTCTCTGTCAGCATCCGTTTATAATGGTGGTTGTTGTTGTTATAGCCACATTTTTTTATGTGGAGGTGGCGATCCTCATCAAGCTCCTGTAAGTGAGCAAGCTCGTTCCGGTCCAAAGGATCAATGGCCGCGGGTTATTTGAAGGCGCCAATAACTCGCCTTGTCATATCGAGCATCGTAGGCCCTCAGTATTTGCCCAAAAGCCGATGCCGCCCGGGAGGCCACCGTAGCGCAGAGGCTAGCATGTCCGCCTATGACTCTGAATGCCTGTGTTCGAATCCTGGCAAGACCATCAGAAAAATTTTTAGCGGTGGTTTTCCCCTCCTAAGGCTGGCAACATTTGTGAAGTACTATGCCATGTAAAACTTCTCTTCAAAGAGTTGTCGCACTGCGGCACGCCGTTCGGACTCAGCTATAAAAAGGTGGCCCCTTATCATTCAGCTTAAACTTGAATCGGGCTTCACACATTGATATGTGAGAAGTTTGCGCCTGTTCCTTAGTGGAATGTTCATAAGCAAAATTTGCAATTTTTGCCGGTGCCGCCAGACCTCTCACTAAGACTTTCCGCTCGATACCGCTGATTGTCCGTGACTGCCGTTGCAATTACTCCGTATTCCACTGTCTGCAGCTATGCTTTTCGTGCCAGCAATGAAGAACACACAGATTGGAGCTCAATGCACCAGCCTGTGTGGTGCACACACCTATCCCTGCACGGAATGGTCCCCCATAGGAGTGGCGACAAAATGCCCCCCTATGGCGTGCCCTGTGTCACTTTCTCCCTTATATTTATGCCATGGGACACACAATTTATCCACCTGTTTCTTAGCATATAGTTTATCCAGTCTCTAAGGACCCGGTCCACCCTATGCTGGTCTAAGGATTGGATTAGTGTGTCGATCCGCACATTGTTAAAAGCCCCCTGGATGTCAATGCACACCGCCAGGGTGTATGTTTTGGCATCAAAGGATTCTTCTATTTTATGCACAACCTCGTGCAGGCAAATCTCCACCGACCTCCGCTTGACATAGGCATGCTGTCTGTATTTGACAGGTCGCTGAATGTCCTACTCTTTATCATGGTGTCTACAAAACGTTCCATGGTTTTGAGTAGAATAAACGCAAAGCTCATGGGTCTGTAGGCCTTTGGAATTGCATAACTTGCCTTGCCGGGCTTGGGTATAAATACCACTTTTGCCTACTGTCAGGCTTTCGAAGTTTATGCAAGTCCCAGGTACTCGTAGATGGGGCGCCAGATAGTCTGTCTCCTTTTGTAATAACGCCGGAAATATTCCATCAGGTCCGGGTGACTTAAATCGTTTGAAACTCCTCAAGGCTTCCTTTACCATAAATTCTGTAATGATAAGCTTTCGACCAACCTCATTTTACCAAGATTCCGGTGTCTCCGTGAGTGCCGTCGTATCCTGTAGAAAATGGTTTTTATCAAAGCCTCCCCCTAGGAGATGATAACCAGCGCTGAAAATTTGTTCTGATGCTCTCGCCACAATTCGAAGTCAGGTGTTCAGCGTCATAGGCGGACATGCTTAAGGTGGTCTGCCATATGAATGTTAAGACACCATAGTAGCCACAATCTGAACTTATTAGGCCCATAAATAGATCTTAACAACCGACATAGCAGTCTACTATTAAAATCCATGGTAGTGAATAACAAAGTTTCGATCCGGCCAAAGTTAACACATTTTGGTTTGGCAGAATATTATAAAGCAAGTAAAATATGGTAAAAAACTAAGGTTTTTTTTGTTACTGAAGGCATCATTACTAAGCATAAGTGGCTGCTTCTTTTAGTGTTCAATAAATAAAAAGAACTCAAATGATAACGATAGCAAACTCATAATGTTAATTACACAATGGTGTTATTCAAACAAAACCATACTAAATCAGATATGATTCTTATTTGTGTTATTTGTTTTTTTTTTTTTTTTTTTTGTATTTTTCATGGAGAATGTCTAAACATTACATAAGGGCTCTCAAATCATCGGACATTACAAATCCATAATTATTTCTCAATTTATTGTGCTGTTGTTATAACGAGTACTAAGGTTTGTGTCTTAAGTCTTTTGTTTTGATGGCATTACATGAAATGCACAACACAACATCATCAAAAATCGATAAGAGAACAAAATGTAACAACAACGCTAACTATTTCACCAACATATTAACCAGTGATCAAGGTCATTGTGATTGTTGAGTGTTATGATTCTTTACAGAGGGCTTTTTTTCGATATCATTTTCTAAGGTTTTAAAACATGGCATATTTTTGAATCATCATCTAGATATTTTTTTTTTTTGGGGGGGGGGGGGGGGGAAAGAAGATGAAGAAACATCCGCTTGGAATTTATTATAAAGGGCTTAATGTTAGACATACTTGCTTGACTTAGTAACACCAAAAAGTAGTCTTGCTTTTTATCCGCATCAAGTAAAGAGTATAAAGAAAAACAAAAGACTTAAGAAACAAACATGAAGAAGCTATTACATGGTGCAACTAAACCCATCCCCTCCCCTATGTTTTTCTTTTTATTTCTCTTAGATATAAAAGTTCAAAAGTTAAACGCATGGTTAATTGTTTTGTCCACAACCATTTGCCATGCATACAAAATAAATAAATAATTTGAAATTTTCAGGTTATTTCTTTTGGCTGATTTTCCCTTTGTCTTCCAAGTCTTTTGAATACCATCAGCAATGCCTCAATGACAACAAATAATGCACTCACACCAAATAGCTTGAAGAATGACAACAAGAAACCTCCAACACTTAAACCCAGTGAAGAGGATCCCAAAGTGGTAGTAGAAGTTATGCAAATATATGTTGAAATTTTTCAAGAAAATTTCAATATTTAATGAATGGGCAGGTAAATGTAACGTAAAACACAGGTTATAAGACACACGTCATGGTCTGTCTTAACAATATGTATCTCTTTGAGAGCCTTTTGTTCTAATTTGTCTTTGTTTTGTTGTGCTTAACAAAGGCTCCTCTGAATTTTCAGAGGAACACTTTAAATTGGCTGTATATCCTAAAGTATGCGTCCATAATTCGAGACTCCTTCAAAAAAAATCAAAAATATCATCGAAAATCCATAAAAAATCTAAATTTCACATGGAAAACTTATCATGGCTGTATACGTCCCAGAAGGAAATTGACCTCAATTCGTGACTCCATCAAAAATTTCACAATTTCATTGCAAATCTACATGGAAAACTTAAAATGGCTGTATCTCCTAAACTATGCGTCCTAGAGGGAAATGGGCCTTAATTCGTGACTCCTTCAAAAAATTCAGAATTTCATTGAGAATCCATTAAAAATCAAAATTTCACATGGAAAACTTAAAATGGCTGTATATCCTAAAATATGCGTCCTAGAGGGAAATGGGCCTTAATTCGTGACTCCATCAAAAAATTCAGAATTTCATCGAAAATCCATTAAAAATCGAAATTTCACTTGAAAACTTAATATGAGTGTAACTCCTAAACTATGCGTCCTAGAGGGAAATGGGCCTTAATTCGTGACTCCATCAAAAAATTCAGAATTTCATCGAAAATGCGTTAAAAATCAAAATTTCACATGGAAAACTTAAAATGACTGTATCCTCTAAACTATGCGTCCTAGAGGGAAATGGGCCTTTATTCATGACTCCTTCAAAAAATTCAGAATTTTATCGAAAATGCATAAAAAATCGAAATTTCACTTGGAAAACTTGAAATGTCTGTATCTCCTAAAATATGCGTCCTAGAGGGAATTGGCCCTAATTCGTGACTCCTTCAAAAAATTCAGAATTTCATCGAAAATCCATTAGAAATCGAAATTGCACATTGACTCCTTCAAAAAATCAGAATTTCATCGAAAATTCATAAAAAATCGAAATTTCACATGGAAAACTTAAAATAGCTGTGTCTCCTAAACTACGCGTCCTAGCGGTTAATGGGCCTTTATTCGTGACTCCTTCAAAAAATTCAGAATTTGATCGAAAATCCATTAAAAATCAAAATTTCACATGGAAAACTTAAAATGGCTGTATCTCCTAAACTATGCGTCCTAGAGGGAAATGGGCCTTAATTCGTGACTCCATCAAAAAATTCAGAATTTCATCGAAAATCCATTAACAATCAAAATTTCACATGGAAAACTTAAAATGGCTGTATCTCCTAAACTATGCGTCTAGAGGGAAATGGGCCTTAATTCGTGACGCCTTCAAAAAATTGAGAATTTTGTCGAAAATCCCTTAAAAATCTGAATTTCACTTGGAAAACTTAAAATGGCTGTATCTCCTAAACTATGCGTCCTAGAGGGAAATGGGCCTTAATTCGTGACGCCTTCAAAAAATTGAGAATTTGATCGAAAATCCATTAAAAATCAAAATTTCACATGGAAAACTTAAAATGGCTGTATCTCCTAAACTATGCGTCCTAGAGGGAAATGGGCCTTAATTCGTGACTCCATCAAAAAATTCAGAATTTCATCGAAAATCCATTAACAATCAAAATTTCACATGGAAAACTTAAAATGGCTGTATCTCCTAAACTATGCGTCTAGAGGGAAATGGGCCTTAATTCGTGACGCCTTCAAAAAATTGAGAATTTTGTCGAAAATCCCTTAAAAATCTGAATTTCACTTGGAAAACTTAAAATGGCTGTATCTCCTAAACTATGCGTCCTAGAGGGAAATGGGCCTTAATTCGTGACTCCTTCAAAAAATTCAGAATTTCATCGAAAATTCATAAAAAATCGAAATTTCACATGGAAAACTTAAAATAGCTGTGTCTCCTAAACTACGCGTCCTAGCGGTTAATGGGCCTTTATTCGTGACTCCTTCAAAAAATTCAGAATTTGATCGAAAATCCATTAAAAATCAAAATTTCACATGGAAAACTTAAAATGACTGTATCTTCTAAACTATGCGTCCTAGAGGGAAATGGGCCTTAAATCGTGACTCCTTCAAAAAATTCAGAATTTCATCGAAAATCCATAAAAAATCAAAATTTCAGTAGGAAAACTTATCATGGCTGTATACGTCCCAGAAGGAAATTGACCTCAATTCGTGACTCCATCAAAAAATTCAGAATTTCATCGAAAATCCATTAAAAATCGAAATTGCACATGGAAAACTTAAAATGGATGTATCTCCTAAACTATGCGTCCTAGAGGGAAATGGGCCTTAATTCGTGACTCCATTAAAAATTCAGAATTATATCGAAAATCCATTAAAAATCGAAATTTCACATGGAAAATTTAAAATGGCTGTATCTCCTAAACTATGCGCCCTAGAGGGAAATGGGCCTTAATTCGTGACTCCATCAAAAAATTCAGAATTTCATCGAAAATCCATTAAAAATCGAAATTTCACATGGAAAACTTAAAATGGCTGTATCTCCTAAACTATGCGTCCTAGAGGGAATGGGCCTTATATCAAGACTCCTTCAAAAAAATTCAAAATTTCATGGAAAATCCATTAAAAATCAAAATTTCACATGGAAAACTTAAAATGGCTGTATCTCCTAAACTATGCGTCCTAGAGGGAAATGGGCCTTAATTCGTGACTCCATCAAAAAATTGAGAATTTCATCGGAATCCATTAAAAATCAAAATTTCATATGGAAAACTTAAAATGGCTGTATCTTCTAAACTATGCGTCCTAGAGGGAAATGGGCCTTATTTCAAAATTTCACATGGAAAACTTAAAATGGCTGTATCTCCTAAACTATGTGTCCTAGAGGGAAATGGGCCTTAATTCGTGACTCCATCAAAAAATTCAAAATTTCATGGAAAATCCATTAAAAATCGAAATTTCACTTGGAAAACTTAAAATGGCTGTATCTCCTAAACTATGCGTCCTAGAGGGAAATGGGCCTTAATTTGTGACTCCTTCAAAAAATTCAGAATTTCGTCGAAAATTAATCACAAATCAAATTTCAGTACAACTTAAAATTTGGAAAAATTTGTTCTTGAAATAGTTTCGGGTAAATTCCAACACTTACCATCAATATCCCCTTATTTTCACTTTAGCGCCATATGTAACCTTAGCGGTGGTTGGTTGAACTAAACCCACAAGTTTATCGGGTTGTGGAGTTTGCTATTCGTAAAGTGTTGCCCATTTACTATTTTAACATTTTTTCTTGCATGAAGGGTTGTTTTTCATTATGTGGTGTGGTTTAAATGGGAAATTAAATTTTGAAAGTGACAAAACTGAAAATTTTCTGTTAACGACTTGGTATCAAGTCAATAGGAATTACACAGTCTTTCACACTATGGTGATAAGATAAGGACATATATTGTGAGTAGCAAAAGTTTTAAACTTGATCTTTCAATCAAACCATAGCAATAGTGATCTGACGTCTATGAGATTGGAGACCAAAAACTCTGGTCCCTTGCTGATTGCATCGGATTACCTGCATTACGACGAGACGGACCTTAGCTAGAACCCCTTTTTGACTTCGGGAGTCCGACACGGTAAAACCGAAATACAACCCCAAGCCTGCACTCTCTACTTAGCAGATAGTATTTCGAGATTTCATGCATATTTCCGAATTTTATGTGTCTTTTTTTTTGAACAACTTTTCAATAGCTTTTAAAAAATCATCCTCAATATTCTTGACATTTTAATTCGATCTAGCCATGTCCGTCCGTCGCGTAAAGCTAGCAGCTTGAAATTGTGCATAGATTCTTTTCATTGATGTAGCTCGTTGGAGATTGCAAATGGGACATATAGGTTCAGACTTGGATATAGCCCCCTTATAAACCGATCCCCGGATTTGACTTCTTGAGCTCTTAGAAGCCTCAATTTTAATTCGATTTGGCTGAAATTTGGAATAAAGACTTGAGTTATGACTTTCAACATCCATGCCAATGTATGTTTCGAATCGGTCTATAAAGAGATATAGCCCCCTTATAAACCGATCCCTGGATTTGACTTCTTGAGCCCTTAAAAGCCTCAATTTTCATCCAATTTTGCTGAAATTTGGAATAAAGACTTGAGTTATGACTTTCAACATCCATGCCAAGTATAATCCAAATCGGTCCATACACAGATATAGCCCCCATATAAACCGATCCCCTGATTTGACTTTTTGAGCCCTTAGAAGCTTCAATTTTCATCCGATTTGTCTGAAATTTGGAACAAAGACTTGAGTTATGACTTTCAACATCCATGCCAAGTATAATCCAAATCGGTCTGTAAACAGATATAGCCCCCCCATAAACCGATCCCTGGATTTGACTTCTTGAGCCCTTAAAAGCCTCAATTTTCATCCGATTTGTTTGAAATTTGGAACAAAGACTTGAGTTATGACTTTCAACATCCATGCCAAGTATAATCCAATTCGGTCCATACACAGATATAGCCCCCATATAAACCGATCCCCGGATTTGATTTCTTGAGCCCTTAGAAGCCTCAATTTTCATCCGATTTGACTGAAATTTGGAACAAAGACTTGAGTTATGACTTTCAACATCCATGCCAAGTATGTTCCGAATCGGTTTATAAACAGATATAGCCCCCATATAAACCGATCCCCGGATTTGACTTCTTGAGCCCTTAAAAGCCCCAATTTTCATTCGATTTGGCTGAAATTTGGAACAAAGACTTGAGTTATGACTTCCAACATCCGTGCCAAGTATGATCCGAATCGGCCTATAAACAGATATAGCCCCCATATAAACCCATCCCCGAATTTGATTTCTTGAGCCCTTAGAAACCTCAATTTTCTTCTTATTTGGCTGAAATTTGGAACAAAGACTTGAGTTATGACTTCCAACATCCGTGCCAAGTATGATCCGAATCGGCCTATAAACAGATATAGCCCCCATTTAAACCCATCCCCGAATTTGATTTCTTGAGCCCTTAGAAACCTCAATTTTCATCTTATTTGGCTGAAATTTGAAACAAAGGCTTGAGTTATCACTTCCAACATCCATGCCAAGTATGATCCAAATTCGTATTAATAATTTGCCTTCTGGCAGGACTTTGGTTTATAAGTGAATGCTATGCATGTCATGAATATAGCGACTCTTGAAGCGACAGGTTGGTGCCTTCTTCTGTAGTAATGCATGAAATATTCCATCAGCTCCTGGTGTCTTTAACAGTTGAAAGTTCCTAAAGGCTTCCCTTACTATAAAGTCCATTAGAGTGAGCCCTAATCGATCCCATTGTTACTCCGTCTATAAAACCTTATTTCAATTTTTTTTATTTCTTTGTTTATCCAATATCAGAAGCAATCTTTGGGGTCACCCTGACAATATGCACATCATAAAGTCTGAATGGGGAAATATGACTAAAAACTCAATTGGAAATTGTCATCAAAGAATTTTCAGTAAAGTCTCATTTATTGGTATTGTATGACAAAGGTCTTTAGTTACCGAACTATTGATGTTGAGTATTAAATTCGTACTGATCATTTATTGAAAATTTATAAACTACAATAATTCTTATCCTAATTAAAAAAAAAGACAACTATATAACTTAAACTAGCTCTTTCTCTTTCAATCTTAAACCTAAACTGACCAATCGAAATACGCCACGAAACATAACCAAATATTCTACAACCGCAGACCAACCAGCCTAAGCCACGATCCTAAACAAACATTAGATAGCATTATCATGGTCTTCAAATGAGTGGAAAATTCCATTCACACAGTTTTTACTTCCTTATCACAACTTAATTTTAATTACCCTGACAATCTGTATCTGCTCGATGCATCAATGTTTGCTATCCCAAATCATAAAATACCATTGACGCTCATAGATTTATTTTAGGTTACATTTTTAGAGAATCAACAAAAGCCTGTTCCATGAACATTTTCCCGGGGCCTAAAAACTAAATATTAAACCATTTCTGTTGGCTGATGAGGAGTGAAATCTATCTTAACGATATTTTGCTTGCGCTTAAATTTACATTTCAAATATAAGTAAATAGTACTACATATAATCAAAATAGTCAATATTATACATAGTGATAAATGACCGCTGACATGATGAAAGTTTAGTCCTCTTATAAGCAACTTCTCCTTTTTTAGTTCCTTGATCTGGTTCTTCAAAAGCTCAATCTCTTTTCCGTGGTCAATGGTCATTGGCCCCAATGCGCTCATATTCCATCTGGTCATACTCTCCACATCGGTATACAAGCTCAACTTCATCTCCATATTATTTTCTGATGTGAATTGAATTGGAGCATGTATCACTCCACCCTTCATTCGAAGAACACATCCGGGCTCCACCTTCATGATACCCTGCAATGGCATCTTCAGCAGCCTCTGAGCGTCTGGTTTACACTGCATGTGAGCGGTTGTCTCGTTGAACATCTTGAACAACCAATGGTTTCGTTGATGTAATTGCACCCAGAAAATTTCAATACTCGTAGGCGCAAATTGGCACTGATGACGCGCAAGAGGTTTCACTGATGAAATTTCGCAAGAATTATCATTCGCATCTATCCAGGGCCATCCACCATCACAAACGTATTCTTCCTCAGACATTTTCTGACAACTGCTACTTCCTCCCTGCTCCCAAACTCTTCTTTCCTCTCCAACTGCAGTCCCAGATTACTTCCTTCTGCGCCACTGCCATTGTTGCTTTTCTTCTGAACCGTTACCTCCCGACTCCTTATCATCTCCTCAACCTCCTTCACCAGCCCATTCATCATTAATCCGTAAAAATCCTTTACGAAGTAATCATCGCTCTTGGGCTCTATTGTCATCATCACTTCATGATTACTCTTCAATTTCTTGACTGAATCATGATAATTTCTCTCCAATTGATCGAACCCTGCTCTGGTCAGCCGTTCTTCACTCAACTTATTTTTTATTTTCACCATACTTTCGGCTAAATTCTTCTGCGCTTCCACGAATTTCTCCATATTAGCCATTGGGTTTTTTTTTTTTTTTTTTTTTTTTTTTTTTTTTTTTTTTTTTATTAACACGTACACAACACTAAACTTTTTCTTTTCAAACTCTCCCGAATTCTCCCGACTTTAATCCGGTTCGAAGGACCAATAATAGTTACCGAACTATTGATGTTGAGTATTAAATTCGTACTGATCATTTATTGAAAATTTATAAACTACAATAATTCTTATCCTAATTAAAAAAAAAGACAACTATATAACTTAAACTAGCTCTTTCTCTTTCAATCTTAAACCTAAACTGACCAATCGAAATACGCCACGAAACATAACCAAATATTCTACAACCGCAGACCAACCAGCCTAAGCCACGATCCTAAACAAACATTAGATAGCATTATCATGGTCTTCAAATGAGTGGAAAATTCCATTCACACAGTTTTTACTTCCTTATCACAACTCAATTTTAATTACCCTGACAATCTGTATCTGCTCGATGCATCAATGTTTGCTATCCCAAATCATAAAATACCATTGACGCTCATAGATTTATTTTAGGTTACATTTTTAGAGAATCAACAAAAGCCTGTTCCATGAACAGTCTTTCTCTAATTTAGTATTCAAACATATTCCAAAAATTACTACATATACAATAACTTTTCAATTTGTTCCATTCCATGCCTTCGAGCAAGAAGCCTTAGGTATTCAACAGACTGAGGCTAATAAACCGATAATTATTTGGAGCAAGAGATAACACACAAACACAATAGGGGCATACTCGTACAAGCACTAACATTCATAATTGCCAATGCATAGAAAAATTTAATATAATATGCTGTAGTGACAAATATCCCCACAGAACGGAAGGAAGATAGGAAGGAAGAAACACAGACACAGATACTTCTGTACGAGTATCTCAGTATATGCTTGCTATGCAAATGCTTATGCTTGCAACTGAGTTCATATGAGTGTGTTGGCATTGTAGCAACATGCCTATTAAGGCTTACATCCTTGTTAGTTTCTTCTATTAGCCTTAAGTAGTGGCACATATGGCCGAGATGGTGTATCCTGTTGCATACTTTCAGGCAAATTGCTTATAATTCATTTCCTGTTATCACTAGGACTTTGGTTGCCAATGATAAAGGAACCAAACACAATAAATTAAAACAGAAAAATATGAGGACAGAGGGGGAGTAGTTTTTGAAAGCAATCAAAGGGAGACACTGATTTGCCTAAAATTTAAACTTAAAACGAAAACAAAAAGAATCTCATAATTAAAAAAATCATAAATCCCAAAATTAAGAAAATATTTGTTCAAAGGACAAAAGGAAATCCCATAGAGTTACAACCTTTCCCACATTCTTATAGACTTTTTTTGGAGAAAATAATAGTTTTTCATATTTCATTGAAATTCTTACACTGGTATTCACAAAACTTTATATAGATTTGAATTAGGTTTATTTGACAGAAATAAAGCTATTTAAGGGCTTCAAAAGAGGGTGCAGGTATTAATCCGCCCCATGCCACTATGGGCATGAGATCCGGGCGATCACGGAATGCGAGGAGTATGAACATCTTTAATAATAAGGCCTGTTTATTAAAGATGTTCATACTCGACGTCCTCTCTTTAACACCACACGCATTTCGTGATCGCCCGGATCTCCGCCTGCAGGATTTTATTATTCTCCCATCGCCTTAAGTCTCATAGCCACAGTGGCTGCCTCACACTTAATATCAATGGCTCGGATACTGAAATTAGTCTCCAATGCCCTAGGAGGTCACCGTAACGCAGAGGCTAGCATGTCCGCCTATGACGCTAAAAGCCTGGGATCGAATCCCTGCGAGAACATTATGAAAATTTTCAGCCGTAGTTATCCCCTCCTAATGCTGGCGACATTTGGGAGGTACTGTTCCCTTTGGTATGGCAGCCAATGAAAAACTTCTGCACAAAGAGGTGTGGCACTACGGCACGCCGTTCGGACTTAAATCGGACTGCACTCATTGATAGGTGAAAAGTTTTCCCCTGTTCCGTACATTTGCATTGCCCTAGTGGGCGTGGTCCTCATCGCTTCGCCTATGCCAAGACAACATGTTCTCTGAACCTGTTGTATGGCCCTTATGTAGCACTTGTTTTTCATAGCAGTCCACCTAACTAATGAGGCGTTAGCAAGTATTGGTCTAATCAAGCTTCTGTAGAGCCAGTGGACTTACCTCGGATTCAGGTCCCAGTTCGAGCCTACGGTTCGTCTACATAGTGGCCAACATCTGTGAGCCTTTTGTAGAGCCAGTAGACTTTTCTCAGATTGAGGCTCCATTTCGAGCTGTCTACATAATGCCCAACACCTATGAGCCTTCTCGGTACGTACCTGAATGTGACACTTCCAATTCTGACCTTGTCAGATATCGAAATCGTCTTATTGAGGAAACGTGGTGCGTTAAAATGGGCCACCTTCGTCTTCCTCGTGAACAGGCATATTTCAATCTTCTCTGGGTTAACTTTGAGACCTCTGGGTCTAGACCAGTCATATGCCATATGCAAGACCCTTTCGGCCCTTCTGCATAGCTCGTTCGGAGCCTTACCCCTTAGAAGTATTATATGGGTTGCCCAAAAAGTAATTGCGGATTTTTTAAAAGAAAGTAAATGCATTTTTAATAAAACTTAGAATGAACTTTAATCAAATATACTTTTTTTACACTTTTTTTCTAAAGCAAGCTAAAAGTAAGAGCTGATAACTGAGAGAAGAAAGAATGCAATTACAGAGTCACAAGCTGTGAAAAAATTTGTCAAATTTGCCGACTATATGAAAAATCCGCAATTACTTTTTGGGCAACCCAATAACATCGTCTGGTTAGCAGACGGGTTCAAATCCCTCCTCAGTCAGAATCCGTAATAGGTCATTTATGGTGGACACCCATAGGAGTGGCGATAAAATCCCAACCTGTGGCGTGATGTCATGGAAGGATTCTTCTATTTTATGCACAACCTCGTGCAGGGCAGTCTCCACCGACCTTCCCTTGAGATAGGCATGATGTTTGTATTTGAGCAGTTCGCTGGCTGTCATACTCTTTATCATGGTGTCCACAATACGTTCCATTGTTTTGAGTAGAAAGGACGTAAGGCTTATGGGTCTGTAGGCCTTTGGTGTCGCATAACTTGCCTTGACGGGCTTGGCTATAAACACCACCCTTGCCTCCTGCCAGGCTTTCGGAGTATATGAAAGTCCTAGGCACACTGTGAAAATTTTGTCCAGACGAGGCGCCAGATAGTCTGCCTCTTTCTGTAGTAACGCCGGAAATATCCCATCAGGGCTTCATTAAGTTTACAGGCTACTAAACCTTAACGGTCTTAAGGTTTAGTTGCACGTTTTACATTGCCCAAGAATTGAATTTTGAGTTTAATTTTTCTTTTTTCTTTACTTTTATATGGTTGAGTATTCTGGCACCACACACCCAATGTTCCTAGGCACTCTCACTAGCGTCTGCTCGTTTTAAAAGTGCATAAATAAATCATAATGATAAAGATGCATAGTTGAGTGGAGTTATTTCACAAAAGGGCGACAATAAATCCAAAACAAAACCCATAAAAAAATAGAAACATTTCACACACAAACACCCTTTCAACAATCATAGCGCTAATGAAAACCAGTTTGCGTACTTTTATGGCCGGCAGACACCAGAGGGAATTTAAATTTTTTTGTACTTTAGCTGAGTCATTGAAGGAAATTTAAATAACATACAAGTAAAAGCGCGCCAAGTTCGGGCGGGGCCGAATCTTGGGAACCCACCACCATGGATTCTGCTAAAAATTTATACAAACTAAATGTAGTTGAAGGGCATGATTTTATTCTACATACCAAACTTCTGTCAAGCCAGCAAAATTTAAAGCTTCTGGGGACCGAACAAGGATTATCGAGAAACCGGTTTATATGGGAGCTATATGAGGTTAGAGACTGATTTGGACCGAACTTGGCTCATTGATCAAGAATTGCAAACGGAATGATTAGATTAGTAAGCCCCCATCCTATGATGGTGGGTATAAAAAAAGTAACCTCGAAAAAGAAGAGCCAAGATCGGAATTCGGTGCTACTAACAAAATCCCTAATTGAATTGTTCTCCATGCCATGCCCCTAAGCTGGTTCATGCCTGGTATTGTGTCCTCACCTAAGTACTGGTGTCTGTTAAACGCGAAAGCCAGGAAATGACATGGGAAATGCTCCAACGTCTCATCATCTTCCCCATCCGGCACGGTATAAATATGAGCACCACACAGGTTGGAACTTTGAACTCTGATATATGGCTGCAAAGGCGAAGGCCGAAGCGTAGAGTCTGTGTGAGAGCCGGACAGCACCGGCTCTTGCATAAAAACTCAGTGCCTACGATGCTCGATATGACAAGGCGCCTTTAAATCACCAATGGCCACCCTATTCCCGAAGCGATCTCTTCTATGGACCGGAGTGAGCTTGCTCACTTATAGGAGCTTGACGCAGATCGCCACCTCCTCATGTGGACATGTGGCTACAACAACAACATTATCTTCCCCACATGCCCTACACATGCTCTGCCTTATCGCACAGATTTTGCATAAATGAGCTCATAGTCGAATGTGTCCTGTTATGATACCGAAAGCTATACTGACCTCCTGCTTACTTCATCATTCATTAATAGCCTCATCTTCTCACAATCCGAATCTCTCCATAGGATTTTCCATTTCGCAGTTCCACAATGTTACATGCGTTCGTAGCCCTTTACCCTCACTGAGTCAACCCGAAAGGCCAAAATTTATTGACGGCACTTCTCTGGCCTTCACTGCCAAATCGTCTGCTTTCTCAATCACAGTTACTCCGCTATGGCCCGGCACCCAAATGATGCGAATCGTGCCATCGGAGAAGGCTTTAATCTCCTTCTTATATTTCAAGACTGTTCGTGATCTTACCGTCCTGGTTGTTATTGCCCTTGTGGCCTGTTTACTATCCGTGTAGTTGTTCATAATCGACGTCCTCGTGTTAACACCACACCATCTCACGCATTCCGTGATCGCCCGGATCTCCGCCTGCAGGACCGTATTATGGTCAGGCAGTCTTAAACAGATCTCAGTCCCTGGGTTCTCAATCCAGACCCCCTGGCCGACTTTGTTCTCTAGCTTTGATCCATCCGATCTAGGGTTCCATCTGAGGTATCCGATCGTAAACCTCTTACATTCCTTCCAAGTTTCCTATCGTCGCCTCGATTATACCGCGCTGGTATGACCTACTCCTATCCTGTGTCCATTCTCCCATCGCCTTAAGTCTCATAGCCGCAATGGCTACCTGACTTAGTGCGATGGGATAGGAGACCACAAAATAGATCAATCCAAGACTGTGTCGCTGGCAGCAGTGCCTCGCACACGAGCTCAAGTTTCGTCACAGGTATACGATCGGAAAAACACTTCCATTCCTTCCTATCGTCCCCTCGATTATACCGCGATGGTATGAGCTGCTTCTATCTTCCATTCTCCCATCGCCTTAAGTCTCATAGCCGCAGTGACTGCCTAGTTCATAATCTGTATGTTTATGGGTTAGATGTCTAGAATAGTCTACAGTGCCCTAGTGGGCTTGGTCGTCATAGCTCCGCCCATGGCAAGACAATATGTTCTGTGAACCAGTTTTATTATCCTTACGTTGCACTTTTTCTCCATCGCAGTCCAACATACTAATGAGGCGTATGTCTGTATCGGCCCGACTACCTGGTGCCCAACATCTGTAAGCCTTCTCAGTACGCTCCTAAATGTGACACTTCAAACTCAGTTTCCTGTCCAAGATCACACCTAAGTATTTGACCTTGTCAGATATCGCAATCGTTTCGTTGAGGAAACGTGGTGCATCAAATTGGCCCCCGTTTGTCTTCCTCGTTAACAGGCAGATGTCAGACTTTACTGGGTTAACATTGAGACCCCCGGGTCTAGCCCAGTTATATGCCATGAGCAAGACCTATTCGGCTCTTCTGATGGTTCGGATCCTTACCCTTTAGAAGCATTATAACATCGTCTGGATATCAGACGGATTCAAATCCCACCTCAGTCAACATCCGTAATAGGTCATTTATGGTGGTCACCCATAGGAGTGGCGACGTAGTCTCTACCGACTTTCCCTGGACGTAGATATGCGGTTTTATTCGAGCAGTTTGCTGGATGTCCTACTCTTTACAATGAGTGCAGTCCAATTGAAGTTTAAGCTCAATGATAAGGGGCCTTCTTTTTATAACCGAGTGCGAAAGGCATGCCGCAGTGCGAAACCTCTTTGGAGAGAAGTTTTGCATGGCATAGTACCTTAAAAATGTTGCCAGCATTAGGAGGGGAAAACCACCTCTCAAAATTTTTCTGATGGTCTCGCCAGAATTCGAACCCAGGCGTTCAGCGTCATAGTCGGACATGCTCAGTCGGACATGCGCAGGCTTTGTGTGAAAATATTGGCCAGATGGGGCGCCAGATAGTCTGTCTCCTTCTGTAGTAACGCCGGAAATAATCAATCCATCCAGAATTCGAACCCAGGCGTTCAGCGTCATAGTCGGACATGCGCAGGCTTTGTGTGAAAATATTGGCCAGATGGGGCGCCAGATAGTCTGTCTCCTTCTGTAGTAACGCCGGAAATAATCCATCAGGTGCGGGTGACTAAAATGGTTTGAAGCTCCTCAAGAAGCTCCTTCATCATAAATTCTGTAATGATAAAAATTCGATCAACATCATTGTTGCAAGGTTCCGGTGTCTTCGTGAGTCCCGTCGGGTCCTGTGGAAATGGGTTTTCATCAAAAGCCTCAATATGTCCTCCATTATCATTGCTCTCACTTCCATGTCGTCTACTAAAGTTTCAGTTTGGACATGGGTTTTTGAGAGAAACTTTTTCATTTTGGCGGTGTCATTAACGCTATCGACCTGTTTGCAGAAAAGCTTCTAGGAGGCACGTTTCGCCGCTCTAATGATTTTATTATATTCTTTAAGCCGTGTGTGTACTACACATCCCAATAAACTTTCGCTTTTTTACGACGTGCTTTGGAAAAAAGTCTGCGGACCTCTTTCCCAATATTGCGAGCCTCCCCGGTCATCCAGGTTTTATTTTTTGGGCGGATTTCCGTTTCTTACATTTTGCCTTACTTTTGAAAGTTCTTTGCTGTGGTCTTCTTTGAATAGAAAGCAAAGAACGAAATGGTCTATAGCCGGCCAATATCCTGCAATGAAATCTAAATTAAATTTTTTTGCTAAAATAAAAAATCTTTCTCACAGTTGTGAAGCAACATCGCAATTATGATTCGATTCAATGCATTGCGTTAGTGCGGTGTTTCCATTCTCTTTTTCCATCAACTCATATCACCGCCATGCACAAAGACGATGTTAAAAGCGTTGGTACACGAAGCATACAAACGAATGCACGAGTAGCCATACAATCGCCACTCATATCAGTGTGATGAGCACAACATCGCATCAATTGCGGTGGCCATTGATACTAACACCGCATTGTTATGAGTATACCGCAAATCAGAAAAATGCCACCGCTTGCAGTTCTCTGGTCCACATTGGTCCATAACTTGCAAGAGCTCTTATGTGTTTGAAAAAGTCATTCAAAGAACTAATCGCATGCGATCCATGGTAAAGGGTGTATAAAATTGAGCTTGGCCGAATTTAAAGCGCTTTTGCAAATGGAAATTTTGCCCATGAACATTCCACTAAGGAACAAGGGCAAACTTCTCACATATCAAGGAGTGCAGTCCGATTCAAGTTTAAGCTCAATGAAAAGTGGCCTTCTTTTATAGCCGAGTCCGAACGGTGTGCCACAGTGCGACACCTCTTTGGAAAGAAGTTTTACATGGTAAAGTACCTCACAAATGTTGCCAGCATTAGGAGGGGAAAACCACCGCTGAAATTTTTTTCTGATGGTCTCGCCAGGATTTGAACCCAGGCGTTCAGCGTCATAGGCGGACATGCTAACCTCTGCGCTACGGTGGCCTCCGTGGCGCTTTTACATTTGTTTTTTAACCGTTAGTCGCGAGTCATGTGTGTCTAATGAGTCATGAGTGTCTCATGAGTCATGAGAGTCTCATGAGTCATGAGTGTTTCATGAGTCATGAGTGTCTCATGAGACATCAGTGTCTCATGAGTCATGAGTGTCTCATGAGTCATGAGTGTCTCATGAGTCATGAGTTTCTCATGAGTCATGAGAGCCTCGTGTGTCATGAGTGTCTCATGAGTCATGAGTGGCTCGTGAGTCATGAGTGTCTCGTGAGTCATGAGTGACTCATGAGTCATGAGTCATGAGTGTCTCATGAGTCATGAGTGTCTCATGAGTCATGAGTGTCTCATGAGTCATGAGTGTCTCATGAGTCATGAGTGTCTCATGAGTCATGAGTGTCTCATGAGTCATGAGTGTCTCGTGAGTGTCTCGTGAGTCATGAGTGTCTCGTGTGCCTTGATTTTCTTGTAAGTCGTGATTTTTCTCGTGAGTGTTGATTAGTGCAGTGAGCATGATTTCCACATTCACGCACAAAGAAATTAAAATCATTCACGGTCACGCACGATCACGTTAGTAGACTTGGATCTCAATCACATGACTTACGCGTAAAACGACAACTCCCGACTCTTGAGCACATCTCTAAAGTATACACCCTCCACAATAAAACTCATTTGGCAAGTTTTTTGCACGATATGTTCATAGGCGCGCAAATGAGTCATGTATTAGGTGACTTTTTGTGGCCAGCATTATTCAATTAGCTTTATTAATTAGCTTTATTAATTAAAATTAATTTCGACAAATTTATAATGAGGAAATTCAGTAAAATCCTATTTCAGATTTAGCACTTTTAGCAAAAATAACATAAAGATGATACGATAATGATGTTAATGCTCAAATGTGCCAACACACTTTTTATTATAAACAACAATTGATCGATTTACAAATATTTCCGGTCTTATGTTAAATAATTTGTGTGTAGGTACTTAATAATACCCCATTCAAACTGAGAATAGTGGCAGCAATCAATTGACCAAACATAAGAGTACATTCATTCAATACGTTTAACATACGACATAACAACATGCCAGAATAGCAGCAAAAGTGTCATATCATTGTGGTCAACAATATGGAAAATTTTTAGAAAACATTTGGAAACGAGTTTTGATGTGCTTTTAAACCCTACACCACTACTGTGGTACAGGGTATTATAACTTGGTGCATTTGTTTGTAACACCCAGAAGGAAGAGAGATATACCCATTGATACGCATGCAGATCGACTCAGAATCACTTTCTGATTCGATTTACCTATGTCCGTCTGTCTGTCCGTCTGTTCATGTTAATTTGTGTGCAAACTACAGGTCGCAGTTTTCATCCCATCGTCTTCAAATTTGGTACAGGCATGTTTTCGACCCAGAGACGAAGCCTATTGAAATTGGAAAAAATCGGTTCAGATTTAGATATAGCTACCAGATATATGTTCGTCCGATTTGCAGTAATAATGCAATCAAAGGGTCATTTGTTAACTGATTCTCTCGAATCGGTAGAAAGGATTTTCTTTTGGCACTCAACATTACTGGGGAATTTCGTAGAAATCGGTTCAGATTTAGATATAGCTCTCATACATATGTATAGCCCGATTTTCACTTCTGGAGCCACTGCTAGCGCATTTGTTGATTAATCTTCCCAAAACTTTGCATAACGCTTTCCTCGACAACTCCCACAATATCTATGAGGGTTAGGCGAAATCGGTTCAGTTTTAGATATAGCCGTCATATATATGTTCGTCTGATTTGCAGTAATAATGCAATCAAAGGGTCATTTGTTAACTGATTCTCTCGAAATTTGGCAGGGAGGATTTTCATTTGACTCCCAACATTAGGTGGGACCAATTTCAAAGAAACCGGTTGAGATTTACATGTAGCTGCCATACATATATATCGCCCGATTTTCACTTCTATGGTCACTGAAAGCGCATTTATTAACTAATCTTACCAAAATGTTGCACAACAATGAGTTCCTTATAGACTCAGAAACGGCTGAACCAGTTTTCTTGAAATTTTCATTGATGGTGCATAATGATCCCGTGGTGAAAATAGGGTACTACGTTTTTTTATATCTGAAGGGGGAGCGGAGCAATCAAAGGGTCATTTGTTAACTAATTCTCTAGAAATTTGGCAGGAAGGATTTTCATTTAACTCCCAACATTAGGTGGGACCGATTTCAAAGAAATTCGTAGAGATTTAGATATAGCTGTCATACATATATATCGCCCGATTTTCACTTCTATGGTCACAGAAAGCGCAATTATTGACTAATCTTGCCAAAATTTTGCACAACAATGTGTTCCTTATAGACTCAGAAACGGCTGAACCAGTTTTCTTGAAATTTTCACTGATGGTGCATAATGATCCCGTGGTGAAAATAGGGTACTACGTTTTTTGATTTCTAAAGGGGGAGCGGACCCTCCCCCTTACCCTAATTTTCAGAAACGCCAGATCTCGGAGATGGGTGGTGCGATTTAAGCGAAATTTTGTGTGCTCTGCTAGTAACCTACAAACAAAAATTTGGTATTCAAATTTTGGATGGGGTACCTAGGGGGGGGAGGGGTATACAGGCGATACAATATTTTCGTTGTATGGTATTTCACTAAAAGCCCTTTAATAGTCGGAAATAAATATTCCAAGGAAAATGTTGTTCCATATAAAGTAAAAGAAGGCGCAGCGGAGCTGGCCCGGTCCAGCTATTAATGCAATAAAATGGTCATTTGTTGACCGATTTTCTTGAAATTTGGTAGGAAGGATTTTCTCGACATTACTAAGATTTAGATTTAGATATAGCTGCCATACACATATATCGCCCGATCCATCAAAACATTCGCCCATGTCCATCAAAATTAGATATAACTCCCACTTGTTCGTATAATGTAGGTGTAGGGTATTGAAAAGTCGGCACCGCCCGACTTTTGCCTTTCCTTAATGGTTTTGTTTATTGGAATTGAATTTGGAATAAATTACACGTGGGGAGAGAACCTCTAATGATAAACATCAAGGAATTTAATTCTTCTTCTAAAGACACTCCACACAGCAGCATTATTGTCAAATTATTTATTTATGCGCTCTTTTGTGTCTGCATACACAGCTGACTTAAGTGCAAAGTCGGTTACCTATTTCAACGTCCAAGATAGAAATGTTAATTAAGCCAATTTGAAAACATCCAGAGGCCAATAACACCAGAAATGTGATGCAAACGAATGCTCTTAACAATAAAAGTCCCAAGGAACAAGGTTGTCAGAGTAAACTGATTTAAGGCGATATTATTGTGGTCTATTCAAATTTATGTCAACTTTCCCTATTTTGCAAAAATTATTCTAGAATTGATCAAAATAAGACAATGGCAAAACTTCTATTTTAAGCAACTAAAACCGAAAATTGAAAATTTCGAACTTTCTCTCGAAATTTTGCAGAAATACTTCTTTATGTTGTGGCCGATATGATAGATCATTTGTTGGTTTGATGGAAAACATTTCGATATACTGCTAATTAATGCTACGAGTACACTCAACGAAATTTTTTTTATTCAAAATAGCAAAAATTTTAGTAAAACAACAGTTTTTGTTGAAAAAGGTTATAGCAGACATGACTGGTGTTTCATCAAACATAGTGCTGCTGTTTTAGCAAACCTTTCGTATTGCAGATTCAGAAATCTGCTGTTTAAAATACCAAAATCGGTTAAAATATTGAAAAAAAAAACTAATGAAATGAAAAAAATGCTTGCTTGTTATTTTATGCTTTTAAAGGGTGATTTTTTAAGACCTATAGAAAAGTTTTTCAAAAAAAAAAAAACCCATAGAATCTAGAAAAATGTATGAAATCTTTATGTGATGCGATAGTACGGTCCATAAAATTTAATACTTGAAAATTTTTTCAAGCAAATATTTACCGTGATTGCGCCTTAAATGGTCCAATGGTTAAAATGAAGGGGGCTTGTCTGTATAGACATGCTTTAACATAGACCCACAAAAAATAGTCTACAGGCGTTAAATCGCACGATCTAGGCGGCCAATTGAACGGTCCCGAATTTGAAATAAAATGTTCACCGAACTCGCCTCTCAATAACTTCATTGTGTCGCATGCGGTGTGGCATGTGGCACAGTCTTATTGAAACCCACATATCATGCAAGTCAAGCTCTTGCATTTTGGGCAAAAAAAGTTGGATATCATCTCGTGATAGCGCTCACCATTTACATCATCTTTGAAGAAATACGGTCCAATGATGCCACCAGCCCATAAACCGCACCAAACTGTAACTTTCTCTGGATGACTTGGTAGCTCTTGCAGTGCTTTTGGCTGATCTTCACTCTAAAATCGACAACTCTGGTAATTTACGTACCCATTGAGCCAAAAATGAGCTTCGTCGCTGTAAAAGAAGAAGCGTGCGATGTACTTTCTTAACAGAGCACGCATTTTGATAATAAAATTCAATGATTTGCAAGCGTTGTTCGTTTATAAGACGATTCCTGGTTAAATTATGGTCCCAACTGAAGATGTTTGAATCAAAACATGAAACAGTGCGAGCTGTTTAAACCAGTATTGCCAAAAAGATAATAGCTACAAAATTACACACTATTTATGTTTGCATTTCACGGCCGGTTATGTGTTTTGATTACTTTGGGCATTTTTTACCAAAAAACGTCGAATTAATGGCAATGACAAATTATGTTGAAAGGGAAGATTTTAATTTGTGGAATAGATCAGGAAATCCATGTACTAGGGTTGCCTTTTACATTGCGGGATTAGAGAACAAAAACAAATATTAATTATCGAAAATCGCTATATTGGTTTTCAAAATTTTCCCCATTTAGATCTATACACATTTGGATGCGTTCCATCCAATTGTCGAAGCACTTTTTCCACTCTGATTGACGTATCTGCGAAGCATGCATTCTAAATGCATCAACCGCTTCTTCAGATGTCTAAACTCTCATTTTATTTTTTACGTACGGAAGTAAAAGGAAGTGATTCGGTGCCAAGTCAGGACTATACGGCAGATGACTCATCAAATCGATATTTTGAGTGCTCAAAAATGCAGTTGTTTGAGCCGATGTGTGAGAGCTGGCATTGCCGTGGTGAAGAATGAACCGTCTTCGGCGGTTGGCTTTCCTGAAGGTTGAGTACCACTCAGAATTGAGTGTTCTTCGTTGTTCTAGTGGTACGATTGCGACATGTCTAGTTTTACCGAAAAAAACTGGCGATTATTTGCTAGGAAGTGCTACGTACGCGAGCAACTTTTGTTGGATTTGGCTCATCTTGAAACGCCCATACAGTCGACTGCTGTTTCCTATCGGGCTCATATGCGTAAAAACCTCGATTCATCACCTGTCACGATGTCATAGACGTGTTTCGAAGCACCGCGATCGTATTTTTGGAGCATTTCTTTCGACCAATCGACACGAGCCTTTTTTTTTTGAGTGTTCGAGAAATTGTGTGGCATCCAAATTTTTTTTATGGCCAAATGTTCATGCAATATTGAATGTATGCTGGTCCCACTACTGCCTAAGGTTGTCTCAAATCACGGCGAGGCAAGTTATGCTACATCAAAGGCCTACAGACCTATAAGCCTTACGTTCTTTCTACTCAAATCCATGGAACGTATTGTTGATACCATGATAAAGAGTAGGATATCAATATCAATAAAAGGTCGGTGGAGACTACCCTGTACGAGGTTGTGCATAAAATAAAAGAATCCTGCGATGCTAAGACCAACACCTAGGCATTAGGCATTGACATCGAGGGGAGTTTTTAAAAAGGTGAACACCGACACACTGATCTAATCCTTAGATCAGTAACGGGAGAACCGGCTCTTAAGAGACTCGAGTAACCTTATGCTAAGGAAGAGGTGGATAAATTGTTAGTCCCATGACAAAAATATAGGGGAGAAAGTGGTACAGGGCATGTCACAGGGGCACATTTTATCGCCACTCCTATGGATGACCACCTATTACGGATTCTGACTGAGGAGGGATTTGAACCCATCTGTAGAGATAGGCGATGGGTAAATGCCTAAAAGGTATTTACCCGGTAAATTGGCTAAATATCCGGGTATTTGTCCATATATACCCATAGGCTGGATATTTATAATTTAACAGATATCTTGGCTATATGCAACATTTTGGAAAGAATTTTTGATGACTTCGTATTCTTTGTATATAAACCTGATCTTCTGATCTCATAGAAACGGATTATAGTTATATATGGCCGCTATATAGACCGATCACCCATTTTAAAGTCTTGGACCACAACCAACAGGATTGAGTAGGGGTCTACCAAAACTCACTGTGCCAAATTTCATCGAAATCGATTAATAAATGGTTACTTTATGGCCTTACTACCCTATATCGGGAGATCGGATGGTCCGATCTACACCAAATCTCACAGGGATCAGAACTTACTGCGCCAAATTTCATCGAAATCGGTTGAAAAATGCTCCTCTTATGGGCTTAAGACTCATCGTCGGGAGAACGGTCTATGTGGCAGCTATATCCTAATATGATGCGATCTGGACAACATTCAACTAAAAGATGTAGAGGTCTATTCACTGTGACAAAACTCACTGTGCCAAATTTCATCGAAAATTTTTCCTTTTATAGGCTTAATACTCTTATCCGATCTCCCGGCCTATTTGGCAGCTATATCCAAATATTGTTCTATCTGGACCACATTTGGCAGGAATGGGTAGGGGTCTTTCAGAATTCACTGTAACAAATTTTATCGAAATCGGGTAATAAATAATATCGCGAGATCGGCAGATCGGCAGATCGGGCGGCCGGGTGGGAAGGGGTCTCTGTGCCAATTTTCATCGAAATCGGTTAAAAAATGCTCCTCTTATGGGTTTAACACTCTTCATAGGGCGATCGGTCTATTACTGTGCCAAATTTCATCGAAATCGATTGAAAAATGCTCCTCTTATGGGCTTAAGACTCATCGTCGGGGGATCGGTCTATACGGCCTATATAACCAAATATGGTCCGATCTGGATGACATTCAACAAAAAGGTGTAGGGGTCTACCAAAATTCGCTGTGTCAAATTTCATCGAAATCGGATGAAAAATGTTCCTTTTATAGGCTCAATACTCTTATCCGATCTCCCGACCTATATGGCAGCTATATCCAAATATTGTCCTATCTGGACTACATTTGGCAAGAATCGGTAGGGGTCTTTCAGAACTCACTGTGCCAAATTTCATCGAAATCGGGTAATAAATAATATCGAGAGATCGGGCGGCGGGGTTGGGAAGGGTTTCTACTAGAACTCTCTGTGCCAAATTTCATCGAAATCGAATGAAAACCGAGCAATTTATAGCCTCAAGACTTTAAGCCGGCAGAACGGTCTATATAGCGGCTATAAATGACTATAGTCCGATTTTGTGAGATCAGTAGGTCAGGTTTAAATAAAAAGAATAAGAAATTATCAAGAACTGGTACAAAATGCTTTCACTTACCAAAATATCTTAAATTTATGAATACCCAAAAAAATTTACTTTTTGGCTGCTATTCCTTGCGAATGGCACAATGTATACAGTGTTGTGTTAATGATTTCGGTGGTATTCCTGCTTTGGTTAAATCTTGTGCTGAATCTTTTTGGGTTATGGCACCTATTTTCTTATGTTTCTGTTTCTGCTTCTGGTGTTGTTGTAGTGCTTGCATCATCCCACTATGCGACTAGTTCGGAAGTATTTGGAGTTAAACTGGAAGTATTGGGTTGCCCAAAAAGTAATTGCGGATTTTTCATATAGTCGGCGTTGGCAAATTTTTTCAACGGCTTGTGACTCTGTGATTGCATTCATTCTTATGTCAGTTATCAGCTATTACTTTTAGCTTGCTTTAGAAAAATAGTGTAAAAAAAGTATATTTGATTAAAGTTCATTCTAAGCTTTATCAAAAATGCATTTACTTTCTTTTAAAAAATCCACAATTACTTTTTGGGCAACCCAATAGTTGGACTACGTGATCGGACCAAAGTCCTTAATCTGGTAATACGGGAGCCAGGAGCCCCTGGAACTTGGATTCCAGCTCGATTACGGTGAGGCCCCAGTTGGGAGTAACGTGGTGGCTAAGGTTTAGACTTAAAATTACTGGAAAGGCAGTTTTTGATCGGTGTGGTATTGCATGTAATCAACCGGGTGCGTTGACCCAGAGATCGGAAGGAGTTTTAGACGGTATTCCGCTACTAACCCAGGGGGCTATCCCATGGCAGCCAGTTGTATGTACCGGATTGACCTGATGTATTCCTTCATCGGCAAAGACTGCCGCCTCAGTGTTCAACACACTGCTACAACAACAACAACCAAGCGGGAGATCATGTCAAAACAAAATTGGGTTGGGTCTGGAGCCGTTAGCAGACGCATTATATTCACCCGAGGTTAAGAGTCTTGCAGGATTAAGCCAACACGGCAGGTGCTTGCATAAAACACCTTTAGGACTTGTCTGTAAAAATGTTCACACTGAACATACTCGCTTTAACACCATGCCACCTCACCCATTCCATGACCATCCGGGTATCCGCCAGCAGGACCGCATTATGGTTTGGCATTCGGAAACAGGTCTCAATCTCCGTCTACTCAGTCTACTCAATGAAGACCCCCTGGCCGACTTTGTCATTTAGCTTTTATCCATGGGTGTAGCATGAACTTTCAGATGGTAATACCAAAGTTTTTTTTACCCACCACCATAGGACGGGGGTATACTAATCAAGTCATTCCGTTTGTAACACCTTAAAATATTGATCTAGGACCCCATAAAGTAAATATATTCTTGATCGTCTCCACATTCTCAGTCGAACTAGGCACACCCGTCCGTCCGTCTGTCGAAATCACGATAGCGGTCAAACGCGTAGAGCTAGCCGCTTGAAATTTTACACAGACTCTTTATATTGATGTAGGTCGTTGGGGATTGCAAATGGGTCATATCGGTTCAGATTTCGATATAGCTCCCATTTCAACCGATCTCCCGATTTGACTTCTTGAGCCTCTGGAAGTCGCAATATTTATCCGATTTGGCTGAAATTTTGCACATAGTGTTCTGTTAGGACTTCCAACAACTGCGCCTAGTACAGTTCAAATCAGTATATAACCGGATATAGCTCACATACAAACCGATCTCCCGATTTGACTTCTTCAGACCCTGAAAGCCGCAATTTTTATCCGATTTGGCTGAAATTTTGCACACAGTGTTCTGTTAGGACTTCCAACAACTGCGCCTAGTACGGTCCGAATCGGTTTATAACCTGATATAGCTCCCATTTCAACCGATCTCCCGATTTGACTTCTTGAGCCTCTGGAAGCCGCAATTTTTATCCGATTTGGCTGAAATTTTGCACATAGTGTTCTGTTAGGACTTCCAACAACTGCGCCTAGTACAGTCCAAATCAGTATATAACCGGATATAGCTCCCATACAAACCGATCTCCCGATTTGACTTCTTCAGACCCTGAAAGCCGCAATTTTTATCCGATTTGGCTGAAATTTTGCACATAGTGTTCTGTTATGACTTCCAACAACTGCGCCTAGTACGGTCCGAATCGGTTTATAACCTGATATAGCTCCCATATAAACCGATCTCCCGATTTGACTTCTTGAGCACCTGGAAGCCACAATTTTTGTCCGATTTGGCTGAAATTTTGCACATAGTGTTCTGTTATGATCAGAATTCATGGCGGTGGGTTCCCAAGATTCGGCCCGGCCAAATTTAACACTCTTTTACTTGTGAATTACAAGTTCGCGTCGTTGGCAAAAGTGCGTCGAACTCGTCGTCTCAAGTATCATCTCAGGTATTCGATCCTAAACTTCCTCCAATCCATCATGGTTTCCCATTGTCGCCTCGATTGTACGGCTACTTCTATCTTCTCCCCCTTCCCCTTAAGTCTGATAGCCACAGTTACTGCCCCATACTTACTCTGTATGTCTATGGGGCGGATATTTGCAATTTACTACAGTGCCCTAGTAGGCATGGTCCTCATCACTCCGCCCCATAGTCATAATTTGACTATTTTAGGGCCCTTAAGTACATGACTGAAGGAAACTCTCATCGATGAGGGCTCCTTTTCTGTCCGTTTGGTTTCCATGCTATCACATTCTTTCCCTGCTGTCATGCACTATACCACCACGGTATATTTGTATCTGTGTTCTTTTCCACTTCTAGGGCGAACACAATAGCCCTAAGGTCTCTAAGTATAGCGGCTAGCAATCGAGTTTGCTAGATACGAGTGCTTCAACGCCAGCTAACCTAATCTAACTATACTCGTATACGTTTTTATGATAAGTTACCATTATTTGAAATATTTAGAAAATTCCAGATGTTGTTGAATATAAACTATGCTACTAATTGCATATCAAACTGGCCTTTAGTGATAACCGGTGGTTTTTTTTTTTTTGTTACATGTAGCTGTGGCTTTAGCAGAATTGCATCATTTGTTTGGGTCAATGTAATGTGACCAAGGCAAAGAAGTCCCAATATCAGCAACGGCAATGCATTTTCTGGTTATGCTGCTGCTGCTGCTGCTACTTGGGTGATATTCAATGGTGCCGATACTCATGGTTATGGTCAACTCGCACGTTGTAAACTTTTATAAATGCAGTAAAATTTACAACACGAGAGCAGCTTGAATTAAGTAACCCCCAAGTAAGTCACATCTCTTTACAACATCACCACCAACTATCAAAATTTTAAAGAAAGACTGGCATTGTTGGCAAAAATAACCAAATTATCGTGTGTTTAATTTTTTTTGTTGCCATGCATTTTGGTAAACAAAACCTAGATTTGCACATTAACGCTGGTTAGAGGAAAAATAAGAATTGAAAAACAAGTAAAAGCGTGCTAATTTCGGCCGGGCCGAATCTTTTATACCCTCCAACATGGATCGCATTTGTCGAGTTCTTTGTCCGGTATCTCTTTTAAGGCAAACAAAGGATAAAAGAAAATAATTGCTATGCTATTGGTGCTACATCAAGTAGAAGTCATTGTGTAAAATTTCGGCCAATTTGAATAAGAATTACGCCCTTAAGGGCCTTAAGAAGTGAAATAGGGAGATCGGTTTACATGGGAGCTGTATCAGGCTATAGACCGATTTAGACCATATTTAACACGTATATTGAAGGTTATGGAAAAAACCGTTGTGCAAAATTTCAGCCAGCCAAATCGGTTAGGAATTGCGTCCTCTTGAAGCTCAAGAAGTCAAGATCCCACATCGGTTTATATGACAGCTATATCAGGTTATGGACGGATTTAAACCATACTTAGCACAGTTGTTGGAAATTATAAAGAAACACCTCATGGAAAATTTCAGCCAAGTCGGATAGGAATTGCGCCCTCTAGAGGCTCAAGTAGTCAAGACCCTAGGTCGATTTATATGGCAGCTATATCGGATTATCATCCGATTTAAACCATACCTGGCACAGTTGTTGGAAGTCATAACGAAACACATTATGCTAAATTTCAGGCAAATCGGAAAAGAATTGCGCACTCTAGAGGCTCAAGAAGTCAAGATCCCAGATCGGTTTACAAGGCAGCTATATCAGATTTGGATAGGAATTGCCCCCTCTAGAGGCTCAAGTAGTCAAGACCCTAGGTCGATTTATATGGCAGCTATATCGGATTATCATCCGATTTAGACCACACTTCGCACAGTTGTTGAAAGTCATAACGGAACAAGTCATGCTAAATTTCAGCCAAGTCGGATAGGAATTGCACCCTCTAGAGGCTTAAGAAGTCAAAACCCAAGTTCGGTTTATATGGCAGATATATCAGATTATCAACCGATTTAGACCATACCTGGCACAGTTGTTGAAAGTCTTTACGAAATACGTCGAGCAAAATTTCAGCCAAATCGGATTGGAATTGCGCCCTCTAGAGGCTCAAGAAATCAAGATCCCAGATTGGTTTATGTGACAGCTATATCAGGTTATGGACATATTTAAACCATACTTAGCACAGTTGTTGAAAACCATAAAAAAACACCTAATGCAAAATTTCAGGCAAATCGGATAGGAATTGCGCTCAAGAAGTCAGGACCCAAGGTCGGTTTATATGGCAGCTATATCAGATTACCAACCGATTTAGACCAAACCTGGCACAGTTGTTGGAAGACATAACGAAACACGTCGAGCAAAATTTCAGCCAAATCGGATTGGAATCGCGCCTTCTAGAGGCTCAAGAATTCTATCGGGAGATCGGTTTATATGACAACCGATTTAGAATACACCTGGCACAGTTGTTGGAAGTCATAACAAAATACGTCATACAAAATTTCAGCTAAATCGGATAAGAATTGCGCCCTCTAGAGGCTCAAGAAATCAAGATCCAAGATCGTTTTATATGGCAGCTATAACAAAACATGGACCGATTTGGCCCATATACAATCCCAACCGACCTACACTAATAAGAAGTATTTGTGCAAAATTTCAAGCGTCTAGCTTTATTGCTTCGAAAGTTTGCGTTCTTTCGGCAGACGGACGGACATGCTTGACCGACTTAAAATGTCATGAAGATCATACTTTATGGGGTCTTAGACTCATATTTCGAGGTGGTACAAACGGAATGACGAAATCAGTATGCCCTACATCCTATGGTGGAGGGTATGATAATGAAATGAGCTAAAATTCCACTTTAAGTGCGTTTGGGACTTTTTCATTAGCTCAAGAAGTTAAATTGTGAGATTGGTTTCAATGGAAACTACAGTGGAATCTGTATAATTGAACACTTTTTAATTGAAAAAATAGGTTAATTGAAAAAATCGGTTAATTGAAAAAATCGGTTAATTGAAAAAAATTGGTTTATTGCAAAAATCAGTTAATTGAAAAAATCGGTTAATTGCAAAAATCAGTAGATTGCAAAAATCGGTTAATTGCAAAAATCAGTTAATTGAACTATTTTACTTTAAGAACTTTTTAACACATATGACTACGCTTAACTGAAAACCCGTTTAATTAAAAAAAGCGCTCCATCGAATTAAAAAAGCGTTCAATATTATGCCAAAAGTCACAATATTAACTCCGCTTAATTGAAAACATTTATTATGGACTTTTCACGTTTGGTCAACGTTCTGATTTGACTATTGCACCAATTTCTAACTAGTCTCACATCATATATTCCTCATAATTTGTATAATTACAGAACTTACAAAGCTATTAACTTATCTGAAGTACTGCCAAGGGAAAACACTCTTAATTCTAGAAACTTCGGTTAATTGAAACGTATTTCAATTATACAGACTTGGATTGAAATAAAATTCCTTGTATTCTGCTATTTTCAATTAAGCGGATTCGACTATACATTAAAAAGTGTTTGCATGATTACCATATGACTAAATCGATCCAGGTTCAAGTGCTCAAGAGTCAAATCGAAATATTGCTTACAGGGAAGTAATATTCGGATATTCCTATATGATTTCTTTCGCACCTGGAGGGAACAATTCCAATCCCATTTAACTGCAAGTTGACTTCTGGGCTTCCCTAAAATTCAATTACAATTAAATTTCACTACCCACCTTAATGTATGTACACATCTTGAAATTCATTTGCAGAGCCTCTGCACTGCAAACTCTCATGGGTCCAATAAAATTACAACTCCTTTCGTGAGAAAGTGTTTTTTTGTTCATGCATTCAAAAGTCAACTGAAATGGCCATTAAATTAAAAACCAAAACCTGCGTGTGTGTGTGTTTACCTGGCTAACTGGTTTTATAGGCTTGCAAAAAAAAAATACCAGAAAAAAAAGTTCAAGGTTACACTGGAATCGAAACGAAGATTTTGAACATTTGGTTTGATTTACTTTTCGAAAAACCTTATTCAATGCGGCAATTCAATTTTCAGCTACACGAGAAGAAAAAACCCCAAAAACTTCAAAACCTATACCGCAACTAGGGAGGTTTACACATGTCATGATGTCCAAAATCACAATGCAGGTCACACCACACAACTGGCATACGTGCGTTGCCAGGCAGCAGTAGCCGTACATTGTGGCACAACCCATTGTCCACCGCCAATTAATTGCCAAAGACATCATTCGATTTTCCAGCATGTGGATGTAAGGTAATCAGTTCGCATTGAGTGTTGAACAACAAGTTAAACTAATGCGATTTTTATTGCCAATGAACTTGGCCAATTTAAGTTTAAAGTTTTCTTTGTGGACTTTTCAATTGAACCGTTATTTGAATGTGAACAAAAATGTAGGCCTTTTTTGAAAACAATAGGGTGTACTGTGATTTCTTAAGTAGAAATCAAATATCAAGGGATTAATGGCATAATGGATAGGTCCCAAATTTTCATCAAATGAGCTTTCCCTAGAGGAAGGAGTATACGCCTCCTATACTGTGTTCGACTAAGATGAGACATCGCTCTTCACAGATGAATCCAAAACGAAATCATGGATGGGATTGAGCGTCTACTCTAAGACTCTCGACATCTGTATGTTGGTGAGACTGCCGGTAGAATGAACGGTCTTTCAGGTAGTGGTAATTGATATTACGATGACTGCAGATAAAATATTGGAAAGGGGTCTACTCCGAGACACTCGACAACAGTATCTCAATGAGACTGACAGACGAGTGTCCGATCTTTTAGGTAGAGGTAGTTGACATTACGATGACTGTAGATAAAATACTATGAAGCGATTTACCGCCTTCGATAGCTCCTTCGTTTCGAGAACAAAGAGGTCGGAGAGCGGAATGTTTGAAATCCCCCAGTAAATTCAGGGACCTTGACATAGCCCTGACTTGGGTTCCTGGACACAACGATATTCCGGGAAATGAGAAGGCAGATGACTATGTCGGGAAGGCCTCCTTCATTGCTGGCGAAACAGTAGTAATGTGTTACATTTTAGAGGAGACTGCCATTGCAGAGGAGGTGGCAAGATGGGAATGCGAAACTGCCTTTCCCAAAGGAAAAGGTACTAAAACTTCCCTTTCCCAAAGGAAAGGGTACTAAAACTAAATGTTCCCTAAGGAGAGGGTACTGAAACTACAATTTCCCTATGAAAAGGGTACTAAAACTACCCTTTCCTAAAGGAAACGGTACTAAAACTACCGTTTCCCAAAGGAAAGTGCACTAAAACTACCCCTTCCTAAAAGAAAGGGTACTAAAACTACCCCTTCCTAAAAGGAAGAGTACTAAAACTACCCTTTTTCCTAAGGAAAGGGTACAACAACTACCCTTTCCCAACAGAAAAGATACCAAAACAAACCTTTCCCAAGAACGACTCCCAGTATCGAGAACGATTCGCGGAAGCGAAATTGATTTCCAGAATCGAGAACGATTCCATGAATCGAAATTCATCGAATCGATTTCATGATTCCCAGAATCGGTAACTATTCACGGAAGCAAGAACGATTCCCGGAATCGAAAACGATTCCCGGAATCAAAAACGATTCCCTGTATCGGAAACGAAACGATTCCTAAATCGTTTCCCAAAATCGAACACGATTCCCAAAACCGGTTTAAATTTCCCAGAATAGAGAACAATTCCCACAATTGGAAACGACTATTAAAATCGAAAACGATTCACAAAATCAAAAACGATTCCCAAATTCGGAAACGTTTCCCAGAATCGGAAAAGATTTTCAGAATCGGATACGATTCCCCGAAACGGAAAAGATTCCCAGAATCGGAAACGATTTCTAAAATCGAAAATGATTCTCGAAATCGAAAACGATTCCCAAGATGGAGAACGATTCCCAAAATCGGAAATGATTCGTAGAATCGGAAATGATTCCTAGAATCGGAAATGATTCCTAAAATCGGAAACGATTCCTAGAATCGGAAACGATTCTCAAAAACGGAAACGATTCCCAAAATGGAGAACGAATCCCACAATCTGAAACGATTCCAAGAATCGAGATCGACTCCAAGAATCAAAAACGATTCTTAGAATCGAGAACGATTTTCGAAATCGCAAACGATTTCCAGAATCGGAAATGATTGCCAAAATCGAAAACGATTCCCAGAATCGAAAACAATCCCTAGAATCGGAATCGGTTAAAACAATTCCAAAAATCGGAAACGATTCACAAAATTGAACACAATTAGCAAAATCGGTTACGATTCCCAGAATCGAGAACCATTTCCGGAATCGGAAACGACTACCAAATTCGAAAACGATTCACAAAATCAGAAACGAATCCCAGAGTCGGAAACGATTTCCAGAATGGGAAAAAATTCCCAGAATCGGAAAAGATTTCCAGAATCGGAAACAATTCCCAGAAACTGCAACGATTCCCAGAATCGAACACGATTCCCAGAATCTAGAACCATTCCACGAATCGAGAACGATTCTATGAATCGAGAATGATTCCATGAATCGAGATCGATTCAATGAATGGAGAACGATTTCCAAAATCGGAAAAGATTCTCAGAAACGGAAACCATTCCCAGAATCGGAAACGACTCCCAGAATCGCAGACGATTCCCAGAATCGAGAACGATTCTCAGAATAGAAAACGATTCCCAGAATTGAAAATTATTCACAGAATCGAACACGATTGCCAGAATCGATTCTAGGGAATCGAAAATGATTCCTAGAACCGGAAAGGATTGCTAGAATCGAGAAAGATTCCCAATATCGAGAACGATTCCCGGAGTCGGAAATGATTCACGGAAGCGAAAACCATTCCATGAATCGTAAACGTTTCTATGAATCAAGAACAATTTCATGAATCGAGAACGATTCCAAGAATGGGAAACAATTCCCAGAATCGAAAACGATTCCCAAAATCGGAAACGATGCCCAGAATCGGAAACGATTCCCAGAATCTGAAACGATGCCCAGAATCGAAAGTATTCCCAGAATTGAAAACGATACACAGGAACGATTCATGAAATCGTTTCCGATTCATAGAATCGTTCTCGATTCCAAGAACCGGAAACAATTCCCAGAATCGAGAACGATTTCATGAATCGAGAACGATTTCATGAATCGAGAACGATTTCATGAATCGGGAACGATTTCATGAATCGAGAAGGATTTCATAAATCGAGAACGATTTCATGAATCGAGAACGATTTCATGAATCGAGAACGATTTCATGAATCGAGAACGATTCCAAGAAATGGAAACGATTCCTATAATCGGAAACGATTCCCTGAATCGGAAACGATTCCCAGAATCAAGAACGATTCCTAAAATGGAGAACGATTTCCAGAATCGGAAATGATTCCCAGAATCGAGAACGATTTCATGAATCTAGAACGATTTCAAGAAATGGAAACGATTCCTATAATTGGAAACGATTCCTTGAATCGAAAACGATTCCCAGAATCGGAAACGATTCCCATAATCAAGAACGATTCCTAAAATGGAGAACGATTCCCAGAATCGGAAATGATTCCCAGAATCAAGAACGATTTCATGAATCGAGAACGATTCCAAGAAATGGAAACGATTCCCAGAATCGGAAACGATTCCCAGTATCGAAAACGGTTTCCAATAAAGGAAACGACTTTTACAATAGGAATTCAACGGTTGGCAGAATCCAGAATAGGTTGCGATTCCTAGAATCGATTACGATTCCCACATCGGTTACGATTCCCAGCATCGAAGACGATTCCTAGATTAGACTTGGGTACGATTCCCATTATCAGCAACAAAATCCAGAATTGAAACGCTACCCTGCTTTCGAAATAACTTTCTCACTCAAAAACAGTTGGTTATGTGATTGGATTACTAAGGCGGAGGTCTGATTAAAAAATAGACAGCCGCTCTAACCCAACCCTAACCTAACGATTACCCTAATTCCATAAAGTTTGGAAAATATTTAAAATTTATTCAGATCAGAGAAGAATTTTGAAGATAGATATAATTTCCCATAACTACGATGGTAACCACAATCAAAAATTATTTGATTGTCAAAATTTGTGCTTAACCCAGGAATTTTCCAAGTTTGGAAAATCAAGAACTATATTAGGCTTTGTTTGCGATTTCAGAACAGTAGCAATATTCCATATACAAAGCATTTCCTTCAATGTTCGACTATTCTCCCAAGTCATTAACCCACTCACTGGGCTGTTCTCAGAACATCAAGTGTTCCCGAACTACCCTTTGTTAGTGATTGTCAAAATTATTGAGGTAAAAATTTTTTGAACGATTTCCGTAGTCTAGACTGAATCATCATTTGCTCCCAAATATCCACGCCTTGGTGGCAAATTGGTATGGCAACCGAAATTGAGAACTACACAAAAAATCTTACAGCAGTCAAGAGGCAACATATTTCAATATCGTGGAAATTAACTTTTTTACTTCTTACAGTAACAACCAATGACCGATGAAAGATGGCAACTCTGTTTTATATGTTGCACAAAATATGTAATAAAATTAATTAATGAACCATGATTTATAACGAAAAAGCGCTCAGTCATCTTGTGCTTGTAAAAATGAAACTGTAAATTTAAGGCCACTCACTCGAACAAACTGTTTTACGATGGGTGTGAGTGACAGCGATTAGAAGAGAGATCAACAGGCATATCATAAAAATTCCAAATAAGATGCATAAATTTCAGGTTGTAACATGATAATTTTGTAAACAAATAGTGAATAGTGAGTAGTATAGTGGTCAATGACAACAACTGCCATACAATTTGACTTTTTTTTTAATTTTGTTCTTTGGGACTTTTCGAAAATATTCCATTACCTCTAAAACAGCAATTAATTTTTCTGGAAAACAAAACCACTAAATAAAAAACTTCAAAACAAAAGACACAAACAGATCACGCATTTGCCCGCCATTCATAAAAGTTGTTTATTAAGATAGAGGCGGCAAACGTTTTTGGAATATTCGTATGCGATATGCTAATGTTTGAAATACACTTAAGGTACGTCATTATGCCAACCGGCTGCGACATGTGGGCATGGATGCTCATATTTGATTCAATTCCAAGCATAGCCGTAAACAAAAAATCACCAAAATCCCCCAAGCACTGTTTTAGTATTCTCTTCTAGGTGTTGAATATTGATTGTCAGTATCACGTTCTCTTAATGACATCTGAGTAAGCCGGGCGTTAAGCATTTATAAATGTTGTTCTGCTCTATTGACAAGCCTTTTTTATTTCAAGTCTTTGATTAATGCCTCCATACAGTCTGGTCCTCATTGTTAGGTGTTAAGTATGCAAGAATTTTTCCCACGTATCATAGCTCAGCATCGATAACCTTAAGTTTTTATTAAAAAAGAAAAAAAAAACTGATATCAGAGGCCCACCGTGGTGCATGGATTTGCATGCCCACCTATCGCATCTAAAGACATCCCAATCATAATTTTTACAAGTTCATTATCTCCCCATTGATGTTGATGACATTTGTAAGTATGTCAGGCATGTAAAGCTTCTCCACAAGAGTTTTGCATTTTGAATTTTCCGGCTCGCCGTTCGGACTTGTCTATGGGGTTCCATAAACCTTACATTGTACAGGGTGATTTTTTAGCTATTATCTTTTTGGTAACACTGGTTTAAACAGCTCCCGCACGTTTCGTGTATTGTTTCACTATCAAATATCGTCAGTTTGGTCGTTCTACAAACGAACAACGTTTGCAAATTATTGAATTTTATTATCAAAATGCGTGCTCTGTTAAGAAAATTCATCGCGCGCTTCTCCTTCTTCAGCGGCGAAGCTCATTTTAGGCTCAATGGTACGTAAATAAGAAGAACTGTCGATTTTTGGATGAAGAAGCATTGGAAGATCCAGAAAAAGTCACAGCCAATGCATTCCGAAAAAGTCACAGTTTGGTGCGGTTTATGGGCTAGTGGCATCATTGGACCGTACTCCTTCAAAGGTGATGCGAATCGTAACGTAACTGTGAATGGTGAGCGCTACCGTGAGATGAGATACAACTTTTTTTTGGCCCAAAATGCATGAGCTTGACTTGCATGACGTGTGGTTTCAACAAGTCGGTGCCACATGCCACACAGCACGTGTAACAATGGACTTATTGAGAGGCGAATTCGGTGAACATTTTTCGTGCGATTTAAAGCCTTTATTTTTTGTGGGGTTTCGTTAAAACTCATGTCTACACAGACAAATCAGTTTCAATTGACGCATTGAAAGACAACATTGAGGCAATTATTCGTGAGATACCGGCCGAAATGTTGAAAGTGGTATGCCAAATTTGATTTAACGGATGGATCATTTGAGGCGCTGTTACGGTCAACACGAAAAAATCGTATGTACCGTAGTATCGATTCACATAAAGATTGCATACATTTTTCTGAATGTGATGAATTCCTATAGCTCTTAAAAAATCACCCTTTAGTAAGTAAGTTATTTGTAAACTTTCTTGTGGTAGCGTTGATGCCAAGAAACTCTGGCTCCTTCATGATTGACGTCGGTTTTACGTTATTGAAAGCACCTTCAAAAAATGCTACCATTGTACATTGCTTGATAACCAGACAGCTCTCTATGTAGACCACTAGGTCGTGAAGGGAAATTGGCTACCATATGCATGCTTTTGCTTAGACGGGCCATCTTCAGGCATGATGGCCCTAACATATGTTTCTATCAACCTCTCTAGAGTCTTCAGCATAAAGGATGACAGACTAATAGCAAGAAAATCTTTCGCCTCCCATCGCCTTACCACACGGATTTCCTATTTTTGGAATAAAAATTACCTTTGTGTTCCTTCATCCCGCAGGTATATACACATCAGGAACTGGCGACTTAAAGGAGCTATATGACACGCAGTGGGATAATATTCAGATCTGTCAGAATGACACTCTTCGAAATGTGACAGGCTGTCTGCTCAGTTCTCACATGGACCACCTCCATCGGGAGACAAAGATCCTATCTGTGCCAAGGCATGCTGTCCAAGCAATACCTTCTGTTCTGTTACCGCACGGACCATTCAAATCATAATCTTTCGACGAGTATCCAGCGCCCAGAAGCCTTAGGATGGATCTATATAGTCTAGAGCATAGATGGGCAGCATGCACATCCGCACATAAATTCGTATGTCCACGGGCATAGGAAACAAGTAAAAGGGTGCTAAGTTCGGCCTAGCCGAATCTTGAGAACCCACCATACCTGGAGATCGGTTTCTATGGGAGCTATATCAGGTTATAGACCGATTTGGACCGTACTTGGCACATTTGTTGGAAGTCATAACAGAACACCATGTGCAAAATTTCAGCCAAATCGGAAAACCTCACCACACCGGGACTGTGTGCAGCAAAGCACATGAGTTGGCCTGGTTAAATGGTTTTTTGTCTTGCTAATGGATATATTGTTGTTGTTGTTAAATGTTGGCCTGTCATAAACTTTGTCATAAATTTGTACTATTGCTCGCCAAGATTCAAAATAAATTGTTGCAGGAAAATTAACAAATTTTGTCGTCGTTTTTTCGATAAAAGTTGTTATTTTCAAAATTATTTTTATCTGTGTAGGATAATTTTAGCAGCTTCGCCTACGTTACAAGCACCTTGCTTTTGTTGTAATACTATTTTCTCTTTAATTAATTTAAGTGAATCGATAGCCGCAAACAATTATTCGTGTACCGGATCAATAATTTTCTCTTGTATCTATCCTACTAGAGAGAAAGGGCCAGTGATTGGAAATAATACTAACACTATTGCACATTACTTTGCAAGTGCACGAGAAAATAATCCCAAGCAGGCCCATGGGGTTCCAAATAATTGCAATTTGGTGCTTGTCACTGGTATGGTCACATTCTCACACACAACATTTTTTTTCCTTTCTTGTTTTGACTGAGCAAATAACTGTTAGTATATTGAGCAGCTTGGTAAACTCGAAAAGTGACAACTTTTAAAGTTTCGCCTAAGGTACTAAAATACCGACCAATGTCCAATAATAAAAATCATTAGAGCAACACACAAATGGCTGCCAGGTACAAAAAAAAACACAACAAGAATTTCTAAGGCACATACATTGGTTGGTAATATTTTCGCAATAAAGAAATATCCGTCCCAAATTAGGCATTTTAATGTGCAAAAACAACAACTCCCATAAGTGTTTTTTATTTTTGTTTCATTTATAGCATGACGAATGCTGCAAATCATAATAAATAAAACCATAATGGAGTTGCGCGAAACTGGAAGGCTTTTAATTTAATTGAGTACACGCAAAAATAAAACGTTTGGGGCTTTTTTAAACAAAACAAAATACTTTTATAACAAAGTTTTTCTTTTATTGTATTTTATCTCTTTTATAGAGATTGTCCTCTCACACGTCCTTTCATTTGAGTACAATATATTCTCGGTCGTCGTACATGACATTTTGGAGTTGTTTGAATTGCGAAAATACCCGAAATACCCTTTATTGTCGCGATGTATATGTCCTGCTGAACGGCAGGACGTGACCCATATACTTGAATCCTTATATCAACATACGATTTGAACTCTACTGGCATAGACCTTTCTTTTAATTCACATATTATCCCGATCGAACTACACGTCCTATTGAAAGGTGTTTAGTGGGTGGACCGGTCCCTTAGACTTAGTCCCAAATGTGTATACCAGATTCGTAGTCATCTCTCAAGATCTTTCATTTGATACCCATTTTGTGACGTTGGACATACATGCCCGTTTTTAGACGTTTTTGTGGTTGAGGAGGACCCTCAGACACCAAGGAATACATTTTTACATCAGCTTTTTACTCCAATTTAAAATACCTATAATTTGATATTCATATTCTCCCAATCGGTAAATTTGGGGGCTGGGGAGGCCCCTCAGACACCAAGGAATAAATTTTTATATCATTTTCGTACCCTACTTTTAAATACCTTTTATTTGACATCCATATTGGCCAAAGCGAAATAAGCTAAATTCGTACCCTACTCTTAAGTACCTTTCATTTGATACCCATATTGTACCAATCGGTAAACATGTCCGTTCGGGTGGGTTTTGGGATGGGGTGTCCTCCCGGTAATGTTATACCAATTTCTTGTTTTTTTGGGGTACCATAAGGTGACATGCAAAATTTCGCTTAAATCGGTGCACCCATCTCGGAGATCTGGCGTATGGGGGAGGATCCGCGTGCTTGTCGTTAAATCGCACGTTATAGGCGGCCAATTGACCGGTCCCGAAGATGAAATAAAATGTTCACAGAACTCGTCCCTCAATAAGTCTAATGTTACGCGTGCTCTGTGGCATGTAGCACCGCCTTGTTGAAACCACATGCCATGCAAGGCAAGCTCTTGCATTTTGGGCAAAACAATTTTGGATATCATCTTACGATAGCGCTGACCATTCACAGTTACGTTACGATTCGCATCATCTTTGAAGAAGTACGGTCCAATGATGCCACCAGCCCATAAACCGCTCCAAACTGTGCCTTTTTCTGGATGCATTGGTAGCTCATGCTATGCTTCTGGCCGATCTTTACTCCAAAATCGATAATTCTGTTTATTTACGTTGAGCCATTGAGCCAAAATGAGCTTCGTCGATGAAATGGAAGAATAGTGCGATGAATTTTCTTAACAGAGCACGCTTTTGATAATAAAGCGTTGTTCGTTTTTAAGACGATTCATGGTTAAATTAAAGACCAAACTGCAGACGTTTGGCAGTGAAACAAAACACGAAACGTGCGTGAGCTGTTTAAACCAGTGTTGCCACAAAGATAAAAGCACAAAAAATCACCCTCTATAATTGATTTACACACTAAGTTAATTCTTGAAAACCCCAAAACATACACCTCGACGCTTACCATCCTTTTCGTCGACTACAAAGCCTCTTTCGAAAGTCCCATAGGTTCAAAGATGTTTCAAGCTATGTCTGGGTTTGGTTTCCTTTCAAAATTCATACAACTTAGCAAAATTACGTTAGCCGTCATAAGCTCGTTAGCTAAAATTGGAAAAAAAACTCACCGAATCGTTCAACCCCTAATGTGGTTGTAGACAGGGCGACAGTTTATCGTGTGACCACATTAGAATTATGTTATTGAAATAATTTTTGGCCTTGATTGTTGAGCAATCCTAAAAGCCAATAAACGATTATCTATTCTATAGCTGAAAAAAAAGTAATTAAAATATTTTTGAAGATAATGGAAACCAATTGAGCAGAAAGAAAATATTGAAGTTTCAAAAATTATTTTTCATTTTTAGTTGGAATCAAAAATGTTAGAAGCATTACAACAAACAGCGCCGGTAACATTGTCTCCGTCGTTTATGTTCGTGGTCATTGCGTTAGCAATAGTAAATACAAGCGGTGTAAGTGAAACTTTTATAAAATTGAAAATCACCTATCGTTCGACTTGTCAGGCACTATACTGGATCATTCTGTTTGCATACCAAAGTGGAAAATAAATATTTTTGATTTTCAGACAGACTGATAAATCTGATAAACAAAATTAACCCTACTTTGGGCTTTAATTTAGGAAATTATCACTTCCTTGTATTCTCTGGAATTGTGAGGTTTTGATTATGGCAGTGCAGAGGTTGATAAACTTGCAAACTAACTTAAACTTGCAGTTCTCAACTTCCTCTGTTAAGTAGACTCAAAAGACACAGTGAATTGCTTTAAGCCTCCCCTCATCCTACCCGAATGTGGTCTAGATCGGGCCATATTTAGATAATGCTCGGGAGTTCGGTTTATATGGGAGCTATATCAGGGTGTGACCGATTTGGACCGTACTTGACACAGTTGTTGGAATTCACAACAGAACACTATGTACGAAATTTCAGCCAAATCGGATGAAAACTGCACCTTCCAGGGACTCAAGAATTCAAATCGGGAGATCGGTTTATATGGGAGCTATATCCTAATCTGAACCGATATGGCCCATTTGCAATCGCCCAACGACCTACATCAATACTAAGTATCTATGCAAAATTTCAAGCGGCTAACTTTACACGTTCGACCGCTATCATGATTTCGACAGACGGACGGTCATGGCTAGATCGAATCAGAATGTCGAGAGGATCCAGAATATATATACTTTATGGGGTCGCAGATTAGGTGGTGGGTATAAAAATGAAAAAAAGTCTGACACTTTTGAACAGACGGGGACAGCAAGCAATTCTCATTCAAAAATAACAAAGCAAGTGCTTTGGCTTCATACGGCACTCATCTGAGTGGTGTGCATTTGCAAACAACATACGATGTCCATCGACCAAATTGACAATCACATCCACTGAACAATTACTAAAACATTCGAGCGTCTCTCACTCTGTTGTAGTTGTGCGTGTGTTTCAAGCTAACTTTGTTTTTATGTGGCATGTGATACAGACAATAACTTTGGCCAAAGTGGCTATTGAGTGCCAAATTTTGGGTCTCATGCAGTTCTCTGATGCTAGCCTCTGCACCGTAGCGCAGATCGAATAACATTTAGATATAGTTGCCATGTAGACCGATGCTAACTTAAGGCAAAAGTTAGACTCATTTTTTATCCGATAGCGCTGGAATGTGAGTGGGTTGTCCATATTGGACTATATTTTGATATAGCTGATATATATAGTGGAGGATCGGTTTCTATGGTAGCTAAAACAGGTTATGAACCATATTTGCCGCAGTTGTTGAAAATCGTACCAAAACGGCAAACGAAAATTTCAGCCAAATCGGATAGGATTTAGCTTCTAGAGGCTCAAGAAGTCAATTCGTGAGATGTTATATCCGGTTACGAACAGCTATATCCGGTTACGAACTGATTTAGACCATACTTGACACAATTATTGGAAGTCATACCAAAACGAAATGTGCAAATTTGCAGCCAAATTGGATAACAATTGCGCCCTTTAGAGGCTCAAGAAGGCAAAACAGGAGATCGGTTTATATGGCAGCTGTATCAGGTTATTAGCCGATTTAGATCATACGTTACACAGTGCTTGGAAATCATACCAAACCAAAATGTGCAAAATTGCAGCTAAATTGGAGAACAAATGCGCCCTCTAGAGTCTCAAGAAGTCAAAGTAGGAGATCGGTTTATATGGCAGCTTCATCAAAACATGGACCGATTTGGCCCATTTAAAATCCCAACCGGCCTTCATTAATAGTTAGTACTTTCGCATGATTATGAGCACCTAGCTTTACTCCTACCCAAAGTAAGCGTGCTTTTGACAGACAGACGGACGGACCCCCAAAAACCACCCCTCAACGGACATGTAGGCCGATCGGGACAATATGAGATTCAAATGAGAGGTACTTGAGAGTAGAGAAGTAGTAAAAAAACCACTGATCATTGAGCTCGTCTCGAAAGAGAAACAAACGAAACACACTAAAAATTTTAAATTTTTACCACTTTTCAGCATCCACTATACATTGAGTATTTCTATTCACATTCCTTCATACCGGACGCTTTGAAAATTGACTATGAGGTCGAGCATCACATTGGCATATACTACAATGTCACCGCATTTCGTCCATTTCCTGGTCAATTGCTGTTGAATTTGTTCGTTCGAAAGTACAATGCAGTACGGGGTCAACCTTCGATGGATGTACTGAAGAGGCGCAACTTGGATTTTTGTAGAACACTCGATCTTCAAAGGAATATAACAACTGATGGAGATGATACCAGACCATTTCTATTGCAGGATACTTTCGTTACCTCCTGTCCACTGGTGAATGGTTTCTATTATATCAAAAATGGCACCATACCCAATAGCATATTGCCCAGTTTCGTAGATGCTGGCCGTTACATAATACACTTTGAATTGATACAGGTAATTAATGAGTTGGTTAAACTGATGAATTTGAGATTTATTCTCGCAATAAAGGAGGAGGATTATAATCAGAATGATGCAGATTATGATTATGAAGATGAGGAGGAGGAAGATGATGAAGATGAAGAAGCAAATGGTGAAGGAGAGACAGAGGCAGGTGGAGAAGAAAATGGAAATGGTGAAGGAAATGGAGATGGTGAAGAACATGGAAATGGAGAAGAACATGGAGATCGTGAAGAACATGGAAATGGAGAAGAACATGGAGATCGTGAAGAACATGGAAATGGGGAAGAAAATGGAATTGGTGAAGAAAATGGAAATGGTGAAGAACATGTAGATGAAGAAATAAATGGTGGTGAAGAACATGGAGATGAAAAAGCACATGGTAATGGAGAAGAACAAACTGTTGAAAAGGATGAGAGAGATAATGAGACAGAGGGCATCAGAAATGAAGAGGAGCAGGGCGAAGTGGAAAAACAAAGAAAGGCAGAAACAGATGAAAAAACACATAGAAATGCAGAAGAAGAGGAAAACGATGAAGCGGAAGACCACAACTGAAAACGAAAACAAGAAAATAAAAAAGAAGGCAAAGAGATGGAAATGACGTAGAAGATTGGCACGCAGAAATTGTTGTGAATAGAGGAAGACTAGGTAAACGTAAACGCAAAGGTAAAGAAAAGTATTGTGAAAAATTAAAACAGAAAATGGGATTCATTGAAAATAAAGAATGAAACGCAGATTAAATGGAGAGAGTATTGAGTAAGTTGTGAAAAAACAGAAGAAATGATGGCTGTGTGAATGAAGACTTATAAGTGGCGGGAAGAATAATCTAAAATAGGCGCTAAGAAATAACCTCAAAAGCTATAAAAATGAAATAACCCCCAAAAGTAATTTGGGAATTATTTCATAGCTTATGGTTTTTATTTTGTCGATACTGCTTGGATATAACTTTATTATAAAACAATTTCCAAATAAAGTAAGGAAACACTACAAAACAATTTTTTGGGGGTTATTTCATTCTTTGGCAGCTAACTTCATTTGGTTAAAAATTTAATTTTTTTTCGAGTCTAGTAAAAGGCATTGGAGTACTACAATATTTCTGCCTATTATTATCGATTCGAAGTAAAACCACGAAGCGAAGAATATTGGGAACCCACCACCATGGATTTTGCTAAAAATGTATACAAAATAAATTTAGTTGAACGTCATAATTTTATTCTACATACCAAACTTCTGGGAGCTATATCAGGCTATAGACCGATTTGGACCGTACTTGGCACAGTTGGTGGAAGTCATAACAGAACACTATGTGCAAGATTTCAGCCATATCGGATGAAAATTCAGGCTTCCAGGGACTCAAGAAGTCAAGTCGGCAGATCGGTTTATATAAGAGCTATATCAGGCTATATACCGATTTCAACCGTACTTGGCACAGTTATTGGAAGTCATAACGGAACACCATGTGCAAAATTTCAGCCAGATCGGACAAAAATTGCAGCTTCCAAGGGTTCAAGAATCAAATCGGGAGATCAGTTTATATGGGAGCTATATCAGGCTTTAGACCGATTTGGGCCGTTCTTGGCACAGTTGTTGGAAGTCATATCAAGCGGAGATCCTTGCAATCAAGGAAGTGGTGGAATGGATAAGATATGATGCCATAACGACGATTGACATAAATATCTTCTCAGACAGCCAGCCCTCGATTGTCACATTTCTCTCAACGTGATGGCTGAATAGTTCAAAATTCACCTGTCCTGGCTGCCGGGCCACAGAGAAATCCCAGGCAATTGTAAAGCGGACGAGCTTGCGAGACTAGGAACTACCCTACACATTCCAGGGAAACTGGAATCTGTGGGTATGCTCTAGCGACATGTAAGCTAAGTTTACAGGACCTGGCCCGAAGGGCAACGAATGATAGATGGTCAGAAAGACGTAGCTGTGAGGATTCCAAAACTATGTGGGCAAATTTAGACTTGAAAAAGGTCTCAATCATTGTGTCCATCATGACAGGTCACTGTCTAATTGGAAAACATGCTGACAGACTGAAGGTTGCCAGCAACGACTTTTGCAGAAGCTGTGAGGACATCGAAGAAGAAGAGACTATAGAACACCTTCTGTGTATGTGTCCCGCACTGGTAGTCAGAAGGAGTTCGACTTTAGGTTCTCATTTCTTTGTTGTTGTTTGAATTGTTGGATGTCATAAAAGAACACTACATGCAAAATTCTTCACTTCAGTCGAATCGGATAAAAATTGCGGTTTATATGGAAGCTATATCTAATTATAGACAGATTTGGACCTTACTTGGCACAGTTATTGAGAGTCACACTATGTGCATAATTTCAGGCAAATCGGACAAAAATTGTGGCTTCCATGGGCTCAAGAAGTCAAATCGGGAGATCGGTTTATATGAGAGCTATATCAGGTTATAGACCGATTTGGACCGTGCTTGGTGCAGTTGTTGGAAGTCACAACAGAACACCGCACGCAAAATTTTAGCCAAATTGGTTAAAAATTGCGGCTGCCAGGGACTCAAGAAGTCAAATCGGGAGATCGGTTTATATGGAAGCTTTATCCAAATCTAAACCGATGTGACCCATTTGCAATCTCCAACGACCTATATCAATACTTAGTATCTGTTCTAAATTTCAAGCGGCTAGCTTTACGCGTTCGACCGCAATCGTGATTTCGACAGACGGACGGACGGACTGACATGGCTAGTTCGATTTAGAATGTCGAGACGATCAGGAATATATATAATTTATGGGGTCCTTGATCAATATTTCGAGGTGTTACATACGAAATGACTAGATTAGTATACCCCCATCCTATGGTGGTGGATATAAAAAGGAGGCACCTTATCACTGAGCTTAAACTTTTATCGCTAATTGATATGAGAGATGTATCCCCTGTTCCTTAATGGAATGTTCATGGGAAATTTAGTTTTATTACTTTAAACAACCAACAAATTTCCAATGATTAATGGCTAAAAATAAAGTAATTAAAAACAATTTTGTTGATAATGAAAATCGATTGAGCAAAAACAAAACATTGAAATTATAAAAATTAGTTTACATTTTCAGTACGAAGTTAAAATGTTTAAAACGTCAATACATCCAGCGGCAGTGACGTTGTCTGTGTCGATAATTTGTCTGCTCATTGCTTTAGCAATAGTAAATACAAGCTGTGTAAGTTGAAATATAATTTAAAATGAAAATTTATAAAGACTTTCGACTTGTCTGGTTGGTAAATAACTGACGCATTATGTTACCATGGCAGGATAGATAATGTTTGATTTTTCTGGCAGGCAGTTTTCAACTTTCTCGGCTTGGCCGAACGTTCAGAGCATCAACTTTGTTTTGTCTCCATTTACTCCCACAACCTTAAACTTATTGTTGTTCGACCTATTCAAAGATTGCGGTTAGTGCTTTCGATGAATGATCAATGTCGTCGTCATAGACGGCCAGCATGTCTGGCCTTGTGTGTAGTGTGACAGAACTTTTCAAATCTGAATCTAGTATAAACTTCTTTAGCAGGATATTAAAAGAATATAATTGGTATTAAACGGTACGGAGAGTTTCTTTTCCATGTTAACCAAGTAACGTGTGTCTGCTAGACTCTACAAAGTTTAAATTTTGCAGGGATTCCAAACATAAGTATGGCCTTAAACGTATAGGGCTACTCAAAGCGGCTTTCTAGTCGACGAAAAGATGATGGTAATCTTCGATATGTTTCCTTTTTTACCCCCACCATAAGATGGGCGTAAACTAATCTAGTCATTCCGTTTGTTACACCTCGAATGATTGATCTGCGACCCCATAAAGCCTATATATTCTGGATCCTCTCGACATGTCTTCTCGAAATCGTGATAGCGGCCGAACGCATAAAACTAGCCGCTTGAAATTTTACATGGGTACTTAGTATGGATGTAGGTCGTAGGGGATTGCAAATGGGCCATATCGGTTCAGATTTTGATATATTGGGTTGCCCAAAAAGTAATTGCGGATTTTTTAAAAGAAAGCAAATGCATTTTTAATAAAACTTAGAATGAACTTTAATCAAATATACTTTTTTTACACTTTTTTTCTAAATCAAGCTAAAAGTAACAGCTGATAACTGACAGAAGAAAAAAATACAATTACAGAGTCACAAGCTGTGAAAAAATTTGTCAACGCCGACTATATGAAAAATCCGCAATTACTTTTTGGGCAACCCAATAGATCCCATAGAAACCGATCTTTCGATTTGACTTCTCGAAACCCTGGAATCCATAATTTTCTCGTATAACTTCTAACAACTGTGCCAAGTACGGTCCACATCGGTCAAGAACATGATATAGCTCCCATATAAACCGATCTCCTGATTTGACTTCTTGAGCCCCTGGAAGCTGCAATTTTTGTCCGATTTCGCTGAAATTTTACATGTGGTGTTCCGTTATGACTTCCAATAAATGTTTCAAGTTGGTCTAAATCGGTATATAACCTGATATAGCTGCCATATAAACCGACTTTCCACTTTTTAGCCTCTGGAGGGCGCAATTGTTACTCGATTTGTCTGAAATTTTGGAGGTGGTGGTTTTCTATGACTGGTGTTTTTCTATTTGAAAAAGTCATTCAAAGAACTTGACAAATGGTATCCATGGTGGAGGGTACATAAGATTCGGCCCGGTCGAACTTAAAGCCCTTTTACTTGTTTTTTACACCCAATCGCCTTTTGTTTAAGCCCTATATTGTCGTGATTGGTCTATATAACCACTTAGCGAGTTCAGGGCGATCTTTAGATACCCACCTCCGCGGGTATATATGTAAACCACCTTTCATCAAAATCCGGTGAAAAATGTAATCTACTCCCGAATTCTTTTCATCTAAGCCCCATATTGACATGAACGTCCAATATGTCTGATAGGGAGAGTTTTGGAGTTGGAGCGGCCTGATTGATACTTAGAATCAAATATTAATACCATTTTCGTATTTAACTCTCCAATAGCTTTCATTTGATACCCATATTGTCCTGATCGGTCCACTTTTGGTTTAAAAGATAAAATTTGGTTTAACCGGGCATGCAGAGATGCTGTCAGATCAAAAGAGGATGCATTTAGGACTTGGCGTCTGAACAAAAATGCCAACACTGAAATGCTGCACAAGCAGGCAAGAACTTCGTGTGCCAGAGTACTTAGACACGAAAAGTTTCTTTACGAACAGCGTCTTCGTGCCAAAGGGGAAGCAAGAACTTTTGGTCATTCGTAAAAGTAAAGGGTAAAGGTAAAAGTAAAGAGTAAAGGGCAACCCATCGGCAAACCCAACTCTTGTTAAGGATGATCAGGTATTCACTGACCCGGTTGATAAGGCTAATCTACTGGCTGAAATGATTGCAGGAAATTATTCCTTGCCGTTAAGCAGTCAACCACTCCCCGTGATTGATAGTGTACCTAATTCGATGCCTCAGATATTCTTTCGAACACGTGGAGTTAAAAGGGTCCTTGCGGATCTCGACATTAATAAATCTCCGGGCCCAGACGGTATATCAACACTTGTCCTTTGTTAGTTTTCTTCGACGCTTGCTCGTCCACTACGCAACCTTTTCAACCTTGCTTACTGTGCGGGAGTTTTCCCGGCGCATTGGAAGGTTGCGAACGTTCAGCCCATCCCCAAAAAAGGTGGGGCGAAAAACACTGTGAATTACCGGCCAATTGCGATATGCTACGCGCTATCCAAGGTTATGGAGAGTATGGTTAACCATCATCTTGTCAGATACTTAGAGTCCAATGGCCTTCTTAGCAACAGACAGTATGAGTTCTGCAGAAATCGCTCTACCGAAGACCTAATGGCATTTTTGTCGAAACAATGGAGTCGCTCTATCCACCAGTTTGTTGAGAGTAAGATCGTGGCTCTGGATATCTCCAAGGCATTTGATAGGGTCTGGCACGGTGCACTTTTATCAAAGCTTGTCGCTTTTGGAGTCGGTAATAACATCGTTCGATTTATATCGAGCTTTCTCAGAGATCGCACTATACGAGTTGTTGTAGATGGGTTCTCATTAGATGAGTATACATTGACCGCATGTGGGCCACAAGGCTCTGTCCTCTTCCCTTTCCTTTTTCTTATTTTCATTGACGATCTATTGGGTCAGACTTCGAATCCAGTCTACTCATTTGCCGATGACAGTAGTCTGTGTCATTCATATTCATTCCATCATACGCCCAGTCCTCAAGAAATTGTGGACAGGATGAGACGCTCTCCCAGGAATTGTTGTCCATTTCTGAGTGGGGTAGAATGAACAGAGTAGACTTTAACGCATAGAAGATGCAGTGCTGGTTTTTGTCACACAAACGATTCACTGACCCACTTCAATCGTCGATATCTATCGACGGTATAGATATTGAACAGTCAAATTATCTTGATGTTCTGGGCATGAAGATACAATGTGGTGTCCGTTGATCAAAATACGTATTCGAAGTATCGAAAGAAGCATTTAAGTGTTTGGGCTTTCTTAAGCGGTGCAAGAAATATTTCACCTCTTCTGATCTTGTCAATATTTATACTTCATACATCAGGCCGAGGATGGAATATAATTCTCATATATGGGCAGGAGGTCCAAAATCATCCTTGGAGCTACTTGACCGGGTTCAACGGAGAGCGATGGTGTTGATTGGGGACAGTAGGGTATCCAACTCTATTGCTTCTCTTAAACATCGTCGGAATGTGGGTAGCGTTGTATTGCTCTATCGTTATTTTCATGGCGTGTGTTCCATGGATATTCGTCTCCTTATCCCTGACGTTAGGATGTTCACCAGGAATACAAGACTTGCCAGGAACTCACATCCGTTTGTAATTGATTGGCCAGTCGACCAAACCATGCATTTCCGAGAAAATTCATTTTTCGCCCCAACCATTCGTATGTGGAATCGACTTCCGGCTAATGTCTTTCCCACCGACATTGACCTTCAGAAACTTAAGGCTGATATCAACAAAACACTACTCCCTCTTTCCCCCCTCCAACCCTTAACTTTCCTAATTTCCAACGCCATGCACTGCATATATAGGGGACATCCCTTGCGTGTTGGTTACGAAAATTTAAAAAAATTCTTTAGCAAAATTTAAGCAAAATGTTTTTTCTGCACTAAATGAACATTGTCTCAGAAAAAATATTGCTGGTCGACTTTAAAATTCGAAAAAACTTAAACCGGTTTCTAATAAAAACAATGGTTTTTCGAAAAATGGTTTCCGGAAAAAGCCGGTATAATGATCACCCTATTAGAAACTACTCTCCAAAGAGGTGTCGCACTGTGGCACGCCGTTCAGACTCGGCTATAAATAAGAGGCCTCTTATCATTAAGCTTTAAACTTGAATCGGACAGCACTTGGAGGTATGTGAGATGTTTGTCCCCGCTTCTTCATAGGCAAATTTGCATAACACAATCCTTTCACAATATATACTTGCACCTGTTCCAAAGTATAATACTTGTCGCTGTTCCTCAATGGAATATTCATGAGCAAATTTTCATTTGCATTTGCATACCAATGATGAAGTCATGTCCATAATAAAGATTTCTTCATCTCATCTTCTTAAACATTTTAACTATTTACCACTTAATATCACTTTACAGCATCCTCTATACATTGAGCATTTCTATTCTCATTCATTTATGCCGGACGCTTTGAAAATTGACTATGAGCTCGAGCATCACTTCAGCATATACTACAATGTCACTGCATTTCGCCCATTTCCCGGTCAATTGCTATTGAATTTGTTCGTTCGGAAGTATAATGCGGTACGAGGTCAGCCTTCGTTGGATGTAATGAAAAAACGCAACTTGGATTTTTGTAAAACCCTTGATCGTCAACGGAATATAACTAACGATGGAGATGACAATAGGCCATTTCTACTGCAGGATACCTTCGTTACCTCCTGTCCACTGGTGAATGGTTTCTATTACATTAAGAATGGCACTGTACCCAATGGAATTTTACCCAGTTTCGTAGATGCTGGCCGTTACATAATACACTTTGAATTGATGCAGGTTATTAATGAGTTGGTTAAATTGATGAATTTACGATTTGTGCTCATTATTAAGGAGAATGATTACAATGAGAATGGAATTCATGGTGATGATGATTATGAGGAAGATGATGAAGATGAAGAAAAAGAAGAGGAAGAAGAAGAAAGAGATAGTGAAAAGGAAGAGGCAGAGGGAAAAGATGGAGAAGAAGATGGGGTAGGAGTAGGAAAAGGAGAGGGAGAAAGATATGATAAGACAGAGGGAGGAGACCATGAAGTTGGTGAAGAACATACAGTTGAAGAGAAAGAGAGATATGGTGAGACAGGGGAAAATAAAGATGAAAAGGTGGAAGGCCGAAGAGAAGAAGACGTAAAGGGACCGAGAGGTGAAAAGCAGAGATGGAGAAGCAGAGATGGAGAATATAGAGAACTAGAAAAGGTAAAATAACAAGAAGTTCAAGAGATAAAAGATGAGGTAGAACATTGAGAAGTCGAAAGAGTGAGAAAGCTATGATGAGACAGAAGGGGAGACCAAGAAGTTTGTGAAGAACATGCCGTTGAAGAAAAAGAGAGATATGGTGAGACGGGATAATAGAAATAAAAAGCTGGAAGGGCAAAAGAGAAGAAGGACTAAAGGCAGAAAACGATTAAACGGGAATTGTAGAAGGAAAAGGAGAAGAGAATGAGGAAGGAGCAAGAGACGAACACGGAGAAGCAAAAGATGAAGAATATAGAGAACTAGAACAAGAAAAAAAATAACAAGGAATTGAAGAAGGAAAAGGAGAAGAGAATGAGGAAGGAGCACGAGACGAACATGGAGAAGCAAAAGATGAGGAATATAGAGAACTAGAACAAGAAAAAAAAATAACAAGAAGTTGAAGCGATAGAAGATAAGGGAGAAAATTGAGAAGTCGAAAGAGTGAGAAAGATATGATGAGACAGAGGGAGAAGACCATGAAGTTGGGGAAGAACATGCAGTTGAGGAGAAAGAGAGATATCGTGAGACAGGGGAGAATAGAGATGAAAAGGAAGAAGGCCAAAGAGAAGAAGAACTAAAGGTAGAAAACGATGAAAAAGGAAATGAGACGAACATGGAGAAGCTAAATATGAAGAATATAGAGAACTAGAACAAGAAAAATAACAAGAAGTTGAAGCGATAGAAGATGAAAGAGAAAATTGAGAAGTCGAAAGAGTGAAAGAAGAGGAAGAAAAGGGTATTGATAAAGATTTGTGAAAAGCAAGTTGGTCAGGTGGTAGATAAAAGGCTAAAGAAGAAGAAGCAAAAATGGCAAGGGAAAATTATAAAAAGCCTTAACTATAGACATTAGAGGAGAAAGATGGTAATGGTGTAAGGAAAGGATGAAGAATATAAATAACAAAGAGAAACGAAAAATAGTAACAGGGAGAAGAATATATAACTAAACAGAAAGATTAAAAGAGAACTACTATAGAAAGGAAAAAACAAAACCTTTACCGAATTTTATGCAAAGGTAAGAGCATAGTAATAGACGGTTGTTTCAATAGAGTAAATGGTAATGTTAGAGGTGTAAGCAGAGAAATAAGACAAATATATATATTCCAAAATTTTTTGAATAAAAAGTGTACATATGTAAAAGGTAATGAGAAAAACGGAAGCAAAAAATTATGGATGAAGGCAGTTGAAGCACATAATCAATCAAAACACCCCTGAAAAAAGACAAAAAAAAAGTTTGAATTCTAAAATATAACCATTCCATATACATTTTATGCTGATATTGACTTATATAATTATATAAACTACAAAACAATAACAAGTAACTTACGTATTAAAGCGCTGCACAAGCTGAATTGAATGAATCCTTGACAGCTGTGGCAGCATGCCATTGTCCTGTTGGGTCATGACGTACACATAAAAAGTAAACATCACAACTGCATACAACACTCAGAAATGCATGGAGCCAAGCCCAAGAGCGGCATGGTATTCAATAACAGCGATATGTAGGTCACGATCATCTCAGGTAGATCAAAAACAAAACAGAATTCCGTTTGTTGTCATGGGCTATTTCATTCGCAAGTGAGCTCTGCAAAGAATTGGTTGCATGGAAGTGAGAAATATGGAGTACATATTTCGAAAACCATGTAAATAAATGGTGAAAAAGTACATTTAAGAAAAATTCTAAGTGAGGAATATAATGGCGATTGTTCTTCAATAAAGAAAACAAAAAAATATTTTGTTACCATTCATTTCTTTGCGCTTCTTTAGTTTGGTCACAAAATTTCATTTTGTTGTTGGTTTAACCAACTTAGACCAATAGTGGAGGCCACCGTAGCTGAACGCCTGGGTTCGAATCCTAGCTAAACCATCAGAAAAGATTTTCAGCTGTGGTTTTTCTCTCCTAATGCTGGCAACATTTGTGAGGTACGATGCCATTTAAAACTTCTCTCCAACGAGATGTCGCACTGTGGCACGCCTTTCGGACTCGGCTATAAAAAGGAGGTTTTTCTCTCCTAATGCTGGCAACATTTTTGAGGTACGATGCCATTTAAAACTTCTCTCTAACGAGATGTCGCACTGCGGCACAACTTTCGGACTCGGCTATAAAAAGGAGGGCCCTTATCATTGAGCTTAAATTTGAATCGGACTGCACTCATTGATATGTGAGAAGTTTGGACCTGTTCCTTAGTGTTCATAGACAAACTTTGCAATTTGCATACTTCTTATCAGTACAGGCCAGTTGGGATTGTAAATGGGCCATATTGGTCTATGTCTTGATGTAGCTGCAATATAAACCGATCTTGGATCTTGACTTCTTGAGCCACTAGAGGACGCAACTTTTATCCGATTTGGCTAAAATTTTGCATGATTTTCTGATTTTCTCAAATCGGAAGATCGGTGCATTAGGGAGCTGTATCTGTTAATAAACCAATTCAGATCATACTTCGCATGGAAAGTCATAACTCAAGTCTTTGGTCCAAATTTCAGATAAATCGGATTAAAATTGAGGCTTCTTAGGGCTCAATAAGTCAAATCCGGGGATCGGTAAATAGGGGGCTTTATCTGTTTTTAGACCGATTCGGATCATATTTGGCATGGTGAAAGTCATAACACAAGTCTTTGTTCCAAATTTCAGCCAAGTCGGATGAAAATTGAGGCTTCTAAGGGCTCAAGAATAATACTTATTCGAATCGGTCTATAAATAGATATAGCCCCAATATAAACCGAATCCGGATTTGACTTCTTTAGCTATATGATGTCTAAGTTTTCACCTTATTTGGCTTAAAATTAACACAAAACCCAATCTTATGACTTACAGCATCAGTGCCAAGTTTTTAGGTGAATATGGTGATATAGATTTTTTTAGGGGATGCGTTCCACTCGTCCGATAAGAAAAGTACGAGTATGTGATGGAAATGGAATATATTTGGTGACCAACTATAGTTATTCAAGGTAACCCACCGAAACTCTACACCTTCGTATAAGCAAAATTGTTAAGCCATGATAATTCGTTAGGGACTGCCGGCGACATTTGTGATTTCTTTATCCATTTAAGAATTCTCCATGAGGAGGTGAGGAGGCCATGATTAAGAATTCTCCCTTAGTCGGCGTCGCTCAGTGGCACATTTGTGTATCCGTTAGAAAACGATGAAAGATAAATGAGAGTATTCCCACGGTTACTTAATAAGATATTCTTTGGCATTTTTTCTCTTTTACATAACACTCATAATTATTGTACAATAATTCCTAAAAAAGTTGTAGACATTGCAATTATTTGATAAAAATTATGCATGACCTTAATTTCATCACAATATCAATACCAATAATTGCTTAACTACACCATGACAAATAATTATCATAATAATTTACTAGATAAAGAAATTATAAAGCGTTACAAGCAAAAAAAAAACATGAAAGCTTCCAAAAATTATTTATTTACTTGTTCAGTTCTAATTTAATAATGTCGAAAGCATCAAAGCAATCAACAGCGGTTACATTCAGTTCGCCGATATTTTTGGTGACCATTGTGTTAGCTATTGTGTATGGTATAAGCGGTGTAAGTGGAAAACTGTTTTAGATCTGTTAACCTGTCCATATTACTTGTGGATACTATTACTCTGTTCCTTAGTGGAATGGCCATGGGCAACATTTTTTTACCATTACCCTCAGCCTGGCTGTAGATAATATTTTTGATACATGAGCAGACGGGAAAATATAACGAACCAAGAACTGTTGACCCATCAGACAAGGTATTGGAGAAGATGAAACTGACCCCCTGATGACCCCTTAGTCTTTGCAAAACTTTTTCAGTAATAATTTACCACGAAGCCAATGCCTACGAGAACTAAGCATTTGTGAAGAAACTAATTGCAAACCTGCTTCTCTAATCATCTCTTTTTATGAAGGGATGAGGCTTCTAGAACTAGTTTTCTTATTGCCAAATTAAATCATTTCTTAAGATGTAGGCAACCTCTTGACTGACAATAAACACACTTTGAGATAGATTTCTAGTCAATTCCCCACAACAGAGGCAAACGCATCAACACTCACTTCATTTTCTCCATATTTGAAACGGAAAATATTCCAATACATGCTATGAAGAAGAAGATAATGTGGAATGTTTAAATCAGAACAGAAAGGGAAAAACTTTCAATCGCATTAGATTGTAGAATAATGTTCAATGTTTTACTGGGGTCCAATGGTGTGTTGTCTGCGACCACAATCTATCTACATATGTTGTCTGCAAATTTCTCTTCAGTAATCAATATATAACATGACCAGAAAGTGGAATTCATTGTCATGGTCCAATTAGCTCAACTCTCGATTTCTCTCTCTCTCTGTCTTTTAAGGGAAAGCGTAAAGTAATATGAAAAGTTTATAGTATGTTCTTAATCTAGGAATGTATTTCTTAAGTTCGGAAAGGAGAAATCTTTTGTCGAACCTAAATTTAGAGAATGCGATAGATACAGGAATGTCAATTACTGTAAAGCGTTTAGACATGTGTTCAGATAGTTGGAAAATTGCAAAATACTTAAACATCCCATTGAAGCAGACCTATGCCATATCCTTAAGGTGGTAGCTAGGTTAGTTATAATAATGTAGTGTACTTATCCATATCAATATGCAGCTTAGATAGTTCTTCACCCTACGATGTACATATTAACCTTCAGAACAATTTTCTTGAAACACATATATTAGTTTGATTGTCTACATGTTTCTATTCTATTTTGACTTTATCTCAGAGTAATGGTACACACAATAAATCCCAGTATTAAATTTTTTCTCTTAAATTCAGTATTATATTCAATGTATATTCCCTTTTTAGCATCCACTGTACGTTGAGTATTTCTATTCACATTCCTTCATACCGGATGCTTTGAAAATTGACTATGAGGTCGAGCATCACATTGGCATATACTACAATGTCACCGCATTTCGTCCATTTCCCGGTCAACTGCTATTGAACTTGTTCGTTCGGAAGTATAATGCCATTCGAGGTCAACCTTCGATGGATATATTGAAGAAACGCAATTTGGATTTTTGTAGAACACTCGATCGTCAACGGAACATAACTAATGATGGAGATGATACGAAGCCATTTTTATTGCAGGATACTTTCGTTACCTCCTGTCCGCTGGTGAATGGTTTCTATTATATCAAAAATGGCACCATACCCAATAGCATATTGCCCAGTTTCATAGATGCTGGCCGTTACATAATACACTTTGAATTGATACAGGTGATCAATGAGTTGGTTAAACTGATGAATTTAAGATTTATACTCGCTATAAAGGAGAACGATTATAATGAGAATGAAAGTCATGTGGGCGGTGATTATGATGATGAAGATGAAGATGACGAAGAGGAAGAAGAAGGAGGAGAAGAAGAAGAGGGAGGAGGAGAAGGCGAAGGAAAACATGGCGAAGGTGATGGAGAAGGAGAGCCAGTGGAAGAAGAACAACATGGAGAAGGAAAAGAACAAGAGGGTGGAGAAGAACACACAGAAGGTGAAGAGGAGGGAAAAGGACTTAAGAGTGAAGAAGGAGCTGAAGAAACGGATGGGAAAGGAAACGGATCAGAATACGAAGAAGTGGAGAAACCAGGCGACAAAAATGAAAACGGCGATGAAGATCGACAAATAGAACAAGAAGACAGTAAACAAGAGAAAGAAAACGAAGTGGAAGAAGAAAGGGATGAGGAAGGGAGTCATAAAACCGCGATGAAGAAGTTGGGAAAGATGCATGGTTAAAAAGGCAGTAGATAAAGACAGAAGCAAAAGAAAAAAAGGGATAATTTAAGAACTGTTGATGAAAGTAAAGTAGGAGATACAGAATTGTAAAAAGATAGAGAATAAAAGGGAAAAGAGTATATTAGTGGAAGAAAGTGATGTGTTATGTAGAAAGGGTGGGAAAATGTGAGAAAAGCTGCAAAGGCAAATTAATTACAGCAATAAATTATACACAGAAAAAAGACAAAAATCGGATACAATCACGAAACTCGCACCGTATTTGGTTTGGATGTTGGAGACCATAGTAGAAGTCATTGTGCAAAATGGCAGCCAAATCGGATAATAATTGCGCCCTATAGGGGTTCAAGAAGTAATATCCGGAGATCGGTTTATCTGGGAGCTATATCAGGTTATAGACCGAGTCAAACCCTATTTGGCACTCATGCTGACGGATAAGAATAAGAATTGCTACTGTTCAAAGCTCTTTGAACGGATGATCCAAACACACATCTTCCAATGTGGCAATTCTATGTGTTGGATCCCACTGTAAGTAGCGTTCAATTGTTTTGTCTTTGTAGCTTCGAAAAGTCCTGTTACTTTTCAGCTCACGACAACTTCAGGTAAACCCTTTGTTTGGATGCTCAGTTCAACCATCGGCCAGCAATTGCTCTGCAATTTTAATAAGCAAGTATGAAACTCACCATTCGGTATTTTCACCGCTCTCATACTATTAAACGCAGAACATGGACAGACCAAATACAGAGTGGGAGTAGTGATATCGCGGTGATAGTTAACTTATACCATCCACCATAGGATGTTGGTATAGTAATCGATTCATTCCGTTTGTAAAACTTTAAAATATTCATCGGGGGCTCTATAAAGTGCATATATAATTCTGTATCGTCTTTACATTCTGAATCGATCTACTCATGCTCCTCCGTCCGTCTGTGGAAGTAACGAACGGGTGAAGCTGGCCACTTGAAACTTCTTAATGATGTAGGTCGTCGGAGATTGCAAATTGGACATATCGCTTCAGATTTGGATATAGCTCCATATAGATAGATCCATCGATATGACTTATTTAGCCCCTAAAGAGCGCAATTCTTTCCAACATGCGTGCCACATATGGTCTGAATCGGTCCAAAACCTGATGTAGCTCCTATATAAACCGATTTCCGTGTTATGCTTTTTTGGCTGAAATTAAGCACAATGACTTCTACTATGACCTGCAACAATCGTGCGCAATAGAGTCTGAATCGGTCCATAACTTGATTTAGCTCCCATATAAACCGATTTCCTCGAGCCTCTACAAAGCGCAATTCTTAACCGATTTCGCTAAAAATCTGGCACAATAACTTATACTGAATCGGTCCATAACCTGATATAGCTGCCATATAAATCGATCTCTCGAATGCGCTTATTGAGCGCCTAGAGAGCCCAATTCTTAGCCGTCTTTTATGGTCACGCGGCCCAGTTACCGAGTTGGTAGAGCGTTCCGTAGTAATGGTCGTGAGTTTGATTCACACAATGGACTTCAAATTGTCCATGTGGGTCTGTAAAGGACTGCTCTTAACCTTGCCTAGCCAGGGTCAGATTAGATCCATAATTTGACATAGCTCCCATATAACCTATTTGACTTCTTGAGTAACTTCGGAAAGCTTATTCTTATGTATTTATTTGCCATCTGACTATTAAAATAAACCATGCAGACAAATTGACAAACGCGATCCATGGTGGAGGATCTATAAGGTTCGGCCCGGCCGAACTTAAAAATCGGAAAATTTGTACAAGTTGACAACTCAATATCATCCTATGGTGGTGGGCATAAAAATAGGTCTTTCAAACAAGTTGTTCAAATTATCACCATTTTATTCTTCATTATAAGGGAACTTAACGCTGTAGTTTGCAGTTTTCTGTTATCTCTTGATTGACGTTTAATTGCGGTTGCAACAATGTTTACAATTCAAATAGGTGAATGCATTGACTCAAAGAAATTCATTTGTTATTTGATGTAGAAACAAATTCAAAGGGTTCTACAATGTTTATACCCTTTACCATAGGTTTAGGGATATGCAAATATGCCTGATTGTACTGAATTTAGGTTTGTATCCCGCCCAAAAGATTGAGAAATTTTACTACCTCTTCTAGACCTAATACCATTGCCTCTCCCAACCCGAGATCGGTATGGAGTATCAGACTCCGGAGCCCTGGTTGAGATTATTGAGTCAGATTTGAGATCAGGCTTTAAACCCCTTAAATCCGTCGACCTGGTCTCTATAGTGCCGTAAATGAACGGACGACCTACAGCTCTAAGTCGATGGGAATTGCAAATGAGTCATAATTTAATTTAATTTAATATAATTTAATTTAGTTTAATTTAATTTAACTTAGTTTAATTTAATTTAATTTTATTTTACAAAAAATTTATAAATAGCAATTTTTTCTGGCTGTTTCTTAGATATCAAAGGAAAATTTCAACATTCTATTCAATGGAAATACTCGAATAACTGACTAGTAGTTAAACATATTCGTTGAATGGAACTGTTGCGTTTTTGTGCTGTTAAATGGCTATCGAAGAATCGAAACTATTTGAAAAATGGAATATTCATATACTAAACAGTGTCTTCATTGGTTTGACCTGCATTTCAATTGGCCTTGGAGTTTGCATGCGCTATGCCGAGGCTCAACTCTCACCTAGATTTATAGGGTTATTCCATTATGGTAAACTACCATTTAGGGCAGACACTAAATACCTTTCACTGCTGAAGGTGCCCAAATCATGGATGTGCCATTTTTATACATACGGTTTGATTTTATCCTGGTGGTCTATGTATCATGTTGTGCTAAGATTGTGTCTGCACAAGGATCTGCCTGAGTACATGGCAATGCTATTTGCTTATGCCGTGGGGGGTAGAAGGCAGCAGGTGCTAATCGAGTCCACAACATGTTTTATTGTGATTACTTTGATGTGTCTACAATGCACCAGACGCTGCTTTGAAACAAACTGCGTTCAAATTCTCTCCAGAAAAAGGCAATTAAATGTCCTTTATTATATCATAGGATATTTGCATTATTTTGGTATATTACTCATACCAATGATCAATGCTGAGGGATTTGTCGAAGGTAAAAGAAGTTGGTGTACTGTATTGCAGATTAAACGTTTGCATTTCATTTTCAGGTTCTAAACCATCTTCAATAAATCTTTTCAACATGCCTTTGGGCCATTACGTATGTATTTTGATGTTCCTCATGTGTTGGTGGTATCAATATCGTTCAAATATTATGCTGGTTAACTTTCGCAAAGATTACAAGACAGGCAAGGTGAAAACAGAAGAGTACATCCTACCCAGGGGTGGCCTCTTCGAGTATGTGTCTTCGCCCCATATGCTTTGCGAAGTTGGAATGTATATAGCCTTATTGGGATTCTTATATAGATTAACTACATGGTGGCTGGTAATTCTTTGGGTTGTTTCAAACCAGGTGAGTACGAATATGAATCTAAAGAATCATCAATTGTAGAGTTTCTTTTTTTTTATCAATTTCTGCAGATCTATGTAAGCGTTTCTTCGCACTCGTGGTATAAGAAAACCTTTGTCAACTATCCCAAAAAGCGAAAGGCTATATTTCCAATGATTCTCTAGCATCACATTGTTCTCCGAAGTTTGCTGAAGGCAGAAATTATCTAACATTTATTATCTTAATAATAGCAAATCTAAATAGCTCAGTTTATGTTTGAATGATTTTTAAGAAATAAAATCGTCTGGATATTTCAGGGGTTCAAAAAGGCATACTGAGGAATCGTTTTAGATGAAGATTTTTATCTATTTATGGACTTTGCTGGGTGACATTTGGGATGAGTTAGTTAGGTTAGGTTAGATTAGGATGATGCCACGACCTTATCATCTAGACATCCACGTTGGCCAGATTAAGGCCCATTACGATCGCTCATCTCCCTCTTCTCCTCTCTGAAGCCACCCAGACGAAAAAGCAAACGCCTTGATCCTACACGGATTTACGCCTCTCAGTTCTTCCAGTGCCTGAAAGAAAAATCCCAGTATCCTGTTTCTACTTTGACAAAGAGAGTGAAATCTGTCCTCCGAGGCGTCGGTCGCATGACCCCAGCGACAAATGTCATCATTTCTAATGCCAATACGAGACATATATTGGGTTGCCCAAATAGTAATTGCGGATTTTTCATATAGTGGGCGTTGACAAATTTTTTCAAAGCCTGTGTCAGTTCTCAGTTATCAGCTGTTACTTTTAGCTTGCTTTAGAAAAAAAGTGTAAAAAAGTATATTTGATTAAAGTTCATTCTAAGTTTTATTAAAAATGCATTTACTTTCTTTTAAAAAATCCTCAATTACTTTTTGGGCAACCCAATATTTACTTTGCATATTATGTCCTATTATAATTCTAATAACCATACTCAGATGTGCCTTTTCCATTGACAACAGACTAACTATGTTCGATTTCGAGCGTTAGTCCCACAGAAGCTTTTATTTGCTCACCTCAGGCTGTTGAATTCCAGCGATTTTATCGGACGCCCCGGTAGCCGAGTTGGTAGCGTGCTTGGAGTACCAGTGCAGGGGTCGTGGGTTCGATTCCCACCAGAAGCCTTGGTCTGTCGCTACTGTGGCATCACAATGGTCTTAAATTGTCTGAGTGAGTCTGTAAAGGACTGTCACTCTTACCTAACCTTACCATGTATCCTTATAATGCTCCTTAATTTTATGGAAAATTTTCCATAGTGGTGGGTACGCATCCATTATTGACACAAGAGCAAAGCTTGTAACCGATCTCACAAGCATGTCCGCCTTCTCATTTCCTATGATATCCCTATGTCCGGGAACCCAGCATAAAGCCAGTTAATAATTCCTCTGAAGACAACATCGACCCAAAATCTTAGATCTTATACTCGTGCCATCTAAAGCCTTTAATGCTGCTTGACTATCGCTGTAGATACAGATGTTAGATCGATCTATACCTCTTGACATCACTATAACTGCCGCCCTAGTTAACGCAAAGAACTCTGCCTGGAAAATGCTGCAGTCATCACGCATTCGCAAAGAGGCGTTGGTAACAAATTCACCGCATTATGTGCCGCAACCGGTCCCGTTCTCCATCTTAGATCCATCTGTAAATATATTAATATCCGTAAAACTAATTCGACGCTTTAGCCATTCCGTCAAGTCAGGTATCCTTATATATTGTCGGCTCTCTACTATTTCCGTCCCTACTTGTAAGTCCGTCTGCAGTTCTTTCAATGTGCTGTCCAGTCTACGGGTATGTCTTACCAAGATATATTCATTTACATTTTATTTCATTTAGTGCCCCCATAGCCCTAGTCATGAATCTCAAGGCAACCCTATTAACCCTGTCTAGATCGCGCACATGTGTTCCTTTATCCGTCTCCGGGCACCAAACATACGTCAGAACTGACCTTACCACCGCCCAGTACAGCCAGTGGGTTGACGCACTGGCTGTACTGACCCCACTTACTTCCTATAAGCTTCTGACAGGAGTAAAGGTCCGCAAAGGACTTCTTTACCCCCGAGGCTCTGTTCAAGTTCCAGTCCAATTTACTTTCAGGAATAACGCCATGAAATTTAGCCGATTTAGCCTACTCCAAAGTAAGTTCGAACTTCGGAATCCTTCTCTTCTGTATGAACAAGACAAGTTCCGTCTTCCTAGGATTCACCCTTAGCCCGCAATTCGGGGCCCAACACGCCGTGCACCCAAGATCACCACTAAGAATGTCTGACATTTGCAATTTGCAAATTTTGCCCATGAACACTCCATTAAATACAGGGGCAAACTTCTAACATATGAATGAGTGCTGTCCGATTCAAGTTTAAGCTCAATGATAAGGGGCCTCCTTTTTATAGCCGAGCCTGAACGGCGTGCCGCAATGCGACACCACATTGTGGAGAAGTTTATACATGGCTGTCATGCCGAATGGTACAGTACCTCACAAATGCCGCCAGCATAAGGAAACGATGACCACTGCTGAAAATTTTTTCTGATTTTTTCGCCAGGATTCGAACCTAGGCGTTCAGCGTCATAGGCGAACATGCTAACCTCTATAGTGTCTAGAAATTTACCCGTAGCAAGAATGACAAGGTCATCTGCATAATCCCATACCTTCACCCCTTTCGCCTACAATCACATAAACTACAAGAATCCATAGCAGCGTTGAAATGACGACGCCCTGACGACGTCGCTATACAAAAGCATTCTCCAAACTATCATCCACACCTGCACCCCGTAACGTCCGCTCAATAGCAGACACATGCACATTGTTAAAGAGTCCTTCAATATCCAAAAAAGTCGCCAACGTTAATTCATATCCAATGTCCTCTCAAGGTGATGTACCACACTATGCAGAACCCTTAACGTATGCATGCTGGCATCTAGAGAAGTATGAAAGGCACTCGTATGCCTCCGAAAGGCACTCGTATGCCTCCGATAGACACTCGTATGCCTCCGATAGACACTCGTATGCCTCCTGTAGCATTTTCGGGTGTATGCCGTCCAGTTCAGGTGATTTGTAAGTAACAAGTCTCCTCGCCATATCAGCATCACCGTTCCCGCGCAATTATCATATCGATTTTGCACCTCCTTGATCTCACAGCCCGGAAAATGTGTCCCGAGCAAATGCAATAGAGTCGCACGAGGGGATTCGGTCCATTCCCCATCCGTCTTCTGCAGATAATCTTTGGTCATTACCTTCCGTAATCTTGAAGTATCCTTTATGTTTGAGAGTTCCTCGATCAACCTGACAAAGTCTTTCCTTTTGACCTATCTCAGTGCCTTCTTATAAATTCGAAACTAATCCTTCTAAACTTCCCATAAATCCACGTCTCCCTCTGCCACTTGCCGCATTGAGTGCCCTCCTCGCATCCTTCCTAAGTTCCCTTAGATTCCTGTTCCACCTTCTATTGTTCTTCTTCGACAAGCCGATTTAAAATCCGACGTCATTTGGAACTCCAGGGCCTGAACCTAGAGATCTATATACTCAACGCCACGAATCCCAATTGGAATATTTTTTACCTTTCTACCAACTGACGATCGATCTGTACCGTTCCCATCGAGTCCCCCTGAGGTTCAAGTCTATGTTTATGAGGAGTACATCATTTGATGGACTATCCGGTTGGCTTTTGATGTGAGTGCGTATATGTGTCGCCGATTTACCAATTCTCAGCCAAATCTAGCAAAAAAGTTGGAAGAAGTCACATCGAAGGGCAATTTTTAAAGGAGTTTATTTTTATACCCTACAGCACTACTGTGATACAGAGAGAAAGCGAGACCCATTGAAAATTATACCAATCGACTCAGAATCACTTTCTGATCACTTTCGAGTCTTTTGCCTTGTCACTGTATCTTAATTTCCCATGAACATTCCATTCAGGAACAGGGGTTACCTCTCATATGCAATGAGTGCAATCCGATTAATGTTGTAAGCTCAATGATATGGGGTTTACGGCGAGTCCGAACGGCGTGCCGCATAGCGACACCATTTAGTAGAAAAGTTTTAACATGGCAGGATACCTCATAAATGTAGCCGGCGTTAGTATGGGGATAACCACCTCTAAAAAATTGTCTGATGTTCACGCCGGAATTTAAACCCAGGTGCTCGGCATCATAGGCGGGCATGCTAACCTCTGCGCCAAGGTGACCTCCTTGTCACTCAGCCTGCTGATAGGCAGAATGCCATTTCCATAGCCGATGGGAAATAAATAGAAGCTGTCCAACGAAGTAAGTAAAGTTGTTGGTTCCTTGCGTGAGACATAATTATGACACCTGAATACGCTCGGCTAGTTGCTGGCTTATGGCAACCGGTTGCCCAGTGGGTCTATGGCGCTAGCTGATATGTTCTTCCAATTTGGATTTATATTACATTAATAAGGCCATTTGTTAACCGATTCACATGAAATTTGGCACAAGTAGAGTTTTCAAAGAAATAGGCTCAGATTCGGATATAGCTCCCATATATATGTATCAATCGATTTTCACTTATAGAGAGTCAGCGTATTTCTTAACAGATTACTCAAAATATCTTCTTTTGTGATTTTTACAATGTGTGCCGATTTTGATTAAAATCGGACCAGATTTAGATATAGCTTCCATTTTTTCATTCGATTTTGACTAATGCTGCAATCCAGATTTAGATACATCTCCCATATTTTCGCCGATCCTCACAAAATTTGGCACAACGTTTTCTCAGACTCGACTTAAAAAAATAGGTTTCCTATTATTGAGCCTAAACTTGAATCGGATAACACTGATGGATATGTGAGAAGGTTGTCCATTGCACCTAAATGGAATGTTCGTGGGAGAACTTACTGCGGAATAACCTTTGTAAATCGTTCAAACTTATTAGCAGTTCGAGTTAACACTCCAATACTCGGTCCACATAATCGCCTAAAACTCTTGGAACGCCATTTCTTTAGACTTTGCCTAAATTGTCATAGAAACTAAGTCAAAGTCATAGAAGAATTACTTTGTCCTTCCCTATGGAAGACCTACCATTTCTCCACGACCAAGTCTTTCGTGCTGCTTGCCAGAGACTTTCATTAAACGCATTGTAGTGAAATTGCTGTGCCGTCCTTTGGTGAAAACCTTCGCCTTTTTGAGCTGGGAAATATCCCTCTTCCTCACCAAGAAGAGTTTTGAGACCATCCAGGGAGTGGGGATTCATCCAACGAATATACTTTGGGGGTCAATACAAGCTGCTGTTGTGAACCTTAGCACTAGCATGTCCTCAGTACACTCGCAGTTCATGATTTGAATGGCTAAATCCTATCCAGTATACAACACCTGTTCCAAGATCTGTTCGTTAATCAGATCATCCACTTGGGAGTGTTGATCTGGTAGAAACTCACCAGATGTACTGCTGGATTGTGCCTCCTGGCTTCTGGTCGTGGCATTAGAGGTGAGCATTTTAGTTCCTTTTAGTGATCGCTCCTTTTAGTTGCGTTCCACAAAAGGAACTAGTTCCTTTTCTTAGTTCCTTGGCTCCTTTTTCATTTGCGATCCCCTTTTTTGATTCCTTTATACAAAACAAAAAAAAAAACTTTGAATTTTGTTTTGAACCTTAAAATGTGTGGTTTTAGTTGTACAATTGAATTAAAAATTCATTTTTTGTAATTTGTTTTAAACAAGTACTAAGACTCGCTGCTGAAAAAAAACACGAATCAAAGTGCATCAAAACAACTTAGATTTGTTTTTTAAAAAAAATATATATATGTGGATTCCACAAAAGAGGGCACCTCACCCTCTTTGGATGCCACCACGTTTCTTTATTTGTGCCACCACAAATAATTTATTTTCCTTTCACATAAATCACAACGTACACAGTTGTTGTCCATTAAAAAAGTTGATGCTTCTATTTTTTTTTTCTGTCAGCCAATGCACTGCATCATTGCGTTGGCGAGAGGAAATTAGGAATTAGAGGGGGGGAAAGGATGTAGTGCTTATTGACATTTGTCTTAAATCGTGGGATGTCAAAGTGGGTGGGAAAAACATTAGCCGGAAGTCGATTCCACATACGAACGATTCGGGCGAAATAAGAATTCTCTCTATAATGCACTGTGCGGTCTGCTGGCCAATCCATTACAAACGGGTGTGAGTTCCAGGAATAAGAAGACGAATATCAGACGAACACACACACCATGAAAGTACCTATAGAACAGCGCCAAACAACCCACATTACGACGATGATGAAGGCAGGCAATAGAGTTGGATACCCCACTGTCCCCAATCAACGCCATCGCTCTCCTCTGTACACGGTCCAGTAGCTCCAGGGATGATTTTGAAGCTCCAGCCCATACATGTGAGTTGTACTCCATTTTCGGCCTAATGAAAGTGGTGTAGATGTTAAGAAGATCAGACGGAGTGAAGTGATTCTTACACTGTTTAAGGAAGCCTAAACACTTGAATGCTTCTTTCGATACTTCGAATACATGTTTAGGCCAACGGACATCACTTTGTATTTTCATGCCCAGAACATCAAGAGCTTCTGATTGCTCAACATCTACACCGTTGATAGACAAAGATGAACGTAATGGGTCAGCGAATCGTTTGTGTGACAACAAGCAGCACTGAGTCTTCCGTGCATTAAAATCTACTCGATTCATTCGACCCCACTCAGAAATGGCCATCAAATCCTTGCAGAGTGTATCATCCATAACCCGCCTCTTGTGCTCAATCTCTCGAAGACTTGGCCTATGGTCGAATGACAGAGATTACTGTCATCCGCAAATGAGTAGATCGGATTCGATGTCTGACTCAAATGATCGTTGATGAAAATTGGAAAAAGAGAAGGAGAAAGAGTAGAGCCCTGGGGTACACCTGCGGTCAATTTATGCTCATTGGATGAGAACCCATCTACAATGACTCGAATAGTGCGATCTCTGAGAAAGCTCGAAATAAATCGAACGAAACCATTACCGACACCAAATGCGACAAGCTTTGATAGTAGTGCCAGACCCTATCAAATGCCTTGGAGATATCCAGAGCCACAACCTTACTCTCACCAAACTGGTGGATTGAGCGACTCCAACGTTGCGACAGAAATGCCATGAGGTCACCCGTAGAGCGATTTCTGCGGAACCCATTCTGGAGTCTCCGAAGTGAGAGCGCTGACGGGATCTTCCCTGAGTATTTGAAAACGGCTGTAACGTGGTTTCATCTACGGATGAGGAGGCCAGTAGCCCACAAATCTTAATACAATAATAATAAATCTCTGTCAGAGTACACAGTACAGGTTTTATTGTTAATGCATATGTCTACCGTCGGATTCAAGTTTAAACCTCCTCTTTATAACCGAGGGCCTACTTTTCTATATTGTGGACCAGGTCTAAAGTCGCATCGATACGGCCCAATTATCTCATTGACTTTAGGTTTTAAACTTTCACACAATATGCTCGAGAGTGTCTTGTATGCGATGGGGAGGTCTAAAGCCGCATTGACTTTAGGTTTTTAACTTTCACACTGTATGCTCGGGAGTATCATATAAGCAATGAGTAGCAGACTTATTCCTCTCTAGTTGGCACATACTGTCTAGTCTCCTTTCTTGTGTACGGCACATAGTATGCTGAGGTTCCAATCATCGGGGCATGCGTTCTTCTAGCCATATAGCGCTGGCGAGCTGATTCATACGCCCTTCTGACTAGGAGGTAAACATTCTATACATAATGCCATTATAGCATTTCCCAAAATTTTTGGGACGTAAACACAATCATGCGGAATTGATTTTTAATGATTTTAATAGCCCAGTGGATATTAAATACCTTTCCATAATATGAGATTCAATCAATCGTTACGAACTGATATGACAACAAACATTTAAGTAACAAAATTCTTTTCATTTACGTAGTTGGGTAAAAGTTTAAAATGTTAAAAGCACTAAAACAAGCGGTAGCGGTAAAATTATCTCTGTTTATATTTCTTGCGTTAGCAATTCGTACTGTGAATATAAGCGGTGTAAGTTCAGTTTAACAGAAGTTGAAAACCCAGCTAGGCGATGGAGTCTGGATGGAGTAAAAGAAAAGGTTGATGGGGGGGAAAGATTTTTATACAACTTGCATTCGCATACTGAAATTTTTCAGCAGCCATGCGGCCTAGAGAAAAATTTCCTATTTCCGGCATGTTTCATAATGCCGTGATAGGGTTTAAGACTCGAAAAGCGACGTATCAGATAGGCCTGTAAATAGAAAATGGTACATATTTATGTATTCATACAAACTCGGCCAAAAATTAAGACTTCTAAGGGCTCCAGAAGAAAAATTGGCAATCCTCTTATAGGGGCACTACATCATTTTATGTACTTATCTGTAATGCGGTTGTAAAAGTCTTATACGCTTAACTCTTATACTATTGTTGAAACAAATCGTTTTATATCTCATATCATTTTTCAGCATCCTCTATATATTGAGGATTTCTATTCGCATTCATTTATACCGGACGCTTTGAAAATTGACTATGAGGTCAAGCATCACATTAGCATATACTACAATGTCACCGCATTTCGTCCTTTCCCCGGTCAACTGCTACTGAATATGTTCATTCGAAAGTATAATGCTGTGCGGGGTCAGCCTTCACTGGATATATTGAAGAAACGCAATTTGGATTTTTGTACAACACTCGATCGTCAAAGAAATTTAACACCGGAGGCAAATGCTGCCAGGCCATTTCTATTGCAGGATACTTTTGTCACCTCCTGCCCGCTGGTGAATGGTTTCTATTACATTAAGAATGGCACCATACCGAACAGCATTTTGCCCTCTTTCGTAGATGCTGGCCGTTATATAATACACTTTGAATTGATACAGGTTGTCAATATGTTGGTAAAATTGACGAATTTACGATTTATTCTCAATATTAAGAAGAGCGATTATGAGAGTGAAGCCATCTACGATGATGAGTACAATGACGATGATTATGGAGAAGAAGAATACGAGGAAAACGAAGAAGAAGAGGAAGGAGAGGAAGATGGAGAAGGAAAAGGAAAAGAAGAGGGAGATGAAAATGGAGATGGAGAGAAAAATGGAGATGGAGAGAAAAATGGAGATGGAGAGGAAGAAAGTGAGGGAGAAGGGAAGGGAGAGGGAGAAGGAGATGAAAATGGAAATGGAGAAGAAGAAGGAAAGGGAGAAGGAGAAGGAAAGGGAGAAGGGGAAAGAGAGGGACAGGGAGAAGGAAATGGAGAAAGAGAAGGAAGGGGAGAAGGAGAGGGAAAGATAGAAGGATACGGACATGGAAATGGAGAAGGAGAAGGAAAGGGAGAAGGAGGAGCAGTGGGAGAAGGAAATGGAGATGAAGGGGAAGGAGAAGAAGATGAGGATGGTAAGCGAGATGGAGAAAAAGAAAAATCAGGTCAAAGCGAAAAAAAAGATCGCAGGCAGGAAGAGATAAAACGACAAGGCCAAGAAGAAGTAATTGCAGAAAATAATAAAAAAGTACAAGTAGTACACCGATCGAAAATCGGAGTAGAAAATGAAGAATTAGAAAAAAACGAAGGTGGAGAAAGAGACACAGCTGAAGAGGATATAAGTATAGAAAACCGGAAGGATGCTATGAAAGGAGCAAGTATGAAGGTAGAGAGGGGAACAGTGCAAAAACAAGAGCAGCGAAAAATGGAAGAAACGATTAAGATGTTAAACAAAAGGAAAATGAAAAAACACAAGCGGAAGAGAAGAAAGCAAAACAGTTGAGGTGCAAGAAAAACAAAATGAAATAATACAAGAAGAAGTTAAAGTAATAGAAGAAGTGGTTAAGACAAAGACGAAGATAGGAGAAATAACAGCTACCCAAGTTTTTTTTTAATGGCGACTTGACAACTTTGAATATAATTTGTGAACGCACTCTTACACTAATCATTGAACTGTCGCTGACAATTTATTCAATAAACTCAAGATATTCATCATGGTAAAGAAAACGAACTAACAACATCTGCATCAACTCTTCATCCACAAAGAATAACTGTTTGGTGAGGTTTGCATGTCGGCGTAGTCATTGGGCCATACTTCTGCGATGACAATGCCAATCGTTACGTTACCGGGAATGGACAACGCTACCGCAAAGAAGACCTGAACAACATGTGGTTTCAACAGAACAGTGCCACAAGCCACACCCCAAGTTACAATTGATAAACAGTAAGCTTGATAAGTCAAGTCCCTATTGAAAAACCCGTTAAAAAAACAGTCGTAATGAGAGATCTTCAAAAAAAATATGACCCATAGAAAAATTCTAGGAACCTAAAAAGAAAAAGTATGAGCGAAGAGTAGAGGCAAATTGAAACTATTTTTGTACCAACTGTTATATGGATACTTGTAATGCTAACCACCCATTGCATATGTAACAAATCAGCTAACCTTAATCACTTTGTTATCTAGTATCTATCTGTTATCCTTTAAGCCTATAACCGATAAACATGATCAGTATTCATTCTAACCTAATCTTTGACACTTTGACTTCACTTAATAAATTTATCTTACGAAAAATATTTTTTTTTTCAGTTCACACATAAAATACAAATTACAAATTTTGCCCATGAACATTCCACTAAGGAACAGGGGAAAACTCTTACATATCAACGAGTGCAGTCCGATTCAAGTTTTAGGCTCAATCATAAGGGGCCTCCTTTTTATAGCCAAGTCCGAACGGCGTGCCGCAGTGCGACAACTCTTTGATGAGAAGTTTTGCATGGCATAGTACCTCACATATGTTGCCAGCAATAGGAGGGGGAAACCACCGCTAACATTTTTTTCTAATGGTCTCGCCAGGATTCGAACCCAGGCGTTCAGCATCATAGGCGGAAATGCTAATCTCTGCGCTGCGGCGGCCTCCCACACATAAATTAAAACAACTAAAAACGTGCTAACTTCAACCGGGCAGAATATTTTATATCCTTCACTTAGGATCGCATTTGTTAAATTCATTGCACTGTTCCAGGGATCCCACATTTTTTTCAAAATCGAAAGTTGCCAAAAATTCTTCGGTAAAAATTGCCAAAATTCTTTGGTGAAATTGGTAAAGATACCACAAATTTGTATAACCACCACCGAAGGAGGGGGGCATATTCATTTTGACATTCCGTTGCAACGCATGGAAATATCCATTTCCGACCCAATATATATTGTTGATCGTCGTAAAAATCTAGAACGATCTAGCCATGTCCGTCCGTCTTGGATACAGCTGAAATCACGCTACAGTCTTTTAAAATAGAAATATTGAGCTGAAACTATGCACAGATTCTTTTTTGTCTACAGGCAGGTTAAGTTCTAAGATGGGCTAAATCGGACTTTATCTTGATATAGCCCCCATATAGACTGATTCACCGATTTCAAGTCCTAGGCCCATACCAGCCACATTTATTGTCCGATCTTGCTGAAATTTAGGACAGTGACTTGTGTTAGGCCCTTCAAAATCCTTCCTTAATTTGACTCAAAGATTTGGATATAGCTGCCATACATTAGGTTGCCCAAAAAGTAATTACGGATTTTTTAAAAGAAATTAAATGCATTTTTAATAAAACTTAGAATGAACTTTAATCAAATATACTTTTTTTACACTTTTTTTTCTAAAGCAAGCTAATATAACAGCTGATAACTGACAGAAGAAAGAATGCAATTACAGAGTCACAAGCTGTGAAAAAATTTGTCAACGCCGACTATATGAAAAATCCGCAATTACTTTTTGGGCAACCCAATAGACCGATCTCTCAATTTAACGTTTTGGACCTATAAAAGGTGCATTTATTGTACGATTTTGCCAAAATTTGGAAAAATGAGTTGTGTTAGGCCCTTCGACATTCTTCTTCAATTTGGTCCAGATCGGTGCAGATTTGAATATATCGATTTAAAGGCTTGGCCCCATAAAAGGCGCATTTATAATTCGATTTTGCTGAAATTTGGCACAGTGACTTATGTTAGGCTTTTTGACATCCGTGTCGTATATGGTGCAGATCGGTCTATATATCGATAAAGCCACCAAAGAGACCAATATATTGTTCCACAAAATTGAACAATGACTTGTACTCATAAGACCACACAATGTCCGTGTCGAATTTGGTTCAAATCGGACCATATTTGGATAAAGCTGCTATGGGCTCATAAATTATGCATTTTTCACAGGATTATGACGAAAGGTGGTTTACATATATACCCGAGATGGTGGGTAAACAAAGTTCGGCCCGGCCGAACTTAACGCCCTTTTACTTTTCTTTTAGTATTTAGAGCGCACAACAAGCCGATTACTGGCTTAGGTGTATGTCCATATGGGGTATGGGGCGGATTAACATCCGAAGTCATAACAGAACACTATCTGCAATTTCCATTTTGAGCTAAATCGGACAAAAATCTATTCTTAGGCAAAAAAGGATATAAGAAAAGATTTGCTCTGCTATTAGAGTGATATCAATATATGGTCCGGTTTGGACCACAATTACATTATATGTTGGAGACCTGTGTAAAATGTCAGCCAATTCGAATGAGAATTGCGCCCTTTGGGGGCTCAAGAAGTAAAATAGAGAGATCGATTTATATGGGAGCCCGATACAGGCTTTAGAACGATTCAGACTATAATACACACGTATGTTGATGGTCATGAGAGAATCTGTCATACAAAATTTCAGGCAAATCGGATAATAATTGCGACCTCAAGATCCCAGATCGGTTTATATGGCAGCTATATCAGGTTATGAATTGATTTGAACCATACTTGGCACAGTTGTTGGATTCCATAACAAAATACTACGTGCAAAAATTCATTCCAATCGGATAAGAACTGCGCCCTCTAGAGGCTCAAGAAGTCAAGACCCAAGATCGGTTTATATGGCAGCTAACTCAGGTTATGGAGCGATTTGAACCATACTTGGCGCAGTTATTGGATATCATAACAAAATACTACGTACAAAATTTCAGTCAAATCGAATAAGAATTGCGACCGCTAGAGGCTCAAGAAGTCAAGACCCAAGATCGATTTATATGACAGCTATATCAGGTTATGGACCGATTTGAATCATACTTGGTACAGTTGTTGGATACCTTAACAAAATACTACGTGCAAAAATTCATTCCAATCGGATAAGAATTGCGCCCTCTAGAGGCTCAAGAAGTCAATACCCAAGATCGGTTTATATGGCAGCTATATCAGGTTATGGACCGATTTGAACCATACTTGGCACAGTTGTTGGATATCATAACAAAATACTACGTACAAAATTTCAGTCAAATCGGATAAGAATTGCGCCCTTTAGTGGCTCAAGAAGTCAAGACCCAAGATCGTTTTATATGGGAGCTATATCAAAAAATGGACCGATATGACCCATTTACAATACCAACCGACCTACACTAATAAGAAGTATTTGAGCAAAATTTCAAGCGGCTAGCTTTACTCCTTCGGAAGTTAGCGTGCTTTCGACAGACAGACGGACGGACAGACAGACTGAAGGACATGGCTAGATCGACATAAAATGTCGCGACTATCAAGAATATATACACTTTATGGGGTCTCAGACGAATATTTCGAGTAGTTACAAACAGAATGACGAAATTAGTATAACCCCCATCCTATGGTGGGGGGTATAAAAATTACTGCATCCTATATGAATGCTCTAAATAATGAAGATACGAAATTTCATCAAACATCAAATCAGACAAGGGAATCGAGGGTCCGGCGTTGATGGGTTAAGGGAGCCTCGCACCAAGGCTCTCAATAAACCTGAGAGCGATGCGCCTTTTATTATTGCAACCTCTTAAAGAGCGTATTGGTTGGGCGGAGTAGGCCGATGGCCTAGGCAAATTACAGGCATGCGAAGATAAAATAGGTTCAGCCTTGTCCTTAAGACTCGAATCACTTGTCCACTGCTTGATACCACCATTGCAGCTGTTGGGTCTTTGGAGTCCATTTCAAGCCTGTTAGCGGGCATTAGACCAACCGCAGATTCACTGCTAATGGATAACACTATAACACTAATGGATAACACTATAAAAGTAAATATTTTTCCCAGAAGCTGCAGCATTTTCTTCAAAAAAAATTCAAGAACAATCTCTTCCCTGGTATTGGTATATGTTCAGCCTGAAAAATAGTGAAGGCCATTGGTGTTACCACTCAGTATCTTATCATTATTCGAAGGTAGCCACAGATACCAAAAGTTGCAAAAAAAATATTCTCTCCACTTACTCAGCATACTGAGGATTGGTTATCAGGTAATCAGATATAAAAAAATTTATTTATTTGTTTTTAATAGCAAATAATTGCCCCAACTACAACAATAGGAAATATAATTCAAATTGTAAACATTTATATTGCACGTATATAATTTAATTCCCCCATGGCCAGAGGCCAGCAGTAGCAAGCATCGTATCTTGCTACTGATGTTAATACAAAAAATAAACCGATCAACCAACTACTGATGATTTATTTAAATCCAAACAAACCACAGGAGGGCCATCAAAAATTATCAAATCTATGACATTTTTCGCAAAATTCTGCTTAGCACCATGACTCTCATGGTGCTAAGATTTCACACATAAAGTCATAAAAAAATCATCGCCGAAATGGTCATTGATGATGAAATAACTTCCGAGCAATTATTTAAATACATTTCGGACAAGAGCTATGGTTAACCAAATAACAAATAAAACGCATAGTGCCCCCCGTCTGGTACGTGCCAATTGCTTGTTGCTTGAACGGTGTGTAGTTTGAAGAAAAAAAAATCCAAATGCAAAATGCGTTTTGTCTGCAGCCAGCTATGGGTGGACTTAATGGCAAATGCATTGGAGCCAGCAAGGGGCGGAAAGGTAAATTGGGAAATCAGGTTCACAGTAAACAAGTACTTGTACCTGGTTGTCTGCCATCACCATCAACATCACCAACTATCATGATGTTCGTTTCAGTTGATGACGTTTCAATCAATCCATAGACTTTGACTAAGTACAGCTCACCCAAAAACCCCTTGTCGTTGTCCATTATTTACCTACTGTACCAAATGGACGCCTGAGTGGGCACCTTGGCATATTAAATAATTGTTTATACACTTAGATTGATATCAACGCGATACCGTATGTTGGTAGCGTATCACCATAAACAACAAAATCTGGCTAAAAAAAAAAAACGAAAAAATCTTTGCTCAACATGTCCCATCCGTGTGTAATGACCAAGAAGCAAAGGAACCCAACAAGTCACTCATGGAATTGCAGATAGACCTGCAGACAGACAAACGGACAAATCGATAATGGCGTAAGTGGCAGTACAGTATAAAAGACACGGACCTCTTGATGGCTTACAACAGTCTAAGTTAGTAAGCTGTCTAAAGACCAACAGTCGAAAAGTTTAACATCATGAAGTTCATAGCATTGGTAGGCATTGGTAGCGGCCTACAAGGAATAGCCTTTTTTGTGTGAAGGTCTTCTTTTAACAGGTTTTCTTTTTTCCACAGACAATTTTGGCATGCCTCTTGTTGGCTGTTTTGGTGACGGCTGTGCCTGCCGATGAATCATTACCGGGTGACCTTTACGATCAACAGGACCAGTATGACCCCCAAGGAGCTCAGTCAATATTTAAGTTAAAGAAAATCAAGAAACTCTTGTTGGGATAAGTTGCCTATGGCATTGAAGATAAGTTACCTGCCATCTAAAGAATGGCATGGTTTACATACGTCAAGCCTATGCCTCCTTGGGGCATAACTTGTGTTTGTTGCTCTTACCGCTTTATGTAGCTGTTGTCGATTTTTTTGTTTTTAGTCTTAAGCTGTATTGTTTACTATTAAAATAATCTACTTATGTGGAAATTCTGTTATGTGTGTATTTTTAATAAACTTAAATACTTGTTTTTAAAATAGACATCAATTAACAGAGAACTGTGATATTGGAAAAGGAAATGTGATAACAATCACAAGTCCATCTTACAAGAAAATCATTAAAAGTGCGTTAAGTTCGATCTGGCCTAATGTTCCATTGATAGCATCTGACAAGTTCTGTGAATAATTTTTGCTAATAGCGCCTTATATCGGTTCAAGAAGTCAAATCCTATTCGAATCATACTACGCATGGATGTTGAAAGTTGAGGCTTCTAAGGGCTTAAGAAGTCAAATCCAAGGATCGGTTTATATGGGGGCTATATCTGCTTATAGGCCGATTCGGAGCATACTTATCACAGATATTAGAAGTCATAACTCAAGACTTTGTTCCAAATTTTAGCCCAAAACCGATGAAATTTGGGGCTTGTAAGAACTCAAGATGTCGAATCCGGGGATCGGTTTATATGGGGGGTCATACTTAGCATGGGTGTTTAAAGTCATTACTCAAGTTTTTTTTCCAAATTTCAGCGAAATCGGATACAAATTTAGGCTTCTAAGAGCTCAGGAAGTCAAATCCGGGGATCGGTTTATATGGGAGCTATATCTGCTTATAGGCCGATTCGGATTATACTTGGGATAGATGTTGGAAGTCATAGCCCAAGTCTTTGTTTCAAATTTCAGGCAAATCGGATGAAAATTGAGGTTTCAAAAAGCTCAATTCGGATCATACTTGGCACAGATACTGGAAGTCATAACTCAAATCTTTGTTCCGAAATTCAGCGAAATCGGATGCAAATGGAGGTTTCAAAAAGCTCAACAAGTCAAATTCGGAGATCGGTTTATATGGAAGCTATATCCAAATCTGAACCGATCAATAAGTAGTATCTGTGCAAAATTTCAAGCGGCTAGCTTTGCGCGTTCGATCGCTATCGAGACGATCCAGAAAGACGACCCATAAAGTGGTCACAGGTCAATATTTCGAGGTGTTACAAACGGAATGACTAGATTAGTGTACCCCCATCCTTGGTGGTGGGTATTAAAATGGTAGGTGTCGCATTGCGGCACGCCGTTCGGACTCGATTATAAAAAGGAGACACTTATGATTAAGCTTAAACTTTAATCTGACTGCACTGATATGGTTTGTTCTTGTTCTTTAATGGAAATTTCATGGGGCAAATTTGCATTTGCAGAGGCTCAAGCAGTATAATCCAAAGCTCACGATGTGGCATAAAACTTAAATACAATAAAAGCGTGCTAAGTTCATCAGGGCCGAATCTTATATACCCTCCACCAAGGATCACATTTGTCGAGTTCTTTTCCCGATATCCATTTTTAGGCAAACAAAGCATAAAAGATTAAAATTGCTATGATGCTATTAAAGCTATGTCAAGTTATGGTCCGTTTATAAAGTAGAAGTCATTGTGTAAAATGTCAGCCAATTCGAATCAGAATTGTGCCCTTAAGGCCTCAAGAAGTAAAATAGGGAGATCGGTTTATATGGGAGCTGTATCAAGCTATAGACCGATTCAGACCATATTCGACACGTATGTTTAAGGTCATGGGAGAAGCTGTTGTATGCCCTCTAGTGGCTCAAGAAGTTAAGATCCCAAATCGGTTTATATGACAGCTATATCAGGTTATGGACCGATTTGAACCATACTTAGTACAGTAGTTGGAAGTTGGAAGTCAAAACATGCAAAATTTCAATCATGGAAGTCATGCAAAAATCAGCCAAATCGGATTAGAAATGCGCCCTCTAGTGGCTTAAGAAGTCAAGATCCAATATCGTATTATATGGCAGCTATATCAAAACATTGTACCGATATGGCTCATTTACAATCCCAACTGACCTACACTGATAAGAAGTATTTGTGAAAAATTTCAAGCGGCTAGCTTTACTCCTTCGAAAGTTAGCGTGCTTTCGACAGACGGACGGACAGACAGACTGACGGAAGGACGGACAGACAGACAATCGGAGGGGTTTTTCCAATTTTTTAATAAAAAATTGCCAACCCCAATAAATTTTCGAAATACCGAGGTGATCAGCTGTAGAGACATGCCAAAAATCGCCCGAAAAACCTAGGGCCTTGAAATTTTGCATACAATCTCAGCTCTAACCATTCCAAATATCAAAGAGATATCTCTACCCGTTCTCACACGGCATATTTTTTACTAGTTTTTTTTTTTCAGTTCTATCCCACTGTGTGTCAGGGCATACGCACAAATAAGGCTGATGTGGAAAATTTTGATTTTTATGCGAATTGTTGCTAGCTCTCATCCACCGGAGTAAAGCTGGAGACAAGATGTTGTAGTCTCCGACAAAACATAAATCCACAGCAAAATGCATGCTTCGTTTCACCACAGTGTTGGTGAAGCCATTCCCGGCCCATTGCACTTTCTGAAAGGCGGTAATGTCTGCCTTGAACTTTTGCAATACGTCCGCCAGTGCGTATACTGCACCGGACATTCCAGGTGCAGATCCGCAATAAGTGGTCATTTTTATAACCACCACCATGGGATGGGGGTATACTAATCTAGTCATTCTGTTTGTAACACCTCGAAATGTTAATCTCAGACCCCATAAAGTATATATATTCTTGTTCGTTTCGACGTTCTGAGTCGATTTAGCCATGTCCGTCCGTCCATCCGAACGTGCAAAGCTAGCCGCTTGAAAATTTGCGCAGAGAGCCTTAATATTGATGTCGTTGGTTGGGGATTGCAAATGGACCATATCGGTTCAGATTTAAATATAGCTCCCATATTAACCGATCTCTCGTTTTGACTTCTTGAGCCCCTGAAAGCCGCAATTTTTGTAGTGTTCTTTTATGACTTCCCACTGTGCTAAGTATGGTCCAAATCGGCCTTTAACCTGATATAGCTCCCATATAAACCGATCTCGGAACTTGATTTCTAAGCTAGAGGGCGCAACTATTATCCAACTTGGGTGAAATCTTGCATGAAGTGCTTTGGTTTAACCATCTACAACTGCATCAAGTATGACCCAAATCGGTTCATAACCTGATATAGCTCCCATGTAAACCGCCAGAGGGCGCAATTATATTCCGATCTGGCTGAAATTTTGCATGTAGCATTCCGTTATGACTTTTAACAACTGTGCCAAGTACGGTCCAAATCGGTGGAGAACCTGATATAGCTCCCATAAGACCCTGGAAGCCCCATTTTTTGTCCGATTTATCTGAAATTTTACATGTTTTTCAGTTGCGACTTTCAACAACTGTGCTAAGTACGGTCCAAATTGGACTATATTTGAATATAGCTCCCATATAAACCGGTCTTTCGATTATTCTTGTTCGGTTCCTAGAAGCTTTAATTTTTGCTGGTTTGACAGAAGTTTGGTATGTGGAATAGAATAATGCCCTTCAACTAAATTTAATTTGTATAAATTTTTAGCAGTGGGTTCCCAAGATTCGGCCCACCCTTTTACTTGATTCTTCTGTGTGGGTCGTCAAGGGTAGACCCTTTTTATACCCTCCACCATAAGATGGGGGGTATACTAATTTCGTCATTCTGATTGTAACTACTCGAAATATTCGTCTGAGACCCCATAAAGTATATATATTCTTGATCGTCGTGAAATTTTATGCCGATCTAGCCATGTCCGTCCGTCTGTCCGTCCGTCCGTCTGTCTGTCGAAAGCACGCTAACTTCCGAAGGAGTAAAGCTAGCCGCTTGAAATTTTGCTCAAATACTTCTTATTAGTGTAGGTCGGTATGGGCCATATCGGTCCATGTTTTGATATAGCTGCCATATAAACCGATCTTGGGTCTTGACTTCTCGAGTCTCTAGAGTGCGCAATTCTTTTCCGATTGGAATGAAATTTGCACGACGTGTTTTGTTATTATATCCAACAACTTTGCGAAGCATGGTTCAAATCGGTCTATAACCTGATATAGCTGCCATATAAACCGATCTGGGGTCTTGACTTCTTGAGCCTCTAGAGTGCGCAATTCTTATCCGATTGGGATGAAATTTTGCACGACGTGTTTTATTATGATATCCAACAACTGTGCCAAGTATGGTTCAAATCGGTTAATAACTTAATGTAGCTGTCATATAAACCGATCTGGGATCTTGACTTCTTGAGCCTGTAGAAGTCGCAATTATCGGATTTGCCTGAAATTTTGTACGACGGATTCTCTCATGACCATCAACATGCGTGTTTATTATCGTCTGAATCGGTCTATAGTCCGATACTGCTCCCATATAAATCGATCTCTCTATTTTACTTCTTTAGCCCCCAAAGGGAGCAATTCTCATTCGAATTGGCTGACATTTTACACAGGTCTCCAACATATAATTTAATTGTGGTCCAAACCGGACCATATCTTGATATCGCTCTAATAGCAGAGCAAATCTTTTCTTATATCCTGTTTTGCCTAAGAAGAGATGCCGGAAAAAGAACTCGACAAATGCGATTCATGGTGGAGGGTATATAAGATTCGGCCCGGCCGAACTTAGCACGCTTTTTTTACATATATACCCGAGGTCGAGGGTATGCAAAGTTCGGCCCGGCCGAATTTAACGCCTTTTTACTTGTTTTTACTATTCTTATGTTCCTCAGAGTATTCCTTATAGTTTTCCGGCTGTGGATTACTGGCCCAGCGTGCCAACAGCATGGGTTATGTGGGCTGTTGATGTTAGCAGCCGCTTGCTTCAATATCCAATGCTCGCCTCCACAAAAAAATACAAATTTTGCCCATGAACATTCCACTAAGGAACAGGGGCAAACTTCTCACATATCAACGAGTGCAGTCCGATTCAAGTTTAAGCTCAATGATAGCCGAGTCCGAACGGCTTGCCGCAGTGTGACACCTCTTTGGAGAGAAGTTTAACATGGCATAGAACCTCACAAATGTTGCCAGCATTAGGAGGGGAAAACCACCGCTGAAAATTTTTCTAATGGTCTCGCCAGGATTCGAGCACAGGTGTTCAGCGTCATAGACGGACATGCTGACTTCTGCGCGCGTAACCTGGGAACAGACGCTAATATTGGTCATTAGTTACTTGAATGCGCCAATAACTCGCCCTGCCATTTCGAGTATCTTTGGCACTCACTATGAAGTAAGAGTCAGTGCCACCTGACCCCTCATTGAGGCAATATGTGACTGACCGTGGCCGCAGTCCTCTGTTTGGTTACGTTAAAAGCATGGGCGTTAATAACGGACGTAATCTATAACATCAGTCAACTGTGATGCAGTTATGTTTGCAGACTCTGGTACCAATTTGTTTGCAGGAAAGTTTCAGTTAAGGTGTTACATTTAATTTATGGCAAAACAAGCAGGTGAGCTTTATATGAGAAGAGATCCATCTTTAAATGTTTGTTGATATGTATTCCGAGTGCCATATTTTTGTCAAAATCTGACAATCTTATTACTTGAGAACGACACATTCCATTGTAACCATGTAACCACATAAGAAGACACCTTCGCAGTTAGCCCACATTGAGCATCAGCATCATTTTTTAAGCACCGTTACAATCTATAACTGACTTAGTTTAAGCTTTTCCCAATTGTTTTCAAACGGAACTCCTCCTCCACATAAATCATACATGCACATAATGACAAACATATTCAAGATCAAGGTCGCGACCGAACTCATCACAGTCAACCAACTAAAGAAACCATTCAATCATAAATAACAGACATTATTTTTGCTTTCCGGCAAAATTTCTATGCTCATTCGAGCGTTAGAATTACCCACCAATAATCTACAGCCAACTTAACTTTTACTACAGTGCTAATCAGAGTCCATAAAAATAGCACAGAGTATTTAGCACCTGGGATGGGCTTAAGTAAAAATTTGAAAGAACAACATCACGACATGGCTGCACAAATAAAAAAAACCAAAGAAATATGGCTTAGACATACCATCACACCATTTATGGCTAATGCACATACTACCGCCCCATTAGCCACAGCATGCTGTTCCGTTTAGTATTTACTTAAGAATCCAAGCTAAGTTTCTAACTTGAGCAAATACAAAACATCTAAACAAATGAAAACTGCTTAAGAACACAAAGCTACAATGAATGCTTCTAAAAAAAAAAAGAATATAACAAGTAAATATGCGCTATGTTTGTTTGTTTGCACGCTCTGAGTAAGCCAAAAACGAAATCTTTTAAACGGATATGTGGACCCAAAGGGAAAATATGGCTCTGAAATTAGAGATATTTTAGGATGCAAATCTGAAAAAAAAAAATTTAGTTTTTGTTTGGAGGTTCGACAATCCCTAGGTGTCTGGCCCGACTTTAGATGTCTGATTTCTACTTTACTACTAAAGACCTTTCGTTTGATTCCCATTTTGGCATTTTTGGAGTGAGTTGGCTTTCAAACACTTTGCCCCAAGTTTGTATATCAGATTCCTACTCTACTCCCAAGGACATTGTATTTGAGTTCTATGCTGTCTCGGCTTATCTCTGTCCATCTTTCAGTTTGAAGGTTTTTTTGGGGACTCGAATTAAAGGTATTTCAGAGTAGAAAACAAATCTGATATCCAATGTTTCGTAGGTCACCCCACCACCATAAAACCCCTCAAATCGGACGGACGACCATGGCAATATGGATCTTAAATGAAAGGTCTTTGGGAATAGAGCACGAAATTGACTTTCACTTTTGGAACCAAGTCTCTGGGGGTCCACCACACCCCAAGAAGGACTTTTATTGACCAATGCAATGTGGGAAAATTGGAATACATTTCCAACTACAATTACGCAGAAATGTTCAAATTTAGAGTACTTCTCTCCAACATAGCATAATCGAGCGCAGCAGAGCGGGCCGGGCTCAGCTAGTCTTATATATTAAAAATCAATTTGTGTTTATTTGTAGGTTTGTTTGTTTATGTGTTCCTTATCGACTCAGAAACGGCTGAACCGATTTTCTTGAAATTTTCACAGATGGTGCATAATGACCCCGTGATATCTGAAGGGGGAGCAGACCCTCCCCCTTACCCCAATTTTCAGAAACGCCAGATCTCGGAGATGGGTGGTGCGATTTAAGCGAAATTTTGTGTGCTCTCATATGGTACCCTAAAAATAAAAATTTGGTATGCAAATTTCGGATGGGGTACCTCGTGGGTCTGCCGCACCCTAAAACCTACCAAACATATATTTACACCGACACAACAATATGGGACTCAAATGAAAGGTATTTAGGATAAGAAAACGTATCTTACATCTAATTGTCGGACCAAGTGCTAGGGAGACCACCCCAAGCCCCAAAACACCCCTTAATCGGACATATTTACCGACCATGGCAATATGGGACTCAAATGAACGGTTTTTACGAGTAGAATACGAATCTGATATCCAAATGTGGGACCACATTTCTGGGGGTACACCTCTTTCCCAAAATCCGCAATTACTTTTTGGGCAACCCAATAGTAAGTATTTTCTGACTATTGCAATATGAGGCTCAAATAAGAGGGTTCTTCAAGTGGAATACGAATCTACCATAACAACCCCCAAATGGTACATATCTGCTCACCAAGGCAATTTTGGTCTTAAAGAGAGTGGAACTAAATATTCATAGTTTTTAGGGCCAATACCCCAAACCGGACATATTTGCTGACTTTTGCAATAAGGAGTTTAAATGGGATTAGAAAACGAATTTGATATCCAATTTTGAGGGCAATGGCAATATGGGGTTCAAATAAATGATATATAGATATATGAGAATAAAACACGTTGCTGATATTTTTTCCGGGCTTATTGTTTGGGGGACAACTCCAATCCCCAAAACACCCCTAAATCGGGCATATTTACCGACCATGTCAATGTGGAGCTTAAATGAAAGGTATTGGGGGGGAGAGCAACAATTGATTCTCATTTTCGGGACCAATTTTCTGGGGGTCTACCACTTTCCCAAAATACCCCACAAACAGCAATTTTTTAGTGACCATCGCAATATGGGCTCAAATAAAGGTATTTGGGAGTAGAATACGAATTTGATATCCAAATGTAGGACCATGCATTAAGTGCATCACCCCTTTCCCAAAACACCCCCAAAGGGAAAACATTTTTCGACCATGTCAATATGTGGCTTAAGTGAAAGGTATTTGAGATTAGAAAACGAATTTGATAACCTAAATTGGGGCCATGTGTTTGGGGAACGCCTCATCCTGTAAACTCCTCTTAAGCCAATGGGAATATGGGCTTTAAATAGATGGTATTTTAAGAGAATAGCACGATGCTGATATTTTTTCAGCGTCAAGTATCTGGGGGACCATCTCTCCCCCGAACACACCACTAAATCAGACATCATGAGAATATCGGGCTGAAATGAAGTATTTTAAGAATGGAGTACACCTTACATCGAAACTTAAATTCGTAGACCAATAAAGATCATGTGGTATTCAGATAAAGGCACTTATATTGTTAAACTGTTAGTCAAGTTTACATGGTATTTCACTAAAAGATCTTTAATTATCGAAAATAAATATTCCAAGGAAAATGTTGTTCCATATAAAGTAAAAAAGGCGCAGCGAAGCGGGCCCGGGTCAGCTAGTTTGTTATAAAATAAAGCTTTTATTGGCCCCTTATTGCTAGATCAGTCTATATGGCAGCTATATCCAAATATAGGCCGATTTGGCCCGTTCAAGAACTTAACCAGCGTGCATCAAAAAGACGTATCTTTGCCAATATCCAGCTCAATATCTCAATTTTTGAAGGCTGTAGAGTGATTACAACAGACGAACGGACAGACAGCCTATCGTGTGATCTCTTTAATATCCTGCTGGAGAAGATTATACGAGATGCAGATGTGAATAGATATGGCACACTAATCACAAGAGAGCACATGCTACTCGCCTTTGCTGACGACATCGAAATCATAGGTCGGTCACCGGAAGTAGTAGCTGCAGCCTTTGAAAGAATCGAAGAGAGTCAGTGAAAATGGTTCTGGCAGTAAATGGAGATAAGACGAAATGGATGGTTTCCACTCCCAAAAAGCCTTGTACAATCGAGCAGATAAAGAACATGGAGAAAGTTGGGAACCACAACTTTGAGATAGTCAGTAACTTTATCTACCTCGGCACCGCCGTAACCGAAACGAATGACACCAGTTTTGAGATTAAGCGAAGAATAATACTGGCAAACAGATGCTACTTTGGACTAAGTAAGCAGTTTAGAAACAAGGCCACCTCTCGACAGACGAAGATTACACTATACAAAACACTGATACTACCCGTGCTGTTATATGGTTCTGAAACATGGGTACTTGTGAAAGCAGATGAGGCAGTGCTTGGAGTATTTGAGAGACAGATTCTTCGTAAAATATATGGACCAGTTAGCGATAACAGAGAATATAGGCGACGTATGAACCACGAGCTGTATGAGCTGTATGACGACGATAGCATAGTTACACGCATCAAAATACAACGGATGCGTTGGCTAGGTCATGTTGTCAGAATGGATGAAGAAGCTCCAGCAAAGAAGTCTCTTGAAGGCAAACACGGTGGTACACGCAAACCGGGAAGACCAAAAGTCCGTTGGAAAGATCAATAGATGGGAGACACTTCGAAACTTGGTGTCAGAGATTTTAGAATGAGGCGCTTGGAACGCTATTCTACGTTCGGCTAGTGAAACAAATATTCTGTCATAGCCAATTGAAGTAAAGTAAAGTAAGACTTATTCGGACCGCGCTTGGCACAGTGGTTGAAAGTCATAACAAAACAGCATATGCTGAAATTTTGCATGAGGTATTCTGTTATGACTTCCAACAACTGTGCGAAGCACGGTTTTAATCGGTCTATAATCTGATATAGCTTCCATGTAAACCGATCTCCCGATTTGACTTTTTTGTAGGATTTGACTAAAATTTTGCATGTTTTGTTCTGTTATGACTTCCAACAACTGTTCGAAGCACGGTTTGAATCGGTCAATAACCTGATATAGCTTCCATGTAAACCGATCTCCCGATTTGACTTCTTGAGCACTTAAAAGCCGCCATCTTTTGTCGGATTGGACTAAAATTTTGCATGATTTGTTCTGTTATGACTTCCAACAATTGTGCTGAGTACGGTCCAAATCGGTCTATACCCTGATATAGCTCCCATTTAAACCGATCTCCTGCTTTGACTTCTTGAGCACCTGGATGCCGCAATTTTTGTCCGATTTGGCTGAAATTTTGTACATGGTGTTCTGTTATGACTTCCAACAACTGCGCCAAGTATGGTCCAAATCGATTGATAACCTGATATAACTTTCATATAAACTGATCTCCTGATTTGACTTCTTGAGCCCCTGTCCGATTTGGCTAAAATCGATTGATAACCTGATATAGCTCCCATTTAAACCGATCTCCCGATTTGACTTCTTGCGCCCTTACAAGCCGCCATTTTTGTCGGATTTGGCTAAAATTTTGCATGTGGTGTTCTGTTATGACTTCCAACAACTGTGCGAAGCACGGTTTGAATCGGTCAATAACCTGATATAGCTCCCATGTAGAACCGATCTCCCGATTTGACTTCTTGCGCCCTTACAAGCCGCCATTTTTGTCGGATTTGGCTAAAATTTAGCATGTGGTGTTCTGTTATGAGTTCCAACAACTGTGCTGAGTGCGGTCCAAATCGGTCTATACCCTGATATAGCTCCCATTTAAAACCGATCTCCCGCTTTGACTTCTTGAGCCACTGGAAGCCGCAATTTTTCTCCGTTTTGGCTAAAATTTTGCACATATTGGGTTGGCCAAAAAGTAATTGCGGAATTTTTAAAAGAAAGTAAATGCATTTTTAATAAAACTTAGAATGAACTTTAATCAAATATACATTTTTGTTACCCTTTTTTCTAAAGCAAGCTAAATGTAAAGCTGATAACTGACAGAAGAAAGAATGCAATTACAGAGTCCCAAGCTGTGAAAAAATTTGTAAACGCCGACTATATGAAAAATCCGCAATTACTTTTTGGGCAACCCAATAGTTTTCTGTTATGACTTCCAACAACCAACAACCAGTATGGTCCAAATCGATTGATAACCTGATATAGCTCCCATTTAAAACCGATCTCCTGATTTGACTTCTTGAGCCCTTTGACGCCGCAATTTTAGTCCGATTTGGCTGAAATTTTGTGCTTCAAATCGGTCTAAAATCTGGTATAGCTACCATATTAACCGGTCTCTCGGTTTTCCTTGTTCGGTTCCTAGAAGCTTTAATTTTTGCTGGCTTGACAGAAGTTTTGAATGAAGAATAAAATTATGCCATTTAACAACATTTTTTTTTTTTATAAACTTTTAGCAGAATCCATGGTGGTGGGTTCGCAAAATTCGGCCCGGCCGAACTTATTACGCTTTTACTTGTTTTCAAATGGCATAGTAGCTCACAAATATCGCCAGTATTAAGAGGGGAAAACCACCGCTGAATTTTTTTCTTATGTGCTCGCTAGGCTTCGAACCCAGGGGTTCGGCGACAAAGGCGGACATGCTAACCTCAGTGCAACGGTGGCCTCCATCATGTATATATTGGGTTGCCCAAAAAGTAATTGCGGATTTTTCATATGGTCGGCGTTGACAATTTTTTTCACAGCTTGTGACTCTGTAATTGCATTCTTTCTTCTGTCAGTTATCAGCTGTTACTTTTAGCTTGCTTTAGAAAAAAAGTGTAAAAAAGTATATTTGATTAAAGTTCATTCTAAGTTTTATTAAAAATGCATTTACTTTCTTTTAAAAAAATCCGCAATTACTTTTTGGGCAACCCAATATATATCGTATATTATTATTATACCGTCCACCATAGGATGGGGGTATACTAACTTCCGAAAGAGTAAATCTAGGCGTTTGAAATTTTGCCCATTACTTCGTATCAGTAGCATTGTAAATGGCCCATATCAGTTTGATATAGCTGCCATATAAACCCATCTTGGATCTTGACTTCTTGAGCCTTTAGAGGGCCAAAATTCTTATACCATTTGGTTGAAATTTTGCACAAAGTGTTTTATGTTGACTTTCAACAACTGTGCCAAGTACGATCTAAATCGGTTCATAAGCTGATATAGCTCCCTAATGATCGTATCAACCGTTTGGGCGTTATGCACCTCTAGAGGGCGCAATTATTATCCGATTTCTCAGAAAGTTTGTGCATAGACTTTTATTTAGGCTTTCAAGAACCACACTTAATATGATCTAAATCAGTTCATAACTTGATTTAGCTCCCATATAAACCAAACGCGAGATTTGACTTCATGAGGGCGAATTATTATGCATTTGACTGCTATTTTAAACGTTGTGTTGTCTTTTTCCTCTAGAGGGCGAATTATTATCCGATTCGGCTGATAGTTTAGACGTTGTACTTTTTTATGAGTACTAACTGCCATGACAAGTACGGCCCCTAACTTGATGAAGCTATGCTCCTTTGGGGGAGTTTAAGTTTGGAGACTTCGCATTATATATTGTAGTCTTGTGTTATTATTATTGTATATCAATAAAATGGAATATTTACATTCTTCTTTGGATTAATAGTTCCGCATTTAAATCTAAAACTACCAATGGGAAACCCAAATTGCACATATCTTAAACTTAAATTCAATTCTGTATTTGGCAAACGTAGCATCTCCATTTTGCTATAATCAGTCACACAGTGTTTAGCACTTTTTAATGGTGCACGTACTAAGAGCATTCATTCTTTTCCTTGGCACGCATGCTTGTTATGCGCTTATTTTTTATATTTGTTAGAATAATTTACAGCAAGTTGAAAAATTCTACAAAGAATCAACAAATAGTTGAGCTATTATGAAAACTTAAAACAAACCAGCCAGTCAACTGGCTTTATGGCGATATGGCCACATGGCTTAAGTTCATAAAAGTTTAGAAGCTGTTCACCATAACCATAAGCTAAGGAGTGTTCCTATGAGTTACTATGTAATCACATGTTGGAGAGTATAAAAAATTTTAGACAAATCGGAAAAGAATTGCTGCCTCTAGAGGCTCAAGAAGTATAATCGGGAAATCGGCTCATATGGGAGCTGTATTGGTTTATGAATCGATTTGAACCAAAACACTTTGTTCGACATTTCAGCCAATATAATAATACTAACTGTGCCCTCTAGCGACTCAAGAAATCGGTTTGTATGGGAGCTATATCAGGTCATGCACCGATTTAGATCACACTCACAAGTAAAAGCGTGCTAAGTTAGGCCGGGCCGAATCTTATATACCCATACACCATGAATCTCATTTGTCAAGTTCTTTGCCTGATATTTCTTACTAAGCAAACAAAGGATAATATTGGGTTGCCCAAAAAGTAATTGCGGATTTTTCATATAGTCGGCGTTGACAAATTTTTTCACAGCTTGTGACTCTGTAATTGCATTCTTTCTTCTGTCAGTTATCAGCTGTTACTTTTAGCTTGCTTTAGAAAAAATGTGTAAAAAAAGTATATTTGATAAAAGTTCATTCAAAGTTTTATTAAAAATGCATTTACTTTCTTTTAAAAAATCCGCAATTACTTTTTGGGCAACCCAATAGTAAAGTTTGGGTATGCTTTGGAGCTATATCAGCTTATGGACCGATTCGGGCCATATTTGGATTGATATTTGGATATTTGGAGACCTTAGTAGAAGTAATTTTGCAAAATTTCAGCCAAATCAAATAAGAATTGCGCCCTATGGGGGCTCAAGAAGTAAAACCGGGAGAGCGATTTATGTGGGAGGTATATCAGAAAACTCTTCAACAGGGCGATAGCCACAAAGAGCACCACACGATTGGGACATCTGGGACAGGCTAAGCTATGAAAATATAAGGGCAAGCTGAGAAAGGCTCAAAACAAATCCTGAGTGGAATTCTGTAGCTCCGTGGAGGATATATCTGAGGCTTCTAGCCTATGGAAGATTCTGTCCTCTAAGCTTATTATGGTGGGATAGGTTCAGAAGTCAGAGAATGTATGGACAATGTTTAGTGAGGAAACACAAGAACTGCTCATTGAAACACATTTCCCGGAAATTTGTCCAACGGACAATGTGGCGCCAAAAGAGGTTGTCACTGGTATGCAGTCATCAGAGGTTATTGGGGAAATTGTCCGAAAATCCTTTGGGCGATAAAAAGTTTCGACTCCTTTAAACCGCACGACCCTGGTGATGTATCACCAGTTGAAATACAAGCTGTGTTTGATAGACTGGTTCCTTGGCTTACGGAGATATGCTCTACTGGTATCAACATGCCATATACCCTTGTGGAATGGAGGGACACAAAGGTAGTTTTCATTCCGAAAGCAGCAAAACCTTACCACACCAAGGCAAAAGATTTTCATCCTATTAGTCTGTCGTCCTTTATGCTGAAGACTCTTGAGAGGTTAAGGGCAAAGATCCCTGGAGATCATCTGTCGCGGCAGCGGCATGCATATAGTAAAGGCAAGTTCTTCACGACCTAGTCGGCCAGCTAGAAGGTTCTCTCGCTATCAAGGAATAGCATTTCTTGACATTGAAGGTGCTTTCAATAATGTAACACCGACGTCAATCATGAATGATTTCTAGCCATCAACTCTACCGTAAGAAAGTTTATTAATAACTTACCTACTGAAAGATGCATTACGGCAGCCTTAGGATCTATGGATCTAAAAAGATGGGTCAGCAGAGGAACTCCTCAAGGAGGTGTACTGTCTCCTCTACTTTGGAACATAACCATAAACAATATATTATTGTCCCTGGAAGAAAAAGGTGTAAAAGTGGTCCGTATGCTGATGACGAGGCTATTGCGGTTAGGCGAAAGTTTCCCAGCACTCTATTAGGTATACTTCAGGAGTTCTCACCGCAAAAATGAACTTTATACGGCGCACCTCCTATCTCGCTGACATTTGGTGTGTAGATGTGGGTTGACTCCAGGAACACGAATCTGAAGTGCTTTTTTGGGGCAAAGACCCCTAGAGGCCAAAAACCCGTCCTTTGGGGGAAGCGGTCTGACCTAGACAATATGAGTATCAAATGAAAGGTATTCCCAGATCCAAAGATTGGACCTGGGAAGGACCTACGGGGTTTTGAAAATTTTGAACGTTATTAATATAGGCAAAATGGGTATCAAATGAAAGGTATTAACGAGTTGAGGGTCTAGGCGCAAATCCGTGCAATAGAGTACTAGTTCCTCACAGCCTCACTGAGGAAGACACCATCTGGTGCACTGAATTTAATGCTACATTTAATAACTCTGGTTATTATGGCTAGACAAATTACTGCAACCACTGTCGTGAGGTTAAGGGAACTTTCTTATTGATCATGTCCTAATACTTGATGTTCCAGGCAGTACGGATTACACCCTACCTGAGCCGCTTTTTGATAAAAAGTACTGTACCACTATTCCTGATAGAACTGATTGGAACTACGATATGCCTGATTATAGACTTCTATACGAATGGTTGTAAACTAAACGACCAGGTGGGCTTTGGGGTGTACTCTAAAGATCTAGAACTGGTCATATCGAAAAGGTTACCCGACCACTGCAGTGTGTATCAAGCGGAGATCATTGCAATTAAGGAAGTGGTGGAATGGCTACGATACAATGTCATAACAACAATTGGCATACATATCTTCTCAGACAGCCATTAAATCCCAGTAGAACATATTTTTAAACACAACAATCGCCCTCGACTGTCGCAGATCTCTCCACGAGATGGCTGAACAGTTCAAATTCACCGGTTCTGGGTGCCGGGCCACAGAGATATACCAGGGAATTGTAAAGCGAACGAGCTTGCGAAACTAGGAACTACCCTACACATTCCAGGGAAATGTAAGCTAAGATTTCAGGATCAGGCCCGAAGGGCAACGAATGATAGTTGGCCACAAAGAGGGGACTGTCAGCATTCCAAAACTATGTGGCCTAATCAAGACTTGAAGAGGTCTACCGCTTTGCTATCACTGACTAGTACATACGTCTCAGTCATTGCCTCCGTCATGACAGGTCATTGTCTAATCGGAAAATATGCTGACAGACTGAAGGTTGCCAGCAACGACTTTTGCAGAAGCTGTGAGGACATCGAAGGAGAAGAGACTAAAGAAAACCTTCTATAGGCAGTTAGAAGGAGTTCCACCTTAGGTTTGCATAACTTTAAGAACCTGTTTAAGATAGACATACGGAAGGACACGGCTAAATCGACTACCTGCATCCTATGGTGGAGGGTACAAAAATCGGTTAATTGGCTAATTCCCTTTCAGATATCGAAACAATTATTAGACCAATTTGTGCGGTATTTGTTCGATCGGTTAATGTGCAATACCCAACGATCTACAACGTTAAGAAATGTCTTTGTAAAATCTCAACTGGTTAGGTTTACTCGACCACCATAGTGAATTTTATAGACGGATGGACATATCTATTTAGATGGATTTTGATTTATTTCAATTCACATTTTAGTTTATCAAATACGCCTCAAATGTATAAAAACAACTTCATATTGTTTTTTTTTAGTACCACAACTTAGTGTTGTATTAAGACCTTAGGTATACATATTGAGTATAGCAGTATAGTGTGAAAAAACAAAAGACTTAAGACACAAACCTTTTTCAATCAATCAATAGCTTAGATAAAATACCCTCTATTCACACTCTAGGCGATCTAGACAAAAACATTTTTGAGACAAAACGACTTCAACCAACATTGAATCAACAACTTTAAATCATTTAGTCAGCTAATAATTAATTAAACAATGAAATTGGTTAAAAGCACTCAACTCAACCCAACCCAGCCCCTGCCGCCCACCAAACAGTTGGACTAACTCAGTCAGCCAATTCCATTTGTCATAAATTATAATAACCATTCAAGATATTATTGCATGCAATAAAAACGTACAAACGCGCTTTAAAAAAATTATGAAATATATTTCCTTCTCATATTTATTGCCATAGTGAGGGATGTCAAACTTCTTATTGACATTGTTGTCTTCACGTGCAGTGAAGCAGTTCGATAAACCAAAGACCAATTTACATTTTTTTGTTTTTTGTTATGGATTTTGTTTTACCCCATCACCCCAGCATAGCACCCCAAGTTTTTTGTATGATATTGGAATTTAACTTAAAATTGCACAGATACTATGCCGCTTATCGAAGTGCTTATAAAAGCTTGTATTTCTTTTATGATCATATGAATGATGTTAACATCAAATGTTCATCATTTGTCAAAAAAAAACCAAAAATGCAAAACACAAAAGACAACTTTGTAGTACAGTTTTATGAATGCCGCACCTAAGAAGTCAACTTTGAGCAGAAAAAAGACCCCAAGTCATAAACAACAATAATAACTCCATCAGTACATGTGTTGTTTTGTGTTTCAACAATATCGTCTTTACCGCTGCGTTCGTACATGTGTAGTGTGAAATGATTGTGAGTGCGTATGTAACCACCATCGTGGTGACAGATTTCATACATAATTGCTGACAAGTATGATAAATTCAATGAGATAGCCAGATGTCAAAAAGCGACCGCCAAACATTAGCCGAAAATTGGTATATTTTGCCCATCTCATTTAGCATTCATTCATTTATTCAATCGTACACTTGCCATCTGTGTTGTATACGCATTGCAGTTGTGTGCATAACATAGCACATGTTGCTCAGAAGAATAGTTGATGGAAGATGATTTGATGTAGACTATGTCGAGGAGTTCAGCACAACTCATTGTTCCATATTTCAGCGAAAACGGATAATAAATTCGGCTTTTATGGGCTGTAGTCCTTAAATGGGTAGCCCGGGCTATATGACAGCTATATTTCTGCACAAGGTTATGATAGATTGAAGGCCAGGCACCTAACGCCCTTGGGTGTTGGAGACCCTATTAATAGATAGCATTGTGCAAATTGAGCCCCATAGGGGCTCAAGAAGTAAAATCATGAGATGGGTTTTTATATGGGAACTATATCAGCTTCTGCACCGAATCAGACCACATTTGACACGTATGTTAGAGGTCATGGATACAGTGATTGTGCAAAATTTTAGCAACATGGGATAAAAATTGCGCCCTCTAGACAATCAAAAAGTAAAATCGGGAGATAGGCTTGTATGGTAACTATATCAGGTTTTACACCGGTTTTCAGCCAATTCGGATAAGAATAGCGGCCTCTAGAGGCTCAAAAAGTAAAATCGGGAAATGGGTTTATATGCGAGCCATATCAGTTTATGGAACGATTCAGACCATATTTGTCACGTAAATACAGTGACTGTGTAAAATTGCAGCAAAATTAGATAAGAATTACGCCCTCTAGAGGCTTAAGGAGTAAAATCGGAAGATTGGTTTATATGGGAGCTATATCAGGTTTTACACCGGTTTTCAGCCAATTCTAGGCCCACACACTTTGATGCAGTGCATGGCACCACAACCTTGTTAGACTTTATGCTCCTGAGTTCTAATTTAAGTGAACATTTATCGGACCAGGTTCAATGCCCTGCGATTTCTCGCCATGCATTGATATTTGCGGCTTTTGATTTTCGCATGAGTAGGACAGATCCCTTTGTGGAATTTTATGACTACAATAACATTGATACGTCTGGAGTTCTTAATTTTTTGGACAGTTTTAATTTCTCTGATATGTACATGTCTTCAGATGTAAATGAAAAGTGTACTATTCTGACAAACCTATTTGAAAGTCTTTTTTCTTTTGTTCCTGTTTTGAGGAAAAGAGTCGTTTTGTTTGGTGATGAGTGGATGAACTCCAACGATATTGTTTTCACTAAGTCTTTGAGGGATATGGCTTACTCTGAGTACCAATTGAACAGAACACCAGAAAACTGGCGAACTTTTTGCAGATATAGAAATAAAACTAAATCTCTAATTCGGAGAGAGAGACGGAAGTATTTTGTAAGACGTTTCGGTGGGCTTAATGCGGATGGTTTATGGAAAGTGCTTCGTGGTTCTGGTTGCATTGGTGATGATGCTTTCGTGTACAATGGCGACATAGATGACGTCAATGAATTCTTTGCGCATGGCGCGCAATCTAATTTGCATGATATTATTGATATCAATACTTTTTCTTTTAGTGAAGATGGATTTTCTTTTGATTGCATTGGTATTGATGATATTGCTGTTGCTATATCTAAGATTAAGTCGAAAGCAATTGGAGTTGATGGAGTTTCTGTGCAGTTCTTAAATATTCTTTTTCCTCATCTATCTGGTGTCATATTGGATTTGGTAAATGCAATTCTGACTTCCTCTGTTTTTCCTACTGCATGGAAAACAGCTCGTGTAGTTCCTATTCCGAAGAGAGCTTCGGTCAATAGCCTGGAAGATCTGAGACCTATTTCCATTCTGCCTGTTTTGTCGAAGGTTTGCGAACATATTATGAAAGATCAGATTCTTTTACAATTTACAAATAGAATTTTTCAAAACCAGCATGGATTTCGTAAAGGCCATAGTACAACCACTTTACTCCTTCAGCTTACGGACTCTATAAGAATGAATAACAATTTGGATAGATTTAGTGTTTTGGTTTCCCTTGATTTGACTAAGGCATTTAATTCCATATCTTACAAGATTTTAGTAGAGAAACTTTGTTCAAAATTCAATTTTTCTAATTCTGCATGCAGACTTATTTTATCCTACTTAGGTGGTAGGTCTCAATTTGTTAGCTTGAATGGCAATGTTTCCTCTATTCTTCCTCTGGCCTCTGGTGTTCCCCAAGGTTCGGTCTTGGGGCCCTTGCTATTTCTTCTATACATAAATGATTTACCTGAATGCTTAGATCTATCTATTTGCACAGTTTTCTTATATGCAGATGATGTTCTACTTCTTTTTAATGGCCAACGTGATTGTCCTGATGCTTTGGAGATTGGAATTAATCGTTGTTTGGGTCAAGTTTGTCGATGGACCAGTACTAATGCCTTCACAATTAACCCGTTAAAGACTAAAGCCTTGTTGTTTGGAAATAATGTGTTTGATTTTCATCTTTTGTTGGGATATGATGAGGTTAGCTTTGTGGATGAGCTTAAGTGTCTTGGGTTGGTACTTGATAAGAATCTAAATTTTGGGGCTCATATTGACCATGTACATAGTAGAGTGTACTATACCCTGCGTAGGATATATTCTACAAACATTTATTTGCCTCTATGGGTTAGAAAACGATTGGCCCATGCATTGTTAATGCCTTCTATTAGATATGGTCTTGAGGTTGTGTCTGGTACTACCATAGGCAACATTCAGAGGTTAAGGCGTATTATTAATATCATTGTTCGATTTGTATTTAGTGTCCGCAGGCGTGAACATGTAACAGAATTCGTCAGAGAGTTTCTTGGTGTTTCCTTCGAGAACTATATCAATTGTACTAACCTGCTGTTGTTTCATAAAATAATTAAAAATGGTGTACCTTTTCCTTTACGCGATTTATTTACCTTCTCCCGTTCGGTTAGAAATACTCAAATTGTTATTGCTAGGATATCATGTTCTTCATACGAAAAGTCTTTCGCTGTACGTATTGCTCGGTGCTGGAATTTTTTACCTATTGATTTGAGAATTTTTTCTCATTCAAACAATGCTTTTCGATTGAAAATTACAGGTTACTTTAACTTTGAGGAATCCTGATTTCTGCTTTTTGTCCCTTTTTTAATTGACTTATTTTTTTCTTTTTCCATATGCTTTTGCTGCCGCTTCTGAACATGTGCCATTTTCTACGCTTGTAGTATTCTTTTTTTTCCTCTTTCATGAATGTTGTTGCTAACATCATAGGATTAGATGCTTTTCATTATTCCTGTTTTGTTTTTAATTGGCTGGGGAGCCTATAATAACCATTTCTTTTTTTTTTTTTGTAATCAAATAAGAATAGTTCATAATTTAGATTTTAGTGAGAGTTAAGTTTTATTTTTGTACTTAGGCATATTGTTACATATGCAATGCGAATTTTTGGCCAAATAGGCTTAGTGTTGCAAAGATGCGAATAAATAAATAAATAAATAAAATTCGGATAAGAATAGCGCCCTCTTGAGGTTCAAGAAGTAAAATCGCGAGATCGGTTTATGTAGAAGCTATATCAAGTTATGGACCGATATGTTTGAGGCCATAAATACAGTGACTGTGCAAAATTCCAGCAAAATTAAATAACAATTACGCCTTCTAGAGGCTTAAGGAGTAAAATCGAAAGATCGGTTTATATGGGAGCTATATCAGGTTTTACACCGGTTTTCAGCCAATTCGGATAAGAATAGCGCCCTCTTCAGGTTCAAGAAGTAAAATCGCGAGATCGGTTTATATGGAAGCTATATCAGGTTATAGACCAATTCAGACCATATTTGTCACGCATCTTAAAGGTCACCGATACAGTGACTGTGCAAAATTTCAGCAAAATCGGATACGAATTACGCCCTCTGGAGGCTAAAGAAGTAAAATCGTTAGATATGTTTGTATGGTAGCTATATCAGGTTTTACACCGGTTTTCAGCCAATTCGGATAAGAATAGCGCCCTCTAGAGGCTCAAGAAGTAAAATCGGGAGATGGGTTTATATGAGAGCTATATTAGGTTATTGACCGAATGAGATCATATTTGACACGTATGTTAGAGGACATAGATACAGTGACTATGCGAAATTTCAGCAAAATCTGATAAGAATTACGCCCTCTGAAGGCTCAAGAAGTAAAATCGGGAGATAGGTTTAAATGGTAGCTATAACAGGTTTTACACCGATTCAGGCCATACTTGGCCCCTATATTAGGGGTCATAGTAGAAGTCATTGCGCAAAATATCAGCCATTTCGAATAAGAATAGCGCCCTCTAGAGGCTCAAGAAGTAAAATCGGGAGATGGGTTTATATAAGAGCTATATTAGGTTATTGACCGAATTAGATCATATTTGACACGTATGTTCGAGGTCAGCAAAATCGGATACGAATTACGCCCTCTGGAAGCTCAAGAAGTCAAATCGGGAGATAGGCTTGTATGGTAGCTTTATCAATATAAACCGATCTCCCGATTTTATTTTGTGTCTATAGAGGGCGCAATTCTTATTTGAATTGGCTGATATTTTGCACAATAACATCTTCTATGACCCCTAATATACGTGCCAAGTATGGCCTAAATCGGTGTAAAACTTGATATAGCTCCCATATAAACCGATCTTCCGATTTTACTTCTTAAGCCTCTAGAGGGCGCAATTCTTATCCGATTTGGCTGAAATTTGGCATGGCGTGAATTGTTATGAATTCCAACAACTGTGAAAAGTAAAGTTGAAATCGGTCCATAACCTGATATAGCTGTCATATAAACCGATCTAGGGTCTTGACTTCTTGAGCCTCTGCAGGACGCAATTATTATCCGATTTGACTGAAATTTGGCATGACGTGATTTGTTATGACTTCCAACAACTGCGTTTAGTATGGTTCAAATCGGTTCATAACCTGATATAGTTCCCATATAGACCGATTTCGGATCTTGACTTCTTGAGCCTCTGCAAGACGCAATTATTATCCGATTTGGCTGAACTTTTGCGTGAAGTGTTTTCTTATAACATCTAACAACTGTATTAAGTATGGTTCAAATGAGTAAGTAACCTGATATAGCTCCCCTGTAAACCTATTTTGGATTTTGACTTCTTGAGTGCGCAATTACTATCCGATTTGGCTGCACTTTTGCACAACGACTTCTTGTATGACCTTTAGGTTACTGACCTGAATCGGTCAGTAACCTGATACAGCTGCCATATAAAGCGATCTTGGATCTAGACTTCTTGAGCCACTAGAGGGCGCCATTCTCATCCAATTTGGTTAAATTTTTGTATGAGATTTTTTGTTGTGACTTTTAACAACTGTGCCTAGTATGGCTCAAATCGGTTCATAACCTTATATAGCTCCCATATAAACCAATTTCCGATCTTAACTTCTTGAGCCTCTATAGGGCGTAATTATTATACGATGTGGCTGAAGTTTTGCTTGAAGTGTTTTGGTTTGACCATAAACAACTGTGCCAAGTATAATTTAAATGGGTTAATAACCTGATATAGCTCCCCTATTAACCGATTTCGGATCTTGACTTCTTGAGCCGATAGTGGGAGCAATTCTTCTCCGATTTGGTTGAAATTTTGCATATAAACTTATCTCCCGATTATACCTCTTTTACCTCTAGAGGGAGCAATTCTTATCCGATTTGGCTGAATTTTTGAACAAGAGCCTTTATTATGTGTATTAAATATTCCCCAAATCGTTGCATAACCTGATGTAGCTCCCATATAAACAAATCTCCCAATTTTATTTCTTGAGCCACTATGGGGCTTAATTTTTATGCAAATTGGCTAAAATTTTGCGAACTGAGTTCCACTTTGGTCTCCAACAGCCAAACCAAGTATGGCCCCAATCGGTTCATAACTTGGTATAGTTGAAATAGCAAAGCAATTCTTATCCAGCACGCTTAGCTTAGCACGCTTTTTCTTGTTTCTGATGTTCTCTCAAGGCTTCGAACTTCTGCGTTACGATGGCCTCTATGTGGCCTCGTATGTTACAATATATTTGGTTTAGCTTTTGCTATGGAAATTTTCCAGGAAAAACCTATACAACAAAATTTTTTTTTTTTAAATTTTTTAATAAATTGTTTAAGAAAGGGATTCTCATCAACATGTTTTTTTTTGTAAAAATTATTTTTTATTGAAACTTTTTTTGCAATTTTTTGGGCTTTCTATAGTCACATTTTTTTATTTTTGTCGTTAACAATTGTTTCCCACCCAAATACTCGTTTATAGAAAGTCATGAAATCGATAGCAGCAGATCATGCAATTGGATTTTCTGTAAACATACTTTGGAAACGCTCGCTCCTGCAAGGCATTACACTTTTAGGTCGAGTACATACAAGTGCCTACCTACTTTCTATGCCATGCTGGTGATTATGAAATTGTGGCGATTTTGCCAAAAATAAAAGGTCATTGTTGCTTCCCTAGTGGAAAAAAAATGGACTATAATGGAATTGGGTTTACATCCGATAATGTAATATCTCCATTGGCATTGTTCATTTGCACTTAAGTGTCTGGATGAACAAGTACACGGCGTGCATGTACACATACTCGTGCATACATTGAACAAGATGTACTACTATTCACTTGTCCGGATTACCCCAGACATGGTTAATATCGTTTTTTAATTGTCCCAAACATACAATAAGCTTAGAGGGGCTGAAATACTGAGATAGTGTGCTGACAAAACTACTACAAAAATCTCACTCACCAACACATGTATAGACAAATAGATGGCTACTAAATAATACTAACATAGACGGCGTTGCTCTTCAACTAAAAATCGCACATAAGGGCGGCCAGCAGCCACCAACATAGCCGAAGCCGCCGCCGCCACCGCCTTCGTTTATGGTTTTGTCAAAAAACTCTTGTGGGGTAGCAACAACAACAACAACTACAACAAAAACCCCACTAACATCAACTACAACGACACAATAAAGAAAATCAACAACATTTTGTTTGTTTGAATATTTGATTTGAAAATGGTTTTAACGGTGCCTATAAATGCTGTAAAGATCTCGAAATCAATGTCAGTTTATTTTAGACAATCCAAGTAAACGAGTCTTCCCCCAACTCTTCTTTCATACCAAAAACCTCAAAACAAAAACTAATCATGAAATTCTTGGTTTTGGTAAGTCGAAGAGAACTTTTTGTGGATAACATACCTAGAACTTAAAATATGTGGATAGCAAAAATCGCCGCTCCTTGAAACCTCTAAATGGATTATTTGAGAAAATTAACAGAGTGTGAAGAATTAACAAAGGATAGTGAAAAGTGTTGTGTAGAACAAGAATTTCAACATAGTACAGAAAAAGGCTAACAAAGGATATATAGAAAGAATTAAACAAGAATTAGAGATAAAAACAATCTTAAATGCCCTGGGACAATCTTTACATTGCTCATACAACAACAATACAAATTGGATATGAAAAGTGAAATAAAAACAAGTAAAAGTGAACCCCACATGCAAAATTTCAGCCAAATCGGAAAAAAATTGCGACTTGTAAGGACTCAAGAAGTCAAATCGGGAGATGGGTTTATGTGGGAGCTATATCAGGTTATAGACCGATTTGGACCGCACTTGGCACAGTGGTTGAAAGTCATAACTAAACACCATATGCATTTTCAAATTTCAGCCAAATCGGACAAAAACTGCAGCTTGTAAGGACTCAAGAAGTCAAATTGGACGATCGGTTTATATGGGGCTATATCCAAATCTGAATCGATATGGCTCATGTGCAATCTTCAACGACCTACATCATGGTGTAGGTATAAAATGATCGTTTGGCTTAACCATATTCAGTGAATCCTGGCAGTTATTCAGGATTCATTGAATAAGGCTAAGCCAAACGATCGGCCGACACACAATTTTTATACCCTCCACCATAGGATGGGGGTATACTAATTTCGTCATTCTGTTTGTAACTACTGGAAACATTCGTGTGAGACCCCATAAAGTATATATACTTTTGATCGTCATGACATTTTATGTCGATCTAGCCATAACCGTCCGTCCGTCTGTCTGTCGAAAGCCATATAAACCGATCTTGGATCTTGATTTCTTGAGCCACTAGAGGACGCAATTCTTATCCGATTTGACTGAAAATTTCCCGAAATCTTTTGTAATGATTTCCAACAACTGTGCTAAGTATGGTTCAAATCGGTCCATAACCTGATATAGCTGTCATATAAAACGATCTTGAATATTGACTTCTGGAGCCACTAGAGCGCGCAATTCTTATCCGATTTGGCTGAAATTTTGCACGACGTGCTTTGTCATGACTTTCAACAACTGTGCCAAATATGGTTCAAATAAGTCTATAACCTGACATAGCAGCCATATAAACCGATCTGGGATCTTGACTTCTTGAGCCTCTAGAGGTCGCAATTATAATCCGATTTGTCTGAAATTTTGTACGACGGATCCTCTCATGACAATCAACATACTTGTTTATTATGGTCTGAATTGGTCTATAGCCTGATACAGCTCCCACATAAACCGATCTGTCTATTTTGCTTCTTGAACCCTCAAAGGGCGCAATTCTTTTTCGAATTGGCTGAAATTTGACACAGGTCTCCAACATATAATTAATTATGGTCCGAATCAGACCATAACTTGATATCGCTCTTATAGCAGAACAAATCGTTTCTTTGCCTAAGAAAAAATGCCGGGAAAAGAACACGACAAATGCGATCCATGGTGGAGGGTATATAAGATTCGACCCGGCCGAACTTAGCACGCTTTTACTTGTTATACCTACCACCATAGGATAGGGGTATACTAATCTAGACCCCATACAGTATATATATTCTTTATCATATCGACGTTCACGATAGCGATCGAACACGAAAAGCTAGCCGTTAGCAATTTTGCACAGATACTTAGTATTGGTGTAGGTCGTTGGGGCAAATGGGCCTTATCAGTTAAGATTCAGATATAGCTCCCATATGAATCGATCTCCCGATTTGACTTCTTGAGTCCTTACAAGCCGCAATTTTTCTCTGATTTGGTTGAAATTTTGCATATAGTGTTCTGTTATGCTTTACGACAACTGTGCCAAGAACGGTCCAAATAGGTCTATAACCTGATATAGCTCCCATATAAACCGATCTGCCGATTTGACTGCTTACAAGCCGTAATATTTGTCCGTTTTGGCTGAAATTTTACACACAGTGTTCTCTTATGACTTCCAACAACTATGCCTAGTACGGTCCAAATTGGTCTATAACCTGATATAGCTCCCATATAAACCGAACTGCCGATTTGATTTCTTGAATCCTTACAAGCCTCAATTTGTGTCCGATTTTGCTGAGATTTTGCATGCGGTGTTCTGTTACGACTTCCTATAACTGTGCCAAGTACGGTTCAAATCAGTCTATAACCTGATATAGCTCCCATATAAACCGGTCTCTCGACCATCCTTGTTCGGTTCGTAGAAGCTTTAATTTTTGCTGGTTTCACAGAAGTTTATTCTATATAAAATTTAAGCAGAATCCATGGTGGTGGGTTCCCAAGATTCGGCGCGGCCGAATTTAGCACGCTTTTACTTGTTTTAGTTTTTGGCAATACTTGGCATTGAGGATGTCAACATTCTTTGTTTACGTTTTCTCCTATATGATGACATTTTCAATGGGCAGATTTGACAACCTTAACGATGTTCATGGGGCCTATCCACTTTATGTTTTGTGACCTAAAACTATGCGACGAGATTTCGGAAATCTCGTGTTTTGCAGCAAATCTCCTTCCAAATTCAAATGCAACACTGCGTTTGCATTGAAAACCGGTTATTGTTGGGATTTTTGGGCAGCACTTTTTCTTAACATCCAAGGCGGATTTAATAAGATGGTCTCACGCGAACAGCTGTTAAAAGCCGGCCAATTTTGACGGTATTAAAGTGACAGATTATTGTTTGTATTCTCTTTGTTGTTATCTTTTTTCTCGCATATTCTCTGCTCATTTACGCACACGTATACTCGCAGGCATACAAATTTCTTTGTGTGCGTTGGCAAAACGTCGATCAGCTTGATGACAAGATGGCAGATTGCACCATATGATTTGTGGTTGTTGTACAAATGACAATTTCTGATTGAAATTATAAAATTTAGTAGTAATTTAATAAAATCGTTTCACAAACTTATTTGCTGACTGCAATGTATATGCTAAACCCAATAAAATTGCGAATCAGAATAAAAACGCTGTCAAAAACGTCACTGATGACACAAAAAAAAACCGCATACATCGTAGTGGAAACGGGTTTTGGAGATTATCTCAAATCAAGTGAAAGCATGGTTAAACATTCTATTAGTGAATCCTGGCAGTTATTGTGATTACTCTTAATAACTGAAAAACACTTTATTTGGAATTATGTTTTTTTTTCTAATCTAAAATCTTCTTGGTTTTTTTCAGACTCTTATCGTGTGCATTGCATGCATTGCTCTCATCAATGCTGTGCCAATTGAAGAAGCCATACCCCAAGGTATTGATGAAGGTGCTGCCGCTTCAGAAACTATTAATCCTGGAGGCGATCAATCATTCCTCTTGAAATTGAAATTGCTGAAAAAGCTCTTGTTCCTTGGTTAAACTTTAGTCTATAGTTAAAATATAAACATAACTCTATTCGAGAATATCAAGCCATAGAGATCATTCAAAAGCGATCACCATTTCAAGCACACCATGTTCATTTTGCACCTTTTGAGTTTTATAAGAATATATCTAGCTCTCGTAATTTTCTGAATTACCTCCAGTCTTATTCGAATTGTTCAAAGTATTCATCATTTAGTTATAAGTAAAACAAGAGTCGTGTAGCTGATTACAAATAGAAAATAGCCGTAAACACACAAAATAATAAAAAAGAAAAGAAAATAATTCAAAAATGTCGCAATGACTTCTTCCAATTGATCTTTATCTAGAAGCTTCGGTCTGGATCACGACCCTGAGTATGAATTTATGGCCGGTTTGTCGGTCTCGCAGGCACACTTTTAAATAATTCAAGAGTTTTCTTGAACGGTACTTCGGGCAAAAAAGAAGTATTTTGATATATAAATAGGTTGGTCAAAAGAGATTACAATGAACCGAAAGTAAATACCTAAAAAAAGTCTAGATGGGCTAATCTGGATCGGACTGTCTGGCTGACTGACAAAATAATCCGTGCCCAATTTTATGCTGATCGATTGAAAATTGTATTTAATACGATAGTTATAGTCCAAATCGGGCGATACATTTATATGGGGGCTATAGCCAAATCTGAACCGATTTTGATGAAATCTTACAGCTATGATAAGATCAGTAACAAAACACTCCGTGCCAAATTATATGCAGATCGGTTGAAAATTGTAGTTACTGCGGTCATTTTAGTGCGAATCGGGCAATTCATATATATGGGAGCTATATCCAAATCTGAACCGATATTGCTGACATCTCGCAGACAGGTTAAGATGAGCAACAAAACAATCCGCGCCAAATTTTATGCAGATCGATTGAAAATTGTAGTTACTACGGCCATTTTAGGGCAAATCGGGCGATACATATATATGGGACCTATATCCACATCTGAACGGATATTGCTGAAATCTCGCAGATAGGTTAAGATGAGCAACAAAATAATCCGTGCTAAATTTTAGGCAGATCCGTTGAAAATTGTAGTTACTACGACCATCCAAGTGCAAATCGAGCGATATATATATATGGGAGATATATCCAAATCTGAACCGATTTTGATGAAATCTCGCAGATAGATTAAGATGAGCAACAAAATAATCCGCGCCAAATTTGATTGGTTGCAAATTGTAGTTACTACATACATTAAAGTGCATATCGAGCATGTATATGGGAGCTATATCTAAATCCGAACCGATTTTTACCAAAATCAATAGAGTTTGTCCCTGAGCCAAAAAAAGTGGCAAGTGCAAAATTTCGTAACGATTGGACAAAAAATACGACCTGTACCTTGATTACAAGTATACATGGACTCACAGACGGACAGACGGACATGGCTAGTTCGAATCAGAAAGTGATTCTGAGCCGATCGGTATACTTATTAATGGGTCAAGCTCTTTTCCTTCTTAGCGTTGCAAACAAGTGCACAAAAATCTGTGAAATTTTTTTCATTTGCGGTACTAAGTTCATTGAGTGGAAATTTGACATTCACTAAAGGCGTGCCCAAAACGTTTTTTAACTTGGGACAACGTGATAAAAAGGAAGTTTAAGGAATTTTCGTTGTATTTTCTTTCATTGTATGTTAAATAAAAAATAACAATTGTTAGCAAAAAAAATTCTTTGTGTGTGTTGGCAAAACGTCGATCAGATTGATGTCAACATGGCGGATTGGACCATATGGTTTGACATGTCATAGTTGACATCCTCAATCCCAAGTACTGCCAAGAATTACAAAAATTGTATATCGGCTAATCGCTTGGCTTAACCTTATTCCTGGAGGTTTTTTTCTAGCAGAAATTTGCACCATCGAACAACTGTTTAGTTAAAATATAAAGAATACGAGAGTAAAGTCTGGTCTTACCAAGATTTATTCATTTACAGGTAGTTGCCCAACAACAAAATATTGAGTGCACTATCTGTCAAAATCAGTGATTATTGCAACTTTGATTTTGTGTATGTTACTAGTTCGCGCCATTTTTCATTGTTTGTGTGTGTTATCGTTCTATAAGACATACAACAACAACAACAAACAACAAATTTTGCCCATGAATATTCCATTAAGGAACAGAGGCAAACTTCCCACTTATCAATGAGTGCAGTCCGATTCAAGTTTAAGCTCAATGATAAGGGGCCTCCTTTTTATAGCCGAGTCCGAACGGCGTGCCGCAGTGCGACACCTCTTTGGAGAGAAATTTTACATGGCATAGTACCTCACAAATGTTGCTAGCATTAGGAGGGGAAAACCACCGCTGAACATTTTTTCTGATGGTCTCGCCAGGATTCGAAACCAGGCGTTCAGCGTCATAGGCGGACATGCTAACCTCTGAGCTACGGTGGCCTCTAAAATACACACGCACTACCAAAACTCGTTGGAGGATAGTGCACTTCGCGAGAAAAAATTGTACTCAGCTGTTTACGGTAAACTGCCTAGTAATTATGTCATGGTTCTTACTCTCCTGCGAACAAACCTATAGCCTCATGACACCTTAAGAAATGTAAATACCAATCGGCAAGATATATTTATTTCCAGGTAGTGGCAGTTGCCCAACAACAAAATATTGAATGCACTATCTGTCAAAATCACTGATAAGTGCAATTCTGATTTTGAGTATGTTACTAGTTCGCGCCATTTTTCATTGTTCGTTCTTAACTATTGGGTTGCCCAAAATGTAATTGCGGATTTTTTCATTGTTCGTTCTTTACTATTATAATACACACACAACCAATACTCTTTGATACTGCTGTCATTTAAATATTTAAGTCAATTCGGTTCGTCATATTGAAGTGATTTTTATTATTTTCATTATGTGCAGACATATGCACAAACTAAATTGTTAGTAATTTTCTAAATTTTGTAAGAAAAATTGTATAATTTTTATTGTTTTTTTCTCGCATCAACTCTGTCATTGCCCCGTCCGCCGCCATAGGCTGTTGTGTTTTGACGCCAAAGTAAAGCGTTGTCGCCCGACGATTTTCGACAGCGTTGTGGGCCTCCTGCACAGAAAGCAAATAACTTTAAAAGAAAAACAATTAAAAATTAAAATTTCGTTGCATATATGCAAAAAATAACAAAGCAAATTATTTGCAATTTCAATTATTACCAAATATAGAATCAAAATTGTGAGCATATAAAAAAAAATTGGTGTCATCACATCTGGTTGTCAAGGTCGAACAAGAAACATTAGAAGCAGAAAAGCAGGAGAAATTCCAAAATGACTGGCACCTTCAGTGTAAAGTTAAAATCGAAAAAAGGTCAATTCATTGTTAAGGATTTGACAAATCAAACGACGGTAGAAGATCTCAAGAAGCGTATGGCTCAAGTTACCCAAATTAAGGAACCACAACTGCACATTCTCATGGGTTTCCCACCCAAACCACTGGACTTGGCAGCAAATAGCGAGAAAACTTTGCAAGCTTTGGGCATCAGTTCTGGCGAAACATTGATTGTGGAAGATAAGGAAGTAGCTGTGCCTGTTGCCGAGCCCAACCTCGAAGATGATGAAGCACTGGCTCGTCGTCTGCAAGCGGAGGAGGAAGAGGAGCAGCTTAGACAGGTGGTAGCTGCGGCGACGGCTTCATCGGCTGAGGGAAATGAAGATCGCCTCATTTTACCGTCCATTGAGAACAGCGCTGGCTCAAGTGGCAACTTCAATGGTATACTCCTGAAAAAAGTGGTACCTGCTGATAACTCATGCTTATTCACCAGCATACGTTATGTCCTCAATGGTAAAGTGGACAATGAGGGTAGCGAAATGATGCGTCATATTATTGCGCAAGAAGTTGCTGCCAATCCGCAGGAATACAATGATGCAGTTTTGGGCAAATCTAACTCGGAATATTGCGCCTGGATACAAAAACCCGACTCATGGGGTGGCGCCATTGAGGTGGCCATACTATCAAATTACTATGGCATTGAAATTGATGTTGTGGATATACAAAATGCCATCATCAATCGATTTGGTGAAGATAAAAACTATGGACTGCGTGTGTTTTTGCTCTTCGATGGCATCCACTATGATCCCTTGTATTTGGAAACAGATGGGGTGAGTACTGTTATGCATTCGATGTGGAAATTTGCAAATAAATCTTGCTCTTGCCCTCAGATATTATGTAATTTCTGTGTGTCACATTATGTGGGTGTAGGGTATGATGGATGGCAAAGAGGTCAAAGTTCATTGCATTTAGGGAATGGAAGGAAGTTTGTGTTATGTGACCTTGGAGTTAATAGTCAAAATAGTCAAAGCATTTCCTTTCTTTGTGCATACATATCTGAAGTTTATTGACTTGACTGTTTGTTGAGAAGAGGCAAAACAATTTTTTGCACTAACATTTAATGGTATTGATGATAAGCTCCAAGACCGAGGCAAAAAATTTGCTTTTATTTTTTGTTTTCTTAATGCTTATGCTTATTACTCATTACATACGACGAATTTTATTTTCTAGAAGAATGTAGAATGTAGCTAATGGATATAGGAAAGGTCGCTATCGGTTATCACCTAACAGACACACATCCGATATGTGTGGATTGCTACACGAACTCAACATTTATCGCTAATGATTGGGAAATTTTCCAACTTATTGAACTATCCAAAGCTATTCAGAACTATATGAATGTAAATGGACCAAACTGAATGTATGGCTCTAACCTCTAGCCTTTACCCATATACATATAGAGCATCACACTATCTGCCCTATTTACAACCAACTAAATGCTACTTAGTCGGGAGGAATATTTTGTAACGCTGAACCTTTCGCTCCAGATCATGAGGTCTTTGGGCGGCGTTTGCTTATCCACATAGTGACTTGAATGGCTGCTGCTATAAAAGTTCAATAAATTCTGCTAAGACAGCATGTAATTGTTTCTGCGCACGGGTATGGTATTTGTCCCCTTGATGAAGGTGGTCGACATGTGGACTGAGGTGATAGTACCTATTTTACTGCGTTTCGCAAAGCTGACAAGATTCGTGTCACGTAGTTGGCGAAGTTTCTTATCAAAGCCCCAATTGCTACCGGAAAGTGATTCAGAAGGCCTTATTTGTACTTCTGACTTTATCACAAATTTCAGTAACATGTGCTTGGCGGCCATAATCCTATAATCGTTGGCATATGATAGGTTCTTAATGTCATCTGAAATTGGTGAATGTAATATGTACTGGCAAAACTGTGCCATAGGTATAACTCCACCATGGAGATCACACTGTTTCACTCGACTTCCTATCCGTAAATTCCACAAACAACTGGTGATCCAACGTTTTAGGGCTCAATGAAGGGACTGTCTGGCGATGTCTCCAAAACAGCGTGACATTACAGACCATATCGGAAGCCTTCGGTCAAGAGTCACGTTTTACCTCCTGATGCGCGGCTTGACCTGGCTTAGACCTTGGCTAATAAGTTAAGTGATAGAGTGCGTCGTGCTCTGCAATTAACAAATTCAATACTAATGCTCAGGCCATGGAAATTCTACAACAAGTCTAAGCGTCTCAGCTGCTGACGAGAGAAGGGAATCGTTCTGCACGATTCTCCCGTACTCGAACCTTTTTTTAGGAGGCAACGCAGAATCACTGTGCTCATTTTCCCTCCTAATGCTGGCAACATTTGTGAGGTACTATTCCATTCCATCTCCGAAGAGGTGTAGCACTGCGGCACGTTGTTCGAACTCGGCTATAAAATGGTGGTATGGGATATAGCTAGAGGTTAAACAGTGCCGCAGATATCATCCCGCCTTAGGGAACTCCCTATTTCACTCTACCGTGCTTCGACTTTTTATCCCTAAATTCCACAAATCACTGCCGACCCCACAGATAATTCGCGACCCAGCATTTTCGGCCTGGCTGGAGTGACGTGTTGGCGATGTCCTCAAATAGTTTGCCATGTCGAATGCCTTCGATAGGTCCAATGCCACGAGGACCGTCCTATCACATGGCCTGGGCTGATTGAAGCCACGGCAAATGTGTGCGGTGATGGCATGCAAAGCAGTCGTTGTGCTATGAAGTCTTCGAAATCCATGTTGATGCTCGACGAATGGAAATTTTCCTACAAGGCTCGGGAGGAGTAGTGCTTCAAGCGTCTTGCCTACTGGTGAGAGTAGGGAGATCGGTCTGTACGACTCCCCCAGGTCCTTCCAGGCTTCAGTAGCGGGATCACTCTGCCCATCTTCCAGACGTCGGGAACTATAAGAGTGCTCAAAGACAGGTTGAGGACAGTAGTAAGGTATTTAACTCCAGGTAAGTCCAGATTCTTCAACATTAATGTAGAGATTCCGTCGAGGTCTAACGCCTTGGATGATTTGGCGTCACGGATGACATTCATAACTTCGCCCACGGTTAATTGTGATGGTTGTCCATCGGCTCGGAGACCACGGATACGTCGAACGGCTCTCCTCCCAGCTCTGTCACTTTCGGGATGCACAATAAATTGATGGTTTAACAACCTGGCCCATCTCTTCGGATCAGCCACAGTTACGTCGCCAAAAAGGTCTATAGTCCTGTCATCCCGTCTACCGGAGTTCGAGAGTGACTTAACATTAGACCACATCTTACCTAAACCGGTACCTATGTTACATTGTTGTTGTTTTTGTTGTAGCAGTGCATTGTACACTGTGGCGGCAGCCCTTGCCGATGAAGAATCTCAACGGGTCAATCCGGTACGCACAATCCCCTGCCATGGGATTGTCTGCTTATATTTGTTGACTACCCTGTTTATTTCCAGATTCAGCTCGCTGATTCTGGGTTTAGTGTGGTCCGTTCAACGAATCCCATCACGCTTGTCTGCGAGTACCACTGCCTGCGTCGGGGAATTGGGCCGCACTTGGGGTATTCGACCGGCTGGTATAAAGCGAGCGGCTGCTGCGTTAATGATGCCTGGGAATTTCCTCTCGGCAACTAGCACATTCGAGGGGGTGTCAGTTCACTGAAGCGGCGATTAGTTTACTCTTTGAAGAAGTTATGAAGTCGGGTGGTCGGTCAATTGTCAAAATTATGGGGAGGTGGTCGTTACCTAGGGGAGAATGCCATGAAATGTGATGCTCATTAAAGTCTCCCAGAACCAGACAGATTCTGGCCAGACAGTAGCCCACTTAGGTCGGTCTTGTAAGTTTGGCCATTAACTGGGTCACAGCTATCAATCGGCGGTATGTACACGTTGTATAGCTCTATCTCGCGAGTACCGGATCTGACCCACTGCTGTCTATGTTCACACAGCACCATGCAACTAAACTCCCGTAGTGAGGTAAGGCCAGAATAAGATCGGAAATGTACCCACTCCATGCACCGATTACACCTCACCGACACCGACCGATAATAGAGCCGGTTCTGGCAAACCGTACAGAACCAGGGTCCGGGGTTCTTTTCAATTCGGTGTGTACAACCGGCTGCTATGTTAGTTACAAGGGGTTATGGGCACAACAACCAATCAACGGAAATTGGCCGCAGCATTTCCAAACTTGTTTGCTACCGCCATGCGTTCGAGATATCAGTAACTAACATGAAGAGCTGACGAGATGTTTAATGCTGAACAAAATGGTCTATCAAGAAAGCTTCCTCTTCTTGAACGATTCTTGCTCAACATATAGGTGCAAGCTGCAGGTTCTTGTCAGATTCATGTGATGGCTGTGTGTGATTTTTGATGTGTGATTTTTGACTAACATCCCATTGTGGAACAAATTAGAGGGAAAGGGTGCTGCCCGTTTCAAATTTTAGCTTAATGATAAGGGGACCTCCTATTTTATGCCAAGTCCGAACGGCATGTCACTGAAAATTGAGAAGTTGTACATGGCTAAAATACTCACAAATGTTGCCAGCATTTGGTGAGGGGATAACCACCGCTGAAACATTTTTAAGGTGTTCTCACCGACACGATTTGAACCCGGGCGTTTGAGCACGATAGGCGGGCATGCTTACCTATGCACCACGGTGACTCCCTTGAGTGCGTGCCTAACACAAAAAAAATTTTCCCAAATCTGAGAATTGATCCAATGATCTAATTTGTCTGGGGAAAACATGCTCAATAGTAAAGGGATCTGCTTTTTTAGTCCACCGCAGAGGTTAGCATGTCTGCCGCTATGACGCTAAACGCCTGGGTTTGAATACTGGCGAGACCATCAGGAAAAATGTTAAGCGGTGGTTTTCCCCTCCTAATGCGGGCAACATTTGTGAGGTACTATCCCATGTAAAACTTCTCTCCAAAGAGGTGTCACACTGCGGCGCGCCGTTCGGACTCGGCCATAAAAAGGAGGCCCCTTATCATTAAGCTTAAACTTGAATCGGACTGCCCTCATTGATATGTTAGAAGTTTGCCCCTGTTCCTTAATGGAATGTTCATGGGTAAATTTTTAATTTTTTGCTTTTTTAGTCAGATCCCAATGACATGCCACAGATAATCCTGTAGAGAAGTTATAGAAACATTCACCTCAGCAACACTTCTTGATTCAAATCATTCACAGTTTTACTCAGAGCATCAAGTTTATATTTATAAAATTATTCATTTTCATATTTCTTGCAGAGTGGTGCTCCCGGTACCATATTCCCCATTGAGGAATTAGGCGTCTACCAACAGGCCGAACAATTGGCCAAAGAAGCCAAATCATCTCGTCAATTCACCAATGTCGATAAATTCTCCTTGCGCTGTTTACAATGTGATGTTATGCTGGTTGGCCAAGTGCAGGCTACACAACATGCCAAGACTACTGGCCATACAAATTTCGGAGAAATATAATATCCTCTGATATTGGGAACCGTCTACATGTTTGCCTTCTGTGTTTTTATCTATTACCTTATAACACAATGGATTATGCCCAACTCATTGTTATAACAAATGGGAGCGAAAGAGAGAGAGAGAGAGAGAGAGAGAGAAAGAAAGCGCTATAACCACAAACAAAACATCTAAGAAAACTCTAAAATACTAAACTTGAGACATGGCGTTAAGGAGAATATACGAAAACAAACACACACATACACACCACTCACCCACACACATACCCTCAACTATGTTTCAATAACACCACTGTCGCTACTGTTGCGGAGAAAGGATATCATCATTTATGCTATGTTTCGCACTTAGATTTTAGACCTATTAAAACGCTTCTCGTATACCACATGGAATCACACAACAACAAAACACATTATTGCCTAAAATCTAAATTTCTTTTTTTTCTATTTCAACATCATTGCAGTTCTTTTAAAGACCACCCATTAAGCAACAACAACAACAACACTACTATTGGCTTTAGCTTTCAACTACTTTTTGTTAAAATTTAAGTAAAACTTTCGAATGCCCATTACTGTGAAGCATCATGTGATGTGCAGGAGAGTTAAAGTTCAAATTTTCAAGCATTAAGTTTTAACCGCAAAGAGAAAACTCTTATAGAGATTATGGTTCGAATTAGAAAAAAAAAACAGTTTATTTGTTAATTTATTTTTTGCTAATTTTTTGAATTTCAAAATAGACCTACACCTTAAAATCAAATTATAGACTTTAATTGTATAAATACCAAGAGTTCTGATCGAATCCAAATGGAATCAAGGATTTTGATACCTATCTTCGCTGGGTCATGCTACAAGAATCAAGAAATATGCTCCAACTACAGACATGCCATACCTTACCTAATCCGGCACGGGATAGTTGTGAGCAGCACACAGGCTGGAACATTGAGGTGCTTAGCTGCGTGCTACCGGGCGAGTCCGCAGGTTGTGGATAGTGGAATGCACCATACGAGGTAGCTGCAACGGCAGTCGCGGTAAAACAGCGGTATCGAGCGGAGAGTCTCAGTGAGCGGAGAGTCGGGCGGCACTAATGTTGTATGCCTATGATGCTCCATACGACAAGGCGAGTTATTGGCGCCTTTAAATAACCAATGGCCACCATGTTCCCGCGACGATTTGTCCTATGAACCGGAACGAGCTTGCTCGCCTCTAGCCGCATGCAAATGTGTCTACAACAACCTTCCTCTCACCGGTATTCAAGACGATTGAAGGACTTCTCCCAAACCTATTTGTAATATTTTCATTTGCTGGACACCAGCCTGGATTCCAAAGAATTGCATAGCACTACAACAAATGGTCGAACCCCGGTAGACGGGTTGACAGGACCTCAGTCACTTTTGGCAAAGTAACCATGACTGATCCCAAGAGAAGCGACAGGTTGTTCAACCGTCAATTTATTGTGCATCCCGAGAGTGACAGGGCAAGGAGGCACGTATAGCCGGCGTCCACGTGATTGATGATATCTGCGGTATGTGAAATGTCTACTTTTTCCATCTTGCCGCTTATTTCGTTGAAAGAAATTTGAAGATATCCACAACCAAATCTTCAGTTACCCTTATTACTTAAAGGACCAAAATACTTAGTGTCACATTTAAATGCCAGCAGGTTCTCTCGTCACTTTCGGCTGCAATTATGAAGTAGAAACAAAGTCCTCAAATTACTTAACTGGCACAACCTGCGGTTACATTTGTCGTTCAGTGACAAACTATGCAGCTGAGCGGCACGCAGCGCTCAATTTACTGCGATGACCTGTCTCCTGGTCTTGGAGGGAATCTATACACTGATGACGAAGAACTTCGTCGTATGGGGAGTTTAGTACATGACAGAGAACCTCAACCTGTCTTTGAGCACTCCATAATTCCCGATGTCTGGAAAATTCGAAAATCATCAATCGACCACCAACTCGCCCCGTTACGGGATAGCTATGTGCACCACACGGCCTGGAGCTGTAAGTTCCCAGCAGTGAGGTCGTCATCGAGAGGCTTGGCTGGGAGCCACTGGGCGCGTCAAAAGGTTGCGTATAGGGGATTTCTCCATATAGAGTAGCTGCGATTGCAGTCGCCGACAATCGAGCTTGCTCACCTACAGGAGCTTGACAAGGATCGCCACCCCCACCTGAAAATGTGGCTACAACTACTACTACTATTGCACAACCTCCAAACAGCATCGAGATCGTACCATTTGCGGACGATTCTATGATAACCCTCATGTTGATTATGTTGTGGTTGCTGTTGCAGTGTGTTGTACACTTAGACGGCAGCCCTTGCCGATGAAAGACTCCAAAGGTCAATACGGTACGATTGATGATATCTGCGATATGTGAAATATTCACTTTTTCGATCTTGCCGCTTATTTCGCTGAAAGAAATTTGAAGATTTCTTCAACCAAAACTTCAGTCACCTTGATCACTAAATGGATCAAAGTACTAAGTGTCACATTTGAAAGCCAGCAGGTTCTCTCCACACTTTCTGCTGCACTTATGACGAAGAAACAAACTCCTCAAATCACTTACCTGGCAGCACTTGGGTTACTGACATATAAACCTTACACCTTCAATACTCTGAAAATTGCCGTTCAGTGGCAAATTATGTTGTTGTTGTTGTTGTTGTAGCAGTGTGTTGTACACTGAGGTGGCAGCCGTTGCGGATGAAGAAATCCATCGGGTCAATCCGGTACGTACAACTGGCTGCCATGGGATTGAGTGGCGGCGCCAATGTGTCTCTCAGGAGACAGATCACTGCAATGCTCAATTTACTGCGGTGACCTGTCTCCTAAGCCCAGAGGGAAGAACTTCGAGGTACCGGGAGTCTAGTACATGACAAAGATCCCCAACCTGTCTTGGAGCACTCCATAGTTCCCGATGTTTGGAAAATGCGAAAAACCTGCAGCGTCTACTAACTCGCCCCGGTACGGGATAGCTATGACCACCACACAGGCAAGAACTTTAAGCTCCAATCTGTGAGGTGTTCATCGAGAGGCTTAGCTGGGAGCCACCGGGCGCGTACACAGGTTGCGGATAGGGCAATGCCCCATATGGAGTAAGTAACTGCGATTGCAGTCGCGGACAATCCGTGGTATTGAGTGGAAAGTCTCAGTGAGACGCCAGCGGCACCAGCTCTTGCTTAAATAATGAGTGCCTATGATACTCGATACGACAAGGCGAGTTATTGGCGCTTGGAGTTAAATAACCAATGGCCATTACGTTTCCGCGGCTATTTGTCCTATGGACCGGAACGAGTTTGCTTGCCTATTGGCTTCACGAGGATCGCCACCTCCACATGCAAATATGGCTACGACAACAACAACCTTTCTCTCGCCGGTAGTCAAAACGATTAAAAGACTTCTCCCCAACTCTTGCTAAAAAAAATCAGATTTTTTGCATACCCCATAAAATAACCTCAGGAACACGAACTGGCAAAATTTCCTTTTATTTGAGTACCATATTGCCTATATTCCATTCAATTTCACTTGATGAGGGGAAAGGTCCGTTTTGGGTCCCTAGGCCTGAACCCCAAAAACGGGCTTCACATTTATATTCCTAGGTTAATTTTAGGGGGTATAGAAAAAATTTAATTTTTTGCGATTGTCCCCGTAAACTGCCCTTTAAAAATCTTCCTCACATGCCACTGCTATTTGTGATAAGGTATGAGTAGAAGGTCCTCAGGTTCCTACAAAGCAATTGGTCGAACAGGGCTAAAATAGGCAGCGACCGACAATGTGGAAACCCCAGCTAAGCAACACCCATACACACTGCGAGGGGCTGTCTCTTCAATTCTCATGTGGACTACCTACATCAGTAGACAAAGATCCTAATCGCTCTCCACAAGATAGCGATTGGCAACCACCGCCGAGAGACCTCAGTTTGGATTTTCATCAAACAGAGCAAGAGATTCAGTTCTCCAAAAGGGACCGCTGGATCAAGGAGCTTATTAGGCGGGTATAAACGGCATTATTTTGAGGATATGGCGCGGAGTGAATGTCTTTCTTGCCATCCGCCACCTATTGCACTTGATGAAGTGCCCTCCGCCAAGCAGAGTATAGTTCGAGCAGATTTCATCTATGACAATCTGTCAAGCTTTGCTCTTTGGGTCTTTTCTCGGAGAATCACTAAAGATTCTCCAATGGCGTCTTTTTAGACGCCATTGCGGTAAGAAGCTTAGCAGGTGCAAACACTAAACACCGTGGATCGATTCCTGCTTGGAAAACAAGAAATTTAATTGCTGTGCTTAATGGTAGGGATTTCGGAATATCAAAGCGGAGTCAAAGGTTCGATTCCTTTCAGAGAATTTGCGCTTGACTAAGTGAGTCTGATATCATGCGGATACCATAACCTAACCGATCCCATCCCCTCATTAATAAAGGCGGCATTTGTCACGTCCACAACTTCTTGATGTTGTTGTAGCCCTCAGGACGCAACACACCCAAGAGTTCCTGCATCTAGAAAGCGAATTAAGGATGAACACACTCCCTTCTGTTACAAAAACAACATATGATATTCTCTTTGGCGGGACCGTATCCATCATTGATCAGTTCCAGCGAGGTGTAACCGGTGTATGGAGTAGATATATTTCCGGACGGCGTCTGGCTTTTTAAGTATTCGGGAGTATGGTAATACTGACAACGTTTCAAGATGCTGTGCTAACGTAGGTAGCGGTGAGTCACAAGCGTCTTTGGACTGTAATCCCTCCAACTTGTCTCCAGCGGCCATATGTGCAACCGCCGCGCCCCACACAAATATTGCCTAGAAATGCGCCGTTATTGTAAATAAATGTCAGCGGTCCGCGAGGCAAGATCTGCCATGTACTTTATGAGTCCAGAATATAAGTCGCAGCGATCCGGGAGCCGAAGCTGACCAACTCCTGCAGCTGGCACAGTTGTCATGCACACAATGGATCCCACAGAAGTGCTGGGTAGGTCTGGCTTTCGCTTTACACCATTCCATACAGTATAGACCTATCTCACTTGCAATTAACATCAGTTACCCCACCATGGAACCGCCAAGATAAAGCTATACGACTTGTGTAAACCGCGGATTAGAAGTTGTGCCCAGTTTAAAAGCCTAACATCCATTGTCTGATGTCCAGATATAATTGCATGGACTAGGCACATTTAGGTCCCCTAGTACCTAGTACTTGCAGAAGAGGGTTATGGAAATAGTATCTCAGATCCTAGTAAGCCTATAACCAGGAAACCGAATATATAAATTAAGGGGTTGTTGTTGTTGAAGCCACATTGGTACATCTCGTCAGGCTCATATAGGTGAGTCATTGCTTCGCGCCGTGCCATAGAACGCCCTTCGTAGCTTATCGAAGGTTTGCAATGCGGTCAGTCATTCCACACATTCCTCCAACTAGGCCTCCTCAATCGTTGGTCGCCAGGTATGTCATTTTCCTAGTTCCCTCATCTAACTTCGTCATAAAATTACTAGATCGTCACTTCTTAGTAAAATACACACATAATTTTAATAATTTTTTATTAAAAAATTTCACTAACTTTAAAAGAACTCTATTTTTTGCATAATCATTATGATTAGGAAGAGGATACCCATGGCGGTGTCATAGGTGCCGGGTTCTGCAAATAGGACATAACTACAGCGCTTACACTAAGCATGAATGATGAAAGGACCTTAAAGAGAAAAATAAGTAAATAGAACTTACACATCATTTAATATTGTAACATGAAAGTTCCCACCTGTTTAGCATCATCGCTGACGCGAGAACTGGCAAAACTAATGCAGGAACAATATAAAGCAAACCAGGCACACCATTTCAGCTTCATCATTAGGCCACACATGGAAAATATCATGCCTTTAAAAGCAAAAACAATATATCAGAGAAATACTAATTGGAAATGTCATCAACATACCCAAAATGTTCATGTAGTCCGGGGTCAAGTCCTCATTTCCAGTGCCACTGCCATTTTGCCCCTGAGCCTGGGGAGCCTTATAGCGATGAACTTTTTCCTTACGTCTGGGGTCTACTGTAGTATTCATTTTAACTTAATCGTTTTTTATTTTAATAAAGCCCCTTATTAATTAAAATTAATAAGGTCAGCTGGAAATTGTGTGAGTACTAAATAGAAACGTCAAGTAATGACAAATATGGAAATGTTACCAGCCTCTTGTGCTAATAAATAAAGGTTGTATTGGCAACGCCATAACTTAGCACAATCATATGATTGAATACATTACGATGCCGTAATTACACCCAGTTAAAGGTAGGGTAGGTACCATGCAAGGCGGATTTACAAAGGTGGTCTCACATGAACAGCTGCTAACAGCCGGCCAGAATTGACGGTATTAAGTTGACAGACTTTTGTTTGTATTCTCTTTGTTGTTATCTTCTTTCCCGCATATTCTCTGCTCACGTACGCACACGTATACACACACCCACACAAATTTCTTTGCGTGTGTTGGCAAAACGTCGATCAGCTTGATGACAACATGGCGGATTGCCCCATATGATTTGTGGTTGTTGTATAAATGGAACCACCTTTAATTGTTGCGCCATTTTTCGATGTTTGTGTGTAATGGTTCTTAACTATAATACACACACACACACAACCGAAACTTGTTGGCAGATAGTGTACCATAGGGTCAATCCGGTACGTACAACCGGCTGCCATGGGATTGACACAACCTGGTAATTATGTCATGCCAAGTTATTACACATTAGCTGACTCCCATCCCATGTCAGCCGGTTGCATGTACCGGATTGACCCTATGAATTCCTTCATCGGCAATGGCTGCCGTCTCAGTGTACAACGCAATGCTACAACAACTTTTACCTTTACCTTTCAAAATCTTTAAAGCACGTTTACACTGCTCTTTAATACCGATTTATGGATGAAGTCAGCTGCTTTTACAAGGGAAAACATATGATTGCGCCATTAAAACAGGTGTAAACGTTTTCTTAGATTTGTTCAAGATCATTTATTTCACAGTGCAAACGTAGCTTAGTCTCTCATTGAACGTCACTCAATGCTACGTTACGGCAATAGTTTACCTCTGCACTATTTGTGTAAAAATGACCGAAACAAAAGAACCGTTAAACTAATCTGTCCAAATTGTCAAACTGCTTTTTTCATGATTTAGTGCTGGTTAAATTCGTTTAAAATGGAAAAGAATTTGGAGTCGTTGTTAAAAACTATTTCTGATATCGAGAAAAGCAAGACGCCGGTGGTAAGAAAAACTTTATTAATAAAAAATGTCCATTAATTTTAACGCATTTTTTCAGACGAAATCCGTGTTAGTCGATGTCGCCAAGGGCTTCGCATCTGTAGAGAAACATTTGAAGCGCCAAGAACCTGGATCACATGAAATTGCTATAAAATGGTGTAATATATATGTGGTAAGTTATTTTATTTGCATACATTATATATTTAAGTGGTAGGTAGGCATGTGGATAAATAGATAGAGCTTACATAATACCAGAAATATCACCCCACTTCGGGGAATTCCGCATTTTACTCTACGAGGACAACTACTTATACCTCAATTCCACTTACAATTGGCGTCCTCTCAATGAAAACGTCCTCAAAAATCAATGCTGATCCGCAGAACAATAATAATAATTTCCAACAACGTTGGGAAGAAGTAGTGCCTTAGGTGTTGTTGTTGCCACATTTGCATGTGGAGGTGGCGATCCTCGTCAAGCTCCTGTAAGCGAGCAAGCTCGTTCCGATACAAGGGACCGATCGCCGAAAGAACATGCTGGTCACAATTCGCCTTGTCATGTCGAGGATCAAAGATCTGTCAGAATGCCTCCGAATTGCGACGGGCTGTCTCCTCAGTTCTCATGTGGACCACCTCCATCATAAGACAAAGATCTTACCAGTGCGAAGACATAACTACATGCTGTCTAAGCAATACCTCTTGGGCTGTTATCGCAGAGACCATCCAAATCATCATCTTGTGGATAGATATCTACCGCCCCAAGGCCTTAAGGTAGATCTACTTGATCTAGAGCGTGAGGTTCAGCACAACAAGATAGAACCTCTATGTCAAGCGGCAGGTGTAGACAACATTCATGCAGACACGGTAGCAGATGCGGTAAATGGTTATCGGGTGAATGTTGTCCTCCCGTTGCACCTGAAGGAATTGACCTCCCCCGGCAAGCCAGAGTAGTTTTGGCTCATTTACGTTCCGATAGATGCAGCCGCCTCAACTCCTACAGAGCAAGGATTGATGCCGAGGTGCAAGATATATGTCCCGATTGTAACCAGGGACCGCACGATACACGTCACCTGTTTAACTGCCCAGCCAGACCCACTCGACTCAGATCCAGATCCCTGTTGACGCACCCTTATCTTAGTCGCAGAATTTCTGGGTCTTGACACTCAACAGAATCCAGCAGACGAAAGATAGAACACAACAAACTGCTACAACAACAACACAGATCGGACTTCAATGTTCCAGCCTGTGTGGTGATCACAGCTATTCCGTACCGCATTAACTTCGTGTTTTTCGGGATGCGTAGTTCCGAAAGGATTAGGAAGATTAGGGGAAGCTTTTAGGGTTGTGGGAGTACAGAATGGAGGTCACCGTAGCGCAGAGGTAAGCATCTTCGCCTTTGACGCTGAACGCCAGGGTTCAAACCCAGCGAGATCATCAGAAAAATTTTCAGCGGTGGTTTACCCCTCCTATGAGGTGCCCCAGTAGCCGAGTTGGTAGCGTGCTTGGATTACCAGTGCAGGGGTCGTGGGTTCGATTCCCGCCAGAAGCCTTGGTCTGTCGCTACTGTGGTACCACAATGGACTTAAAATTGTTTAATTGAGTCTGTTAAGGACTACTACTCTTACCTATCCTAAGGATCCGAATGAGCTATGCAGAAGGTCTCAATGTTAACCCAGAGAAGACTGAAATATGCCTGTTCACGAGGAAGACGAAGGTGGGCCAATTTAACGTACCACTTTTCCTTAATAAGACGATTTCGATATCTGACAAGGACAATTACTTACGTGGGATCTTGGACAGGAAACTGAATTGGAAGTGTCACATTCAGGAGCGTACTGAGAAGGCTCACAGATGTTGGGCACTATGTAGACGGGCCGTAGGCTCGAAATGGGGCCCGAATCCTAGAATAGTCTACTGGCTCTACAGGAGCCACTGCGGCTATGAGAATTAAGGAGATGAGAGAATGGATTGAGGATGGCAGCAGCACATACCATCGCGGTAAAATCCAGGCGACGATAGGAAACCTGGAAGGAAGGGAAGAGGTTTCCGATCGGATACCTGAGATGAACCTTGAAGTCGAGTGCGAGGCACTGCTGCCATCAGCACAGTCTTGAATTGACGGAACCCTAATATTGCCATCTGGAAGATCATGGCTAGAGGACAGAGTAGGGCTGGGGGTTTACATTGAGGGCCCAGGGACTGAGATCTGTTTAAGACTGCCTGACCATAAACGGTCCTGCAGGTCCTGCGGAGATCCGGGCGATCACGGAATACGTGAAGTGATGTGGTGCTAACGCGAGGACATCGAGTGTGAACATCTTTACCGACAGTAAAATTGCCACAAAGGCAATAACAACCAGGACGGTAAGGTCACGAATAGTCTTGCAGTGTAAGAAGGAGATTAGCGCCTTCTCTGAGGATGGCGAAATCCGCATCGTTTGGGTGCCGGGCCATAACGAAGTAAGGGGTGATCCAGATCGTGAAAAGACAAGGCTATTACTGAAAGGAAGCAAAAAAGAGGTCAGTATAGCTATTGGTATCATAACGGGGCGCATAGCACTACGAGCTCACTTATGTAATATCGGTGCGGCAAGTGATAGCATGTGTAGGGCATGCGGGGAAGATGAGGAGACGTTGGAGCATTTCCTTTGTCATTGCCCGGCTTTCGCCTCTAACAGATACCGGCACTAAGGTGGAGACACAATATCAGACATGAACCAACTTAGGGGAGTGTTATTGAAAACAATTAAGGATTTTGTAAGTAGCACTGAATTCCTAACTTAAAATTTTCTTTTTAGAGGTTACTTTATAGTTTTTAGAGCGCACAACAAGCCGATTACTGGCTTAGGTGTATGTCCATAGTGTCATGGGGCTGATTAATATCTGCACTCTCTTTTCAACCTAACCTAACCTACCCCTCCTAATGCTGGCAACATTTGTGGGGTACTATGCCATGTAAAACTTCTCTCCAAAAGAGGTGTCGCACTGCGGTACGCCGTTCAGGCTCGGCTATAAAAAGGAGGCCCCTTATTATTGAGCTTAAACTTGAATTGGACTGCATTCATTGATTTGTGAGAAGATTGCTGCTGTTCATGGGCAAAATTAGCATTTGAGTACTGAATAGTTGTAGTCTTTAGAACACGGGAAACACTTTACAACGCTGGGAAGCCGTAAAGTCTTCTTGAAAGTTTTTGCCCCAAGCTAGCTTTAAGGTTGGATTTCTTAAAAGCCATAAGGTCTGGGTAACCTTTAGGGTTCTGCGATGCCTTTAGGATGATAGGACTCATTTGTTCTGGCAAACTTTTATAGGGTTCTGGGAAGACTTTAGTGTTCTAGGAAACCTTTGGGATTCTAGGAAACTTTTAGACTTCTGCGAAGTCTTTTTTGTTTTGTAAATCCCATTCCCACTCCCACTTCGTATGCGATCGTTAAGTAGAAAAGTGCAACGGTGACAACTGCGCAAGCTGCTCTCGTCTGCTGAATCACTTCTGTTGAGTGCTATCGTTTACGAAAATCATTAAAAAGTTCTCTACAACTTTTCGAACCAAATGTCGATAATAAATACTTTTTTTACTTTCATCGATTGTCAGTAATGTATTCTCCAATTACAGGATATGCAGTCAAACATCGATCCAAAAAACTTCAATCTACTACACAAATATGAAAAACTTGCTCCCATAGCAGTATCGTTTATTATAGGATTTTTGCAATATAAATGCCCCGACGACAATCTTCAACATCATTATGACATATTGAAAATATTGGAGATACTGTTAGACAATTTACCTACGAATTCTTTAAAAAAATTTAATGTTTTTAAAGCTGGCACATTGTAAGTATGACTTAGTACTGCAGAAACCGATAAAAAAATGCAAAACGTCTCTTAATGATAAATGCTCTAAAACCATCTTCTGCCCATAACATTTTAGGTCCTCCTTGTGGAAGCCAATAATGTTTGGTGTCGACTACAAAACTCAACTTTTGACGTTGAAACTATTTTCAATTTTAATGAAATATATTGATGAAAGTAAATGGACTTACGAATTAGATTTTATTGAAAAAGAGTATTTCCCTGAAATTAAAGAGAAATTTAAATCTGTATTAAAGGAAACGTTTAGCCAGTCTGCATTTGAAATGGTATGCTAAGGAAGTAAGATTGTAATATTTTTTTTTAATATAGATTTTTGTTGTCTATTTTCTAGGCAGCCCGTGATCTCTTGAACAATTACAATAATTTGCATAGTGGCAAAGTATTGTCTTTTAATTGCAAGTACATCACAATCGCAAAGAAATTTGAATGTTTCAAGCGTCTGGTAATATTTATAATAAATGCCATACTTATCTTAATTAACTATTTGTTTCTCTTTTACCATATCATGTTTAGAACCGCGAAAACTTCTGGATAGATTTGAACTATACAACAAAAACTATTTCATTTGATGGTCGTTTTAAGGAGAACTTGAATACAAAATACTCGAATGTGGAGTGCAAATTTCGAGTTACTGGCATTACTTTGTAAGTATACTTTTTCCGTTTTTTTTTTGTACAATATACTACACCACAGATAAATTCTGTGATAATTGTTTACAAATGTGCGAAGAGAGCGTTTCTTCACGATTCCAACGGCGTCTGCAGCATGAAGTCCGCAAAACTTTGGAAGTTACAGCATTTGCAAACGTGGATTTTTTCGCATTTTTGGGATATCATTGAAGCAAAAAAATACATAGGAGTTGCACTAGACCCATTTTTTTGTCATAATCTTCAATACTGTGTACTCAACGCGAAAAATTTTTTCGCATCAAAAATTGAAAATTTTCATAAAAAAATGCAAAAAATAAAATGTGAAATTTTAAGTAATTCCTTTTATTTTTCGAATCGTCTTCGAGTTTCGAACTGCGGAATGCTTGAAGATTTTCGAAATTCGAAAAAATTAAGGAGTTACAGCGTTTTAGGCCTTGAAAACGACTTCGAATTTTTGCACCCATAAAAATGTGGGTTTTGTGATACTGTGTACTCAACGCGAAAATTTTTTTCGCATCAAAAATTGAAAATTCTCATAAAAAAACTCATAAAAAATAAAATGTGAAATTTTTAGTAATTCCTTTTATTTTTCGATCGTTTTCGAGTTTCGAACTGCGGAATACCTGAAAATTTTCGAAATTCGAAAAAATGAAGGAGTTACAGCGTTTTAGGCCTTGAAAACGACTTCGAATTTTTATACCCATAAAAATTTGGGTTTTGCGATGTTTTCTATTAAAATTTAACAGTATTGCTCCAGCGAGCACCATACGGAAAGAAACTTTTTTCAAGAATTCAACGGTGTCCTCGTAAAACTAAAGATGTTACATCAACTCTAACTCACCTTGATATATTTTTTTTGCATTTTTCGGATATGAATTTTGCTATTTGAGCTTGTTTTTAGCATAAAAAACATATGATGTGCACTTATCCGAATTTTTTGCCGTAATCTCCAATACTCTATACTCAACACGAAAAATTTTTTCGCATCAAAAATTGAAAATTTTCGCTAAAAAATGCAAAAAAAAAAATAAAATGTGAAATCTTACGTAATTCTATTTAATTTTCTAATTGTCTTCCAAATTCGAACTGCGGAATGCTTGATCATTTTCGAAATTCGAAAAAATGAAGGAGTTAGAGCGTTTTAGGCCTCGAAAACGACTTTGCATTTTTATGCCCAAAAAAATTTGGTTTTTTCGATGTTTATGCGTTTTTGAGCTTGTTTTTTGCAGAAAATATGTAGGAGTTGGACTAATCCGAATTTTTTGCCATAATCCTCAATACTGTATACTCAACTCGAAAAATTTTTTCGCATCAAAAATTTAAAATTTTCATAAGGGCAAAGGGTTAGCCTTTGCTAAAAAGTTTAAAAAAAAAATAAAATGTGAAATTTTAAGTAATTTTGTTTATTTTGTGAATCGTCTTCGAATTTCGAACTGCGGAAAGCTTAAATATTTGCGAAATTCGAAAAATGAAAGAGTTACAGCGTTCTAGACCTTGCAAATGATTTTGAATTTTTACGCCCAAAAAAATTTGGTCTTTGAAGCAAACTTTTTAGTAATGCTTCATCCAGCACCACTACTGAAAAAACCTTTCTTCACGAATCCAACGGTGTCTGCAGCATTTTGAAGTTTGCTAAACTTGGGAAGCAATTGCAAACTCACATTGATTATTTTTAGCATTTTTCGGATATCAATTATTCGATTTGTGAGCTTAGGTTAAGTAAGGTTTAAATGACACTCTGCCATCTGACTCACTTAGACGTTTCGTCCATTGTGATACCACATAAACAGCAGAAGGAAGATGGCTTCTAGTTCCTACCGTTGAACCATCCAGATCGGTTTAAAAAGCCCAATAACTTGCGAATGTTCGCATTCGCTTAATCAGACAGGTTCTCAAAGAAATGAGAACCTAAAGTGGAACTCCTTCTGACTGCCAGTGCGGGACACACACACAGAAGGTGTTCTATAGTCTATTCTTCTTCGATGTCCTCACAGCTTCTGCAAAAGTCGTTGCTGATAACCTTCAGTCTGTCGGCATGTTTTCCGATTAGACAGTGACCTGTCATGACGCACACATCTGTTCTAGCCAATGACAGTAAAGCAGTAGACCTTCTCAAGTCTAGATTAGGCCACATAGTTTTGGAATGCTCACAACTCCCTCTTTGTGACCATCTATCATTCTTTGTCCTTCGGGCGTGGTCCTGAAAACTTAGCTTACATGTCGCTAGAGGCATACCCACAGATTCCAGTATCCCTGGAACGTGGGGGGAGGTCCTAGTTTCGCAAGCTTGTCGGCTTTACAATTTCCTGAGATATCTCTGTGGCTCGGCACCCGAAACAGGTGAATTTTTAACTGTTCTGCCATCTCGTTGAGAGATCTGCCACAGTCGAGGCGGTTTTTATGTTCAGAAATCCAGGGATTTAATGGCTGCCTGGCTGTCTGATAAGATATTTATGCCAATCTTCGTAATGACATTATATCTTAGCCATTCCACCACATCCCTAATTGCAAGGATCTCCGCTTGATACATACTACAGTGGTCGGGTGACCTTTTCGATATGACCAGTTTTAGAGTACACCCCAAAGCCAACCTGGTCGTTTAGTATGGAACCATCCGTATAGAAGTCTATGTAACTTCTGTTACCAGGGATATCGTAGTTCCAATCGGTTCTATTAGGAATAGTGGTACAGTAATTTTTATCAAAAAGCGGCTCCGGTAGAGTGTTATCCACACTGCCTGAAACATCGGATATTGTATCAAGGATAACACAGTGTCCGTAGCCGCCACATGACCAAAGAGAAAGCTCCCTTAACCTCACGGCAGTGATCGCTGTTATTTGGGTAGCCACAATGTCCAGAGGCATAAGATGTATCATTAAATTCAGTGCATCAGATGGTGTCGTCCTCAGTGCGGCTGTGATACACAAACAAGCCATCCTTTGGATCCGGTTAAGTATTGAGCAATAGGTGGACTTTTGAAGCGCCGTCCATCAGACCACAACCCCATATAGCATTATAGGTCTGACAACTGCAGTAAATACCCAATGCATGACACGCGGTCTAAACTCCCAACTTTTGCCAATGGCTCTCTTACAGATGTATAGGGCAAGAGTGGCCTTTTTTGCCCTTTCCAAAATGAAGGATTTGAAGTTCAATTTCCTGTCCAGCAAAACACCCAGGTATTTTGCGCTTTCTGTAAATGGAACATTCTCTCCACCCAAGGAGACAGTTTCCACTGTAGGCAACTTGTATCTCCTGCTGAAAAGAACTACTTCTATGTTGCACGGTTTTATACCTAGACCACTTTCGGTAGCCCACTTTGCTGTTGCACGTAGAGCTTCCTGAAGTATATCTCTTAGAGTGCTGGGAATCTTTCCCCTAGCCGCAATTGCCACAGCAAATTTGGTCGTTGGAAACGCAACTGAAGTTGGGTTGCAATCCATAATCGACCCATTAATCTAAGCCGATCCGGACCAAGCTAGTGCAATCACCTATAAATCTGGAGGGACTTAACCTTTTCAAAGTCTGGTCGTTGTCTGCGAAAGGATACAATAACACACAATAACTCTTATGGCCACTAAAGTCTCTTAAAATCAAGCGACTGCGATTGTACAGCAGTCAACTGTTGTCAGCCTTATTACCTGTTGAAGACTGGGAGTATGTGGTATATCTGCATGTGTATAGTTTTTATCCGCAGTCCATATGTGACTTTTACCCCCAGGACTCCCGGCACGGGATGACTATGAGCAACACACGGGCTGGAACTTAGAGCTCCCATTTGTATGATGTTTAACGTTGTTGTTGTAGCCACATATTCATGTGGAGGTTGCGATCCTCGTCAAGCTCCTGAAGGTGAGCGAGCTCATTCCGGTCCAAAGGACCGATCGCCGACGAAATCACGATAGCAGTCGAACGCGTAGAGCTAGCCGATTGAAATTTTGCACAGATACTTAATATTGATGCAGGTATTTGAGGTATAGCTCTAATATAAACCGATCTCCCGATTTGACTTTTTTAAACACCTGGAAGAGTGTGTTGTTGCTAGAAGCATTTGATTGGTTTCCTGTATCGCGATTTCATTTTCGACCAAGAAAAATCATCAGCAGGAGATGTCACGCTTATGAAACAAGTCGACTTAAAGAGCCCTGTTCAAATTCAGATGTGTGCTTCACAACTTATTCTAGTTGGAATGGTTGGGAAGCACCATGATCCATTTGACATTTCCTTCTGATGATTTTTCTTGGTCAAAATGAAATCGCGATACAGGAAACCAATCAAATGCTTCTAGCAACAACATACTCTTTGCTGACTTTTAAATGTTTTTGCTATACTATCCTTTGAATAGAAAACATTCCGGACAATATCCTGCAATGGAATATCAACAAATTTATATTGTATAAAATTTTAGCAGAATCCATGGTTGTTGTTGTTTTAGCAGTGTGTTATACACTGAGGCGGCAGGTCTTGCCAATAAAGAACTCCATCGGGTCAATCCGGTACGTACAACCGGCTGCCATGGGATTGTAGAATCCATGGTGGTAGGCTCCTAAGATTTGGCACGGCCGAACTTGCACGTTTTTACTTGTTCTTTCTTCTTAATTTTTGATATTTTTTCTTTTTTGCAGTAAATCTGGTGTATTACAAATTGATTTTGATGAACACTTTATGGATGTTTTTGATTTATGGACAAAATCACCTTTATTGCATATATTCTTGCAAAAAGAAGAAGAAGAGCGAATTCAAAAAGACGAAGCTTTGCTTCAATTTATCAACCAATTGAATGAAAAGCAATTTTCTAATGGTGAGCCATAACTGCAAAAATATTCCATATTTAATATTAGAAAATATATTCTTATATCAATAGACAAAAATGGAGAATTTGATTTACTGAGTTGTACAGACAATGACAGCGAAAATGTATTCGATGAACTAAAAAACAATACATTACAAGGTATATTAAGATTTTTAATATATATTTGTTTGCATTAACCCATAATCCCTTGTATTACTTCAGATAATAATCGAAATGAGAACAAAAATTCCTCTTTGCTTAAATCAAACCGAAGAAGTTATATAAGTTTAATCAATTCACCGTCCCCATCTGTAGTTGATGAAACATCTTCCAATGTATCCAGCATTTGTACAAATAGTATAGAATTGGCCAATACGAAAAATAATAGCTTAAGCATCACTTCATCGCCGGTTTCCCGAAAAATTAAAAAAGTATTTGAGAAAAAACATCCAATAAGGCAATTATTATCGAAACGTAAAAATCATACACGTTCAGAGGAGGACGAGGAATATATTCCAAACAAACGAGCGAAAAGGAACACCAAGAAAATTAAAAATAAAAATGAAAATTCAAGGTATATAAAATAATATATTTTTCATTAAAATTTATTCAAATTTAAAAAAAAAAAATTATAGCAAAAATTAAAAAAATAATTATTTCAAAAATTATTAAAAACATTTTAAAAAAATTATTACATTATTATTTAGCTAAGTACTAATAATAATTTATAATCTTGTTTTAGCATTTTAAATAATAATCTAACACGACCAATGGATCCTAGTTCTGTTACCAATGTCACAACAAAATTAAGACAAGGATATGAATGTACTATTCCTCATGGAAATGAGAATACAAAGGAGACAACCAAGAGAAATGCCACAGAGAAGATTATTAAAGACAACACAGTCACTGCTCAAAGACAATTAAAAGCAAGAAGCCTTTCTCTAAGCCCATATGTATTTGTAGAAGATTTGCCTCAAATACGTTCTTATCGAACTGCTCAGAATAGCATAATAGATATTACTTCCCCACAAATCATGCCTTCAACATCAGGTTCGACAAGTGCTATGGATATTTCCGAAATACAAGAAGATTCTCCAAATATAAGTGTATTTGTACCAAACGAAAATAGCCCAAATAACTGGCGAAATGGCAGTGAAATTAACATTCAAGCATTTAATGAAAGCAAAGTAAATGATTCAATAGGATGCTCTATGGAATACGAAGGTGCTACAGCTCAAGGTAGGAATGCAAAAAAAAATAATTAAATGAAACGAAACGAAAAGGATTTAATAGAGCCATCCAATTCATGAGAGTTGGAACAATTGTTGATGCAATCTGTGGATTTATTTATTTATGGGTCGATTTTTTTTTATGAATTAAACAACGCACAGTGAGTCAAACTGCAAAAAATTTGGAAATAAGTCCAAAACTTCTTATCTCTTAATCTGAGTGGAAAAAAAAATGTTGTGGAAATACATTTTTGGTTTGTTCTGCTCGAGGTCATGAAAACAATTGTTAAAAACTGATGTAATTGTTTTTGAAAATTGTTTTATTATTGAAAAATCCAATATTTTGAAAACCACCGGGTCTCTTCCTCAGGGAATTTCACTGAAATTTTTATACATTTATGCATTAATATACAAAACAAAAAACAAATATTTTTCTTTTTTTTCCATAATTACATTATTCTTTACAATTTCAAACGACTTTCTTCTAACAATGTAAAACCTATACTTAAGCTCTCTCTCTATTGCCTATACTTATGTATCACACTTCTATAAATCTGTGCACAGTGTTCTGTGTCCGCCTTAAAGTTTATCCGTTTGTCAGAAGGAGTATTAATTATATGTAACACTAGCTTTTACTTTATATGGAACAAAATTTTCCTTGGAATTATTTTCGACAATTAAAGAGGTTATTGTGAAATACCATGCTACTAAAATAGTATATCGCTTGACAAACACTTTAACAATATAAGTGCCTTTATCTGAATCCCATATGACCTTCATTGGTCTACGAATTTAAGTTTGGATGTAAGGTGTACTCTTCTTAATATGCTTTATTTCAGCCCGATATTCTCATGATGTCCCCCAGACACTTGGCCCTGAAAAAATATCATCATCGTGCTCTTCTCTCAAATATCATTTATTAAACTCCATTGGTTTTGAGGGGAGTTAACAGGATGAGGCGTCCCCCAAACACATGGCTCAAAAATTGATTATCAAATAAGTTTTCTAATCTCAAATATCTTTCATTTAAGGCACATATTGGCATGGTCGAAAAATTGTTACCCTTAGGTGGGTGTTTTGGGGAAGGAGTAATGCCTAAAATGCATGGTCCTACATTTGGATATCAAATTCGTATTCTACTCCCAAATACCTTTATTTGAGCGCCATATTGCGATGGTTACTTAAAAAATTGCTGTTTTTTTGGATATTTTGGGAAAGGGGTAGACCCCCAGAAAATTGGTCCCGAAAGTGTTCTACCCCCCAAACTTTTTATTTAAACCCCAACTTCATATTGTCGCTAAATATGCTAAATAAATATATAGAAAGTTTCATGAGAAATGGAATGTCGCTGGGCAACACCCCTTTTTATAAAAGTTTTACACGCCAGCTCTAGGAGGGAATAACCATCGCTGAAAGTTTTTTTCCGATTTTTTTTAATGGTTGCTTTTAGTGAACCATCAACCAAAAAACACAAAATTCACTGATCAGGCAAAAATAAGAAAAATTTATTCACTCAAGCAATAGTCTTTCTAGTGGTCAAGGGCAAAGTTAGGTTAGGTTTAAGTGGCAGTCTGCCATCAGACTCACTTAGACGTTTTCGTCTATTGTGATACCACAGGAACAGAAGAAGGAAGATGCCTTCTAGTTCCTACCGTTGAACCATCCAGATCTCTTTAAAAAGCCCAATAACTTGCCCAAAGAAATGAGAACCTAAAGTGGAACTCCTTCTGACTGCTAGTGCGTGACACACACACAGAAGGTGTTCTATAGTCTATTCTTCTTCGATGTCCTCACAGCTTCTGCAAAAGTCGTTGCTGGCAACCTTCAGTCTGTCAGCATGTTATCGGAATAGACAGTGACCTGTCATGAAGGACACAATGACTTAGACGTCTGTTCTAGCCAATGACAGCAAAGCAGTAGACCTCTTCAAGTCTAGAGGAGGCCACATAGTTTTGGAATGCTCACAGCCCCCTCTTTGTGATCATCTATCATTCGTTGTCCTTCGGACCTGGTCCTGAAAACTTGGCTTACATGTCGCTAGAGGCATACCCACAGATTCCAGTATTCCTGGAATGTGTAGGGTAGTTCCTATCGATCCTATCGATCATCATAGGCACTCAGTATTTGTACAAGAGCCGGTGCCACCCGCCCTCTGAGACTCTCCACTCGATACCGCTGATTGTCCGCGACTGCAAATACAGCTACTCCGTATGGAACATTCCACTATCCGCAACCTGTGGACGCGCCCGGTAGCTTGCAGCTAAACTTCTCGTGACAGCAATGAACACCACGCAGATCGGAACTTAATGTTCCAGCTTGTGTGGTGCTCACAGCTATCCCGTACCGGGAGACACGGTTCTATCAGGAATAGTGGTACAGTACTTTTATCAAAAATCGGCTCAGATAGGGTTTAATCCACACTTCCTGGAACATCAGATATTGTATCAAGGATAACACAGTGTCCATAGCCGTCACATGACCGATGAGATAGCTCCCTTAACCTTACGGCAGTGGTCGCTGCAATTTGGGTAGCCACCATGTCCAGAGGCATAAGATGTATCATTAAATTCAGTGATTCAGATGATGTCGTTCTCAGTGCGGCTGTGATGCATCCTTTGGATCCGGTTAAGTATTGAGCAGTAGGTGGACTTTTGAAGCGCCGTCCACCAGGCCACAACACCATATGGCATTATAGGTCTGACAACTGCAGTATATACCCAATGCATGCCAGGCGGTATTAAACCCCCCCCCCCCCCCCCCCCCCCACTTTCGCCAATGGGTCTCTTCCAGGTGTATAAGACAAGTGTTTCCTTTCTTGCCCTTTCCAAAATGTTGGATTTGAAATTGTATGTCAAAGTTCTTCAACTATATTTTCTTTAGGAGATGTTTTAGTTTAAAAATTTAAGATTATTGTGTTAATTTCTCTTTCCAAATGAGCTTAATGATTGATCAAAAATTTTATACAATGGAAAAATTAAAGCCACAGGATATACACCACACCAACTATGATTTGACACGTTTCGACCGTTTCGATCATCATCAGAAATCTTTTGGTGTGAGGGTAGGTTGTATTTTTGCATACAACTCACTAACCAATCCTAACACTTTGTCCTACTGACTGTGTCACTTTTCCAAATGTATGTGTGTTTGTTTTTATTGCAGCGTGGATTTCTTGTCCACATACCTGCAATTTTTTCCCAGGGTATACACATGGTTTTGTGCATCGTTTTGGCAGTTGGGTTGATGGCTCAAAACGTTGAGACGACGGCAACCGTTTATTATTGTCCGAACGTTGGGGGTCGAACCACGGTCTGGCTCAGCCGAATTTTTTCTAATTTCTAATTTTATTTGCCTGTTAGGGCTAAAATCATTTTTCTAATGATGTGTTATTGGGTTGCCCAAAAAGTAATTGCGGATTTTTTAAAAGAAATTAAATGCATTTTTAATAAAACTTAGAATTAACTTTAATCAAATATACTTTTTTACACTTTTTTTCTAAAGCAAGCTAAAAGTAACAGCTGATAACTGACAGAAGAAAGAATGCAATTACAGAGTCCCAAGCTGTGAAAAAATTTGTCAACGCCGACTATATGAAAAATCCGCAATTACTTTTTGGGCAACCCAATAATTTCTCTTTCGAGATGAGCTTAATCATTGAAAATTTATACAATGGAAAAATTAAAGATTCAATTCATAATAAATTTGTATTTTTGATTTTAGCACCTACCCCTCTTGAAATTTCTGAACCAAATGAAGCCTCAACTAGTCGAAATCTTAAAGGAAAACAAAGAAAGGATTATTCAAAATGGAAAGCACTGAGTGCAATAAGTGACACTACTTCAAATGTCAACAAAATTAAACCTATAAAAGCTGTATGTCCTCGTGTCGAGAAATCTTCTATCAATGATCACATTAACAATACAGAAGGCGAAAATAATTCACTGAATTTAAGAAACAATAATGTAGCTGAGAATCCTATCACTTCATATGAAATAAGTAAGTAAATGTACATACAACATATCCATATTCTTCTTAAATGCCTAATGCATATACCTGTATAAGAAACATAGTCTTTTTTAATTACACACAAATTTCGCAAATTTTCTCTTCATTACTGAATACTAAAAAAAGGGTTCTCAATAAAACTGTTCTCTATATTATTGGTCTCACACGTTAGTCTGAAGTAAATCGTCTTTTAAAACACAACTACATCATATAGTTGATGAACTAATGTATGTTTATAACCAAGAAATACAAGGCATTTTTAAGTTTTCTACAGTACACTGAATACCCTAAATGTTGGCTTCTTCTATAGCCCATCCATACAAAAATACCCATAAGGAGCTGTGAATACCCGAACATTAACTTTTTCACCATCAACGACACTTCACAAATTATGTATGAGTTATGTAACATTCCTGTTTTTAATCTGCTATAGATTTTTCAAAACAACTAAAGGAATATAAATCAAAAATTGAAATTAGATTGAAACATCTACGACATAGCCTTAACAGTGGCAAGGAAAACGATAATAAGCAGAAAGCCTGTAAGATAACCGAAAGCATTGTACATGAGTCACGGGCACAAAGAAGTCAAATTCAAGATCTTATAAATAAGGTCGAATATTTAAAGGATCAAATGGATGAGCAATGTCAAGTATATATGGAACGATGTATACAGATTGAATGGTAAGTCATAAACAATTTTCATGAACTAACCTGCATTACTGCGTGGGATAAAGCAAAAAGAGTGGTTGCTCGTCGGACGTGAGTAAACTCTCATCAGAGAGCATTTAGAGTGATAAAAGCACTAAATGTATGAAGCGGATCTATACAGAGCAAAGCGGTTTCCTCATAATCCAATGTAGAAATCGTATAAATAGTCCTCTAGGTAAGCAAGCTCGTTCCGGTCCAAAGGACAAATCGCCGCGGGAACGTGGTGGCCATTGGTTATTTAAAGGCGCCAATAACTCGCCTTGTCATATCGATCATCATAGGTAGAGATGGGCGTTGGGTAAATACCCAAAAGGTATTTACCCGGTAAATTGGGTAAATGGAGGCCACCGTAGTGTAGAGGTTAGCATGTCCGCTTATGATGCTGAACGCCTGAGTTCGAATCCTGGCGAGACCATCAAAAAAAATTTTCAGCGGTAACATTTGTGAGGTACTATGCCATGTAAAATTCTCTCCAAAGAGGTGTCGCACTTCGGCACGCCGCTGGACTCGGCTATAAAAAGGTGGCCGCTTATCATTGAGCTTAAACTTGAATCGGACTGCACTCATTGACATGTGAGAAGTTTGTCCCTGTTCCTTAGTGGAATGTTCATGGGCAAAATTTGCAATTTGCAAATTGGGTAAATATCCGGGTATTTACCCATTTATACCCAAAAGCTGGGTATTTATAATTTTGCAGATATCTTTGTACAACAACATTTTGCAAACAATTTTTGATGATTTCGTATTCTGTGTATATAGACCTGATCTTCTGATCTCATAAAATCGAATTTAGTTATATATAGCCGCTATATAGACCAATCTCCAGACTTTAAGTCTTGAGGCAATAAATTTTTCATCCGATTTCGTGGAAATTTGGCACAGTGAATTCTGGTAGACCCCTATCTATTTTTGTGAAATGTGGTCTAGATCGGACTATATTTGGATATAGCTGCCCTGTAGACCGACCTCTCGATCTCCCGATATAGAGTATTGAGACCATAAAAGATCCATTTATTACCCGAATTCGATGAAATTTGGCACAGTATGTTCTTGTAGACCCCCACCCATTCCTATCAAATGTGGTCCAGATCGGACCATATTTGGATATAGCTGCCATATAGACCGATCTCCCGATATAGTGTAGTGAGCCTATAAAAGGGGCATTTTTCTTCCTATTTCGATTAAATTTGGCACTGCGAGTTCTGGTACCCCTCTAAACCCTTTTGTTGTATTTTGTCCAGATCGGACTATATTTGGATATAGCTCTCATATAGACCCATCTCTGGATGTAGAGTATTGAACCCATAAAAGGAGAATTTTTCATCCGATTTTAATGAAATTTGAAACGGTGCGTTTTGATAGACCTCTACACATTTGTGGCGAACATCGTCCAGATTGGACCATATTTAGATATAGCTGCCATGTAGACCGATCTCCCGATCGAAATGAGGACCATACAACAGGTTCAGAGAACATGTGGTCTTGTCACGCCTACTACGGCACTGGAGCCTATTCTAGATATCCGACCCATTGACATACGGATTAAGTGACTAAGTGACTTAAGACGATGGGAGAATGGATTGAGGATGGGAGCAGCTCATACCATCGCGGAATTATCGAGGCGATGATAGAAAACCTGGAAGGAAGGGAAGAGGTTTCCGATCGGATACCTAAGATGAACTTTGGAGTCGAGTGCGAGGTACTGCTGCCATCGGCACAGTCTTGGATTGACCCTATTATTGCCATCGGAAAGATCATGTTACGCGGATGGATCAAAGCTAGAGGAAAAAGTGAGCCTGGGGGTCTACATTGAGATCTGTTTCAGACTGCCTGACCATAATACGGCACTGCACAATCCCAAGGCAGCCGGTTGTACGTACCGGATTGGTCCGATGAAATCCTTCATCGGCAAGGGCTGCCGCCTCAGTGTACAACACACTGCTACAACAAGAACAACGGTCCTGCAGGCGGAGATCCGGGCGATCACGGAATGCGTAAAGTGGTGTGGTGCTAACGCGATGATGTCAAGTGTGAACATCTTTACCTACAGTAAAAGTGCCATAACAACTAGGACGGTAAGGTCACGAATAGTCTTGCGATGTAAGAAGGAGATTAACGCCTTCCCTAAGGATGGCAAATTCCGCATCGTTTGAGTGCCGGGCCATAACGGAGTAAGGGGAAATAAAAGGGCAGACGATTTGGCGGTGAAGGCCAGAGCACTGCCGTCAATAAACTTAGTTAACCCGAAGCCTTTCGGGTCGACGCAGTCCGAGTTAAGGGAGTGGGCGACGAATGCGCATTCAACCTGTGAAACAGGTAAACAGTCAGTTGGACGACGAAAATCCTATGGGGGATCCAGATCGTGAGAAAACGAGTTTATTACTGAAAGGAAGTAAGAAGGAGGTCAGTATAGGTATTGGTATCATAACGGGACACATAGGACTACGAGCTCATTTATGTAAAATCGGTAAAATCGACATGTGTAGGCTTTCGAGTCTAACAGATACCGGCACTTAGGTGGAGACACAATACCAGACATGAACCAACTTGGGGGAGTGGTATTGAAAACAATAAAGGTTTTTGTAAGTAGCACGGAATTCCTAACTTAAAATTTTTCTTTTAGAGGTTACTTAATAGTTTTTAGAACGAACAACAAACCGATTACTGGCTTAGGTGTATGTCCATGTGGCATGAGGCGGATTAATATCTGCACCCTCTTTTCAGCCTAACCTAACCGAAAAAAAGCAGTTTGCCTTCGGCAAGAGGTCATTGAGTACTATAATGAAAGTCATAACCGATCACGGCGCGATAGGCTTCATAGCGGCACTAGTTGGAACCCCGAAGCTGTCTGAACGAGGGGATGAGACGCTCTAGCTCTTGTTTCATATTTGTTCAGGCCTGCATGACAAGAATATGAAAAGAATATACGAATATATTCTCTAATCTAGGTCAACCATATCTCTGAGAGATCTTCCTTAATACACTGAAAGGACGGAGTAGTACCCTGAGTCGAAATGAACCCACGTCAACTCATGGCTGATCATGAAAAAAAAATTCAAACGAATGCTTGAAGGTGGATTATTAAAGGTGGTCTCACGCAAACAGCTGAAAACAGCCGGCCACGACGGTATTAAAATGTCAATTCTGTGTTTACATTCACACCAACGGCCCCATTTTTTGCACATTCTCTCTGTTTGTGTTTCTCTTTCTCTCAATTTACTTGCACACCTACACACACGAGGTCAAGTTTCTCTGGTTGTGTTGAGAACATTGCCAATTTTGAAATGACATCTTGATGTCGACATAACGGATTGCAGCATATGATTTGGGCTTGTTGTACAAATGAGACCACCTTTAATTGTTTCGCCATACGAATACTTTTATTTACCAAAATCTTTTCCTTTCTTAGTTTTAAACGAAAACATTTTAACTACCAAAAATTTTTTTTTCCTTACTTAGTTTCCAAAAAAAAGCAGAAGATCTACTGATTTCCCTAAGCAAAAATTCCTCAATTAATCTCGATCTAACAAAAAAATGTGACAAATTACTTATGCAATTTAATGGCATTTAAAACAATTACAAATGCCAGGGGAAATGAAAAAACTAGCGATTATGCTGTGAGCGTCATTTTAGCTATTAAAAATCGTTAAACATTTATTTTAACTTTGTTGACAAATGTTGTTACTTTTTATTATTGTAATTAAAAAAAATAATATTATTATCTAGGAAATATATCTACTATTTTTTAATTACTAACCTAACCTACCTTAATCGGATAACCGATGACTCACATCTGGTATCGACATGCATTTCGATGTTATTTTGCGGCACTCCAAAACGGTGGAGCAGCTCGGGCTCAGCTAGCTATTTGAAATTTCATAACATTTCATTCAAGATCTTCTATTCATATGACTATATTTTATTGACTAAATATTAAAAATTAAAATTATTTTCTTAAACTGAAATTTCTTAATAATTAATTTGTAGTTATCACAACTCCGTTTCCCCCGCCATTATCAAGGGGTCGGAAAATGTTATGGCAGCTGCTCCTGGATTTATATAAGTTATCAGTGTATATAAGTATGGCGGTATATACACTAAAGTTGAGTATGCAATAATACTAATGGTAACGGCAAATAGACAATCTGAAAAAAAAATAGAGAAAAATTAATGAATCATTTTTTTTTCATTATCGCTCATGTGCCGATTGAAGCTAACTACTATAAAGTAAAATCATACGAAATAAAAATAAAAGTTTTCTTATCTCAACGACAATTTAATGCCCATAAACATATGATCGAATAATGAAAATGCACATTCATTTGTAGTCAATTTGGAAATGGAAACTATTGCACTGAAAGGCATGTTTTATTTGTTAAGAGGAATGAATTTTCCAAGGACAAAATTTCAATGAAATTTTTTCTAAAGACAAAATTTCAATGAAATTTTTTCTAAAGACAAAATTTCAATGAAATTTTTTCTAAAGACAAAATTTCAATGAAATTTTTTCTAAAGACAAAATTTCAATGAAATTTTTTCTAAAGACAAAATTTCAATGAAATTTTTTGTAAAGACAAAATTTCAATGAAAATAGCGCCCTCTATAGGCGCAACGTGTCTTATAGGATGTATTCAATGTCGGATTGATTATTTTTTGCAAAAAATTGAACTTTGCAGATAGTATCGATTGGCATATTCAGACAAAAAGCCAGTAAGGAAAGGCAAAAGTCGGGCGTTGCCGACTTTATAATACCCTACACCTACCCTATAAATACAAAAGGGCGGCTATAACTAATTCTGAACCAATTTTAATTTGTGGAGCCCACCGTTGTGCAGACGCCTATGACGCTGAACGCCTTGGTTCAAATCCTGGCGAGGCCACCAGAACAATTTTTTAGCGGTGGTTTTTCCCTCCTAATGCTGGCAACATTTGTGAAGTACTATGCCATGTAAAACTTCTCTCCAAAGAGGTGTCGCACAGCGGCACGCCGCTCGAACTCGGCTATAAAAAGGAGACCCCTTATCATTGAGCTTAAACTTGAATCGGACTGCACTTATTGATATGTGAGAAGTTTGCCCCTGTTCCTTAGTGGAATGTTCATGGGCAAAATTTGCAAATTTGAACCAATTTTGATGGACCTCGACGGATGAATTAGATGGGTTATTAAAATTCCTGTATCAAATTTCGAGCAAAGCAAAAATGTTCAAAATGTAAAAACGAACAAAATTTGACGAACATATATTTATATGGGAGCTCTATCCAAATCTGAACTGATTTCAAAGAAATTAATATCGAGAGTCGTAAGAAAATCCTTCCTGCCAAATTTCGAGAGAATCGGTTAACAAAAGACCATTTTATTGCAGTATTACTTCAAATCGGACAAACTTATATGGGCGCTATATCCAAATCTGTACCGATTTCTATGAAATTCACCAGTAGTATTAAGTCATAAGAAACTCCTTCCTGCCAAATTTCGAGAGAATCGGTTAACAAATGACCATTTTATTGCTGTATTACTGCAAATCGGACGAACATATATAGGGGAGCTATATCTAAATCTGAACCGATTTCGAGCAAACTTCTCAGATATTGTGGCTTTTATGGGCTTGAGACCCCTTATCGGCAGATCGGTCTATATGGCAACTACATATAAATATAGTCCGATCAGAACCATATTTGGGACCTATGTTGGGAGGCCTAGAACTACCCACTATTTCAAATTTCAGCGAAATCGGTAAAAAAATTAAGCTTTTATGGGCTTCAGATCCTTTATCGGGAGATCGGTCTATATGGCAGCTATATCTAAATATAGTCCGATCAGAACCATATTTGGGTCCTATGTTCGGAGGCCTAAAAATACCCACTATTTCAAATTTCAGCACAATCGGATAAAAAGTAAAGCTTTTATGGGCTTCAGACCCTTTATCGGGAGATCGGTCTATATGGCAGCTATATCTAAATATAATCCGATCTAATCCATATTTAGGTCAGAATTCAAGAGGCTTAAAATAACCCACTGTTTCAAATTGCAGCGAAATCGGGTAATGAGAAAGGCTTTAATGTTGTTCAGACCCTTTATCGGCAAATCGGTCTATATGACAGCTATATATAAATATAGTCCAATCTGAACCATATTGAAGTCATATTTTGGGAGGCCTGAAACTGGTCACTGTTTCGAATTTCAGCGAAATCGGTTAAAAAATTAAGCTTTTATGGGCTTCGGTCCATATGGGAACTATATCCAAATATAGTCCGATCTGAACCGTATTGAGGTCAGATGTCGGAAGGCTTAAAATAACCCACTGTTTCAAATTTCAGCGAAGTCGGGTATTAAATAAAGCTTTTATGGGCTTCAGACCCTTTATCGGCAAATCGGTCTATATGGCAGCTATATATAAATATAGTCTGATCTGAACCATATTTGGGTGAGATGTCGGGAAGCATTACATTAATAAACAAAAATTGATTTAATAAAAAGAAATCCTGATATGAGGAAAGTTTTATATATACAAACACAGTATGATTGACACTCAAGACCACCACCAGTCGATTGAAATGAACCTTGCCCTGTTGTTGCACTTGCAAATATGATTCAAATTAGTTCATTACCTGATAGAGCTCCCATATAAACTGATCACCGGATTACACTTCTTGGGCCCCTAGATGGCGCAATACTTATCCAACTTGCTGAAATGTTGAACGCAGTGTACTATTATAACTTCCAACAATCGTGCAAAATAATGCCCAAATCGGTTTAAATCTGATATAGCTCCCATAAAAGCTTATCCCTCGATTTTTCTTCTTGAAGTCAAATCCAGGATCGATTTATATGGGAGCTGTTTCAGATTATTGAACGATTCAGGCCATACTTGGCTTGAATATCGGAGATAATAGCAGAAATCTTCGTGCAAAATCAGCCAAGTCGAATAAGAATTGCGTCATCTAGAGGCTCAAGATGTATAATCGAAAGATCGATTTATATGGGAACTATACCAGTTAATGAATCGATTTGGGCTATGCTTGGCGTGAATGTTGGCGGTCGTAGGAGAAGTCAGTGTGCAAAATTTTAGCCAATTCGGATAGTAATTGCGACTTGGGGCTCAAGAAATCAACATGTATCGTATTTTCCTATTTACGGTTAACTGCTGCAGTTGAAACCAGATGAAAGATGAAGATTGGTCGGACGAGGTCGGACGAACAAACTTAAGCTCCAAGAAACACGAGAAAAATTAGGTAAACTGCATACCAAAGACGACACACTTTAACACACAAAATTATAGTCTAGAACAGCAGTTTAGCAAATTTTCGTAATTTTTTCTTAGATTGCATCTCGGTAGGATCATTTTCCATTTCTTTCATTACAATACACTTTAAACTTAAACAAATGTTTATTTTTCATAATTTGATTTGAAAGAAAAAACCGAACTATTAAACACCACAACTAACGACATTTTTATCAGATGATTTCTAAATACAGAGTTGCCAACTAGGTCCAATATTTTATTTTTGAGCTTTCCAAAGTCATAGCAACAAAATACCGTTGTTACCTTTTGGTGATTATTAAGTTCAAAAATTGACTTTTGGCCCCTGAAACTGGTCATAGGGCCCATAGTGCAATGCTGGCAATGTATCTTCTATTACTCAATCATCACCAAATTAGCAATTAGTAGTGTGTCATTCGGTGGCAAATTTAAACCCTAAATTAATGTATGATAAATGTTTTTTTTTTGATTTATTAGTCAGTTTGATATCTTTTTCCTATATGAAACTCATGTTCTTGCAGATAAACAAGCCTTTTGCTGTCATTTTTTAAAATAATTAAATTTTGCTTTGGGTAGAAGCAAAACACCATTTTTTGATCATATGCCACTCTTGTTATCTTTTTGCACGTCGGTGGTTACCGAAAACAAACAACTGACTTTGGCCCAAACAAAAATTCCTTGGATTCAAAGGAATTCTGACATGTTTGTCTCGAATCTATATTCCCTTACGGTGCTGGACTCTCTACATTCGGAGATAGCTATACAAGAACAATTTGACACTTGTATCGGTAAGATTTGCTCGGTATGAACTCTTATATGAAACTAAATTAACTATTTCTATATTAACTAAGTTAACTCTTTTTTTTATTAATTAAATAATTAATTGTAGCCGTTAAGTGGAGCGGACGGCATTTTATTTCGCTCCTCAAAGAAAAAAATATCCTTATCTAGGAATAGGTACTACCTATTACGAAAAAAATTTAAAGCCTTTTCGTAGACTACAAATGGACTGCAAAGACCCAACAGCTGCGGTGGTGGCGTCAGATCATAGCGTGTTGTATTTCCCTCCTATAGGTATGGGTGTCTTGGCATCTGTAGTCGAGAGTAATGCATCAAGCGCACAACTAGTCAGACTAATTAATGAGAAAGAAACGGATATGCACAGTTCGTCCCCAGCCTTTAAGTAAAGGTGGTGTTTCCGACTCGGATTCAGACAGCGACGGTGTCAATGAAACAGTCATCGCAGCCAAATCGAGGGATGACGACAGAAGTGAGCAAAGGCTCTACTAAGCTCACAAGCAGGCCGAAAAAGCGATCCGGGGCACGACGAAGGAGGCAGAGGAGTATGTACTGACAGCGCAATCGGGTGAAGGATGCTTAGCAGGATGCTAAGCACTTCTACTGAAGCTGGAAAAATAATTAGATCTCCCGAAGAGCAGAATACTGCTAAAATGCTGAAGAAGAATAAAAGCTCTCCGATTTCAAGTACTCTGGGAAAACCAAGCCATCCATCCCGCAATAGAGACTCCAGACAGTGTCCTGCAGAGGCAGACTAAGTCGGAACAGGAACGAAGGAAGCGCTCACGGCCCCTGAGCCTCCATGGATGACTGTGACTTCCAAACGGAGGCCACAGCCATCACGGAAGGGGAAGATGGTCGCTGAGAATGGTAAGGAGCCACCCTCTTACGTCAGAGTGGCAAAGAAGCACAACAGAGATGAGCTGACTTATGCAGTAATCAAGTAATCAATCATCGGTCCCAAGGATCTGATTAACGAGCTGGTTTTCCAACATGTGTGGAACTCTGTAGAGGGTCCACCCATACAAATGATGAGCTGCGAGTATAGAGGGGACGTCTTTATGCTGTGTTTATCATAGGCGGAATGTATTGATACCGTCAAACAGCTCGTCAGAGGTATCCATGCTCCCTGGGAGAGTGCAAAGCTCGACCTGGTGAGAAAGATGGACATTCCCCAGCTTACAAAGGCGACGGTCTTCATCAAGGGACGGGGTAATAATTTTGCCACGGAACGCATGTTGGGATTCTTGGGCAAGCAAAACCAAGGTTTGGTCACAGAGAAGTGGAAGGTCTTCCACAGGGAATAGAAGGAGAAAGGAACTCTCCTTATGGTTGGCATTGATCAAGTCTCCGTAAGGGGTTTGGCTAAGAATAAAGGCATGGCGCACTATGGGAGCAAGACTGTCTTTTTCAAGATTGGGAAGACTAGGATAGGCAGAAATCCTCATATTGAGACATCAGGCCATACAGTGGCAGGTGACTCAATACCGCCCAACGAACAGGGGGCTGACGACGAGACAATCACGGCCTCTCTCAATATTGGAAAGACTAGGATAAGCAAAGATACTAACACTAAAATATCAGACAGTGCAGTGGCGAGAGACCCAACACAGCTTAACAAAAAGGGACCCGGAGACGGATAGACTAGGATAGGTAAAGATCCTAATATTGAAATATTAGGCAGCGCAGCAACGGGAGTCTCAATGCAGCCTAACGAACAGGGAGCCGATGTTGGTACCACCTACTCCCAAGAATCCCATTTACTCAAGATTCGGAAAACTAAGATAGGCAAAGATCCTAGTATTGAAACATCAGGCAGTACAGGGAATGAAAACTCAATACAGCCTAACGAACAGGGACCCTACGATAGAACCATTACCGACTTTACAAAGAGTCGGAAGACTAGGATAAGACTAGGAGACCAGGCAAAGAACCTAATACGATGACATCAGGCAGTGCAGTGACAGGAAAGTCAATGCAGTCTAAAGAACAGGGAGCAGACGATGAGATCATCACCTACTCCCATGATGCTCATTTACTGGAGGGCCAATGATTGAGGTAATCCAGATAAACCTCCACCGGAGCGAGTCTGCTACAAACGTTCTGATGGAGAAAAGCAGCAAGAGCAAGATTCATATTGCTTTTATTCAGGAACCATGGACGACCCTGAACAAAATTTCTGGACTGAACCATTTCAACCACCAATTATTCTATGCTAACACTGGTACTCGGCCTAGGACCTGCGTTATTTGCCATAAAAATTTGAATTATATATTTTCCCCAGAGTTGTCAACGTCGGATGCAATAGTGGTGAGACAAAGAGACGGTGGAGCATACCTGGCATCACCACCCACGTCGGAGCTGCAACGGCTGGTGAGGAAAGCTAAACAGACAGGAAACGAGGTACTAATAGGGAGCGATGCTAACGACCTAATAACACTTGGTAACACCGCTGCCTTTGTGAATAGGGTTAGGGAGGAGGTATTAGATGTGAGTATGAGGATTGGAGGGTCTCCATGGAACACTCTTTCTCTGCCAGCGGCGCAGTCTTGCATTGACGAAACCCTAGTATTGCCATCTGGAAGATCATGCTACACGGATGGATCAATGCTAGAGGACAGAGTGGGCCTGGGGGTCTACATTGAGAACCCAGGGACTGATATTAGACTGCCTGACCATAATACGGTACTGCAGGTGGAGATCCGGGTGATTGTGAAATGCTTTAAGTGGTGTGGTGGTAACGCGAGGACGTCGATTGTGAACATCTTTACGGACAGTAAAATTGCCATAAGGGCAATAACAACCAGAACGTGTAAGAAGGAGATTAACGCCTTCTCTGAGAATGGCACAATCTACATCGTTTGGGTGCCGGGTCATAACGGAGTAAGGGGAAATTAAAGGGCAGACGATTTGGAGGTGAAGGCGAGAGAACGGCCGTCGATAAACTTGGTGAACTCTAAGCCTTTGGTGGCGACGCAGACCGATTTAAGATCGTGGGCGAAAAATACGCATGTAACACTGTGGAACAGCGGAACAGACAGTAGGACGGTGAAAATCTTACGGGGTGATCCGGATCGTGAGAGGACGAGGCTATGGCTGAAAGGAAGTAAGAAGGATGTTAGTATAGCTTTTGGTGTCATAACTGGACACATAGGACTATGAGCTCACTTATGCAAAATCGGTGCGACAAGTGATACCATGCGAGGAAGATGATGAGACGTTGGAGCATTTCCTTTGTCATTGCCCGGATTTCGCTTCTTAGATACCGGCACTTCGGTGGGGACACTATACCAGACATCAACCAACTTAGGGGAGTGGTATGAAAAACAATTAAGGATTTTGTAAATAGCACGTAATTCCTAACTCCTTGATACATTTATTGTTTTATTTAATGTAATGGTAATCAAAATCGAGCAGTCCTCATTATTTGAACTTCAAGAGGTCTTCTAAACATCAAAAATTGCAAAATCTAGGAGCGACGATTTTGTGACTTTTTTTTTGGAAATAGTTTTACGATTTTGACTATTTTTTTCGTACATTTTTCACGAAAAACACCCGGTTGAAGGATCACTTCCGAATTTCGTAAATACTGGGTAAGAAATGCGGCTTTTTGCCATCCTTCCTTCAATCGGAAAACAGGGCAATATGCCAGCTGCTTACAAATATGGTCAGATCTGGTCCATACTCACATGTTGAGGTCTCTATGTACCATGTAACTAACTGAAATGTCGAAAATGGGTAGTACAGCTTAAGAATGGGCTCAACCCCTTAAATCGGGAGATCGCCTAATCCAAATTCGGCAGGATTGCTCGTTGAAATCGGGTCAAAAACACCACATTTATGAAGTCAAGATTTCTTATCGGGAGATCAGTGCTATATCAATATATAAGCCATCTTTGAACTTAAGGCTGTAGAGTGATTCCAACAAACGACAGATTGTCTATGAATATATCGACAGTTTAGTAGCAGAGATCCCCGGCCGACACGGGATAACTATGAGCACCACACAGGCTGGAACTTTGAACTCCGACTTGTGGAGTGTCCATCGTTACCACGGAAAGCTTAGCTGAAAGCTATCGGGCGCGTCCACAGGTTGCGAATGGTGGAAAGCTCAGCGAGGAGTCAGGTGGCACTGGCTCTTAATTAAATACTGAGTGCCAATGATACTCTAGATGACAAAGCGAGTTATTGGCGCCTTTAAATAGCCAATGGCCAACATCAGCGGCTGGAGGCGAGCGTCGGATCTTGGAGCAAGCGGCTCGCCACAATAAGGCATACATGTGCAATCCCACAAAACCCATGCGGTTGGGGCGCTGGGCCAGTAACCCGCCCCCGGAAAACTATGAGAACTACTATGAGAAACAAAGGAATAGTGGAAACAGACACCCCCAACGTTGACGATCCACGCAAACGAAAAAAGGACCATGATTTGCGGATCTGCACCTGGAATGTCCGCACTCTCTATAGAGAAGGTGAAGTATACGCGCTGGTGGATGTATTAGAGTAGTACAAGGCAGATATTACCGCCTTACAGGAAGTGCGATGGACGGGGAATTGCGTCACTACAACACCAAACGGTGACAAATTATACCATAGCTGCCATAACACGAGCCATGAATTTGGTGGTAGTTTTGTGGTTATTCGGAGACTGAAACACCTTGTCTCCAGCTTTACTCCGGTGGATGAGAGGCTAGACACAATCCGCATAAAAGCCAAATTCTTCAACATCAGTCTTATTTGTGCCCATGCGCCGACGGAAGACAAGGACGTGCAGGCCAAGGATATTCTCTACGAGCGCCTAGAGAGATAATATGACCATTGCCCTGCCCATGATATTAAAATCATTCTGGGTGATTTTAATTCGAAGGTAGGAAAGACATCTTTGGTCCAACGGTCGGAATGTTTAGCCTCCACGAGATGACGTCCAGTAATGGGTTGAGGCAGAAAGATTTCGCCGCGGCAAAAAACTTGGTAGTTAGTAGCACCAGATTTCAACATAAAAATATTCACAAAGCCACATGGCTGTCACCCGATCAAAACACGAGGAACCAAATTGATCACGTTGTGATAGATGGAAGGCATTCATCCAGCGTGTTAGATGTACGATCGATCCGTGGACCGAACATAGATTCGGATCATTACCGTGTTGCAGCAAAGGTTCGTACCCGTTTGAACTTGGCGAGGAAAGTACGATCTGACACTGCACGGAAGCTCGGCATTGAAAAGGTGCAAACATAGCAGATGGTAGCGGCATACTCCACTCGACTGACCCAACTGCTTGATGAAATCATTCCTTGTTTCGATGATGTAATGACGCTGTGACAAACCATTGCCAACACCTTGGAAAATGCCGCGAACTCCGTACTTGGGTACCGGAAGCCTCGACCAAAAGTGTCGAGATGCTACTGAAGCCAAGAATGCGGCATACAAAGCAACTCTGCAATCAGTAACAACGCGCCAGATAAAGGTGAGGTATCGGGAGGAAAGGAGAAAGGTGAAACGTCTATTCCACAGAAAGAAAAAGGAAATGAAAAGACGTGAGCGTGAGTGTTTCATTCTAACTCCTGTGATTACAGGAGTTAGAATGAAGTCCGGCACATCCTCCTGCAGAGACAAAGAAGGAACTGACTGACTAACTGACACAGATAACATGCTGAGGATATGGAAAGAACATTTTACTCAACTGCTAGTGTCCGACGTTGGTGGCGAAGAGGATACCGCAGAACCAGTTAATGATGTTGGTATAGAATGTTTACCTCCTAGTCAGAATGAGGTCCAAGCAGCAGTGACCCGACTGAAGAACAACGAGGCAGCAGGTGCCGGCGGGCTACCCACTGAACTATTTTAAATCGGAGGCGACACGCTTATAAGGCGTATGCATCAGCTTATCTGCGCAATCTGGCTAGAATAACGCATAGCTAATGATTGAAACCTCAGCATTCTATGTCCCGTACACAAGAAAGAAGACAAGACGGAATAAGTATCATCCCCATCGCATACAAGATACTCTTGAGCGTACTGTGTGAAAGATTAAAATCAAAAGTCAATGAGATGATTGGGCCCTATCAATGCGGCTTTAGACCTGGTAAATCCACCCTGGACCAAATATTCACACTGCGCCATATCCTGGAAAAGACGTGAAAAGGCAAATCAACAACTACCATCTCTTTGTTGACTACAAAGCCGCTTTCGATACCCCTTTACGTTAAAAGGTTTTTCAAGCCATGTCTGAGTTTGGTATCCCTGCAAAATTAATAAGACTCTGCAGGATGACACCTGCTGATATGCGTTCCTCAATAAGAATAGAAAAGAATTTGACGGAACCATTTAAAACCAAACGAGGTTTCAGACAAGGAGACAGCCTATCGAGTGATCTCTTTAATATCCTGCTGGAGAAATTATACGAGATGCAGATGTGAATAGATATGGCACACTAATCACAAGAGCACACATGCTACTCGCCTACGCTGACGACATCGACATCATAGGTCGGTCACCGAAAATAGTAACTGCAGCCTTTGAAAGAATCGAAAGAGAGTCAGTGAAAATGGGTCTGGCAGAAAATGGAGATAAGACGAAATGGATGGTTTCAACTCCCAAAACAACTTGTACAACCGAGCAGATAAAGAAAATGGAGAAATTGGAAACCACAACTTTGAGATAGTCAGCAGCTTTATCTACCTCGGTACCGCCGTAACCGAAACGAATGACACCAGTTTTGAGACAAAATGTAGAATAATGGATATATGGAGAATATAGGCGACGTATGAACCACCAGCTGTATAAGGACGATAGCATAGTCACACGAATCACAAAATACAACGCCAGAATGGATGAAGAAGCTCCGGCAAAGAAGTCTTTTGAAGGCAAACACGGTGGTACACGCAAACCGGGAAGACCAGAAGCCCGATGGAAAGATCAAGTGGTTCAGAGATTATAAAATGAGCGCAGAAGATCGAGGCGCTTGGAACTCTATTCTACGTATGGCTAAGTGGAGCAAATGTTCTATCATAGCCTATTAAAACAAAAGTCAAGTAAAGTATCAGAGATCTGTGCTATATCAATATATAGGCCGTGAGTCGACATAAAAAAGTCGTGCGTGAGTAAAATTTTTTTTTTCAAGATCGTGCGTGAGCTTGAGTTGAAAATCACTCACGCGCACATCTCTACTCTAGAGCACAAATCTGCATGTCAGATTTCTTCTCTACTTCCAAGGGCCATTTTATCGCGGCCAACCTATGTGACCTTTTCTTTTTCAATAGAGAAAATTAACAATACTGGAAAGTTTTTTTAATGCAACCTAACCGGGCTTTCGAAAGAAGGCAAAGATTTTAGTAGGTGACTTGGTCTATTTAAATCATTTCAGACGTTTAATAACCAATGTTGCTAGTTCTTTGTAAGGCTACTCTATTTTACACTTTAGAAATATTATATTGAAGCTATAGATGATGATACAGGACAAAATTGTGTATGGAGCACTTAATTAGCATGTACTCTAAGATATAGACCCTATGTAGGTATGTATTGGGTTGCCCAAAAAGTAATTGCGGATTTTTCATATAGTCGGCGTTGACAAATTTTTTCACAGCTTGTGACTCTGTAATTGCATTCTTTCTTCTGTCAGTTATCAGCTGTTACTTTTAGCTTGTTTTAGAAAAAAAGTGTAAAAAAAGCATATTTGATTAAAGTTCATTCTAAGTTTTATTAAAAATACATTTACTTTCTTTTAAAAAATCTGCAATTACTTTTTGGGCAACCCAATATTACCCACCAGCAAACAGTTAAGCACATTTTCTGTCAATATTTAAACATTTTCCCATTTTATTACTTTCATTCAAATGACATATCTTTGCTATTATTTCCCCAGTGCCTAAAGGTCAGCTTTGCTTGACTTTAACTATACATTTATTTGTTACGAATATGATTCAAAACAAACGCATCAACTGTACTATTACATATTCATACCATAGGTAGGGTCACTGGCAACATTGTGGTGCTCACCGAATTTGTGGTGGTAATTTTTTTATTTTTGAATTGCTTCAATTAAGACACAACAAAATTTCTTTTCTCTGCCCATGAAGAAGAAATAGAGTGTTTTTAGTGAAATAAATAGGGCAAATGCTTGTGACATGTCGCCAGCTTGGCACCATTTATGTCATGGCTACATACATACATATGTATAGTACTGTTGTGGCACTTAGCCTCCCACTTCCCACTTTGCGTTTATATGTAAATTGGCAATGGCATGTGATATGGCAAACAAACTGGCACTGATTTCACATGGTATTTATTCGAAGCCGTAACATGTGTTAAAAAAAAAAACGAAAACCGAAATTCGCACTTGTTTTATCTGGAATACTTACTTAAGAACACCTTCTCCCAAGGCTCGCACATCGACAAATATGTATTTAATTCATAAAGCATGTGCAACCATTTAATGTAGCCTATAAAGCGTTCAAAGGACTTTTTGATTGTATTAAGCATGACAAAACCGAAAGAGCAGAGACACACACTGAAATTTCTACCACACAAGACACTGGCCAAACTGCAACTAACTCATTTGTGGTTTCCTCTTCAAATCGAATCGATAGCAGGCATATATAATCTATATTTTGTAGTATTTTTCGGCTAATTTGAAACGCTCGGCTGATTTGAGTGCGGCGTTATGAATGTTTGTTAATAATGAAACTCTTTTTTTTTCTCGCTATATGCTCATACACATGGTGGGTACGCGAACTCTGTTGTGTACGTATGTACGTACATACATATACACAGCAGTCAAGATGATATTGCTGCTTATCAATTATTGAGTTATGTTGATAAACTCACAAAATGTAATAGCAACAAGCCCACTCACTCTCTTGGCCACCGGGCTTCACAACTGACTTAGTCATAACGTAACTATCTATCTCTACGTAGAATGTAAACAGGTAGAGTGAGTGGGCAGGTGTCCAATTGTCAAAGGTGTTTGATTAAATTTTTTGAACTTATCGCCCCAAGATACCATGCTATCGGCAGATAATGTCGTGTCATTCCCCGTTTAGCGTTTTCCCGTTTAGAAAATGAAAGCAAAAGCGTTTCGTTTGGTTTTTCTTTTCCAGTGTATTTTTATTTTAGTTGTTCTTTGAAAGGACATTTATTACGAATGCTGATATCTTTATAATTGTTATATATTTATAGTTTTTTATTTGATTAATAATTAATTAGTTATGTTTTAGCTAATGATAATTATTATATTTCTATTTCATATACACAATATTTAAAAGTTTTATTGAAAAAAAAAAATACACTGTCTTTGCAGGATATTTATTATTGTTGTTTGTATGGGTTTTTAGTTATCCTGCCTTATATTATAAATTGTTGACGCTACTTGCTGTATCGTCTTGGATTTTATTGGATTTAAAATTACCCTAGACCAGCAGCAAGACGTCTTGTTTTTTGTGTGAACAAATGAATTATTGCAGATTATTTTGGCGATTTAAAAATTGGTAAAAAAAATGCTTTGTTCTTAATATATTTAAGCGAACTACTCGAGAACAGTGACTTCTTCTTTGACCAAAAATTCAATAATTTCTTCATCGACTTCTTCAGTATCCAAACTATCTGTATCGAAATCTGTAAAGAGAATAATGTTAATTAGGGTTAGAACATTTGTTTAAAAATCACAAACGGAAATTGATTAAGAGATTTTTATAATAAAACCAGCTGAGCGCGGACCGCTCTGCTGCGCCCCGATAATGCTATATTGGAGAAAAGTGGTCTTAATTTGGGCATTTTTGCCTAATGTCAGTTGAAAATTTATTTTAATTTTCCTGTGGATTTTTCTACTCTCAAATACCTCTTATTTAAATCCCAATAAGTAAGAGTGCTGGATCCCCACAGACTTGGTCTCAAAAGTGGAAGTCAATTTCGTTTAAGACCCATACTGCCATGGTCGGTAAATATGGCCGAATTGAGGAGTTTTTTATTTGTGGGTGGGGTGACCCACGAAACACTTAGTACCTCAATTATTGGGTTGCCCAAAAAGTAATTGCGGATTTTTCATATAGTCGGCGTTGACAAATTTTTTACAGCTTGAGACTCTGTAATTGCCTTCTTTCTTCTGTCAGTTATCAGCTGTTACTTTTAGCTTGCTTTAGAAAAAAAGTGTAAAAAAAGTATATTTGATTAAAGTTCATTCTAAGTTTTATTAAAAATGCATTTACTTTCTTTTAAAAAATCCGCAATTACTTTTTGGGCAACCCAATAGATTCGCGTTCTACTTTTGATTTTAGGTTAACGTATGTGTGCCAACAAAATTTCTCCGAGATCTGGTGTTTTTGAAAATTATTATTAATGCCCGTCTTAGAGTGAGTGAGAAATTTAAAAAATAATACCGAAAACAACCGCAACGAAGTCATAACGAAGATGATTGCTGTATAATCAATTTTGATCACTACTAAATGCCTCAACTAAATCCATGAAAACAGCCAGTAGATGGCGCTAACTTAAATGTTAGTGCTACTACTCGTTTGGAGTGGGCTTAACGCGTAAACATTGATTGTCATGTAGTATTTGTCTATTAATGACTATATGACTATCTATAAAATAATTATTATTTCGTCTTTTTTGTATTATTTTTTTTTTTTTTTTTGTAATTTGCAAGTCTATATATTAGGTGCGGTGGCGATAGTTCTTACTATTAAACCTTTTAAAACTTTTGAACAAAAAAGTGTTGCCCAGCAGCACATTGTTTGGTCTTGTCTATCGATGAGCTAAAAATGGTTGCAATCTTAACGTTAAGGTTTAGGTTAGGTAAGAGTGGCAGTTGTTTACAGACTCACATAGACAATTTTAAGTCCATTGTGATACCACAGTAGCGACAGACGAAGGCTGCTGGCGGCAATCAAACCCACGACCCCTGCACTGGTAATTCAAGCCCGCTACCAACTCGGCTACCGGGGCGCTCTTAACGTCAAAGTTTGCAACTCCTCCTGTCACGCTGAACGTCATAAATTTTGGGGTATGGTGCCCTACATTTATGTGTGTCCCCACACATTAATTAAATCACACAGTATCCTGTTAGGTCATTATGATTGATCGACTGTTTGTTGGGGTGAGGTGATCCGCTAGATATATGAGCAAAATTAAGATATCAGATTAGTAGTCCAAAACCGTATACCTTTAATTTAACCCCATATTGTCGTCATGATTGGTGTATACAACCGTATGGGGGAGGGTGTCTATATGAGCGTTGACCGCCACACTCCATCTGCTACTCTCTCTGCTCAAAAATATCTACCATGTGATGCCCTTTGTTTGATTTGGTCAAATAATCTGTTGGAAGCGATTTTTGGAGGTAAAGCGCCACCCAGATTCTTGGACACACAGTTTAATGTCATATCCCTAATCAACTCCCAAATACCTTTCATTTGAGTCCCACATTGATATGTAAGTCCAATAAGTTTGTTTGGGGAACTTTTGGGTTTGGAGTGGCCCCTGGGTTCCTTGGACTTGGACTTAAATACCATATACGTATTCTACTCTTCAATACCTTTAATTTGATACCTATATTGTCCCGATCGGTCAATCTTGATTTTTGGGGTAACAGGGGAGGGTCCGCCCCCTTAAAATATCAAGAAATTATTGGGTTGCCCAAAAAGTAATTGCGGATTTTTTAAAAGAAAGTAAATGCATTTTTAATAAAACTTAGAATGAACTTTAATCAAATATGCTTTTTTACACTTTTTTTCTAAAACAAGCTAAAAGTAACAGCTGATAACTGACAGAAAAAAGAATGCAATTACAGAGTCACAAGTTGTGAAAAAATTTTTCAACGCCGACTATATGAAAAATCCGCAATTACTTTTTGGGCAACCCAATATATACTCTATTCCTCCTTCCTGCCAATACTCGTAATCTTCTTCCGAATATCTTTCATTCGAGTCCCATATTGTCATTATCGTCCAATATGCCTATTTGAAGGGCTTTTGGGGTCGGGGCAGCCCCCTAGGTACTTGGACCCAAATTTTGATATCAAATTTGTATTCAATCTATTCGCTCGCATACCTTTCATTTGGGTCCCACAAATTTAGACCAGCGTAGAAGTATTATCCCCAAGAAGTGAAGAACACTGGTTGAAATCACGAACAACTTTAGTTCCATCAAGAAAAAAACAGCTTAGCCCTTAGCTTGTCATCATTCAACGCTCACTAACTTTCAGTGTCCAAGTCGCAAAGTACACCTTCATAATAGCATTACAGAGTTAAACTTTACAAGGACCAACTTCCGAATGTGCATATAGCAAACATTGTTTATATCGTACTTAGTGAGGGGTATCTTAAAGGTATCTCCTAACGCAACAACAGCAACAACCAAGTCTTTTAAGTTCGATATTTTATACGATTCTTTATCGGATATGAAATTAAGGTCACAAAATAACACGCAGGAAACAGCACTTGCTACACACTGTGCAACTGAGCATCACAATCCCGAGTTTAAGAGAGTATCAGTTTTGCAGTGTGAAAACAACTACAACAAAATACTCACGCTTGAGATATCTCAACATATATATGTTACACATATTGGACACACCCACAAGCATAAACCACAAGATCGACACTGATAACCTTGCACACAGCTACAGAAGTCTCATAGGAAAGGGGGGAAAATGCAATAAGACGACAAATGCAATTTTTAGTATGCATCGCACTGCCAACGACGCAAGACTCAACCACGCTATAGTAGAAATTAATTGTTCGTAAGTTTATCATTAGAAATCGTCTTGTGTTTGGCTTTTATTATATTTGTATGTATGTTCCCCAATTTTAAACAGTATTCCGGACGATGTCTGCCGTGGGAAGTCGAAATATCGAATAAACAATAAAATATAAACTACAAACTAAGACCGCGAGCTCAATTATTACCAAAAAACAATGAATTTGCAGAAATAAGTCGAATATATCAAAACACAATTTTACAAAATAAATATTTTTATAAAACGCTGCGGCTTTATTATTTTAATGGTCCACTGTGGCTTATGATTGACTTTCCAGCCTTTAACGCTGAATGTTTGAGTTCGTACTCTTGCGAGAACATCAGAAAAATGTTGTGTAATGCGACATTTGTGAAGCCTCCAATCTTGTAAAACTTTTCTTTTCGGACAGATGATGCTCTACGGCATTTCGGATTCGACTACAAGAAGCAGATCTCTTATTATTAAGCTAAAACTTAAATAGCTCTACTCTGAATAAAGTCCTGCAAATTTTTTAAGGATGATCATCCGCAAATTTGGGTAATAAAAAAATGTATCATTTTCAAGTTCTTTGCCTGTTAGGGCGAATTATTAAATTTTACAATTTTTGTTTGTTTCACTTTTGAGACGACCTCAATGAACGGAGATTTTGTTTGCAAGTAGAAAAGGAAAGCCAGCGATCGCAACACATACCAACCACTATGGCATATGTTCCAAAATATTTGGCGTCACATTTAACAGCTCTTACACAAAGATATCCACCGCCCAGAAGCCTTAAGGTAGATCTACTTTATCAAGAGCGTAAGGTTCAGCGCTACAAGAGAGAACCTCTAGATCAAGCGGGTCTAGACAAGGGATGGAAAATATTAATTTTGAAATGGTACTAAAAAGGTACTTTTGGGGCCGAAAGAGAACTTCTTGTCTTGCACAAAGATTTCAAAAACTTTAATTTTTGTTTGCCTGTTTGGGGCGAGGATAATTTTGTCATGATGGCTTCATTTCTCTTTCGAGACGAGCTTAAGGATCGAACATTTCTATGGAACGGAAAATGAAAGCTATGATAGAAACCAAAAATATTTTTTTTGGAAATCTTCTATCTTACGGAGTACACAGCACAACAGAGGTTTTGGATATTCCAAGTTATGGTGATGGTTATGGTAAAGGAACCCCCTAAAAGGGAACAAACAATTTTAGGCTCTTTATATTCAAACCTAACCGAAGACAAAGCATTCCCATATTCGAGATTACATCAGCGATGAAATTGTTGTGGGTGCCCAAGGAGGAGTTTGAACTTGAATCGAACAGCACTCTTTGATATTTGAGAAGTTTTCCCCCTGCTCCTTAGTGGAATATTCATTGGCAAATGCGTTGATAGTAACCCAACAATAAAAATTTCAATCCAAATTACGATTCCAAACAAACATATAGACCGATACAGAGACCTACATTTTGGGAGTATATCACGAACCTCATATAGAAATTGGGAGACAAGTCAGGACCGCCGCTTATCTCCCAAAGCTTTCTAGAGGCACAATTATACCCCGTTTACACTGTTCATTAAATCCATATTTAAAGGGCAGTGTAAACGGGGTTTTAGTCAAATAAGGCGATAAAAATAAACTGATATTGCCCCTTACAATTCCCAAACGATCCACATAACGCAAATTCCAAAGTCGGACATCGACTAACTAGTGAATATCTCTATTTTATCGTGGTTTGTTCATAAATGCACAAATACGGAGTGCCTAGGATGCCACCCAGTTCCCGCGGCGATCGGTCCTTTGGACCGGAACGAGCTTGCTCACCTACAGGAGCTTGACGAGGATCGCCACCTCCACATGAAAATGTGGCTACTAAAACAACAACAATGACTATGGCACGCGTTTCGTAATTTGTTTTAGAATTACTCGTCAGCCATATTAGGTGTGAAGATTTCAAGGGCCGTACGTTGGTATGTTGTACTTATACCGAAATTATTGCGGAAAACGCCTCTATGATATAAATATCACATTAATCACGGTCGAAAACCCTGTCTTTTAGCTGCGCTTTTCCGAATGCATGTGTTTTTGTGTAATGGCAGATTTTTTGTCTACCCAAATTACACTACTCCCATGGTATACACATGATTCTGTACGTCTGTTGGAAGCTGTATTGATGGCTTTGAACGCTAGACAAAGGCAACGGCCCTCGCTGTTTATCTTAAAACTACTTTTGATAAAACTCGATAAGACTTCCCGGATTTGAGCACCCACCGTCATAATGGATTGTATAATAACTGTATACAAATAAATTAAGATATACGCACGAGGGCTGCAATATAAGTTTTTGGTCTTGTAATGAAAATGCAAATTTTCGTCATCAAAAATGGGTTTAATGTTTTTTATAGTATCTTTAACCAAGATTTATACTCTTTTACATGCGCTCAATCCTTCAAAAAATGGTTATTGAAGGCTAAAACAGCATCTTTGGAAATAAAAGAAGTCGTTGGGTGCCAAGTCGATGGATGACCCATCAATTCGACGTTTTGGCCGGTCTAAAAGTCGCTGGTTTGAGCCGATGTGTGAGAGCTTCTTATATAAAGGCCCTCGTATAATTTTGACGGTATATGCAAATTGCAATTTTCGCCCATAAACATTTCACTAAGGAACAAGGACAAACTTCTTACATATAAATGAGTGTATTCCGTTTTAAGTTTAAGCGCAATTATATTTTTTTATAGCCAAGTCCGAACTGCGTGCCGCAGTGCGAAACCTCTTTGAAGAAAAGTTTTTGCATGGCATAGTAGCTCACAAAAGTTGCCAGCATTAGGAGGGGAAAACCACCGCTGAAAAATTTTCTGGTGGTCTCGCCAGAATTCGAAAGCAGGCGTTCAGCATCATTGGCGGACATGCTAACCTCTGCGCTACAGTGGTTGGCTATATGTAAGGAGCTAATTCGGATAAAGAATATGGCTACTACCCGGCACGGGATGACTTTGAGCTACGATCTGTGTGCTCTGTGCTCATCTTTATCATGAGAAGCTCATCTGAGAACTACCGGGCGCGTCCCGTGGTTCTCGTGATAGCCATGAGCACTACACAGATCGGAGGTCAAAGCTCCCGTGCCGGATGTTATTGTTGTAGCAGTATCTTGTACACTGAGGCGGCAGCGTTTTCCGATGAAGGACTCCATCGAGTCAATCCGGTACGTACAAACGACTGTCACGAGATTAGGGAAGACTGTAAGGCTTTGCTGTTGTAGCAATAAATAAGGCGGCTGACGAGCTAGCCAGGTTTTAATTGTCGATGAGTGATGATCAAGCCAATGAATCAGTGAAACCTCCCCTGTGCTACCATCCTGTTAGAAAGATGATTCCTATGATGACCGCGAAAAAGAGAAGTAAGCTGAAGACGTAGATTGTATGCTGACCACAAGACAGGTTAAGTTTTTCACAAAACAGGGCGGCACTGCTGCTGCAGAGGAACCATGAATTCAGACAAATGATAGGAGCTGGTCTGGACTGATAATTTCAATTTCAAGTCTTTTTTGTCGCACTGGGAACTGCGAGATTGGGCTTTCTGCAGAGTTTGCAGTGATGGGGAGTTGTACAGGGTTGAACACCATTTGTGTCACTGACTTGCAATTGCGATGAGAAGGCACATTATACACAGGTACTTCTTTTCGCATCTGAACTCTTTCCACGTGCACAGCCCACTATCACTCTAGACTACTGTAGGTGCTTAAAAGTGGTCACTGTAAGAAGCTTTCATTATTGATGGCTCTTTACTGGTTTGCCTTGCACCAATTTTTTTGTTCGGTACTAAATACGACAAACAATATATTCTTCCTAATGTTAGGTAAGGTAGGAGTGGCAGCCCTTTACAGGTTCACCTCAGTAGCGACAGACCAAGGCCTCTGGTGGGAATCGAACCCAGGACCCCCCGCTTTAGGCTACCGAGACGCTCATATTAGTCGAGAAAGAAATTGCCAAAGCGCATACGAAATTTTTTTTTGTTCTTTTTAGGTCATTATCTTTAAGGCGCTTAGGAAATGGTGTGATTTAACATAATAATGGAACATAAATCAAATATGAACTTCTTTTGTACTTACGATTTCTAAGCTGCATGCGTCGTGGTTTCTGTTCCTTCCATTCGGCAATACGTTTATTGCGGTACTCCATGAATTGTTCACATAACTGGGAGCGCTTCTCCAACAATTCCTTGGAAGCCCGTGTCATACGCATACGATCCTTTTGTTCGAAGATGTAGTAGTTCTTCTTCAAGTTCTTCTTGATATCCTTGATTTCTTCTTCGCCGAGAAGTGTTGGCGGCCTTGGACGCCATAAGAATTGAACGAAACTCTTGAGGATGCTGCGGCGAATGATGCGCCCTTGGAAAGTGTACATATTGAAACCAGTGTCCTCTTTCACCTTCCAAGAGGAGACGCCAGTCACAACATAACGTCCAGTTGGATCCCATTCAACTTCAGAGGCACGGAAGTGATCGGGTGATGCAGTGATGACGAAGTTGTTATTTGTGTCCACAAATTCGAAAGTTCCCATGGTAAGATTGGCCATAACAATGAATTGACCACGAGGAGACCAGAAAAGATGAGTGCAGGATTTCTTTTCAAGTTTCTTCACCAGAGAGGGCTTAACACCATTATTGACTTCGTAGAAACTGACGTTGGAGTTATTGGACTCGCCATGTATAATGGCAAATTTATTGCCAACTGGCTCCCAGGCAAAAGCCAAAATTAATTCACGAATTTCCACCGAGTCGACGGGAATCTCCTTTTCACGCATATGGAAGATTTCAAAGTTGTAGAACATGCCCAAGAATTTCACATCTGAGTCCTTCTTATCCTTCTTCAATTTGGAATAACGATCCACTTTGACACACAAATAATCTCCTGATTTTTGCCAATGCAATTTACAATCAGCTACGTGGAAAAGATTCTTGTTACGTATTTCACGCTTCTTGGGAATTTCCAATAGGGTTACACGAGCAGGGATTTGATTTTGTTCCTCCACCCAGTAGGCAATAACATTGTCGGTGGGGGACCATGAAAAGCCACGAATGCCGGGAACCTTTATTGATTTCTTATCAATAAGGTAGAATGAGGGAGACTCATAAATATGGATGGAACTATCACCCAAACGAGCCACGTATTTGTCATCGTGCGACCAACGGAACATGGAGAACATTGAAACACCATCGGCCACAAAAGACCGCTTCTCAGCTCCAGAACGAATGTCCCAGATGACAACCTTTTGTCCTGTTGGCGTAGGACCATAGGTTACCAAGTAATTTTCGCAGGGAGAAAATTCCACAAATTGTGTTCCAGGATGTGGGAAACGTTGTATGCGGGTAAACTTACTACCACCCCAAATGGCAACACCAGGCTTGTGGAAGGTAACACAGTATGTACCCAGTGGTGACCATTTGACAAAGGTATCGGTAAAACTTTCACGGGTTTCCAAATCGGTTGGTTCGGGGAGAGTATTTTGCCAAAATCCAACTTGCACATTATTTGGCATTGTTTCAGCCGCCACACAATACTGATCGTATGCATCAGGATCCAATAAGAAACTGTATAAATCATTTAGCATCTTAAATGGTTGAGGTGTGGGAGGTTCCCATTTCTCGGGGATGTTATCGTACTTCTGGAAGTCGGTAAAAAGATTGACAATAAATGTATGCTGCTTATCCAAACGATGATTGTTCAAATTCCTGACAGCCTCTTCGGCCTGCGACGAGTTCTTGAATTCCATAAAGGCGTATCCTTTAGTCTTGCCCTCCTCATTTACAGGGTAAATAGAATTAACAATTTCACCGTAATTGGAAAAAGTTTTGCTAATTACACCCTTCAACTTCTCCAACTTGGATGTATCAACAATGGGGATATTATCGACGACAACGACATTTTCAACACCATCAGCTTCAGAGGGACGTTGAGCCAACTTGTCGGCCAACAATTCTGCAAAAAAAAAAAGACAGACAAGTCAGCACACTGTTGTATTTTATAGGTTATGTCTGCATTTCTTGTTTGTGGATTACATACCTTCATCGGGAATATCATCTACAAAACCCTCTGGATCTTCAAAATTCGGCTCCTCTTCAAAATCCTGGTCATTGTTTGACTCCTCGCTTTTCTTTTTAGCCATAATTACTGCTGTTTTCCTCTTAAATTTGCGTTAATACAGAAAAATTTGCAAAAAATCGGGAAAACGAAGCCACGCCAATTGTCACGTCAAATGTAAAGGGCTGTCAAAATGTATTGAATGACATTAGTGAAAATACCAGTTGAAGTTTGAAAGGCATTGCTTTGTCTTAAAACGTCAATTGTCTATCTGTAGTTTGGAAAGCATTGACCAGAGTTTAGCAACGTACAGAAAAATGTCAGCTGATTGCATATTTAAGGTGTAGCTACGAACGTACGTTTTGGAAATTGAAAGCAATCGGAATTCATTTAAAAATTTCATCTTGTTACATATTTTTTAAATCAGAATTCAACGAAATTTCAAAAGTAAGTACAATTTCGACACATTGTTTCGATTATATTTGTAGTGAGAATCAAATATTCTTCCAAATGTTAGAAGAAAAATGTCACTCAAAATGCAGTTGTTGTTGTAGCCACAAGTTTGTATGTAGAGGTAGGGATCCTCTCCATACTCTATTGGTGAGCAAGCTCCTTCCGGTCCATATAACCGATCGCCGCGGAAGCTTTATGGCCATTGGTAATTTAAAGGCGCAAATTAACTCGCCATGTCATATCAAGTATCATAGGCACTCCGTATTTAAACAAGAGCCGTTGCCGTCCGGCCTCACTGAGACAATCTCATGGCAGTCGGTTGTACGTACTGGTTTGACCCGATGGAGTTCTTCATCGGCAAGGGTTGCCGCCTCTGTGCGCACTGCTACAACAAAAACAACAACTCGATATCGATACTCTCGCCGGAGTTTCTCGTGATTACGATGAACACCAGGCAATTTGAAGGCGAGTTGGTTGCTGTTTTACGAACCAGCTGCGTTAGAAAACAAAGATTCACAATTTTATTTTGTTTCGGCATTTTCGAGAGGATTACCCTCATGATCTATAACATTGTTGAGAATACCATTGTAAAAATAATCAACATTTATATAATCTCTTTTTTGGAAGTGCCAGTCAATAATGACAAGCGCAGGAGCAATGTACAAAATGTAGTAGCAGGAACGTCAATTTTCGGTTTGAACTGCGTGGGCGATCCTTGCGTAGCACATTTTTTCTGAATCGTGTTGTTACTACATTGGCTCAGCATCCAGCCACTTAATCAATATGACTGTACTTCCGATGTCGAATGCCGACATGCCAGACCACGACCTAAAGAGCAGCCGCTTCTTGAATGGAATACACCTTACTGCGATTGACAGATGATGAATTCGGTTCTCAAATTTGTTATTCATTGACCGACCGACTACATTATAACCTCTGAACGCCGGACGTTCATCGGGGAAAAAGCCAATTGAAATGGCTTTTGAGAAAACATCATTCGCTGCATCAGTAAAATACCATCCCCTTCCCTGCACGGAATGGCTATTAGCATCACACGGGTTGAAACTCTAAGCTCCGATTTGTGTGGTGTCCGTTATCATTACTAGAAGCCAACAGGGAGCTACAGGGCGCATCCAAAGGTTGAGGATAGTGGAATGCTTCTTATACGGATTAGCTGCAATTGCAGTCGTGGCCCATCAGCGATATCAAGGGGAGTGTCGGGCGTCACCGGCTCTTGCCTAAACACTGAGTGTCTATGATACTCAATATGGCAAAGCGAATTATTGGCGCCTTGAAATACCAAATGGCCAACGAGCTTGTTCACCTTGAAGCCTGACGAGGTTATACCTCCACATACGGCAATGTGGCTACGATAACAACACCATATCCTTCAGATGTAGATAATGCTAAGAAGAAATATCGAGATCAATAATGCAGCAATCTACCGCTTTCGCTTACCAGCCGATAGAATACCTCAAGTGAGGACCCTTTTTCCGGTGCAGGCGGCGGATTTAGCAGTCAAGCGGAAATCGTCAATCCAAATACTACTGTCTAAAAACTGATCCTTGCACCCCGGCAAGGGAATGATATTACCTCGAGTCACTTTTGGCATCATAGTATTGACTGATCCGAAGAGAGGCACCAACCATCAATTCATTGAGCATTCCAAGATTGATAGACCGAGTAGAACAGCTATTCGTATGTGAAAATATGGTCCCGAGCCGACGAACAACCATCGCAATTTATCTCTCGTTTCCCTGCTCCGAAACGACCTAGAATCCCAAAAGTAGCTTGATAAGGATCGCTACCTCCACGTACAACTATGTGGTTACAAATTCCATAGACGAAGTAACGAGAGTCAAGGACATAAGTTGACCAAGTCCTCAGTTTGTCTCAACGCCCTTACAGCATGGACTGAGTTACATTAACAAAGCGATCGCGTTACTGAAGCCAAGAAAGGATTCAAGCAATGGATATACAAAATAATTTCTTTCTCTACCAGTTGCTAAGACTCTTGCGGCTGAGGCACGGGATAACTATGAACACACCACAGGTTCAAGCTTTGAGCTCCGATTTGTGTGGTGTCCACCGTAATAATGAGAAGCTTAGCTGTGAGCTACCGCAAGTGTACACAGGTTGCAGTTAGAGCAATGTTCCATATGGGGTAGATGCAACTGCAGTCGCGGACAATCAGCGGTATCGAGCGGAGAGTCTCAGTGAGAGGTCGAGCGCCACCGGCTCTTGCACAAATACTGAGTGCCTATGATTATCGATATGATAAGGAGAGTTATTCGCGCCTTTAAAATAACCAATGGGCAACCTGTGCCCGCGGCCATCGGTCCTTTGGACCGGTACGAGCATGCTCCCCTCCAGGAGCTTGACGAGGATCGCTAGCTCCACATAAAAATGTGGCTACCAGATAGACCCGATGAAATCCTTCATCGGCAAGGGCTGCCGCCTCACTGTACTATTTTAAGTGGGTTACTATCTGGCCATAATCGTCTGGTTCTGGGGGACTTTAATGCGCATCACATTTCATGGCATTCTCCTTTAGGTAACGACCAGTGTGGCATGGCTTTGGCAGAGCAGATTGAAGGCTCCACGTTTTGCACTGTGAATGAGGTTGCCCCCACTAGGATTACGAGGAGGTGCAGCCAGCTCGTCATCTCTTTGGGGTCATAACTACATGCTGTCTAAGCAATACTTTTTGGGCTGTTATCGCAAAGATTATCCAAATCATCATCTTGTGCATAGATATCCACCGCCCAGAACCCTCAAGGAAGATCTACATGATTTAGAGCGTGAAGTTCAGCGCTACAAGAAAGAACATCTAGATCAAGCGGCATATCATGCGGGTCTAGACAACATTCATGCAGACACAATAGCAGATGCGGTAAATGGCTACCGGATGAATGTAGTCCTTGGAGAAAGACCCCCACCCATTGCACCTGAAAAAATTGACCTCCCCCGGCAAACCAGAGTAGACTTGGCTCAATTACGTTCCGGCAGATGCCGCCGCCTTAATTCCTACAGAGCAGGGATTGATGCAGGCGTTCAAGATGTATATCCTGATTGTGACCAGGGACCGCACGCACACGTCACCTGTTTAACTGTCCAGCCAGACACACTCGAATCAGACCCAGATCCCTGTGGACGCACCCCATCTTAGTTGTAGAGTTCCTGGATCTGGACACTCAATTGAATCAAGCAGACGAAAGATAGAACACAGTAAACTGCTACAACAACATCAACGCACGGTATCAATGTTCTCTGGTACAACGGCCGTTTTTGGATGACCTTCACGGATTTCGACTTACAGCGAGCGTCAACCACGCATGGTGCTTCATCGCCATACAAATATTGAAGTTCATCAATACACTCTTGTCGTGATAGTCCATGCACGAAAAGGTTCACGAGTTAATTCCAATCGATGGTTTAAAAACGTTCTGAGTACGATAAATGCTAGAAAATTTTACACTTTCTAATGGAAATGTGAGATTATATCAGGCAACACTTTGTGTTGTCTAGGCCTGAAACCTACATAGTAGCCCTCGTAACTATGAGCACCACGCAGTATAAAAATTTTAATTCCTATTTGTATGGTGTTCATAGTTTTCTTAGTAAGATCTTTACTTTAATTGGCTATGACAGAACAGAACAGATCTTCTGCGCTAATTCTAAAATCTCTGACACCAAGTTTCGAGGTGTCTCCCACCACTTTGTCTTTCCATCGGGCTTTTGGTCTTCCTGGTTTGCGTGTACCACCGAGTTTGCCTTCAAAAGACTTCTTTGCTGGAGTTTCTTCATCCATTCTGACAACTTGACAAAGCTAACGCAGCCGCTGTATTTTGATACGTGTAACTATGCTATCGTAGTCATACAGATCATACAGCTCGTGGTTCATACCATATACTTTACGAAGAATCATTCTCTCAAATACTCCAAACACTGCCTCATCTGCTTTCACAAGCACCCACGTCTCAGAACCATATAACCGTCTGTCGAGAGGTGGCCTTGTTTCTAAACTGCCTACTTAGTCCAAAGTAGCATCTGTTTATTCTCCGCTTTATTTCAAAACTGGTCTCATTCATTTAGGTTACGGCGATGCCGAGGTAGATAACGTTGCTAATTATCTCAAAGTTCCCAACTTTCTCCATTTTCTTTATCTGCTCGGTACAACCGGCGTTTTGGGAGTAGAAACCATCCATTTCGTCTTATCTCCATTTACTGCCAGACCCATTTTCACTGACTCTCTTTCGTTTCTTTCAAAGGCTGCAGTTACTACTTCCGGTGACCGACCTATGATGTCGATGTCGTCGGCATTGGCGAGTAGCATGTGTTCTCTTGTGATTAGTATTCATACCTCGTATAATCTTCTCCAGCAGAATAGTAAAGAAATCACACGATAGGCTGTCTCCTTGTCTGAAACCTCGTTTGGTATTAAATGGTTCGGAGAGATTCTTTCCTATTCTTACTGAGGAACGCCTATCAGCAAGTGTACCAAACTTAGACTTGGCTTAAAATACCTTTGAACGTATAGAGTCTTCTTCCTCTGTAGTCGGCACATTCCGTCTTGTCTCCTTTCTTGTGTACAGGACATAGTATGCTGAGGTTCCAATCATCGGGTATGCGTTCTTCTAGCCAAATTGCGTAGATAAGCTGATACATACGCCTTATCAGCGTGTCGCCTCCGGTCTTAAATAGTTCAGCGGTTTACCCGTCGGCCTTCTTGTTCGGGTCACTGCTACTTGGACCTCATTCTGTCCAGGAGGTACACATTCTATACCATCATCATTGATTGATTCTGCGGTATCCTCTTCGTCGCCAACGCCGGACACTAGCAATTTGGTAAAATGTTCTTTCCATATCCTCAGCATGCTATCTGTGTCAGTTACCAGATTTCCTTCTTTGTCTCTGAAGGAGGATGTGCCAGCACCAAAGCCATCGGTTTGATGTTTAATTCTTTGGTAGAATTTTCGGACTTCATTCTGATGTACAGGAGACATCTCAATTGGCTCACACTTACGTTTTTCCATTTCCTTTTTCTTTCTGTGGAATAGACGTTTCTCCTCTCTCCTTCCCTCCCGATAGCTCTCCTTCATCTGGCTCGTTGTTACTGATTGCAGCGTTGCTCTATATGCCGCATTCTTGGCTTCAGTAGCATCTCGACACTTGGTCGTACCATGGGTTTCTTGGAGGAGGCTTCTGGTATCCAAGTACTGAGTTCGCGGCATTTTCCATGGAGTTGGCAATGGTTTGCCACTACGTCATTATATCATCGGAACAAGGAATGCTTTCATCAAGCAGTTGGGTCAGTCGAGTGGAATATGCCGTTACCATCTGTTGTGTTTTCAAAGTCTAGCTCCCATGCAGTGTCAGATCGTACTTTCCTCGCCATGTTCAAACGGTAGGGAACCTCTGCTGCATCAAGGTAATAATCCGAATCTATATTCGCTCCATGGATCGATCGTACATCTAACACGCTGGATGAATGCCTTCCATATATCACAACGTCATCAATTTGTTTCCTCGTGATTGTGATTCGTGGCTTTGTGAATATTTTTATGTTGAAATCTGGTGCTACTATCTACCCTGTTTTTTGCCGCGGCGAAATTTATCAGCCTCAATCCATTACTGGACGTTATCTTGTGGAGGCTAAACTTTCCGACTGTTGGACCAAAGATGTCTTCCTTCCCTATCTTCGCATTAAAATCTCCCAGAACGATTTTAGTGTCATGGGCGGGGCAGCGGTCATATTATCTCTCTCTAGGCGCTCGTAGAAAATATCCTTGGTCTGTTCATCCTTGTCCCCTCGGGCCATGGGCACAAAAAATGTTGAAGATGTTGAAGAATTTGGCTTTTATGTGGATTGTGGCTAGCCTCTCATCTACCGGAGTAAATTTGGAGACAAGGTGTTTCCGACTCCGACTAACCACCAATCCACAGCCAAATTCATGCCTCGTGTTATGACAGCTATAGTATAGTTCGTCACCGTTTCGTGTTGTAGTGACGCCCTTCCCAGTCCATCGCACTTTCTGTAAGGCGGTAATATCTGCCTTATACTTCTCTTCTCTATAAATCATGGTCTTTTTTCGTTTGCGTGGGTCGTCAAGGTTGGAGGGTCCGTTTTTACTATTCCTTTGTTTTTTATAGTAGTTCTCATAGTTTTCCGGGGCGGGTTACTGGTCCAGCGCCCCAACCGCATGGTTTTTATGGGATTGCACATGTATCCCTCGCTGTGGCGAGCCGCTTGCTCCAAGATCCGACAGTCGCCCCCAACCGTCCCTTACCTTGGAACAGACACTGATGTTGGCCATTGGTTATTTGAAGGCGCCAATAACTCGCCTTGTCATCTCGAGTATCATTGGCACTCAGTATTTAATTTAGAGCCAGCGCCACCTGACTCCTCACTGAGACTCTCCTCTCGAAAATCGCTGACTGTCCGCGGCCGCATTTGCAGCTACTACGCATAAAAACTGAGCTTTCCACCATCCGCAACCAGTGGACGCGCCCGGTAGCTTGCAGTCAAGCTTCCCGTGGTAACGATGGAGACCACACAAGTCGGAGCTCAAAGTTTCAGCCTGTGTGGCGCTCATATTGGGTTGCCCAAAAAGTAATTGCGGATTTTTTAAAAGAAAGTAAATGCATTTTTAATAAAATTTAGAACGAAATTTAATCAAATATACTTTTTTTACACTTTTTTTCTAAAGCAAGCTAAAAGTAACAGCTGATAACTGACAGAAGAAAGAATGAAATTACAGAGTCACAAGCTGTGAAAAAATTTGTCAACGGCGACTATATGAAAAATCCGCAATTACTTTTTGGGCAACCCAATAGTTATCCCGTGTCGGCCGGGATAGTAAATTCAGCTTGGAGTTACTAGGGGGTCCTCATGTTGCGGATAATGGAATACTCCGTAGGTACAGGGAGTACCTACAACTGTTGCGAACAAGCAGCGGTATCGAGTTGCGTCTCAGTGCAAGGCCGGGTGGCACCGGCTCTTGTTTTAATACTGAGTGCCTATGACACTCGAAATAACAATAGGCGCCTTTAAATAACCAACGACCATCAGCGATCGGTACTTTGCACCTTGCTCACCTATAGCAACTTGACGATGTGGCTTGTAGCATAATAACAACAACTGAAAATATTTTTGATCTACTCACCGAGAAATGGAGTTCAAGTTTCAAAAAGAGGTTGTAGATTTTTTTTTTCATTTTTTTTTTTATTTGCAAATTGACGCATATCTTATGCATATACATACGTTTTCAAACAATAAATGGTAGAAATAAAAACATATTTCTTAATTAGTATGTAGACGTTGACTTAAACTGCATTGTGGATTGATTGTGAGTGAATAGTGCAAACTACATGTTCAAATTATGTTCGAATGTAGAAAGTCAGGCGTGTGGTGGGTCATGCCTTAATTTGGCTTGGGACTAGACTTGGATGAGAGGGTCCTTTCCTCGTCTAAAATTTACATTGGCTATAACAAAATATAACTTCCGAAATAACAAACACCCCATCATCATCAATGTATATAAAATAATTGTGTAGTAATAGTTTTTTGTTATATTATTTAAACAATTCTTAAGTACATAAAAAAGAAAGGCAATTAGAAAAAAAAACTATAATAGACATATACATATATATATAAAGTATATCATTAGAGTATAATTGAAAAAAAAAAAACTATAATGTGCAAAAACTTATGAAAGTATGAATAGGCAAAACAGCATACATTTTAAAAAATTAATAATTTTTTCTATACTGCTGTTTGCAAACTTAGTAACGTGGGTTTATTATATACTTAAAACATTATCAAATATATATTTGTAATTTTTTTTCGATATATATAATAGTGTTTTAGCTTGTATACTAAACAATGGCCATTCAAATTAATTTTTTTTATTTACAAATTTTACTAAAAAAAAGAAGAGAATTTAAATTTATGAAATTATGACGATTGGTGCATAAAACATTTTAAAAAAATGTTCAATAAATATTGAAGTTGGCGATTTTCTGCATTCTGTGTACTTATACACAAAATGCCCCCCTCTAAGGTTGCGAAACCTGGAACAGTGTCTTAGCTCCCTATTTACAAAGGTTTCAAGTATTTGTGAGGCAATGTCTGCAATGCAATGCAATCTGTTTTCGTTGAGATTAAAAGGCTTGAATAGCGCGAAATCGGTCACAAAAGATTTCGTGACGATGTCAAGAAAAATTCTATAGAAAGGAAACCTCAAAGTATCCAAAGAACGGGACATTCAATCTGCAACTGAAAGAAAAAATTGAATCAGCGGTGCCATTGTTTGGAAAATTATGTAGAGGTTACTTTTTAGAGTTTAGAGCGTACAACAAGCCGATTACTGGCTTAGGCGTATGTCCATAGTGGCGTGGGGCGGATTTATATCTGCACCCTCTTTTCAACCTAATCTATGTGGCGCAATTAGGCTGCTAAGTTCAAACGATGCCTTGCAGGGTGGTCAACATAATGACACTTATCCTGATCATGACCTCGGGCTGTTGATGGGAGCCCAAAGCGGTTATTTCAATGCCAGGTCTTTGACTTTTGTCTTAATACAGGGAGTGTAGCATATTTTCAGGGTTTGTGGTAAAGAGAAGGAGTTAGAGAAGTTTAACACTGTTGTTGTTGTAGCAGTTTGTTGTGTTTTATCTTTCGTCCGCTTGATTCTGTTGAGTGTCAAGATCCAGGAACTCTGCGACTAAGATGGGGTGCATCCACAGGGATCTGGATCTGAGTCGAGTGGGTCTGGCTGGGCAGTTAAACAGGTGACATGTATCGCGTGTTCCCTGGTTACAATCGGGACATACATCTTGCACATCGGCATCAATCCTTGCTCTGTAGCAGTTGAGGCGATTGCATCTGCCGCAACGTAATTGAGCCAGAACTACTCTGGTTTGTCGTGGGAGGTTAATTTCTTCAGATGCAATGGGAGGCGATCGTTCTCCAAGGACTACATTCACCCGGTAGTTATTTACTTAGTTATTGTCTAGACCTGCTTGATATGCCGCTTGATCTAGAGGTTCTCTCTTGTAGCGCTGAAACTTACGCTCTAGATCATGTAGATCTACCTTAAGGCTTCTGGGCGGTTGGTATCTATCCACAAGATGATGATTTGCATGTTCTCTGCGATAAGCTGGCGAGACCACACTGGCGTATTATATGCGAACGATTGTACAATCATGGCAACAAGCCCTCCACTCATTGTTGACATCTGCGATAGGTTGAACGTCAACCTCAACGAACTTGCCTCTTACTTCGCTGCAAAAAATTTGAAGGTATTTGCCACCAAATCCTCAGCTATTGTTCACTACATATACGCCTGAGGTGAATACTGAGCTGACTGTAATGGTCGATGTAGAAAGGATTCCGCCAATCAAGTGTCCCAAAATACTTGGCGTCACATTTGACAGCTATTACACATTCTCCGCACATGGCACAACAATTTGCCATAAAGTCAAAAGTAGAAACAAGGTCCTCAAGTCACTTGCCTGAAGCACTTTTGGGACAAAGAAACCTTGTTAACCATGCACAAAGCAATTTGCCGGTCTGTGGTAAGTTATGCACCGCCAGTGTGGTCTCGTCAGCTTTGTGATTCAGATCTGTCAGAATGCCGCCCTCCAAACTGCGACGGGCTGTCTCCTCAGTTCTCATGTGGACCACCTCCATCAGGAGACAAAGGTCCCACCAGTGCGAAGACATAACTACATGCTGTATAAGCAATACCTTTTGGGCTGTTATCGCAGAGACCATCCAAATCATCATCTTGTGGATAGATATCCACCGCCTAGAAGCCTTAAGATTGATCTAGAGCGTAAGGATAGCGCTACAAGAGAGAACCTCTAGATCAAGCGGCATAGCAAGCAGGTCTAGACAACATTCATGCAGACACGGTAGTAGATGCGGTTAATAGCTACCTGGTGAATATAGTCCTTGGAGAACAACCGCCTTCCATTGCACCTGAAGAAATTGACCTCGCTCGGCAAACCAGACTTGTTCTGGTTCAATTACGTTGCGGCAGATGCAGTCGCCTCAACTCCTACAGAGCAAGGATTGATGCCGACGTGCAAGATGTATGTCCCGATTGTAACCAGGGACCACACGATACTCGTCACCTAGTTAACTGCCCAGCCAGACCCACTCGACTCAGACCCAGATCCCTGTGGACGCACCCCGTCTTAGTCGCAGGGCTCCTGGATCTTGACACTCAACAGAATCAAGCAGACGAAAGATAGAACACAACAAACTGCTACAACAACAAATTTTCATTAAATGGATTGGTTTTCAAGCATGCACTCGCACTTGAGGTCGGCACGACAAATCTTAACGATCAAGCTTTAAATCGATGACCAGCATCTGGAATGAATGTATGTATAAGCATACAAAGAAAGTCTAATGTCAACGCCTAGCAAGGATTTTTATTAAAATTGGCGAGAAAGACCTATAATACTCCTTGGATCAATTTCATAGTATTTTATTTGATTACCATACGTCTGGGTTTTTAGCTTTTTTTATGTTTTTGAAAAAGTCCATGGTGTGCAGCATTAAAAAATTTTCAAACTAAATATTAACTCACTAACAGATACCTGCACTTAGGTGGGAATCTGTAAGTAGCAGGGAAATCCTAACGTAAACATTTCTTTTTAGAGGTTAATTTGTAGTTTTAAGAGCGCTCAACAAGCCGATAACTGGCTTAGATGTATGTCTATAGATGCATGGGGCAGATTAATATCTGCACCCTCTCTTCAACTTAACCTTACCTATATATTCACTCGACGAATAAGTTATATATAGCTCACATAGAGTCCTGGTTCCACATTTGTGTATCATCTTGAAGTATTTTTCAATAACAATACTCCTGCCATCAATTACTTATTGAACAATTTTCACAAAATTTGTAAAGGTATTTCAAAGTTTTAAGGACACAAATCAATTCTTATTTAGCATTTTTCTTTCATCTTACTCTTCTTTGACATTTTTTGTGTGTTCGTTTTGTTTTTTCCTTTTATTTATAAAACATTCTTACTCTTAGACTAAGCATTATTTTCTACTCGCACTACAGCTACACCTCGGATTACTCCTTTCACATTTCATATATTTCAATAAAAGAACAATAATCGTTCTTGGGAACTTGGCGATAAGAGACGCCAAGTACGTTTAATACTAACGTATTGTATTAAAGCACGTATGCAAATCAAAAACCCAAATGCCATTATTAACCACCACAGCCAAGAGTTTTCATGTGATGCCAAATCGGTTGAGTGTTTAACAATTAAAGTCCATTTCGCCAACGATAAGCCAAATCCTAAAGAGAGAGAGAGAGAGAGAAATGTAATAGAATTAATATTGATATTTTATTTTAATAACGCCATCGAATCATATTAAACCTTTTTTGAAAATTAAAAGTCTACCCCAAAGTGCACGGATGCACAGTGGTCGCTGCCATTGGCCAAAATTCAAAAAATTAATTTCTAATGTTTGGCATCAATGTGATTTATTCATTTAACGGTACTCTTAAGAATACCACCAAAAGAGAAAAGTTGCAATTACTTGGTTTCAGACCTGAGTTAAGTGCAAAGGAGAATTGAAAACAATCTACCGTAACACACCTACGTATTGGCACACCAACAATTTTTAACTTGGCCGCTATTTTTCAACACCGTCTCCCAGTTTATTAAAAAAAAAAATATTTTTCCGATACTACTCATGTTGTTACTTAACTAAAGCAGAAATGTTTATTCGAAATTTTTTTTTTTAATTTTTTATATTTTATTTAACAATTTCATCGCACAAAAGTATTGGCACACTTACATGTTCTGCTATATTTGTTCCTATTTTTTGCCAGTTGGCAACTCTTTTTTTGCAAAAATATTTCTTCCTAAAATGGTCTACCGTGTTGCTCTATTCGTTGCAATTGGTTCCTAAAATTATCTACCGTGTTGTTTTAACGTTAATTTAAGTTTTTTGTTAAACGAATAAAATTAAATACAGAAAATACAAAAAATGGCCCCGAAGCAAAAAGTAACGATTGTATCTGAGCGAAAAATTATGATGCTCCTTCACAGCCAAGGAAAATCGTTTGCTAAGATCGGCCAAATGATGGACAGAAGCCGTTTCACAATTCGAAGAATCGTCAACAGGTTTAAAGGAGAATCAAATTTACAAAACGAAAAACGCTTTGGGCATCCCCGAGTTTTAAGTGACCGGGAGCCTCATAAGATGGTGCGAGAAATTGAAAAGGACCCCAATAAAACATCGACACAAAAAACAGCTGAAGTTGAAGAAGAGACTGGAAAAAAAATGCATCCCATGACGGTCAGAAGAGTGCTCCATAAGGCCGATTACAGTGCCCGAGTTGCTACACGTAAGCCGCTTATTTCTTTAAAGAACCAGAAGAAGCGCCTGGCCTACGCAAGAGAATAGGTGTGCCGACCGAACAGCTTCTGGGACCAAGTGCTATTCTCGGATGAAAGAGAGAGAACAACATTTTCCGTTCTGATGGCCGCTCTACTGCATGGAGAAAGTCCAATACGGCATATGAAAAAAGAAATCTTGCACCTACAGTCAAACACGGTGGAGGAGCAGTTATGGTATGGGGTTGCATGTCGTCTGCGGGGGTCGGTGAGATGGGTGAAAATAGGGTACTAAATTTTTTTGATATTTGAAGGGGGGGCGGAACCTCCCCCTTACCCTAATTTTCAGAAACGCCAGATCTCGAAGATGGGTGGTGCGATTTAAGGGAATTTTGAGTGCTCTCTCATAGTAAACTAAAAACAAAAATTTGGTATCCAAATTTCGAATGGGATACCTAGGGGGGCCGCCCCACCCTCAAAACCTACCAAATATATGTATATAGACCAATCACGACAATATGGGAATCAAATGAAAGGTAATTAAGATTAGAAAACGTATCTGATATCCAATTGTCGGACCAAGTGTTTTTGCCGACTATGAAAATATGGGGCTCAAATGAAAGGTATTTGGGAGTAGACCACGAATCTGATATCAACATTCGAGACCAATTATCTAGGGGACGTCCCACCCCAATAACAACCCCCAAATAGAACGTTTTGCTCACCAAGACAATTTGGGTCTTCCAGACAGTGGGGCTCGATATTGATAGTTATTAGGGCCCATACCTCAAACCGGACATATTTACTGACTTTTGCGATAAGGGGTTTAAATGAAAGGTACTTGAGATTAGAAAACGAATTTGATATCCAATTTCGAGGCCAATGACAATATGAGGTTCATACGAAAGGTACTTGATATAATAATGATAATGCTGTTAAAATTTCAGGGCTAAGTGAGTGGGGGACCACCCCACTCCCTAAAACACCCCTAAATCGGCTATATTTACCGACCATGTCAATGTGAATCTCGAATGATAGGTATTGGACAATAGAGCGCGGAATTGATACCCATAGATGACATTATGGACAAAACAGAGTATTTAAATATTTTAAAGGAAATTGTAAAAAAAAAGCGCAGACAAACAGAATCTACCGAGGTCATTTACATTTCAACAGGACAATGGCTCCAAACATTCTGCTCATGATGTGCGTATGGGGCTAATACTGAATGTCACACATTTCCTGTCGCATCCTCCGCAATCTGCAGACCTCAACCCCATTGATCATTTATGAAAGCAACCATTTCCAATAAGCCCCAACTTAAGCAGGCACTTATAGAAGAATAGAAAAAAATAGGGGAGGAAACTGCGAAAAAATTTGTGCATTCCATGCTAAACCGTTTGGACGCAGTGATCTGCAAAAGGGCTTGCTAACAGGGTATTAAATAGACAAAAATTTTTAGATATTTAAGATATGAATATAAGTGTGTCAATACTTTTGTACGATGAAATCGCCAATACTTTATTTAATTGTAAAATTGAATGAAAGAAGTAAAAAATAAATTTTTTAATAAAAATGTCTGAATTATTGAAGTAACAGCATGGGTTGTGGGTTCTTTCGGAAAACTATTTTTTCTTAGTAGACAGGGAGACGGGGTTGCAAAATAGCGGTCAAGTTAAAACTTGGTGGTTGTGTGAATATATATATATATATATATATATCTATATATATTTATATTTATATGTATATATAGATATATATATATATAGATATATATATATATATATATATATATATATATATAAAATCGCATAGACATCGAAAAAAACAAATTTTTTTGGACGTAAAAATGCAAAGTCGTTTTCGAGGCCTAAAACGCTGTAACTGCTTCATTTTATCGAATTTCGAAAATGATCAAGCATTCCGCAGTTCGAATGTGGAAGACGATTAGAAAAATAAACAGAATTACTTAAAATTTCACATTTTATTTTTTTGGCATTTTTTAGCGAAGGCTAACCCCTTATGAAAATTTTAAATTTTTGATGCGAAAACATTTTCCGAGTTGAGTATACAGTATTGAGGATTATGGCAAAAAATTCGGATTAGTGCAGCTCATACATATTTTCTACAAAAAACAAGCTCAAAATCGCATAAACATCGAAAAAACCAAATTTTTTTGGGCGTAAAAATGCAAAGTCGTTTTCGAGGCCTAAAACGCTGTAACTCCTTCATTTTATCGAATTTCGAAAATGATCAAGCATTCCGCAGTTCGAATTTGGAAGACAATTAGAAAAATAAACAGAATTACTTAAAATTTCACAATTTATTTTTTTGGAATTTTTTAGCGAAGGCTAACCCCTTATGAAAATTTTAAATTTTTGATGCGAAAACATTTTTCAAGTTGAGTATACAGTATTGAGGATTATGGCAAAAAATTCGGATTAGTGCAACTCCTACATATTTTCTACAAAAAAACAAGCTCAAAATCGCATAAACATCGAAAAAAACAAATTTTTTTGGACATAAAAATGCAAAGTCGTTTTCGAGGCCTAAAACGCTGTAACTCCTTCATTTTTTCGAATTTCGAAAATGATCAAGCATTCCGCAGTTCGAATTTGGAAGACGATTAGAAAAATAAACAGAATTACTTAAAATTTCACAATTTATTTTTTTGGAATTTTTTAGCGAAGGCTAACCCCTTATGAAAATTTTAAATTTTTGATGCGAAAACATTTTTCAAGTTGAGTATACAGTATTGAGGATTATGGCAAAAAATTCGGATTAGTGCAGCTCATACATATTTTCTACAAAAAACAAGCTCAAAATCGCATAAACATCGAAAAAACCAAATTTTTTTGGGCGTAAAAATGCAAAGTCGTTTTCGAGGTCTAAAACGCTGTAACTCCTTCATTTTATCGAATTTCGAAAATGATCAAGCATTCCGCAGTTCGAATTTGGAAGACAATTAGAAAAATAAACGGAATTACTTAAAATTTCACAATTTATTTTTTTGGAATTTTTTAGCGAAGGCTAACCCCTTATGAAAATTTTAAATTTTTGATGCGAAAACATTTTCCGAGTTGAGTATACAGTATTGAGGATTATGGCAAAAAATTCGGATTAGTGCAGCTCATACATATTTTCTACAAAAAACAAGCTCAAAATCGCATAAACATCGAAAAAACCAAATTTTTTTGGGCGTAAAAATGCAAAGTCGTTTTCGAGGCCTAAAACGCCGTAACTCCTTCATTTTTTCGAATTTCGAAAATGATCAAGCATTCCGCAGTTCGAATTTGCAAGACGATTAGAAAAATAAACAGAATTACTTAAAATTTCACATTTTATTTTTTTGGAATTTTTTAGCGAAGGCTAACCCCTTATAAAAATTTTAAATTTTTGATGCAAAAACATTTTCCGAGTTGAGTATACAGTATTGAGGATTATGGCAACAAATTCGGATTAGTGCAACTCCTACATATTTTCTACAAAAAAAAAAGCTCAAAATCGCATAAACATCGAAAAAACCAAATTTTTCTGGGTGTAAAAATGCAAAGTCGTTGTAACTCCTTCATTTTATCGAATTTCGAAAATGATCAAGCATTCCGCAGTTCGAATTTAGAAGACAATTAGAAAAATAAACAGAATTTCTTAAAATTTTACATTTTATTTTTTTGGCATTTTTTAGCGAAGGTAAACCCTTATGAAAATTTTAAATTTTTGATGCGAAAACATTTTTCGAGTTGAGTATACAGTATTGAGGATTATGGCAAAAAATTCGGATTAGTGCAACTCCTACATATTTTCTACAAAAAACAAGCTCAAAATCGCATAAACATCGAAAAAACCAAATTGTTTTGGACATAAAAATGCAAAGTCGTTTTCGAGGCCTAAAACGCCGTAACTCCTTCATTTTTTCGAATTTCGAAAATGATCAAGCATTCCGCAGTTCGAATTTGGAAAACGATTAGAAAAATAAACAGAATTACTTAAAATTTCATATTTTATTTTTTTGGAATTTTTTAGCGAAGGCTAACCCCTTATGAAAATTTTAAATTTTTGATGCGAAAACATTTTCCGAGTTGAGTATACAGTATTGAGGATTATGGCAAAAAATTCGGATTAGTGCAACTCCTACATATTTTCTACAAAAAACAAGCTCAAAATCGCATAAACATCGAAAAAAACAAATTTTTTTGGACATAAAAATGCAAAGTCGTTTTCGAGGCCTAAAACGCTGTAACTCCTTCATTTTTTCGAATTTCGAAAATGATCAAGCATTCCGCAGTTCGAATTTGGAAGACGATTAGAAAAATAAACAGAATTACTTAAAATTTCACATTTTATTTTTTTGGAATTTTTTAGCGAAGGCTAACCCCTTATGAAAATTTTAAATTTTTGATGCGAAAACATTTTCCGAGTTGAGTATACAGTATTGAGGATTATGGCAAAAAATTCGGATTAGTGCAACTCCTACATATTTTCTACAAAAAAACAAGCTCAAAATCGCATAAACATCGAAAAAACCAAATTTTTTTGGGCGTAAAAATGCAAAGTCGTTTTCGAGGTCTAAAACGCTGTAACTCCTTCATTTTTTCGAATTTCGAAAATGATCAAGCATTCCGCAGTTCGAATTTGGAAGACAATTAGAAAAATAAACAGAATTACTTAAAATTTCACAATTTATTTTTTTGGAATTTTTTGGCGAAGGCTAACCCCTTATGAAAATTTTAAATTTTTGATGCGAAAACATTTTTCAAGTTGAGTATACAGTATTGAGGATTATGGCAAAAAATTCGGATTAGTGCAACTCCTACATATTTTCTACAAAAAACAAGCTCAAAATCGCATAAACATCGAAAAAAACAAATTTTTTTGGACATAAAAATGCAAAGTCGTTTTCGAGGCCTAAAACGCCGTAACTCCTTCATTTTTTCGAATTTCGAAAATGATCAAGCATTCCGCAGTTCGAATTTGGAAGACGATTAGAAAAATAAACAGAATTACTTAAAATTTTACATTTTATTTTTTTGGCATTTTTTATCGAAGGCTAAACCCTTATGAAAATTTTAAATTTTTGATGCGAAAACATTTTTCGAGTTGAGTATACAGTATTGAGGATTATAGCAAAAAATTCGGATTAGTGCAACTCCTACATATTTTCTACAAAAAACAAGCTCAAAATCGCATAAACATCGAAAAAAACAAATTGTTTTGGACATAAAAATGCAAAGTCGTTTTCGAGGCCTAAAACGCCGTAACTCCTTCATTTTTTCGAATTTCGAAAATGATCAAGCATTCCGCAGTTCGAATTTGGAAAACGATTAGAAAAATAAACAGAATTACTTAAAATTTCACATTTTATTTTTTTGGAATTTTTTAGCGAAGGCTAACCCCTTATGAAAATTTTAAATTTTTGATGCGAAAACATTTTCCGAGTTGAGTATACAGTATTGAGGATTATGGCAAAAAATTCGGATTAGTGCAACTCCTACATATTTTCTACATAAAACAAGCTCAAAATCGCATAAACATCGAAAAAACCAAATTTTTTTGGGCGCAAAAATGCAAAGTCGTTTTCGAGGCCTAAAACGCTGTAACTCCTTCATTTTTTCGAATTTCGAAAATGATCAAGCATTCCGCAGTTCGAATTTGCAAGACGATTAGAAAAATAAACAGAATTACTTAAAATTTCACATTTTATTTTTTTGGAATTTTTTAGCGAAGGCTAACCCCTTATAAAAATTTTAAATTTTTGATGCAAAAACATTTTCCGAGTTGAGTATACAGTATTGAGGATTATGGCAACAAATTCGGATTAGTGCAACTCCTACATATTTTCTACAAAAAAAAAGCTCAAAATCGCATAAACATCGAAAAAACCAAATTTTTCTGGGTGTAAAAATGCAAAGTCGTTGTAACTCCTTCATTTTATCGAATTTCGAAAATGATCAAGCATTCCGCAGTTCGAATTTAGAAGACAATTAGAAAAATAAACAGAATTTCTTAAAATTTTACATTTTATTTTTTTGGCATTTTTTAGCGAAGGCTAAACCCTTATGAAAATTTTAAATTTCTGATGCGAAAACATTTTTCGAGTTGAGTATACAGTATTGAGGATTATGGCAAAAAATTCGGATTAGTGCAACTCCTACATATTTTCTACAAAAAACAAGCTCAAAATCGCATAAACATCGAAAAAAACAAATTGTTTTGGACATAAAAATGCAAAGTCGTTTTCGAGGCCTAAAACGCCGTAACTCCTTCATTTTTTCGAATTTCGAAAATGATCAAGCATTCCGCAGTTCGAATTTGGAAAACGATTAGAAAAATAAACAGAATTACTTAAAATTTCACATTTTATTTTTTTGGAATTTTTTAGCGAAGGCTAACCCCTTATGAAAATTTAAAATTTTTGATGCGAAAACATTTTTCGAGTTGAGTATACAGTATTGAGGATTATGGCAAAAAATTCGGATTAGTGCAACTCCTACATATTTTCTACAAAAAACAAGCTCAAAATCGCATAAACATCGAAATAAATCAAATTTTTTTGGACATAAAAATGCAAAGTCGTTTTCGAGGCCTAAAACGCCGTAACTCCTTCATTTTTTCGAATTTCCAAAATGATCAAGCATTCCGCAGTTCGAATTTGGAAGACGATTAGAAAAATAAACAGAATTACTTAAAATTTCACATTTTATTTTTTTGGAATTTTTTAGCGAAGGCTAACCCCTTATGAAAATTTTAAATTTTTGATGCGAAAACATTTTCCGAGTTGAGTATACAGTATTGAGGATTATGGCAAAAAATTCAGATTAATGCAACTCCTACATGTTTTCTACAAAAAACAAGCTCAAAATCGCATAAACATCGAAAAAACCAAATTTTTTTGGGCGTAAAAATGCAAAGTCGTTTTCGAGACCTAAAACGCTGTAACTCCTTCATTTTTTAGAATTTCGAAAATGATCAAGCATTCCGCAGTTCGAATTTGGAAGACGATTAGAAAAATAAACAGAATTACTTAAAATTTTACATTTTATTTTTTTGGCATTTTTTAGCAAAGGCTAACCCCTTATGAAAATTTTAAATTTTTGATGCAAAAACATTTTCCGAGTTGAGTATACAGTATTGAGGATTATGGCAAAAAATTCGGATTAGTGCAACTCCTACATGTTTTCTACAAAAAACAAGCTCAAAATCGCATAAACATCGAAAAAACCAAATTTTTTTGGGCGTAAAAATGCAAAGTCGTTTTCGAGGTCTAAAACGCTGTAACTCCTTCATTTTATCGAATTTCGAAAATGATCAAGCATTCCGCAGTTCGAATTTGGAAGACGATTAGAAAAATAAACAGAATTACTTAAAATTTTACATTTTATTTTTTTGGCATTTTTTATCGAAGGCTAAACCCTTATGAAAATTTTAAATTTTTGATGCGAAAACATTTTTCGAGTTGAGTATACAGTATTGAGGATTATAGCAAAAAATTCGGATTAGTGCAACTCCTACATATTTTCTACAAAAAACAAGCTCAAAATCGCATAAACATCGAAAAAAACAAATTGTTTTGGACATAAAAATGCAAAGTCGTTTTCGAGGCCTAAAACGCCGTAACTCCTTCATTTTTTCGAATTTCGAAAATGATCAAGCATTCCGCAGTTCGAATTTGGAAAACGATTAGAAAAATAAACAGAATTACTTAAAATTTCACATTTTATTTTTTTGGAATTTTTTAGCGAAGGCTAACCCCTTATGAAAATTTTAAATTTTTGATGCGAAAACATTTTCCGAGTTGAGTATACAGTATTGAGGATTATGGCAAAAAATTCGGATTAGTGCAACTCCTACATATTTTCTACAAAAAACAAGCTCAAAATCGCATAAACATCGAAAAAACCAAATTTTTTTGGGCGCAAAAATGCAAAGTCGTTTTCGAGGCCTAAAACGCTGTAACTCCTTCATTTTTTCGAATTTCGAAAATGATCAAGCATTCCGCAGTTCGAATTTGCAAGACGATTAGAAAAATAAACAGAATTACTTAAAATTTCACATTTTATTTTTTTGGAATTTTTTAGCGAAGGCTAACCCCTTATAAAAATTTTAAATTTTTGATGCAAAAACATTTTCCGAGTTGAGTATACAGTATTGAGGATTATGGCAACAAATTCGGATTAGTGCAACTCCTACATATTTTCTACAAAAAAAAAGCTCAAAATCGCATAAACATCGAAAAAACCAAATTTTTCTGGGTGTAAAAATGCAAAGTCGTTGTAACTCCTTCATTTTATCGAATTTCGAAAATGATCAAGCATTCCGCAGTTCGAATTTAGAAGACAATTAGAAAAATAAACAGAATTTCTTAAAATTTTACATTTTATTTTTTTGGCATTTTTTAGCGAAGGCTAAACCCTTATGAAAATTTTAAATTTCTGATGCGAAAACATTTTTCGAGTTGAGTATACAGTATTGAGGATTATGGCAAAAAATTCGGATTAGTGCAACTCCTACATATTTTCTACAAAAAACAAGCTCAAAATCGCATAAACATCGAAAAAAACAAATTGTTTTGGACATAAAAATGCAAAGTCGTTTTCGAGGCCTAAAACGCCGTAACTCCTTCATTTTTTCGAATTTCGAAAATGATCAAGCATTCCGCAGTTCGAATTTGGAAAACGATTAGAAAAATAAACAGAATTACTTAAAATTTCACATTTTATTTTTTTGGAATTTTTTAGCGAAGGCTAACCCCTTATGAAAATTTAAAATTTTTGATGCGAAAACATTTTTCGAGTTGAGTATACAGTATTGAGGATTATGGCAAAAAATTCGGATTAGTGCAACTCCTACATATTTTCTACAAAAAACAAGCTCAAAATCGCATAAACATCGAAATAAATCAAATTTTTTTGGACATAAAAATGCAAAGTCGTTTTCGAGGCCTAAAACGCCGTAACTCCTTCATTTTTTCGAATTTCCAAAATGATCAAGCATTCCGCAGTTCGAATTTGGAAGACGATTAGAAAAATAAACAGAATTACTTAAAATTTCACATTTTATTTTTTTGGAATTTTTTAGCGAAGGCTAACCCCTTATGAAAATTTTAAATTTTTGATGCGAAAACATTTTCCGAGTTGAGTATACAGTATTGAGGATTATGGCAAAAAATTCAGATTAATGCAACTCCTACATGTTTTCTACAAAAAACAAGCTCAAAATCGCATAAACATCGAAAAAACCAAATTTTTTTGGGCGTAAAAATGCAAAGTCGTTTCGAGACCTAAAACGCTGTAACTCCTTCATTTTTTCGAATTTCGAAAATGATCAAGCATTCCGCAGTTCGAATTTGGAAGACGATTAGAAAAATAAACAGAATTACTTAAAATTTTACATTTTATTTTTTTGGCATTTTTTAGCAAAGGCTAACCCCTTATGAAAATTTTAAATTTTTGATGCAAAAACATTTTCCGAGTTGAGTATACAGTATTGAGGATTATGGCAAAAAATTCGGATTAGTGCAACTCCTACATGTTTTCTACAAAAAAACATGCTCAAAATCGCATAAACATCGAAAAAACCAAATTTTTTTGGGCGTAAAAATGCAAAGTCGTTTTCGAGGCCTAAAACGCTGTAACTCCTTCATTTTTTCGAATTTCGAAAATGATCAAGCATTCCGCAGTTCGAATTTCATAGACGATTAGAAAAATAAACAGAATTACTTAAAATTTCACAATTTATTTTTTTGGAATTTTTTGGCGAAGGCTAACCCCTTATGAAAATTTTAAATTTTTGATGCGAAAACATTTTTCAAGTTGAGTATACAGTATTGAGGATTATGGCAAAAAATTCGGATTAGTGCAACTCCTACATATTTTCTACAAAAAACAAGCTCAAAATCGCATAAACATCGAAAAAAAACAAATTTTTTTGGACATAAAAATGCAAAGTCGTTTTCGAGGCCTAAAACGCTGTAACTCCTTCATTTTTTCGAATTTCGAAAATGATCAAGCATTCCGCAGTTCGAATTTGGAAGACAATTAGAAAAATAAACAGAATTACTTAAAATTTCACAATTTATTTTTTTGGAATTTTTTGGCGAAGGCTAACCCCTTATGAAAATTTTAAATTTTTGATGCGAAAACATTTTTCAAGTTGAGTATACAGTATTGAGGATTATGGCAAAAAATTCGGATTAGTGCAACTCCTACATATTTTCTACAAAAAACAAGCTCAAAATCGCATAAACATCGAAAAAAACAAATTTTTTTGGACATAAAAATGCAAAGTCGTTTTCGAGGCCTAAAACGCCGTAACTCCTTCATTTTTTCGAATTTCGAAAATGATCAAGCATTCCGCAGTTCGAATTTGGAAGACGATTAGAAAAATAAACAGAATTACTTAAAATTTTACATTTTATTTTTTTGGCATTTTTTATCGAAGGCTAAACCCTTATGAAAATTTTAAATTTTTGATGCGAAAACATTTTTCGAGTTGAGTATACAGTATTGAGGATTATAGCAAAAAATTCGGATTAGTGCAACTCCTACATATTTTCTACAAAAAACAAGCTCAAAATCGCATAAACATCGAAAAAAACAAATTGTTTTGGACATAAAAATGCAAAGTCGTTTTCGAGGCCTAAAACGCCGTAACTCCTTCATTTTTTCGAATTTCGAAAATGATCAAGCATTCCGCAGTTCGAATTTGGAAAACGATTAGAAAAATAAACAGAATTACTTAAAATTTCACATTTTATTTTTTTGGAATTTTTTAGCGAAGGCTAACCCCTTATGAAAATTTTAAATTTTTGATGCGAAAACATTTTCCGAGTTGAGTATACAGTATTGAGGATTATGGCAAAAAATTCGGATTAGTGCAACTCCTACATATTTTCTACAAAAAACAAGCTCAAAATCGCATAAACATCGAAAAAAACAAATTTTTTTGGACATAAAAATGCAAAGTCGTTTTCGAGGCCTAAAACGCCGTAACTCCTTCATTTTTTCGAATTTCGAAAATGATCAAGCATTCCGCAGTTCGAATTTGGAAGACGATTAGAAAAATAAACAGAATTACTTAAAATTTCACATTTTATTTTTTTGGCATTTTTTAGCGAAGGCTAACCCCTTATGAAAATTTTAAATTTTTTGATGCAAAAACATTTTCCGAGTTGAGTATACAGTATTGAGGATTATGGCAAAAAATTCGGATAAGTGCAACTCCTACATATTTTCTACAAAAAAAAGCTCAAAATCGCATAAACATCGAAAAAACCAAATTTTTTTGGGAGTAAAAATGCAAAGTCGTTTTCGAGGTCTAAAACGCTGTAACTCCTTAATGTTTTCGAATTTCGAAAATGATCAAGCATTCCGCAGTTCGAATTTGGAAGACGATTAGAAAAATAAACAGAATTACTTAAAATTTCACATTTTATTTTTTTGGCATTTTTTAGCGAAGGCTAACCCCTTATGAAAATTTTAAATTTTTGATGCGAAAACATTTTTCGAGTTGAGTATACAGTATTGAGGATTATGGCAAAAAATTCGGATTAGTGCAACTCCTACATATTTTCTACAAAAAACAAGCTCAAAATCGCATAAACATCGAAAAAAAACAAATTTTTTTGGACATAAAAATGCAAAGTCGTTTTCGAGGCCTAAAACGCCGTAACTCCTTCATTTTTTCGAATTTCGAAAATGATCAAGCATTCCGCAGTTCGAATTTGGAAGACGATTAGAAAAATAAACAGAATTACTTAAAATTTCACATTTTATTTTTTTGGCATTTTTTAGCGAAGGCTAACCCCTTATGAAAATTTTAAATTTTTTGATGCAAAAACATTTTCCGAGTTGAGTATACAGTATTGAGGATTATGGCAAAAAATTCGGATAAGTGCAACTCCTACATATTTTCTACAAAAAAAAGCTCAAAATCGCATAAACATCGAAAAAACCAAATTTTTTTGGGAGTAAAAATGCAAAGTCGTTTTCGAGGTCTAAAACGCTGTAACTCCTTAATGTTTTCGAATTTCGAAAATGATCAAGCATTCCGCAGTTCGAATTTGGAAGACGATTAGAAAAATAAACAGAATTACTTAAAATTTCACATTTTATTTTTTTGGCATTTTTTAGCGAAGGCTAATGAAAATTTGAAAATTTTAAATTTTTGATGCAAAAACATTTTCCGAGTTGAGTATACAGTATTGAGGATTATGGCAAAAAATTCGGATTAGTGCAACTCCTACATGTTTTCTACAAAAAACAAGCTCAAAATCGCATAAACATCGAAAAAACCAAATTTTTTTGGGCGTAAAAATGCAAAGTCGTTTTCGAGACCTAAAACGCTGTAACTCCTTAATTTTTTCGAATTTCGAAAATGATCAAGCATTCCGCAGTTCGAATTTCATAGACGATTAGAAAAATAAACAGAATTACTTAAAATTTTACATTTTATTTTTTTGGCATTTTTTAGCAAAGGCTAACAACCCCTTATGAAAATTTTAAATTTTTGATGCGAAAACATTTTTCGAGTTGAGTATACAGTATTGAGGATTATGGCAAAAAATTCGGATAAGTGCAACTCCTACATATTTTCTACAAAAAAAAAAGCTCAAAATCGCATAAACATCGAAAAAACCAAATTTTTTTGGGAGTAAAAATGCAAATTCGTTTTCGAGGTCTAAAACGCTGTAACTCCTTAATGTTTTCGAATGTCGAAAATGATCAAGCATTCCGCAGTTCGAATTTGGAAGACGATTAGAAAAATAAACAGAATTACTTAAAATTTCACATTTTATTTTTTTGGAATTTTTTAGCGAAGGCTAACCCCTTATGAAAATTTTAAATTTTTGATGCAAAAACATTTTCCGAGTTGAGTATACAGTATTGAGGATTATGGCAAAAAATTCGGATTAGTGCAACTCCTACATATTTTCTACAAAAAAACATGCTCAAAATCGCATAAACATCGAAAAAACCAAATTTTTTTGGGCGTAAAAATGCAAAGTCGTTTTCGAGACCTAAAACGCTGTAACTCCTTCATTTTTTCGAATTTCGAAAATGATCAAGCATTCCGCAGTTCGAATTTCATAGACGATTAGAAAAATAAACAGAATTACTTAAAATTTTACATTTTATTTTTTTGGCATTTTTTAGCAAAGGCTAACCCCTTATGAAAATTTTAAATTTTTGATGCGAAAACATTTTCCGAGTTGAGTATACAGTATTGAGGATTATGGCAAAAAATTCGGATTAGTGCAACTCCTACATATTTTCTACAAAAAAACATGCTCAAAATCGCATAAACATCGAAAAAACCAAATTTTTTGGGGCGTAAAAATGCAAAGTCGTTTTCGAGGCCTAAAACGCTCTAACTCCTTCATTTTTTCGAATTTCGAAAATGATCAAGCATTCCGCAGTTCGAATTTCATAGACGATTAGAAAAATAAACAGAATTACTTAAAATTTCACATTTTATTTTTTTGGCATTTTTTAGCGAAGGCTAACCCCTTATGAAAATTTTAAATTTTTGATGCAAAAACATTTTCCGAGTTGAGTATACAGTATTGAGAATTAAGGCAAAAAATTCGGATTAGTGCAACTCCCACATATTTTCTACAAAAAACAAGCTCAAAATCGCATAAACATCGAGAAAAACAAATTTTTTTGGACATAAAAATGCAAAGTCGTTTTCGAGGCCCAAAACGCCGTAACTCCTTCATTTTTTCGAATTTCGAAAATGATCAAGCATTCCGCAGTTCGAATTTGGAAGACGATTAGAAAAATAAACAGAATTACTTAAAATTTCACATTTTATTTTTTTGGCATTTTTTAGCGAAGGCTAACCCCTTATGAAAATTTTAAATTTTTGATGCGAAAACATTTTTCGAGTTGAGTATACAGTATTGAGGATTATGGCAACAAATTCGGATTAGTGCAACTCCTACATATTTTCTACAAAAAAAAAGCTCAAAATCGCATAAACATCGAAAAAACCAAATTTTTCTGGGTGTAAAAATGCAAAGTCGTTGTAACTCCTTCATTTTATCGAATTTCGAAAATGATCAAGCATTCCGCAGTTCGAATTTAGAAGACAATTAGAAAAATAAACAGAATTTCTTAAAATTTTACATTTTATTTTTTTGGCATTTTTTAGCGAAGGCTAACCCTTATGAAAATTTTAAATTTTTGATGCGAAAACATTTTTCGAGTTGAGTATACAGTATTGAGGATTATGGCAAAAAATTCGGATTAGTGCAACTCCTACATATTTTCTACAAAAAACAAGCTCAAAATCGCATAAACATCGAAATAAATCAAATTTTTTTGGACATAAAAATGCAAAGTCGTTTTCGAGGCCTAAAACGCCGTAACTCCTTCATTTTTTCGAATTTCGAAAATGATCAAGCATTCCGCAGTTCGAATTTGGAAAACGATTAGAAAAATAAACAGAATTACTTAAAATTTCACATTTTATTTTTTTGGAATTTTTTAGCGAAGGCTAACCCCTTATGAAAATTTTAAATTTTTGATGCGAAAACATTTTTCGAGTTGAGTATACAGTATTGAGGATTATGGCAAAAAATTCGGATTAGTGCAACTCCTACATATTTTCTACAAAAAACAAGCTCAAAATCGCATAAACATCGAAATAAATCAAATTTTTTTGGACATAAAAATGCAAAGTCGTTTTCGAGGCCTAAAACGCCGTAACTCCTTCATTTTTTCGAATTTCCAAAATGATCAAGCATTCCGCAGTTCGAATTTGGAAGACGATTAGAAAAATAAACAGAATTACTTAAAATTTCACATTTTATTTTTTTGGAATTTTTTAGCGAAGGCTAACCCCTTATGAAAATTTTAAATTTTTGATGCGAAAACATTTTCCGAGTTGAGTATACAGTATTGAGGATTATGGCAAAAAATTCAGATTAATGCAACTCCTACATGTTTTCTACAAAAAACAAGCTCAAAATCGCATAAACATCGAAAAAACCAAATTTTTTTGGGCGTAAAAATGCAAAGTCGTTTTCGAGACCTAAAACGCTGTAACTCCTTCATTTTTTCGAATTTCGAAAATGATCAAGCATTCCGCAGTTCGAATTTGGAAGACGATTAGAAAAATAAACAGAATTACTTAAAATTTTACATTTTATTTTTTTGGCATTTTTTAGCAAAGGCTAACCCCTTATGAAAATTTTAAATTTTTGATGCAAAAACATTTTCCGAGTTGAGTATACAGTATTGAGGATTATGGCAAAAAATTCGGATTAGTGCAACTCCTACATGTTTTCTACAAAAAACAAGCTCAAAATCGCATAAACATCGAAAAAACCAAATTTTTTTGGGCGTAAAAATGCAAAGTCGTTTTCGAGGTCTAAAACGCTGTAACTCCTTCATTTTATCGAATTTCGAAAATGATCAAGCATTCCGCAGTTCGAATTTGGAAGACGATTAGAAAAATAAACAGAATTACTTAAAATTTCACATTTTATTTTTTTGGAATTTTTTAGCGAAGGCTAACCCCTTATGAAAATTTGAAATTTTTGATGCGAAAACATTTTTCAAGTTGAGTATACAGTATTGAGGATTATGGCAAAAAATTCGGATTAGTGCAGCTCATACATATTTTCTACAAAAAACAAGCTCAAAATCGCATAAACATCGAAAAAACCAAATTTTTTTGGGCGTAAAAATGCAAAGTCGTTTTCGAGGTCTAAAACGCTGTAACTCCTTCATTTTATCGAATTTCGAAAATGATCAAGCATTCCGCAGTTCGAATTTGGAAGACGATTAGAAAAATAAACAGAATTACTTAAAATTTCACATTTTATTTTTTTGGAATTTTTTTAGCGAAGGCTAACCCTTTATGAAAATTTTAAATTTTTGATGTAAAAACATTTTTCGAGTTGGGTATACAGTATTGAGGATTATGGCAAAAAATTCGGAATAGTGCAACTCCTACATATTTTCTACAAAAAACAAGCTCAAAATCGCATAAACATCAAAAAAAAACAAATCTTTTTGGACATAAAAATGCAAAGTCGTTTTCGAGGCCTAAAACGCCGTAACTCCTTCATTTTTTCGAATTTCGAAAATGATCAAGCATTCCGCAGTTCGAATTTGCAAGACGATTAGAAAAATAAACAGAATTACTTAAAATTTCACATTTTATTTTTTTGGAATTTTTTAGCGAAGGCTAACCCCTTATGAAAATTTTAAATTTTTGATGCGAAAACATTTTCCGAGTTGAGTATACAGTATATAGGATTATGGCAAAAAATTCGGATTAGTGCAACTCCTACATATTTTCTACAAAAAACAAGCTCAAAATCGCATAAACATCGAAAAAACCAAATTTTTTTGGGCGTAAAAATGCAAAGTCGTTTTCGAGACCTAAAACGCTGTAACTCCTTCATTTTTTCGAATTTCGAAAATGATCAAGCATTCCGCAGTTCGAATTTGGAAGACGATTAGAAAAATAAACAGAATTACTTAAAATTTCACAATTTATTTTTTTGGAATTTTTTAGCGAAGGCTAACCCCTTATGAAAATTTTAAATTTTTGATGCGAAAACATTTTTCGAGTTGAGTATACAGTATTGAGGATTATGGCAAAAAATTCGGATTAGTGCAACTCCTACATATTTTCTACAAAAAACAAGCTCAAAATCGCATAAACATCGAAAAAACCAAATTTTTTTGGGCGTAAAATTGCAAAGTCGTTTTCGAGGCCTAAAACGCTGTAACTCCTTCATTTTTTCAAATTTCGAAAATGATAAAGCATTCCGCAGTTCCAATTTGGAAGACGATTAGAAAAATAAACAGAATTACTTAAAATTTCACAATTTATTTTTTTGGAATTTTTTAGCGAAGGCTAACCCCTTATGAAAATTTTAAATTTTTGATGCGAAAACATTTTTCGAGTTGAGTATACAGTATTGAGGATTATGGCAAAAAATTCGGATTAGTGCAACTCCTACATATTTTCTACAAAAAACAAGCTCAAAATCGCATAAACATCGAAAAAACCAAATTTTTTGGGCGTAAAAATGCAAAGTCGTTTTCGAGACCTAAAACGCTGTAACTCCTTAATGTTTTCGAATTTCGAAAATGATCAAGCATTCCGCAGTTCGAATTTGGAAGACGATTAGAAAAATAAACAGAATTACTTAAAATTTCACAATTTATTTTTTTGGAATTTTTTAGCGAAGGCTAACCCCTTATGAAAATTTTAAATTTTTGATGCGAAAACATTTTTCGAGTTGAGTATACAGTATTGAGGATTATGGCAAAAAATTCGGATTAGTGCAACTCCCACATATTTTCTACAAAAAACAAGCTCAAAATCGCATAAACATCGAAAAAACCAATTTTTTTGGGTGTAAAAATGCAAAGTCGTTTTCGAGGTCTAAAACGCTGTAACTCCTTCATTTTATCGAATTTCGAAAATGATCAACCATTCCGCAGTTCGAATTTGGAAGACAATTAGAAAAATAAACAGAATTACTTAAAATTTCACATTTTATTTTTTTGGAATTTTTTAGCGAAGGCTAACCCCTTATGAAAATTTTAAATTTTTGATGCGAAAACATTTTCCGAGTTGAGTATACAGTATATAGGATTATGGCAAAAAATTCGGATTAGTGCAACTCCTACATATTTTCTACAAAAAACAAGCTCAAAATCGCATAAACATCGAAAAAACCAAATTTTTTTGGTTTTGTAACTCCTTAATGTTTTCGAATTTCGAAAATGATCAAGCATTCCGCAGTTCGAATTTGGAAGACGATTAGAAAAATAAACAGAATTACTTAAAATTTAACATATTATTTTTTTGGCATTTTTTAGCGAAGGCTAACCCCTTACGAAAATTTTAAATTTTTGATGCGAAAAAATTTTTCGAGTTGAGTATACAGTATTGAGGATTATGGCAAAAAATTCGGATTAGTGCAACTCCCACATATTTTCTACAAAAAAAAGCTCAAAATCGCATAAACATCGAAAAAACCAAATTTTTTTGGGCGTAAAAATGCAAAGTCGTTTTCGAGACCTAAAACGCTGTAACTCCTTCATTTTTTCGAATTTCGAAAATGATCAAGCATTCCGCAGTTCGAATTTGGAAGACGATTAGAAAAATAAACAGAATTACTTAAAATTTCACATTTTATTTTTTTGGAATTTTTTAGCGAAGGCTAACCCCTTATGAAAATTTTAAATTTTTGATGCGAAAACATTTTCCGAGTTGAGTATACAGTATTGAGGATTATAGCTAAAAATTCGGATTAGTGCAACTCCTACATATTTTCTACAAAAAACAAGCTCAAAATCGCATAAACATCGAAAAAAACAAATTTTTTTGGACATAAAAATGCAAAGTCGTTTTCGAGGCCCAAAACGCCGTAACTCCTTCATTTTTTCGAATTTCGAAAATGATCAAGCATTCCGCAGTTCGAATTTGGAAGACGATTAGAAAAATAAACAGAATTACTTAAAATTTCACATTTTATTTTTTTGGAATTTTTTAGCGAAGGCTAACCCCTTATGAAAATTTTAAATTTTTGATGCGAAAACATTTTCCGAGTTGAGTATACAGTATTGAGGATTATGGCAAAAAATTCGGATTAGTGCAACTCCTACATATTTTCTACAAAAAACAAGCTCAAAATCGCATAAACATCGAAAAAACCAAATTTTTTTGGGCGTAAAAATGCAAAGTCGTTTTCGAGACCTAAAACGCTGTAACTCCTTCATTTTTTCGAATTTCGAAAATGATCAAGCATTCCGCAGTTCGAATTTCATAGACGATTAGAAAAATAAACAGAATTACTTAAAATTTTACATTTTATTTTTTTGGAATTTTTTAGCAAAGGCTAACCCTTTATGAAAATTTTAAATTTCTGATGCATAAACATTTTTCGAGTTGGGTATACAGTATTGAGGATTATGGCAAAAAATTCGGAATAGTGCAACTCCTACATATTTTCTACAAAAAACAAGCTCAAAATCGCATAAACATCGAAAAAAACAAATTTTTTTGGACATAAAAATGCAAAGTCGTTTTCGAGGCCTAAAACGCTGTAACTCCTTCATTTTTTCGAATTTCGAAAATGATCAAGCATTCCGCAGTTTGAATTTGGAAGACGATTAGAAAAATAAACAGAATTACTTAAAATTTCACATTTTATTTTTTTGGAATTTTTTAGCGAAGGCTAACCCCTTATGAAAATTTTAAATTTTTGATGCGAAAACATTTTTCGAGTTGAGTATACAGTATTGAGGATTATGGCAAAAAATTCGGATTAGTGCAACTCCTACATATTTTCTACAAAAAACAAGCTCAAAATCGCATAAACATCGAAAAAAACAAATTTTTTTGGACATAAAAATGCAAAGTCGTTTTCGAGGCCCAAAACGCCGTAACTCCTTCATTTTTTCGAATTTCGAAAATGATCAAGCATTCCGCAGTTCGAATTTGGAAGACGATTAGAAAAATAAACAGAATTACTTAAAATTTCACATTTTATTTTTTTGGAATTTTTTAGCGAAGGCTAACCCTTTATGAAAATTTTAAATTTTTGATGCAAAAACATTTTTCGAGTTGGGTATACAGTATTGAGGATTATGGCAAAAAATTCGGAATAGTGCAACTCCTACATATTTTCTACAAAAAACAAGCTCAAAATCGCATAAACATCGAAAAAAACAAATTTTTTTTTGACATAAAAATGCAAAGTCGTTTTCGAGGCCCAAAACGCCGTAACTCCTTCATTTTTTCGAATTTCGAAAATGATCAAGCATTCCGCAGTTCGAATTTGGAAGACGATTAGAAAAATAAACAGAATTACTTAAAATTTCACAATTTATTTTTTTGGAATTTTTTAGCGAAGGCTTATGGCTTAGGCCCTTATGAAAATTTTAAATTTTTGATGCGAAAACATTTTCCGAGTTGAGTATACAGTATTGAGGATTATGGCAAAAAATTCGGATTAGTGCAACTCCTACATATTTTCTACAAAAAACAAGCTCAAAATCGCATAAACATCGAAAAAACCAAATTTTTTTGGGCGTAAAAATGCAAAGTCGTTTTCGAGGCCTAAAACGCTCTAACTCCTTCATTTTTTCGAATTTCGAAAATGATCAAGCATTCCGCAGTTCGAATTTGGAAGACGATTAGAAAAATAAACAGAATTACTTAAAATTTCACATTTTATTTTTTTGGAATTTTTTAGCGAAGGCTAACCCCTTATGAAAATTTTAAATTTTTGATGCGAAAACATTTTCCGAGTTGAGTATACAGTATTGAGGATTATGGCAAAAAATTCGGATTAGTGCAACTCCTACATATTTTCTACAAAAAACAAGCTCAAAATCGCATAAACATCGAAAAAAAACAAATTTTTTTGGGCGTAAAAATGCAAAGTCGTTTTCGAGACCTAAAACGCTGTAACTCCTTCATTTTTTCGAATTTCGAAAATGATCAAGCATTCCGCAGTTCGAATTTCATAGACGATTAGAAAAATAAACAGAATTACTTAAAATTTTACATTTTATTTTTTTGGAATTTTTTAGCAAAGGCTAACCCTTTATGAAAATTTTAAATTTCTGATGCATAAACATTTTTCGAGTTGGGTATACAGTATTGAGGATTATGGCAAAAAATTCGGAATAGTGCAACTCCTACATATTTTCTACAAAAAACAAGCTCAAAATCGCATAAACATCGAAAAAAACAAATTTTTTTGGACATAAAAATGCAAAGTCGTTTTCGAGGCCTAAAACGCTGTAACTCCTTCATTTTTTCGAATTTCGAAAATGATCAAGCATTCCGCAGTTCGAATTTGGAAGACGATTAGAAAAATAAACAGAATTACTTAATATTTCACATTTTATTTTTTTGGAATTTTTTAGCGAGGGCTAACCCTTTATGAAAATTTTAAATTTTTGATGCGAAAACATTTTTCGAGTTGAGTATACAGTATTGAGGATTATGGCAAAAAATTCGGATAAGTGCAACTCCTACATATTTTCTACAAAAAAAAGCTCAAAATCGCATAAACATCGAAAAAACCAAATTTTTTTGGGCGTAAAAATGCAAAGTCGTTTTCGAGACCTAAAACGCTGTAACTCCTTCATTTTTTCGAATTTCGAAAATGATCAAGCATTCCGCAGTTCGAATTTGGAAGACGATTTGAAAAATAAACAGAATTACTTAAAATTTCACATTTTATTTTTTTGGAATTTTTTAGCGAAGGCTAACCCTTTATGAAAATTTTAAATTTTTGATGCAAAAACATTTTTCGAGTTGGGTATACAGTATTGAGGATTATGGCAAAAAATTCGGAATAGTGCAACTCCTACATATTTTCTACAAAAAACAAGCTCAAAATCGCATAAACATCGAAAAAACCAATTTTTTTGGGTGTAAAAATGCAAAGTCGTTTTCGAGGTCTAAAACGCTGTAACTCCTTCATTTTTTCGAATTTCGAAAATGATCAAGCATTCCGCAGTTCGAATTTGGAAGACGATTTGAAAAATAAACAGAATTACTTAAAATTTCACATTTTATTTTTTTGGAATTTTTTAGCGAAGGCTAACCCCTTATGAAAATTTTAAATTTTTGATGCGAAAACATTTTCCGAGTTGAGTATACAGTATTGAGGATTATGGCAAAAAATTCGGATTAGTGCAACTCCTACATATTTTCTACAAAAAACAAGCTCAAAATCGCATAAACATCGAAAAAACCAAATTTTTTTGGGCGTAAAAATGCAAAGTCGTTTTCGAGGCCTAAAACGCTCTAACTCCTTCATTTTTTCGAATTTCGAAAATGATCAAGCAATCCGCAGTTCGAATTTGGAAGACGATTAGAAAAATAAACAGAATTACTTAAAATTTCACAATTTATTTTTTTGGAATTTTTTTAGCGAAGGCTAACCCTTTATGAAAATTTTAAATTTTTGATGCGAAAACATTTTTCGAGTTGAGTATACAGTATTGAGGATTATGGCAAAAAATTCGGATTAGTGCAACTCCCACATATTTTCTACAAAAAACAAGCTCAAAATCGCATAAATATCGAAAAAACCAATTTTTTTGGGTGTAAAAATGCAAAGTCGTTTTCGAGGTCTAAAACGCTGTAACTCCTTCATTTTATCGAATTTCGAAAATGATCAAGCATTCCGCAGTTCGAATTTGGAAGACAATTAGAAAAATAAACAGAATTACTTAAAATTTCACATTTTATTTTTTTGGCATTTTTTAGCGAAGGCTAACCCCTTATGAAAATTTTAAATTTTTGATGCAAAAACATTTTTCGAGTTGAGTATACAGTATTGAGGATTATGGCAAAAAATTCGGATTAGTGCAACTCCTACATATTTTCTACAAAAAACAAGCTCAAAATCGCATAAACATCGAAAAAAATCAAATTTTTTTGGACATAAAAATGCAAAGTCGTTTTCGAGGTCTAAAATGCTGTAACTCCTTCATTTTATCGAATTTCGAAAATGATCAAGCAATCCGCAGTTTGAATTTGGAAGACGATTAGAAAAATAAACAGAATTACTTAAAATTTCACATTTTATTTTTTTGGCATTTTTTAGCGAACCCCTTATGAAAATTTAAAATTTTTGATGCGAAAACATTTTTCGAGTTGAGTATACAGTATTGAGGATTATGGCAAAAAATTCGGATTAGTGCAACTCCCACATATTTTCTACAAAAAACAAGCTCAAAATCGCATAAATATCGAAAAAACCAATTTTTTTGGGTGTAAAAATGCAAAGTCGTTTTCGAGGTCTAAAACGCTGTAACTCCTTCATTTTATCGAATTTCGAAAATGATCAAGCATTCCGCAGTTCGAATTTGGAAGACGATTAGAAAAATAAACAGAAATACTTAAAATTTCACCTTTTATTTTTTGGCATTTTTTAGCGAAGGCTAACCTCTTATGAAAATTTTAAATTTTTGATGCGAAAACATTTTTCGAGTTGAGTCTACAGTATTGAGGATTATCGCAAAAAATTCGGATTAGTGCAACTCCTACATATTTTCTACAAAAAACAAGCTCAAAATCGCATAAACATCGAAAAAACCAAATTTTTTGGGCGTAAAAATGCAAAGTCGTTTTCGAGGCCTAAAACGCTGTAACTCCTTCATTTTTTCGAATTTCGAAAATGATCAAGCATTCCGCAGTTCGAATTTGGAAGACAATTAGAAAAATAAACAGAATTACTTAAAATTTCACATTTTATTTTTTTGGAATTTTTTAGCGAACCCCTTATGAAAATTTAAAATTTTTGATGCGAAAACATTTTTCGAGTTGAGTATACAGTATTGAGGATTATCGCAAAAAATTCGGATTAGTGCAACTCCTACATATTTTCTACAAAAAACAAGCTCAAAATCGCATTAACATCGAAAAAACCAATTTTTTTGGGCGTAAAAATGCAAAGTCGTGTTCGAGGCCTAAAACGCTGTCACTCTTTCATTTTTCGAATTTCGAAAATGATCAAGCATTCCGCAGTTCGAATTTGGAAGACGATTAGAAAAATAAACAGAAATACTTAAAATTTCACATTTTATTTTTTGGCATTTTTTAGCGAAGGCTAACCTCTTATGAAAATTTTAAATTTTTGATGCGAAAACATTTTTCGAGTTGAGTATACAGTATTGAGGATTATCGCAAAAAATTCGGATTAGTGCAACTCCTACATATTTTCTACAAAAAACAAGCTCAAAATCGCATAAACATCGAAAAAACCAAATTTTTTGGGCGTAAAAATGCAAAGTCGTTTTCGAGGCCTAAAACGCTCTAACTCCTTCATTTTTTCGAATTTCGAAAATGATCAAGCATTCCGCAGTTCGAATTTGGAAGACGATTAGAAACATAAACAGAATTACTTAAAATTTCACATTTTAGTTTTTTGGCATTTTTTAGCGAAGGCTTACCCCTTATGAAAATTTTAAATTTTAAATTTGCATTTTTTAGCGAAGGCGTTGATTATACAGTATTGAAAATTATGGCAAAAAATTCGGATAAGTGCAACTCTAATGTTTTTTCTGCAAAAAACATGCTCAAAATGGCAAAATTCAAAAATGGCTACCTACCCCCTTATGAACATTTTTAATTTTTGATGCGAAAAAATTTTTCGCGTTGAGAATAGAGTATTCAATATTATGGGAAAATATTTAAATAAGTGCAACTGCTATGTTTTTTCTGCAAAAAACAAATTCAAAATCGCAAAACTCATATTCGAAAAATGCAAAAAAAATCACGATGGGTTTGAAGTTGCTGTAAAATCTTTAGTTTTGCGAACTTCAAATCTCTGAGGACACCGTTGGATTCGTGAAGAAAAGCTGTCTCTCCGTAATGGTGCTTGGTGAAGCAATACTGTTCAGTTTTCTATGAAAAACATCGCAAAACCCACATTTTTATAAATTCCTCTGTTATTTCTATGTTCCTTGGTAAAAACCCCAAGAATTCCTATGCCGATTCATTATGAGAATTTGCAAAGGGAAATATTATTATTATTCCCATTGATCTTATGTCTAGAACGAATTGAATGTTGTAATTTTAAAATAAGTTTACTTGCATGCAATAAGATACCAACCTGATAGAGCTCCATATCGAGCAGCAATTGTATGACAAAAACAGGTCAACATAAGAAAACCAACCCAATTAAAGACAAATGCCACAATAAAGGCTGTGATGAAAATGATATCAGTGCCCAGTAAATTGTTGTCAGTTGCATTCGTTAGGTTTTCCGCCTCCGATGCATCTATAGCAATAAAAGTGAGACCGGATCCTGGAGCGCCCGCAGTGCCATTTGGATCCCTTATATTGGCCAATAGGGGATTTGGTGGTGGTGCTAATGACGGCGGTGGTTGTAATGTGTGTGTTGTCAGAAATCCTGGTGGTAGCTCACCGTTTAGAGATTTCTCCATTTGAACTTCTTCGTAAGTTGGTAGTTTACCATGATGTATGGGTATTTCGGGTATTGTGGGCTGTTGTAGGTTTTGTTGATTCATTACAGCTTGTTGTTGCTGTTGCAGATTCCCATGACTATTGGTCAATTCATATGGCGGTGGTGCACTAAAATCAGCTTTTGGTGGACCCAAATCGGAATCAGGCGGCCCTTGATCATTATCGGACATTTTGGATGTTGACGAGGCAGCCAACAACTATTTTGTCCAGAACTGAAATAAGAAAATGTATAGAACGGGATAAGTTAATTGTTTTTATTGTAAAACATTACGAAATCACGATAAGGTTCCATTTAAAGAAATTTTAAAATTTAAATCCTAAAATTTGGATTCGCAGATAAATATAAATCTTGCTCTTTACTTCCTAAAAATGTTTTTAGCCATCCGTTTGTGGTCTTGGGGGGCTTAGCTCGCTCAACAACCCTGTCTTTTAACTGTACTCTTCCCAATTCATGTGTTTTTGTGTAATGACAGAATTTTTTTGGTGACAATCACACTACTTCCTTGGTACACATGATTCTGTGCATCTGTTGAAAGTTGTATAGATGGCTTCGAACGCTAGACAACAGCAGCGGCTCTCGCTATTGCTTCGTGTGCCCTGGTTCGAATCCCGTCCGGGATCTTCCGAATTTTTTACATTTTCAAGTTTTTGCCTGTGCAACAATGAATTTTCTTACGCAAAATAAACGCGATCGTCAGACTTCTAATTGTAACTGGGTGTTTGTTTGTTAGTGTTAGTGATGTTGCTCACATGTACTCGGGTTGGAAAAAAATAAAGTGTTTGTGGATGCATAAATAAGAAGGTATTTTTTTTATTTAAAGGAAATATACTCGAAAAACCAAAAATTTTTCTTTCACAGCATGCAACTCAATCAACCTGTACGAAATTATAAGGTTTGTGAAAAAATGTGTTGCGCTTTTGGTCTTGCAGTTACAACAACAATATTTGGATAAAAGTGGAAAATGCTGACAAAGTCTTTTGGAAAGTTGTGTTTATTTAACTTATAACAGTGAAAATACTACAAAATCTAAATATTTTTACAAATAAATTCTGCGTTTGCCTCTTTTTAAATTGTTTTGTGTTTCATTATATATTAATTACGAAGGGGTCGGTTTTGATTGAAATTACAAAAACATACATGAATTTCAGTACGACCCATACACTCACATTTGTGTGTACACATGCTCGTAAGCAGCTGATAAATTGTTTGATGGTAACATTTTGGCCAAAGAAACCCAAAAAAATTAACCTTGTCAAACCACCGAAAGAACGATTTTAGGAAATTTTTTAGTAAAAAAGAACTTAGTACCAGCCTTTAGGGCGAAGATCGTTAAATTTTAAAATTATTGTTTGTTTCTCTTTCGAGACGAGCTTAATGATCGGAGATTTTCTTTGCAAATGGAAAAGGAAAGCAAGAGATTGCAACACACACCAACCTCTATGGGACGCGTTTTGTCTTTGGTTAGAAGACTTTTCACCCATATTAGGTGTGATGGCTTCAAGGGCCGTGCGCGTTGGTATGTTGTATTTGAATCGTTTTAATTGCGAAAGCGCCTCTATAATACAATTACCACATTAACAACGTTCGACAACCCTGCCTATTAACTGTACTTTTTCCCAATGCACAAAAAAAACATGCATTGGGAAAAAGTACAGCTAAAGGACAGGGTTGTTGAACGTTGTTAATGTGGTAATTGTATTATAGAGGCGCTTTCGCAATTAATACGATTCAAATACAACATACCAACGCACACCCTAATATGGTTGAAAAATCTTCTATGCAATCTCTGGTTTTCCTTTTCTATTTGCAAAGAAACTCTGCGATCATTGAGCTCGTCTCGAAAGAGAAACAATGGATTTTAGTCGAAATTTTACATTTTAATTTAAATCAAATTTCTATTTCGACAACTTATACTGCATACGCAATGTTGTGTAGGGTATCAAAGGACGGCTTTGCCCAACTTTGTTCCATCCTCACTTGATTATTTTCTACAACTCTTCTATTATTTATGAAGAAGTACAAACCGAATTTTAACAAATACAGAAAATATGTATGCATTATTTTTTAGTACTCTCGTTTATTGTTTAATGTGTTGGTTGTTCGTTATTCATTAATAATAGTTTACGAGATATACAGTTTTAATATTAATAACTCTAGTTTTAGGTAATGTAATTCTTTACATACATACCGAACAAATATATATTAATTTGTGTCACTAAATGTAATCGTATTGTTGATAGGAAGATTGAATATAAATAAATGTATACATATAGGTATGTATACGCACATATGTTGGTGTATAAAATAAATAAATTAAAATAAATATTTCGTTGTATCTTAAAATTGAAAAAAAAAATAGATGAAAAAGTAGAACAAGAAGTAAAAGAACAAGGCACAAATGCAATTGTAACTTAAATATATTGAATACTATTTTTTGTTGTTGTGGTGAAAAAATGTCTTTACAATGTTAGCCAAATTTTTCAATTGCAAAAAGAATACTTTTTTGAAAAGTGTGGAGGGAATACATAATACAGACTATATGTGACAAGGGTTAATGTAATGTAAATATACCCAAATCTGTTATTTTGTTGCTTAGTTAAAAAATCTTATTATCTTGAGCCATTTTGGAAAACACTTCTCAAGAACCTCAGTAACAAAACCACATTAGTCTAAGGCATCTACGTACAAATAAAGAGAAGCAAATTAATTGTTCTCTACACTCATAGAAAAATGTGTCGTGATAATAACAAATAAAGTAGGCTGAAGAATATCTGCTGTCGATTTCTCTGAGGCAAAAGCTGTTCCTTGTTATTGCAGCAAATTGTTAGAAGTTCTTCCCATAACAAGCTGCAAAGTCGACAATATGCACTAGATTTTTTTCTTTTTAGGTCTCGAAGAATATGTCGAACAATAGGCCCATCAATAGACCTCACACCATTTAAGGATCTAAGTTATGTGTATAATCTGGTAAATACCTCATCTCATTCAATTATTCTTTATTTTGCATGGATCTTTTTGTTAAAAATTACAAATTCTTTTTTTTTTGTGGTCTACAGGTAAGCCTTGTACTTCGACTTTTTGCCCGAAACAGCCGTCAAAACGCACTATAAAAAAAATTGTGACAGAAAAAATACGAACACATTCCACAGAAGAACATGTCGCTGCGGCAACACAAATTTCACTTCAATTAATTACAAAGGTGATTAATTGCTCGCGAACTTGGCTACTAGCAAGATATATTTAACAGGTAGGAACAGTTGACCTCAACAAAAAAATTGTTGGAACTTCTTCCAATATCAAGCTGCAAAGTGGACAATATGCACTAGATTTTGTTCTTTTTGGATCTCGAAGAATATAAACCTAGTATCAAACAAAGGGCCCTTCAATAGACCTCAGACCATCTAAGGACAAACAGCGTCAAAACGCACTATAAATAAATGGTGACGGAGAAAATGCGAACACATTCCGCTGCGGCAACACAAATTTCGCTTCAATTAATTGCAAAGTTCCCGATAGAACCGATTGGAACTACGATATCCCTGGTAATAGAAGTTACATAGACTTCTATACGGATGGTTCCAAACTAGACGACCAGGTGGGCTTTGGAGTGTACTCTAAAGATCTAGAATCTGGTCATATCGAAGAGGTTACCCGACCACTGCAGTGTGTATCAAGCAGATATCCTTGCAATTAAGAAAGTCGTGCAATGGCTAAGATATAATGTCATTACGACGATTGGCATAAATATCTTCTCAGACAGCCAGGCAGCCATTAAATCCCTGGAGAACGTATTTCTGAACACAAAACCCGCCCTCGACTGTCGCAGAACTCTCAACGAGATGGCTGAACAGTTCAAAATTTACCTGTTCTGGGTGGTGCCGGGCCACAGAGATATTACAGGGAATTCTAAAGCAGACGAGCTTATGAGAGTAGGAACAAACTACACACTCCAGGGAAACTGAAATCTGTGGGTATGCCTCTAGCGACATGTAAGCCATGTTTTCGGGACCAGGCCCGAAGGACAACGAATGATAGACGTTCACAAAGAGGGGGCTGTGAGAATTCCAAAGCTATGTGGACTAATCTAGACTTAAAGAGGTCTACTGCCTTGCTGTCATTGGCTAGCACAAACGTCTCAGTAGTTATACGCGAATAAAAGAGAAATTTCGTTCCAACAGCATTTTGTTTGTTCTAAAAACATCCTGAACGTTGTATTTTTTGCGTGTAGAAACCTCAAAGAAGCTTTTTTTGCAAAAAAAAACATATAGGCAACCCTGCCATCATCTGTTTTACCGCAATTTCATTCATAACTACACACATAAGGACATCATGTATTTCAAAAGAAGGCTGTGTGCCAATTGATAGCAAAGTTGCAGGGTTTGTAAAAATATGACATTAAGTGTGGTGAATAATTTTTGAGTAACCCAGGGACTAGTAAAATGTTTGACAGAGGCAAAGCTAATTTTGATGCTTATAAAGCAGAGTTCCATGTTGCTAGTTGTGAATAGATACGCAGGTCTTATTCAATTTACGAGCGGCGATTTCTAGCCGCTTACACACACATGTTTTTTTTTTTGTTTATGATTAATTGATGATTTTGTCAAAAATATTATATTTTCACATTGCCATTTGAAATTTGATGATAAATGCTACACTGTTGAAAGAAATTGGTAAAACAAAATGTTTTTATTTGAGACATTTGCAACCTCTGTGTGAAAAATTTGTTGGGCGGTGTCGGCATCAGCAATCATTTGGCTTTTACATGTTAATAAAATCTTAGTACAATAAAATCATTAATTCTAAGAGACTTTTATTGTAAAACAATGCCCAAATATTTAAATGTTCTTATTGCAAGTTTACTGAAAAATTGTTTTTCAACAAGTGACAATCAATAAATTTTGATTGTTTAAAATAGCTTTCTAGTTTTTGCTCAGGCAGAAATATCACAAATTTGTATGGTAAAAAAGTTGCTGTTCGGCACAGCACAATGTTAATTTGTGTGTTAAAAAGTGTTAAAAACACCCCCTACGGCATTTTTACATCTCACCATAGGAGATTGCTACCGATTGGCAAACCTTCTAATTACAACATGCAGTGCTAAAAATGTACCAAATGTGTGCTTGGAGGTATAGTTTTTTGTTTAGACCTCCCATTCGCGAACGGCTCAAAGCTAGTATTAAATTATTTCACAATTTCATTTAAAACAGCACACATGTGGATATCATAAAGTTTCAGCTCTTAACATTTATTAATAATATAAACAAAATTGTTTTAAAATTCGAAATCGGTACAAGTGTGCCAAGGATGCGGTCCAGACGACAGTGAATGAAAATACAACGAAAACATGTTGGCTCAAGTTGAAAAACGTTTCGATCACGCTTTTAATGATTTACAAATTTTCACTCAGTGAAGAACTTAATACCACAAATGAAAATGCTTTTACAGATCTTTGTCACTATTCTTTTACCCGGCACGGGATAGGCTGGAACATTGAGGTCCGATCTGTGTGGTGTTCATTGCTGCCACGAGAAGCTTAGCTGCTAGCTACCGGGCGCATCCACAAGTTGCGGATAGCGTACACTTTTGTACTAAAAAGGTACGAAATGTACCATTTTTCGTACAACTGTTCGATTTGTTCTTTTTCCAGTACCACTTAACGAATGGAGCAGGAAATGTGAAATTTGGTATAAGGATTGACCTAGAACACTAAAATATTAGAATGAAAATCGTGGTATTTGGTACCAAATAGTACTATTTGGCACAAGAAAAGTACAATTTGGTACCAAAAAGTACTTTGTGGCACCAAAAAGTGCTATTTGATACCAAAAAGTGCTATTTGATACCAAAAAGTGCTATTTGATAGCAAAAAGTAATATTTGGTACCAAAAAGTACTTTGTGGCACCAAACAATAACTATTTGATACCAAAAAGTACTATTTGATACCAAAAAGTACTATTTGATACCAAAAAGTACTTTGTGGCACCTAAAAGTACTCTTTGGTACCAATAAATACTAATGGGCACACAGATTTAAATATTGCAATTGAAATTTAGTTTATAAATTAAGCAAGAACGCCTGCTTTACATTTTTTTCTCAGCACATAAACAAGCTACTTTTCTGCTCTTTCTGCGAAACAAAATTCTTTGAGTGTATTTAAGAAAATGCATTCTAGCTTCAATAAAAATGAAATTATTACTTAAAATTAGTAGCAAATGTTTTTTGTTTGCAAGTTAGGTAAAAGTTTAACTTGTTTTTTTTTTCTTTTAGGATAAAAATTTATCAGGTAAACGTCAAAAAAAGGATGTCATTAGTAACATTTAGTAATAGCTGACAGCGTGGTTCAGAGTTTTAGAGAAATATTCTGAATATTTCCAAAAACTATGATTTTTTGATCGAAGGTGAAAATAAAAAATTAACGTTTAAATGCTGATGACAAGGGTAAAACTTGATAGTGATGAGGCCCAAATGGTCTCATCTCAGGAATTTTGGTTATACCATCAACCTCATCCATGCCGCCATTGTCGTGAGCCATGTTCAAACTTTCGTTCAGTTTTTGTTTCTCCTCCTTCTCGCAGCATATGTAAAGGGAGAAGCATAGCACAAGCATACATATCAAGGCTAATGTTGCACCACTAGCAATGCCGGCTGTTTCGAGCATGGCACGTTGTCTCGTTGGCAAATAGCTGCCATCAATTTCTTTGTATTCGCAACGAGGTCCCATAAAACCATTGGCACACTCACAATTGTATAGAACTTGATTGTGAATTTCCACTTTGAAACAGGTGGCTTCGTTAAGGCAATACCAGGCCGCATACGGCGGCGGGCAATTCAATATGGGAAATGTCACATTGGGCCGCAGGGTTGTAGTCATTTCCGTGGACGCTGGTGGCGTTGTAGGTCTAGGTTTAGGCGTGCTGCGACTTGTGCATGCCAAACTCAAGGAGGCCATTACTGACATTACCATTAAACATAAAGAACATAAAAATTTTAACTCCATTTTGAATTTTTTTTTAACTTTTATCTTTGTTTCTTTCGTCTAGTATCAAAAATTATCCAACATTTTATTCCAGATGTTTTCGTTGTCGTTGCTCGTTTTAAGCTTTCGTTTGGTTTCGGCTTTCGGTGTTTGTATAAATGATTTTGGTTTAGTAAAAAATCAGGAGTGGCTGAAAATTAACATAAAAATGTTGAAATTAATTAAACGAAAAAAAAAACAAAATTAAATTTTAAAAAACTAGTTTTTATTTTTAGAATAATAAATTAAAAAGTAACAAAATGTTCTTATAACAACTAAAATAATGTTTTAATAGCGTTTAACAAAAGCAGCATTGACAAAATATTAAAATTGTTTTTTTTTTGTTTTGTTTTGTTTTTATCAATCAATCCCCCAAATCCCTTGTTTAGCCGCAGTTTTTGATTAGTTGCGTTTGCGTTTGCGCATGCGCTTGCATATGCATTTGTTTGCCATTCGAGAGCGACCTATTAAAGAAAGTAACGTACGCATTCATTAATAAATAAGAAAAAAAAAACTTTGGACAAACAAATAACAAAGTTGTATTTACCTTTCCCATAGTATAGCAGTTTTGTGCAGTGATTTTTATTATTTTTTTCCATATTTCACTCTCTTCCCTGCATACAAAATAAGCACAACAATATTAAGACAATTTTATTACTCTTCTCGTTATTTGCGACATCATCACATATAAATATTATTTTTGTATTATATTCACATTTAGATTTACTTAGGCATTTGTTTGATTTTTTTCAATTGCTTCTTCTATTTATTCGTTTAGTAAACTTTAATGCACACAGCTGCCATTTAGGCAATACACGCAAAAAAAATAAAACGTTTGGAGAATTTTTATGACAAACAAAATACTTTTATCACCAAGTTTTGCTTTTATTGTAATCGTCTAACGTTTTGCTTCAACATAGCCACAGGCACGTAGCCAGGATTTTATTTTGGGCGGACCCAACCCACATTTCTTCAAAATCGAAAACTGCCTAAATTTTTCTGTTGCTGTGAATTTGGTAAAGATACCTCAAACTTTTTTTTTGAAAATTATCATCCGGTTTAAATTGCATGCAACTACTGCCGTATATGGCTATAATTTGCATCATTGCTTTATATGACCTATTTATTGGAGATAAAATAAGAAGAGGTGATAGAACTAGAAATGAGAAATACGACGAGATTTCCACGTTTTTGCAGTTGGAAACTTTTTTCGTTCTTTGCCCACTAATTTTACAACGTAGATATTTCAGTCTTCTCTAGGCTAACATTGAGACCTCTGGGTCTAGCCCAGTCATATGCCATATGCAAGACCCTTTCGGCCCTTCTGCATAGCTCGTTCGGATCCTTACCTCTTAGAAGTATTATAACATTGTCTGCGTAGCATACAGGTTCAAATCCCCCCTCAGTCAGCATCCATAATAGGTCTTTAATGGTGGTCAGCCATAGGAGTGGCAATAAACAACCCCCCTGTGGCGTGCCTTGTTCCACTTACTCCCTTATATTTATGCCATGGGACAAACAATTTTTCTACCTCTTCCTTAGCATATGGTTTATCCAGTCACTAAGGACCGGGTTTACCCGGCACTGTTCTAAGGATTGGATGTGTGTCGGTCCGCACATTGTTAAAAGCCCCCTCGATGTCCATGCGTACCGCCAGTGCCTACGTTTTGGCATCGAAGGATTCTTCTATTTTATGCACACCTAGTGCAGGATAGTCTCCAGCGACCTTCCCTTGACATGGACATGTTGTTTGTACAATATTTGAGCAGTTCGCTGGATGTCCTACTCTTTATCATGGTGTCCACAATACATTCCATTGTTTTGAGTAGAAAGGACGTAAGGATTATGGGTCTGTAGGCCTTTGGTGTCGCATAACTTGCCTTGCCGGGCTTGGGTATAAACAGCACCCTTGCCTCCTACCAGGCTTACGGAGTATATGCCAGTCCTAGGCACGCTGTGAAAATATTGGCTAGATGAGTCGCCAGATAGTCTGCCTCTTTCTGTAGCAACGCCGGAAATATTCCATCAGGTCCGAATGGTTTAAAGCTCCTCAAGGATTTCTTCACCATAAATTCCGTAATTATCAACGTCATTATTCCAAGATCCCGGTGTCTCCGTGAGTCTCGTCATATCCTGTGGAAAATGAGTTTTTATCAAAAGCCTCAACATGTCCCCCGCTGTCTCTGCTCTCACTCCCCAGTCTCAGTTTGAAAATGGCTTTTTGAGAGAAACTTTGGTATCTTGGCGGCGTCATTAACGCTATCGACCTGTTCGCAGAAAAGCATCCAGGAGGCACGTTTTGTCACTCTGGTAATATTATTGTATTCCTAGAGTCGTGTCTAATACACATCCCAATATAACGTCTGCTTCTTTTACAACGTGCTCTATTAAAAAGTCTGCGGACCTCTTTCCCAATATTGCGAATCTCCTCGAACATCCAGCGTTTCTCTTGGGCTGATTTCCTTTCCCGAAGAGGACAACTATCTTCGAAGAACCCCACCAGTGCAGTCGTAATCCTGTTGACATTTTCGTCAATGTTTTGGGGTAAAACTCTATGAAAGTTGAATCCACAATTCAAAGTAAGGAAGTAAGGTTCTTACTCTACTTGTAAACCCCTCAGTGCCTTGATATATGTTTTAAGGAAAAAGGATGACCCCCAAACACTAGTATACCCCCATATGATGGGGTATACTTCTAGTCGTTCCGTTCGTAAAACCTCGAAATATTGATCTAAGACCCTCTAAAGTATATACAATATATTCTTGATCGTCTCGACGTTCTGAGTCGATCTAGCCGTGTCCGTCCGTCCGTTTGTCGAAATCACGATAACGGTCGAACTCGTAAAACCAGCCGCTTGAAATTTTTCACAGATACTCAATATTGATGCATGTCGTTGGGGATTGCAAATGGGCTATATCGGTTCAGTTTTGAATATAGATCCCATATAAACCGATCTCCCGATTTGACTTCTTGAGCCAATGGAAGCCTCAATTTTTGTCCGATTTGGTTGAAACTTTGCACTTGGTGTTCTGTTATGATTTCCAACGACTGTGCTAAGTACGGTTCAAATTGGTCTATAACCTTATATAGCTTCCATATAAACCGATCTCCCGATTAGACTTCCTGAAATCTTACAAGCCGTAATTTTTGTCCGATTTGGCTGAAATTGTTCACGTGGTGTTCCGTTATGACTTCCAACAACAGCGCCATGTACGGTTCAAATCGGTCTATAACCTGATATAGCTCCCGTATAAACCGATCTCCCGATTTGACTTCTTGAGTCCTTACAAGCCGCAATTTTACTTCGATTTGGCTGAAATTTTTCACGTGGTGTTCCGTTATGACTTCCAACAACTGCGCCATGTAGGGTTCAAATCGGTCTATAAACTGATATAGCTCCCGTATAAACCGGTCTCCCGATTAACCAGTTTCTAGAAGCTTAAATTTTTACTTGTTTGACAGAAGTTCTGTATGTAGAATAAAATTATGCCCTTCAAATAAATTTATTTTCTGTACATTTTTAGCAGAATTCATGGTGGTGGGTTTCCAAGATTCGGCCCAGCCAAACTTAGCACGTTTTGTCTTGTTTTTCGTTGGATTCGATCTGCCCTCCATTTGAGACGAAATATTATCAGATCGCACTACATGACGCTTTGGGTTTTTCAGTGGCTGGGCAATCCCTTACACAGCCCCCTTTTGATATTGAAATATAAAATGCACTATTTTCATCATATGATCATTTGAAACTATCTGAATATTGCAAGTAAATCTAAGTTTATACGAACATAGAAACAAACAAAAAGATTTTAATTTATTACCTTAAAACATATGGGACTTATCACATAATGTATGCTAAAATGCTGTACCCTCTCTAATTTACTTGTTTTAACTCTCTACAACCTATTTCATAGTGCGGCCACAAAATTAGTCACTTTGGCTCATTTTAATGTTTACTTCAATGCTTAAATAAGTGTGTTGCCAAAGTTGTATTTTACCGTTGCCAACATATTAAACCGCAAACGCAATTGTCCATAGCCGCAGCTTAAGCTATTGACTGACTACATGCCAAAAAACACCAAGTAGGGCCACACGCATCACACCACCACATACCCGCACCGCAATAGTAACATCTTTTAGCATACTCTTTCTTTCGCACATACCATTCACCTCTCAAACTCTCACCACTAATACTTCCAACTATGGTTTTGCTTTCACATAAATAACGGATGTTTTAGTAAAAACAACAACAATTTTCTGTGTTTTGCTTCTTCTTCTCTTATTGAAAATTAATTTCTCATTTTCATGGAATTAATTTTCATATATATTCTGCACATCTCCGGAAAAATATCTTTCAATTGATGCCAATTTCATTCAAATTCCTTCAACGGTTTGGCCGTTAAATGTACACAAAAAAAAATATCACAAAAATAGAAATGTTTTCAAAATAAAAAATTAATTGAATCAATCATTTATTAATTGAATTTGGATATTTTTATATCCTCCACCATAGGATGGGGGGGATACTAATTCCGTCATTCCGTTTGTAACACCTCGAAATATGCGTCCAAGACCCCATAAAATATAAATATTCTTGATCGCCCTTACATTTTAAGTCGATCTTCCCATGTCCGTCTGTCGAAAGCACGCTAACTTTCGAAGGAGTAAAGCTAGGCGCTTGAAATTTTGCACAAATATATCTTATTAGAGTAGGTCGGTTGGGATTGTAAATGGGCCAAATCGGTCCATGTTTTGATATAGTTGCAATATAAACCTATCTTATCCTAGCGTCCATATAATAATATTGGCCAATTTAGATCTATAGTGTAGGTGTAGAATAGCATATAGTTGGTACCGCGAAATTTTGGCCCTCACTTTCTTCGATCTAGAACAATGTAAAACTTATAAACTTATAAAGGGTGATTTTTTTGAGGTTAGGATTTTCATGCATTAGTATTTGACAGATCACGTGGGATTTTAGACATGGTGTCAAAGAGAAAGATGCTCAGTATGCTTTGACATTTCATCATGAATAGACTTACTAACGAGCAACGCTTGCAAATCATTGAATTTTATTACCAAAATCAGTGTTCGGTTCGAAATGTGTTCATTCACCGTAACGTTGCGTCCAACAGCATCTTTGAAAAAATACGGTCCAATGATTCCACCAGCGTACAAACCACACCAAACAGTGCATTTTTCGGGATGCATGGGCAGTTCTTGAACGGCTTCTGGTTGCTCTTCACTCCAAATGCGGCAATTTTGCTTATTTACGTAGCCATTCAACCAGAAATGAGCCTCATCGCTGAACAAAATTTGTCAAAATTTGAACACATTTCGAACCGAACACTGATTTTGGTAATAAAATTCAATGATTTGCAAGCGTTGCTCGTTAGTAAGTCTATTCATGATGAAATGTCAAAGCATACTGAGCATCTTTCTCTTTGACACCATGTCTGAAATCCCACGTGATCTGTCAAATACTAATGCATGAAAATCCTAACCTCAAAAAAATCACCCTTTACAAGCATGCCATTTAATTATCCTATACACATTTTGTCCTTTATGTTGCAAGAGTTTAATGTGTCATCATCATTAAATTGAATTATACACTACTTTTCGTAAACTTCACTTTATTTTCGTAAATGGAGCACCATACCACCAATGACGTTCATAAACCAGCTGCTATATATGCATACATACAAACGTATTATATACATGTGTACATAGATAGCATAGTAGTTTTGCACTTCAATCCAATTCTCCACAAATTGAAATGAAGGTGAACCGTTTGACTCACTTAAAGAAGACGAAACAAAAACACAACAACGATTGGTAGGTAGTATGTGTCATTCATGAAAAAGGTAAATGAAACTTTTTTTCTTTGTTAAAAACAACTCAACATGTGCTATTTATTGTTGTGTCGTCTTCTTTTTCTTTCATTTGTTGTTGGCAACTAATTTGAGACGAATTAAAATAGGAGTCGCTGAATTATTATGCATGGAAAGCTATTCTTACGTGTGACACGTAAAAAAATATTGCTATACTCGACTACTAAATAGTCATGACACTGTGAACCGTAGTTTCCATTTCCGTAATGATGGGGGTAACATGAAATACATGTTGGGATAGGTAGAGAGAATTTCGTTATTTTATAGTAGGAAAGCCAAAATTGTTATCTTATTTTGGATCCACACTGGGATCAAATTGAGCAGTACCCATTTTAATACAACATACAAATAATATAACAAGTAAAAAGGCGTTAAGTTCGGTCGGGCCGAACTTTGGATACCCACCACCTCGGGTGTATATGTTAACCCCCTTTCGCCATAATCTGGATAACTTATGCACCCAAATTCGGCACGAACATTGTTGGTCTAAAAAATATAAATCACTGTTGAATTTTGTATTTCAAATTTCAACAAAATCGGGTAATAAATAAAGCTTCTATGAGCTTCAGACCCTTAACCGGCGTAACGGTCTATATGACAGCTATATTTAAATACAGTCGGATCTTCACCAAATTTGGGTCGGATGGCGGGTGGCCTTAAACTACTCATTGTTTCAAATTACAGCGAAATCGGATAAAAAATAAAGCTTTTATGGGCTTCAGACCCTTTATCGTCAGATCGTTCTGTATGGAAAATATATATAAATTTTGTTCGATCCACACCATATTTGGGACGGATGTCGGAAGACCTAAAACTACCCACTGTTTCAAACTTCAACGAAATCGGGTAATAAATAGAGCTTTATATAATAAAGCTTCAGACCCTTTATCGGCAGATCGGTCAATATGGCTGCTATATCTAAATATAGTCCGATCTGAACCATATTTGGGTCCTATGTTTGGACTACTCACAGTTTCAAATTTCAGCGAAATCGGTTAAAAAATAAAGCTTTATGGGCTTCAGACCCTTTATCTGGAGATCGGTCTATATGGCAGCTATATCTAAATATAGTCCAGTTTGATCCATATTTAGGTCAGTTGTCAAGAGGCTTAAAATAACCAACTGTTTCAAATTTCAGCGAAATCGGGTAATAAATAAAACTTCTATGGGCTTCAGACCCTTTATCGGCAGATCGGTCAATATGACAGCTATATCTAAATATAGTCCGATCTGCACCATATTCAGGTCCAACGTTGGAAGGCGTAAAACTACTCACTGTTTCAAATTTCAGCGAAATCGGTTAAAAATAAGGCTTTTATGGGCTTCAGCCCCTTAATGGGCAGATCGGTCTATATGGCAGCTATATCTAAATATAGTCCGATCTGAACCATTTGGGTCTGATTTCGGGAGGTTTGAAACTACTTACTGTTAAAAATTTCAGTAAAATCGCATGAAAAATAAAGTATTTATGGGCTTCAGACCCTTTATCGGCAGATCGGTCAATATAGCAGCTATATCCAAATATGGTCCGATTTGGCCCGTTCAAGAACTTAACCAGCATGCATCAAAAAGACGTATCTGTGCCAAATTTCGGCTCAACATCTCAATTTTTGAAGGCTGTAGAGTGATTACAATAGACGGGCGGACAGACGGACAGACACACGGACATCGTTAAATCGTCTTAGAATTTTACGACGATTCGAAATATATATACTTTGTAGGGTCGGAAATTGATATTTCGATGTGTTGCAAACAGAATGACTAAATGAATATACCCCCTATCCTACGGTGGTGGGTATAAAAAGGGAAATACCCAAGATCCGGTGACTCATCTTTTGAAACTTTGAGCAATAAGATGCAACAATATGTTTGCATGCGTATGAGGAGGAGGTAGGTTATGTGTAATCTTTTAACCCAGCGGGGTCCCTTTTTATACCCTACACCACTACTGTGGTACAGGGTATTAACACCCAGAAGGAAGACAGATAGACCCATTCATAAGTTTACCGACCGACTTATAATCGCTTTCTGAAACGGTTTAGCTATGTCCGTCTGTCTGTCCATGTGTACAAAGTACTGGTCGCAGTTTTCATCCAATAGTTTTAAAATTTGGTACAGGCATATTTTTCAGCCTAGAAACGAAGCCTATTGAAATTGGAAAAAACTCGATTCAGATTTAGATATAGCTCACATATATATGTTAGTCCGATTTTGGGAAATATTGCAATAAAGTGCTCATTTTTTAACCGATTCCCACGAATTTTAGCAGGAAGGATTTTCTGTTGACTCTCGACGTTACTAATGAATTTCATAGAAATCGGCTCAGATTTAGATATAGCTGTCATATATGTATATCGCCCGAATTTCACTCCAGGAGCCACTGCAAGCTCATTTATTGACCAAACTTGCCAACAAACTCGTCGACAATGGTAATACGCGACAGCAGCGACTAATCAACAGCAAAACTGCGGCTATTGATGATATTTGGCAAATGTTGCAGCCCAACTTGGCAGCATCTTATACTCCGCATGATGCAGTGACCGATGATGAGCAGTTATTCCATACAGAGGCCGCCCATCGGCCGCACAATTTATGTCGAAAATTATTTCTCAACTTTGGATTTGGCGCGTACTTTGATCAGGAAGAAAACCGCATATGTATGTTGGAACAGTGCGCTCGAATACGATAAGATAATGTGTGCCTCGGGTATTCCAAAAAAAATCATACGCGTCCTGTCAACAGCACGCCAGCTCGGACCAATTGTATTTATTGTACATTGTTTATAAATAACCTGCCTAATGCAATACTTCAGTGTAAGGTTCTAATGTATGCAGATGATGTAAAATTTTTCCATTCTTTTAATGAGGAGGCAAACTAATGCATATTGCAATCTGATCTCAACGAGTTTTATAAATGGTGCAATAATAACTTGTTGGAACTTAACACTTTGAAATGTAAACTTATGTCTTTCTTTCGGCTCAAAAAGATAGATACAAGTTATTATTTGAATGATTGTATAGTGGAGTATGTGGATTCTATTCATGATTTGCAGTAACCAGTTTAGAAACAAGGCCATCTCTCGACAGACGAAGATTACACTATACTAGACACTGATACTACCGGTGTTGTTATATGGTTCTGAATCATGGGTACTTGTGAAAGCAGATGAGACAGTGCTTGGAGTATTTGATAGAAAGATTCTTCGTAAAATATATGGACCAGTTTGCCATAATGGAGAATATAGGCGACGTATGAACCACGAGCTGTATGACGACGATAGCATAGTTACACGCATCAAAATACAACGGCTGCGTTGGCTAGGTCATGTTGTCAGAATGGATAAAGAAGCTCCAGCAAAGAAATCTTTTGAAGGCAATGACAGTGGTACACCCAAACCAGGACGACCAAAAGCCCGATGGAAACATCAAGTGGTGAGAGACACCTCGAAACTTGGTGTCAGAGATTTTAGAATGAGGGCAGAAGATCGAGGCGCTTGGAACGCTATTCTACGTTCGGCTAGTGGAACAAATATTCTGTCATAGCCAAATTAAGTAAAGTAAGTATTCATGATTTGGGAATCCTGTATAACCGCTGGTCCGGTTAGATTTAAAAAACATATATCTCTAATTATTAAAAGCCTATAGAAGCCTGGGATTTACCAAGCGTTGGAGTAAAGAATTTTTAGAGATCCTTCGATAACTAAACAATTAAATATTACACTTGTGCGTAGAACTTAAGAATATGGGTCGATTATATGGGATCCGGTCTATTATTGTAAATTCACTCAAATGCGATTGAGTCTGTTCTTTTATTTTGCCTCAGGGGGCGTGGCTGGGATAAAAACCCAAACCATCCGCAAAATTGTCGTCCTGTAAGCCGCAAAATTTTCGTCCTATAAGCCTTTTACCCAACATTAGCAAGGTTTTTGAGATTTGCTTTAATAATATCGTGAACAGGATATGTACTGAAAGAAATTTAATAAGTGACATACAATTCGGCTTCAAGTACAAACATTCGACCATTAATGCGATAAATGTCTTGGTGTCCAGTATAAACTGGAACAAGAAGTTTTTTACTGGGGTTTGTTGTTTAGATATAGAAAATATCTGGATTTTAGGAATGATATGCATTTTACACAATATGTTAACAAACAAACAAATCAAAGTCTGTATGAATGAGGCAACAAGTATAACATTCAGTTTGTTTAATGGGCTACAACAGGGTACAGTAATGGCCCCAACACTGTTCAATATTTACCTTCTAGATTTACTCACTAAGACAGAAAGTATAATTTTCTTTGTCGATGATATTTTGATACATCATGCGAACGAAAAAGTTTTGAAAATCAGTGATAATCTTCAATCATTGTACGATAGGGTTGAAAAGTATGCGACAGATTAGTATATGAGGATCAATATTGAGAAATGCGAGACAATTTTATTTCGTCCCCCTGCGGACAAATGTACCGACAATATCAGGAAACATTGGAAATCCTTCGGAATCAGATCTAACGACACAAATACTCAGCTTAAAGTTTCCAAGACAGTAAATTATTTTAGGATACATTTGGACAATTTCCTATATTTTAATGGCCATATTACTCAAGTATTAGATAAGACAAGAAGGACTTTTTTCTTTAATGAATCGTTAATCTACTCAAAATTTCTGGATTCCAGTAGGAAAGTATTTTTATATAAAGCGCTATTAAGACCAATAATAACTTATGGTTGCCTAATTTGGTTCAACATATCGTCTTCATACATGGAGAAAATGAAGGCTTTAGAGAGGGATATACTAAGAGTATGCTTATAAACATACCGATCACCTCAAAGTAATATGAAAATATACGTGTCAAATTAGAAACTATATAACATTGCCGACATAAGTCGTATAGACAACTTTATAATTCATTGACTAGAAATCATATTGTACGTTGTACTCAATCGGTTGAATTTAATTCGATTATGGCCCCATACTATACGGATTCATCTAATCTATTGTAGAAAACACTATACAAAAGGGTAACGTACCGCCCGAAGCTTTCCTATATTTAGATAGCCAAAGGGCTATACAGAAGGAAGACGGTACTCCAATTTTTATACCCTCCACCATAAGATGGGGGGTATACTAATTTCGTCATTCTGATTGTAACTACTCGAAATATTCGTCTGAGTCCCCATAAAGTATATATATTCTTGATCGTCGTGAAATTTTATGTCGATCTAGCCATGTCCGTCCGTCTGTCCGTCCGTCTGTCTGTCGAAAGCACGCTAACTTCCGAAGGAGTAAAGCTAGCCGCTTGAAATTTTGCACAAATACTTCTTATTAGTGTAGGTCGGTTGGTATTGTAAATGGGCCATATCAGTCCATGTTTTGATATGGCTGCCATATAAACCGATCTTGGGTCTTGACTTCTTGAGCCTCTAGAGTGCGCAATTCTTATCCGATTGGAATGAAATTTTGCACGGAGTGTTTTGTTATGATATCCAAAAACTGTGTCAAGCATGGTTTAAATCGGTCCATAACCTGATATAGCTGCCATATAAACCGATCTTGGGTCTTGATTTCTTGAGCCTCTAGAGTGCGCAATTCTTATCCGCTTGAAATGAAATATTGCACCGCGTGTTTTGTTATGATATCCAACAACTGTGCCAAGTATTGTTCAAATCGGTCCATAACCTGATATAGCTGTCATATAAACAGATCTGGGGATTTGACTTCTTGAACTTCTAGAGGGCGCAATTCCTATCCGATTTGGTTGAAAATTTGCATGAAGTATTTTATTCTTACTTTCAACAATTGTGCCAAATAAAGTTCAAATCGGTTCATAACCTGATATAGCTGCCATATAAACCGATCAGGGATCTTGACTTCCTGAGCCTCTAGAGGTCGCAATTATTATCCGATTTGCCTGAAATTTCGTACGACGGATTTCTCATGACCATCAACATACGTGTTTATTACGGTCTGAATCGGTCTATAGCCCGATACAGCTCCCATATAAATCGATCTCTCTATTTTACTTCTTGAGCCCCCAAAGGGCGCAATTCTTATTCGAATTGGCTGAAATTTTATACCGGACCATATCTTCATATCGCTCTAATAGCAGGGCAAATCTTTTCTTATATCCTTTTTTGCCTAAGAAGAGATGCCGGGAGAAGAACTCGACAAATGCTATCTATGGTGGAGGGTATGTAAGATTCGGCCCGGCCGAACTTAGTACGCTTTTACTTGTTTATCATCACTAAGGGCTACTACGAAGGCAGTCACGATTCAAACTCATAACGATATGGACATTAGATATAGTACCGCCATATCAAATAAGGATATTAATCGAATAAGCATATTAAACACCAACAAATACCGGTGGATGGAATGATGTAAATCGAAACTTGTTTTGCATATTTTTCTTGTTTATAGTTTGACCGAAAGCAGGAAAACCCTACCACACGAAGGCGAACGATTTTCGTCCTATAAGTCTGTCATCCTTTATGCTGAAGACTCTTTAGAGGTTGATAAAAACATATCTTAGGGCAAAGATACCTGGAGATCGCCTGTCGCAGCAGCAGCATGCATATAGTAAAGGCAAATCCACTGAAACAGCCCTTCACGACCTAGTCGGTTACATAGAGGGTTCTCGCGCTGTCAAGGAATATACAATGGTAGCACTTCTTGACATTGGAGGTGCTTTCAATAATGAAAAACCGACGTGAATCATAAAGAAGTTGGGAGTTTCTAGGCATCAACTCTACAGTAAGAAAATTTATTAATAACTTAATACTTACTAAAATATGCATAATGGCAGGCTTTGGATCTGTGGATCTAAAAAGATGGGTCAGCGGAGGAACATCTCAAGGCCATTAACAATATATTATTGTCTCTGGAAGGAAAGGCGTAAAAGTGGTCGCGTATGCTTATGACGTGGCAATTGCCGTTAGGGGAAGTTTCCCAGCACTCTAAGAGATATAATATTTCAGGAAGCTCTACATGCAACAGCAAAGTGGGCTACCGAAAGTGGTCTAGGTATAAATCCGTACAAGACAGAAGTAGTTCTTTTCAGCGGGAGATATAAGTTTCCTACAGTGGAACCTGTATCCTTGGGTGGAGAGAATATTCCAGCTATATAAAGCGCAAAATACCTGGGCATTTTACTGGACAGGAAATTTAAATCCAAATCCAACATTTTGGAAAGGGCAAGAAAAGCCACTCTTGCTCTATACACCGGCAAGAGAGCCATTGGCAAAAGTTGGGGATCTAGACCGCTTGTCATGCATTGGGTATATACTGCAGTTGTCAGACCTATAATGCTATATGGTGTTGTGGCCTGGTGGACGGCGCTTCAAAAGTCCACCTACTGTTCAATACTCAACCGGATCCAAAGGATGGCTTGTTTGTTCATCACAGCCGCACTGAGGACGACACCATCTGATACATTGAATTTAATGCTACATCTAATTCCTCTGGACAAATTGCTGCGACCACTGCTGTGAGGCTTAGGGAGCTTTCTCTTTGGGCATGTGGCGACTACGGAAACTGTGTTATCCTTGATACAATGTCCGATGTTTCAGGCAGTGCGGATTACACCCTCAGGTAGGGTGAGCTTTTCCTATTCCACTATTCCTGATAGAACCGATTGGAACTACGATACCCCCGGTGATAGAAGTTACATATGCTTCTATACGGATGGCTCCAAACTAGACGACCAGGTGGGCTTTGAGCTGTACTCTAAAGATCTAGAACTGGTCATATCGAAGAGGTTACCCGACCACTACAGTGTGTATCAAGCGGAGATCGTTGCAATTAAGAAAGTGGTGGAATGGCTAAGATATAATGTCCTAACTACGATTGGCATAAATATCTTCTCAGACAGCCAGGCAGTCATGAAATCCCTAGAGAACGTATTGCTAAATATAAAAACCGCCCTCGACTCTCGCAGATCTCTCAACGAGATGGCTGAACAGTTCAAATTTCACTTGAATTGTAAAGCAGACGAGTTTTTGAGACTAGGAACTACCTTACACGTTCCAGTGAAACTGGAATCTGTGGGTATGCCTCTACCGACATGTAAGCTTAGTTTTCAGGATCCGGCCCGAAGGACAATGAATGATAGGTGGACGTCTTCCTGGAGAACATATTTCTAAACACAAAAACCGCCATCGACTGTCGCAGATCTCTCAACGAGATGGCAGAACAGTTCAAAATTCACCTGTTCTGAGTGCCGGGCCACAGAGATATCTCAGGGAATTGTAAAGTGGACAAGCTTGCGAGACTGGAACTATCCTACACATTCCAGGGAAATTGGAATCTGTGGGTATGTCTCTAGCTACACGTAAGCTAAGTTGTCAGGACCAGGCCCGAGGCGCAACAAATGATAGATGGTCACAAAGAGGGGGTGTGAGCATTCCAAAACTATGTGCCCTAATCTAGACTTGAGAAGGTCTACTGCTTTGCTGTCATTGGCTAGAACAGACGTCTCAATCATTGTGTCCGTCATGACAGGTCACTGTCTAATCGGAAAACATGCTGACAGACTGAAGGTTGCCAGCAACAACTTTTCCAGAAACTGTGGGAACATCGAAGAAGAAGAGACTATAGTCTCACCTTCTGTGTGTGTGTGTCCTGTACTAACAGTCAGAAGGAGTTCCACTTTAGGTTCTCATTTCTTTGAGAACTTGTCTGATTTAGCGGATGTGAAAATTCGCAAGTTATTGGGCTTTTTAAAACGTTCTGGATGATTCAACGGTAGGAACTAGAAGGTTTCTTCCTTCTTCTGTTCCTGTGGTATCACAATGGACGAAAACGTCTATGTGAGTCCGATGGCTGACTGCCACTTAAACCTAATCTAACCTATTTCCAGTGTGTGTATTTGCCCGCCACCGGACTGGAAGATTGGAATCACAATTTTAAAAACACCGATTGGTAGACTGGATGAATCCAATAGAAACCAGAGACATGTAGTATTCATATCCATATTCGAAACAAGGAGCTGTATACTACCTATTTAACAAAGTGAGGCAGGCAATCTAGAAGCGGTGGAGGTGATGACAAAAAAAACTAGTATCAATATTACTAGTCTGAAAGCAAAAGCTCGCCATCCGACGCAATCAAAAACTCCAATTTGGTGCAACAATATATTTAATCAACATTCGATTTCTATAGAAATGTTGGCATTATTTGATTTGTATGTTAAAAAAGTTCATAGAATTTTGATTTTTATTCAAAATTGTCTCTTTGGCGTCATCTGCAGCACTTTAACAATATAATGGAATACAAATACTTGTTACTCTTTTTTCAGTACACCCTACGTTTGACATATATATATTTAAGAAAGACGAAATACAATATTTGCAAAAACAAATTGCATTTTAATCATCCATAAATAAGCCACAGTCACCGATAATAAATGAAATGATAACGTCAAAAAATTGTGGAAAAAAATGTGAGACATTCTATTTTGTACATGATTTTTGTTTCCGTGGAAAAATAACCGTCGACTTTAATTACATCGCGACACAAATTATTTGATTTAAGCTAGGCAAGTAGCAGGAGGGCGGTAAAGTTTCACATATGTCGACGTTTTAGTGTTCTTTCAATGAATCTATGTATGCAGTAAGCGTAGTCCAAACAGCGGCGAATGGTATGTATTGGGTTGCCCAAAAAGTAATTGCGGATTTTTCAGGTCGGCCAAATGAAGTTGATGATGACCAAATCAAAACATTAATCGAATTGGATCGTCATGTAACTGAGCGTGAGATAGGAGAGAAGTTAAATATACCAAAATCAACTGTTCATTATCACATAAAAAGTCTTGGACTGGTGAAAAAGCTTGATATTTGGGTACCACATGTATTGAAAGAAATTCATTTAACAAACCGAATCAACGCTTGTGATATGCACCTTAAACGCAATGAATTCGATCCGTTTTTAAAACGAATCATAACTGGAGATGAAAAATGGATTGTTTATAACAACGTTAGTCGAAAACGATCATGGTCCTAGCATGGTGAACCAGCTCAAACCACTTCAAAGGCTGATATCCACCAAAAGAAGGTTATGCTGTCTGTTTGGTGGGATTGGAAGGGTGTGGTATATTTTGAGCTGCTTCCAAGGAACCAAACGATTAATTCGGATGTTTACTGTCAACAATTGGACAAATTGAATACAGCCATCAAGGAGAAGCGACCAGAATTGGTCAATCGTAAAGGTGTCATATTCCACCAGGACAACGCTACACCGCACACATCTTTGGTCACTCGCCAAAAACTGAGTGAGCTTGGCTGGGAACTTTTGATGCATCCATCATACAGCCCTGACCTTGCACCATCAGACTACCATTTATTTCGATCTTTGCAGAGCTCCTTAAATGGTAAAACTTTCGGCAATGATGAGGCTATAAAATCGCACTTGGTTCAGTTTTTTGCAGATAAAGGCCAGAAGTTCTATGAGCGTGGAATACTAAATTTGCCAGGAAGATGGCAAAAGGTTATCGAACAAAATGGCAATTATATATTTGATTAAAGTTCATTCTAAGTTTTATTAAAAATGCATTAACTTTCTTTTAAAAAATCCGCAATTACTTTTTGGGCAACCCAATAGTACAAGTATATAGTACGAGTATGTAGTACGAGTTTGTAGTTCCTTTTAATATTCTAAAACATAACATACTTGATAGTAAACAATAATTAGCGCAAACCAGCTATGATTGTCGTCATATTCTGATCACTGTATTTCATTCCATTAGTCAGGTTTTTAATAATATTTACTGATTTGATGGACTAAGGTGTACAAAAAATACAAAGTTAACATTCCATTTACAACAGGGGGAAACCCCCATAAGCATTAATGAGATTCAGGTGGCAAAGCAAGAACGGCACTCAGACATTTTAAGGCTCTATTACTCGGCATGTTGTGTTATGACATGTCAAATTTAGTACATGTTGAGTTGTACATATCGTGTGCTACAAACGAAACTAATATATGAAAATCACTTTTAAAAAATAGCACATGTAATTTGTTTCGATTAGAGCGTGCTCTATTCCTTCTGACAAAAACATAAAGAAATCAGCTGTTTTTGTCGTCAGTCGAATGAAAGCAACCTCAAATTAAATTGTTTCACAACTCTATGATTTTACCACCTTTCTCACAACTTAACAATTTTTACGCATAAAAAAATCAGATTTGCTCACATTTTTAGATTATGTCATACGAAAATAGAGGCCACCGTAGCGCAGAGGTTAGCATGTCCGCCTATGACGATATACGCCTGGGTTCGAATCCTGGCGAGACCATCAGAAAACATTTTCAGCAGTGGTTTTCCCTCCCCTTATCATTAAGCTTAAACTTTCATCGGACTGCACTCATTGATATGTGAGAAGTTTGCACTTGTTCCATACAGGTGTAAAAGCAACTACATGCCGTGTAATAGCGCCCTAAGAAATACAAAACCCACGAAATTGTTGTTATTTAACAGTCTATCAAAGGATTTTGGCGTCAAACAATCAACGCGAATAATAAAATTTAGGTTCTGATCTGAGCCAAGCCATACGGACAACCCCTTTTTTTATATGATTCACCATACGATTGGGAGCAGCTCATACCATCGCGGCATAATCGAGGCGATGATAGGAAACCTGGAAGGAAGGGAAGAGGTTTCCGATCGGATACCCGAGATGAACCTTGAAGTCGAGTGTCAAGGCACTGCTGCTGTACAGTCTTGGATTAACGGAATCCTAGTATTGCCATCAGGAAGATCATGTTACACGGATGGATCAAAGCTATAGGACAGGGTGGGCCTAGGGGTCTACATTGAGAATCCCGGGACTGAGGCCTGTTGTAGACTGCCTGACCATGATACGGTTCTGCAGGCGGAGATCCGGGCGATCACGGAATGCGTAAAGTGGTGTAAATTTGACAATAAAATTGCATTAACAACCAGGACGGTAAGGTCACGAACAGTCTTGCATGTAAGAAGGAGATTAACGCCTTCTCTGAGGATAGCAAAATCCGCATCGTTTGGGTGCCGGGCCATAACGGAGTAAGGGGAAATGAAAGGGTAGACGATTTGGAGGCGAAGGTCAGAGGACTGCCGTCAATAAACTTGGTTAACCCGAAGCCTTTCGGTCCGACGCAGTCCGAGTTAAGGGAGTGGGCGACGAATGCGCATGTAACATTGTGGAACAGCGAAACGGTCGCAAGGACGGCGAAAATCCTGTGGGGGATCCAGATCGTGAGAAGACGAGGCTATCACTGAGAGGGAGTAAGAAGGAGGTCAGTATAGCTATTGGTATCATAACGGGACACATAGGACTACGAGCTCGCTTATGTAAGCATTTCCTTTGTCATTGACTGGCTTTCGCGTCTAATAGATACCGGCACTTAGGTGGAGACACAATACCAGACATGAACCAACTTAGGGGAGTGGTATTGAAAACAATTAAGGATTTTGTAAGTAGCACGGCATTCCTAACTTAAAATGTTGTTTTTAGAGATTACTTTATAGTTTTGAGAGCGCACAACAAGCCGATTACTGGCTTAGGTGTATGTCCATAGTGGCATGGGGCGGATAAATATTTGCACCCTCTTTTCTATCCAGCCTAACCTAACCATACGATTGTAACTTATTTGTTAAAATATTTTTTTTTTTATTTTCTTCGAAGAAATAATCAATCAAATAATCGTTAAGCACACATGCCTAAATAAACAAAAAAACGATTAGAAAAAAAGTTAAGTTTGTACATTAGGCCGGCTCGATTTGTATGGATGAAAAAAAAAAATAAAAAAAAACCGTATAGCAAAAACTTAAACTACATACGATTCAAAGAAGTTTATCCGAAGAAACCATGTATCTAAAATAAAATCCTAATCTGCGGATCTCGACTTTAAAATTGTTTTGCTGTTCTTTCGATATTCTTGTAATCAAGGTACAGGTCGCCTTTGTTGTCTGATTATCGCAAAATTTTGCACAAGACACTTCTTTGGTCCAAGGACGAAAGCTATTGATTTTGAACAAAATCAGTTCATCATCCGATATGGCCTTTTAAAGTTCTAGAAGCCAAAATTTTGGTCCGATCTTTACAAAATTTTGCACAAGACGTTCTATTTAATGTTGCAATAGCAAAGCGGTAGACCTCTTCAAGTCTAGATTAGTCCACATAGTTTTGGAATGCTCACAGCCCCCTCTTTGTGACCATCTATAGTTCGTTGTCCTTCGGGCCTGGTCCTGAAAACTTATAATACATGTCGCTAGAGGCATACCCACAGATTCCAGTTTTCCTGAAATGTGTAAGATAGCTCCTAGTCTCGCAAGCTCGTCCGCTCATCATCTCGTTGGGAGATCTGCCACAGTCGAGGGCGGTTTTTGTGTTCAGAAATACGATCTCCAGGGATTTAATGGCTGCCTGGATGTCTGAGAATATATTTATACCAATCGTCATTATAACATTATAATGATATGCAGTGGTCGGGTAACCTTTTCGATATGACCAGTTCTGGATCTTTAGAATACACCCCAAAGGCCACCTGCTTGTCTAGTTTGGAACCATACATATAGAAGTCTATGTAAATTTTATTACCAGAGATATCGTAGTTCCAATCGGTTCTATCAGGAATAGTGGTACAGTACTTTTTGTCATAAAGCGGCTTAGTTAGGGTGCAATCCACACTGCCTGGAACATCGGACATTGTATAAAGGATAACACAGTGTCCGTAGCCGTCGCATGACCAATTAGAAAGCTCCCTTAACCTCACGGCAGTGGTCGCTGCAATTTAGGTAGCCACAATGTCCAGAGGCATAAGGTGTAGCATTTAATTCAGTGCATCAGATGGTGTCGTTCCCAGAGCGGTTGTGATGCACAAACAAGCCATCCTTTGGATTCAGTTGAGTATTGAACAGTAGGTGGACTTCTTTTGAAGCGTCGTCCACCAGGCCACAACACCATATAGCATTATAGGTCCGACAACTGCGGTATATACCCAATGCATGTATATATATATATATATATATATACAGGGTGGCTGATGAAAGCCGCTACCAAAAAAAAATGTAATAACTTTTTTTCTATTTAATAATAATAATTTAATAATTAATTTAATTAATTAATTTAATTAATAATAATTTAATAATTAATTTAATAATTTAATTTAACATGAATAAAAGAAAAATGTATTCCATACACCGAAAAAAAAATGTAGCAATATTCATCATTGTAGCAATATTCATCAGCCACCCTGTATATATATATATATATATATATATATATATATATATATATATATATATATATATATATAGCATATTTCATCTGCTATGACATATTTAAGCTCTCGTACCAATAATTTTGCTCTAGTACCCATAATCATGCATTGGGTATATACCGCAGTTGTCGGACCTATAATGCTATATGGTGTTGTGGCCTGGTGGACGACGCTTCAAAAGATGTGAGCTATTTGTAGATCTGAGCCGATTTTGATAATCGAACAACAAATGCGACCTGAAGAAGAACAGGAAAAACAAGTAAAATGCTGTTTGTATGTGCTCAAAAAGTCAAATCGGAAGATCGGTTTATATTGGAGCTATATCAGATCGATTCGGCATGTACTTGACCCAGTTGTTGGAAATCATAACAGAACACTACATGCCAAATTTCAGCCAAATCGGTCAAGAAGTCAAATCGGGAGATCGCCTTTTAAGGAAGCTATATCCAAATCTGAACCGATATGGCCCATTTGCAACCCCTCAACGACCTACATCAATTGTAAAAAAATACATTAACAATGGAAAATTTCAAGCGGCTAGCTATACGCGTTCGATCGCTATCGTGATTTCGACAGACGGACATGGCTAGATCGACTGAGAATGTCGAAACCATCCAGAATATATATATACTTTATTGGGTCGCAGATCAATATTTCGAGGTGTTACAAATGGAATGAATAGACCATCCTATGGTGGAATGACATCACCATCCTATGGTGGTGGGTTTAACAATTTGAAGTCGAGAGGCGCGGATTAGGATTTTATATTAGATACATGGTTTCTTCGGAGAAACTTCTTTGAATTGTATGTAGCTTACGTGTTTGCTATATGATTTAAAAAAACGACCGGGCCTAATGTACATAGTATAGTACCATTAGCACATGTAAATACAAACTAGGCCGGGGCAACTTTGAAAGTACATGAAGTACTCGTTTTTGTAAAGTATCTTAAGTATCTCTGTATACATATTTGAAAGAGCTATTTCCCGAAAAAGGCGACAGGGATATGACATTAAATGCTATGAATAAATGCTGTGATTGAACTGTCGTGTTTTTCTCTGAAATATAAACTAATAACTGTGGATTGACTTCTTCATGATTTCTTTAAGGCGTGCTGCACTTCGAGTGGGATCCACTTGTATCAAGACACAAAGAACCTTTCGGTGCGAATACCACAATTATACGGTATCTAAGCAGTATATACATGTCTCTTACCAAGCGGTGACAATCTACCGATTGGAGAGACCTCTTTTTATTTTACGAACATTATACATTTGCTTCCAACTTTATCAAAATCTGTTCTTTATTCGGGCGTGCCCAATGATAAGCCTGCATATGGTTCGCAGGTAAATGGTTTTTTTTCCTTAAAAATGAACCTCTATATTAAATATTTACAAAAATACAACAAAAAAAAATTTTTCCTTTTGTGTTTTGAATTATTTTGTACCATACAACTCTTTATTTTATTATATATTTTATTTATCTATTTAACACTTTAATGATAAGAAACAAAGTTGTAGTAATCGTTGTGTTTTTAAAACGGTCGACGATCAAATATTAATTTGGTTGTGTGACCAACGGCAGCACCACAACCAGCATTGCCCCCCGTCATCGTCCCCCATAAAGCATCACACCAGTCTCTGGAGTCACCGATGATCGCACCAGATCTCGGAGACTTTTTGAAAGTTTAGCGGTTTTTCTCAATGCTTCGTTGTGTTTTAGCTTGGCTTCAACAAAATGTTGCGAACGACAGCGTTTTCGTGTTATCTCTTCTTTTAATTGCTCGCGTTTCAGTTTTTCACTAAGCTGAAGCTCACGCCAGTGTTCTTCATGCTGCAATTGTTCAATGTAGTTACCATATCGCAAACGTTTCAAATAATTATCGAGCATTGCATTGCGTATGTGATCGGCACGTTTCAGTCGCTCTGTTAGCCGTTGGCATATTTCGCTTTTCTTCAGCATTTCATCTAGATTTAGTTCCTCCTGATTGATATTTACATGCTCGGCTTTGCGGAGCTCTTCACAACGCTTCTGATTAACGGACATGTCGCGTTCGATGCGTAGATTTTGGAGACGTTTTTTGGTGCGAGCATCTTTCTGTTGAAGGGATTCGCGTAAACGTTGTAACTCGCACAGATCACGCTGGGCAATTTCGTTGAGTCGAGCTTTTGTCTGTAGATAGTCCTGGAATTGTTTATCGCGCACTGCTTTTTTATACTCCTCCATTTGTTCACATTTCAAAAGTTCACGTTCGTAACGCTCGTTCTCCCAGTATTTGCGAGCCAGCCAAGCATTTTCCTTGGAAACTGCCTGCTCATTGCGTTTTGTGGCCATACGATTTAGAATTCGTTTATCGTGAGCAGGTACTTTTTGGTAGGCGTCTCTTATTGTGGGAACTATACACAAATTGGCCATGGACTCGGACAGCCTTACGGGAGCTAGAGTTTTTGAGTTTTCAAAGTGATGAGAGGAGGATGCAGTTTGTTTTGTGGACGATGCTGTTTGTTTTGTTGAGGCGGAAGTTGGGGGAGGTGGTGGCGGAGTTTTGGAAGTTCTCATGGTTTTCGCTGATTCTTTGCACATACCCTGGATTTCCAGAGGTGGTGTGTGGGAATCATCCAATGATGTTAGGAGGTCTTGTAAAATCTCACAATCTCTGGTGTAGTGACGTTCGGAGCATTGGCTTTGACTGCGTGAACACACGCTTTTGGAGCGTTTCTTTTGTTTACGTTTTTTGCGCAAATTATTTTCCCCCTCGTTCGGAGCTTGCTTTGGCTTAAGAATTGTTGATTTCTCATTTGGCAGTGCAGATTTAGAAGATGGCTCACTTGCTAATGGTTTGCTGGAAGCCCTGTCTTTTTTCTTGGCAATTTTTTTCCCTTCGACTTCGTCGTTCAAGCACGATACACTTTTCCGTTCTTTTTGTATCCTACTGGCACTGTGAGTACTCTCCTCCACTACTTCACTGCGATGACTACTGTAACAATCACAATGGCAAATATCACAGCAACTATCTACCAATGGTAGTGTATCCAGTTCCTCCAATAGCTTGAGGTGTTCCTCTATACGCGTTTCGCTTAGCGAATAACGTCTTTTTGTCGTCATTTTGGACCTATTCACAATCTATCTGGCTGGCTAACTTCAAACGACGATGGCTTTGGAAATAACTCCTCGACAAAACTTCTTCGCATTCATTTGCTGCAGCTGCGCCAGCTCTCCACTTCCTTTGGTATCCTCCTCTGGTATTTAGGTTAATTGTAGAAATTTTAAACTAAACCAAATGTGTATTTTTCCTGCCATCACTCTTTGTCCTTTTGTAAGGTTGTAAAGAATATTAGAAATTCTTCCACTGCGCCAGTGTGTTCATTTCGGGCTTATTGATTTCGTGTTTGTTTGTTGCCATGGTAATCGGGTTTTAGTGCTGTGCTTTTAAGAGGCTAAATGTCACTTGAAGGGAGGTTTTCTTTAGTGGATTTCATAACAATATTATCTTTGTGTCATATGAGAATCATTGGTATAGAAAACCGATGTAGGATTCAAAACCGAAATGTCAAACAGAGGCGGTAAACGGAGGAAAGGGGTTACATCACAGACAATAACACCTAACGTTGTATTAAAAATATTCTTCAAAGTATCAACTTTAAAATGCTATTAGTTCTAATATTACAAGACTTTATGAGCTTGCACATACATACATATGAATGTACATAAGTTTAGAACTTTGGTTTTCTTATGAAGAATATTTTACATCAAATTTCAGAACATAAAAATGTGTCGAACACATAACCTTCTCGCCCCTATATAGAAACAAGTAAAAGCGTGTTAAATTCGGCCAGACCGAATCTTGGAAACGCACCACCATGGATTCTGCTAAAATATGGGAGCAATATCAGGATATAGACCGATTTAGACCGTACTTGGGACAGTTGTTGGAAACTACAATCTAAATCTTAACCGATTACTCTACAGATATTGTAGTAGTTGTAAAGGAAAGCGTTGTGGAAAATTTTGGCAAGATTGGTCAATAAATGCGCTTGCAGTGGCTCTAGGAGTGAAAGTCTGGCGATATATATATAAATGGCAACTATATTTAAACCTTGAGCGATTTCTATGAAATTCATCAGTTATATTAAGAGTCATGAGAAAATCCTTCCTGCAGAATTTCGAAAGAATCATTTGACAAATAAGCACTTTATTGCAATATTTCTCAAAATCGGACGAACATATATATGGAAGCATTATCTAAATCTGAAACGATTTTGACCAAACTCGACAGATATTGCCGAGAAAAGCATTGTGGAAAGTTTTGGAAAGATTGGTCAATAAATGCGCTTACAGTGGCTCTAGAAGTGAAAATCGGGCGATATACATAAATGACAGCTTTATCTAAATTTGAATCGATGTCTATGAAACTCACCAGCAATGTCGAGAATCAAAAGAAAATCCTTCCTGCCAAATTTCAAAAGAATCAGATAACAAATGAAGACATTATTGCAATATTAGTCCAAATCGGACGAACATATATATGGGAGCTCTATCTACATTTGTACAAACTTTTAAGATATTGTGGTAGTTATCGAGGAAAGCGTTGTACAAAATTTTGGGAAGATTGGCCAAAAACGGCCACTGCGCTTGCAGTGGCTCGAGGAGTGAAAATCTGGCGATATCTAAATCTGAACCAATGTCTATTAAACTCGCCAGTAATGTCGAAAGTCAAAAGAAAACCTTCCTGCCATATTTCGAAAGAATCAGTTAACAAATTACCACATTATTGCCACATTGGTCCAAATTGGACGAACATTTATATGGGAGCTATATCCAAATCTGAACCAATTTTTTCAAATTTCAATCCAAGGCTTCGTCTCTAGGGCGAAAACATGCCTCTAAAGAATTTTAAAACAATCGGATGAAAATTGCGAACTGTAGTTTGTGCACAAATTGACATGGACAAACAGAAATCGAACCAGAAAGTGATTCTGAGTCGATCGGTATGCTTATCAATGGGTCTATCTCTCTTCATTCTGGGTGTTACAAACAAATGCACTAAGTTATAATACCCTGTACCACAGTGGTGGTGTAGGACATAAATGAGTGACTTGATGGAGCAAGTCACCGTTCCAAATTTATATCACTTGAAGTTAAAAAATAGACATTTTCTGAGCTAAAGCCCCGTTTACACTGCTCTTTAAATCCGGATTTAATGGCTCTATCATCAGCTGACGAGAGCTTTAAATTCGGATTTAATGAGCAGTGTAAACGGTGATTATATGTTAAATCGAGAGATGAATCGCAATGGGGACTATATATTTCGATGTATATACATCAAAACTCCAAAGCATATATCTATAAAAATATTTTTATTATTGGAAGTGTTTTCTATGCAAACCGTTTTTAATTACCTCCCATTCTAAACCTTGCTTTATGAATGCTTCAAAAGCTGTTTCATGGGCCATAAAAATTGACCACACAGTTCTTGCCAATGAGAGTGTATCAGAAGCTATTAGCAACAAAATCAGGAATATACGGTAATATTTGAGCTACTGTTTATGAGGTTGCAGTGTCTTTTCTATGCTGTACTTCGGAAAAAAATTGGCTTTTTCGGCACCCCATTTTAATAATTCGGGTCTTTTTTTAAGCAATAAAACACATAGTTAAAAAAAAATCATTTAAATTTATTCAGTCTTTAGTATAGAAAGAAAAACAATAACAAAAAGCAACTTTAAATTTCATTTGGGGTAACGTAAGACCAATTTTCTTACATTTTAAATCAGCTTTTTATTTGATTAGATTGCAAACTCATTCATAGTGCAAAATAAGCAATATTTCTGAAGATCAACATAAACATATGTTGAAATATGTAAGATTTTAATACAGATTCGATTCGATAAGGGACCTCCATTTTATTGGCGAGTGCGAATGGTTTGCCGCAAAGCGACACCACTTAGTAGCACTAGGAGGGAAATACTGTGGCGTTATTAATATAAAAAATATTTTTCACTTTTTCTACCTCCCCACAAATCCCTTGAGAATTCTGCATGATGTGGGCGTAATTTTGAAGAAATAAAAAATATTATATTATGTATTGTTGACCTTTTTTGATTATAATTTCGTGGATAGTTCGGCTTGAGGTCATGTACAATTATTAAAAACAGATGTCGGTGCTTTTTTATTGTTTTATTTTAAAATTTTCCAATATTTCGATTACCGCCGGTAATCTTCATCAGGGAATGGATAACTAAAAAGATTATAGTAACATAAAACTGAATTTAACAAGAGCACAGAAACAAAATATGAATTTGATTTAAATTTAACGTTTGAAAACAGAAATTACATTCACTTGTTTTAAAATGTAATTTTTGTTATCAAACGTTAAATTTTAATCAAATTCATATTTTGTTTCTGTGCTCTTGTTAAATTCTGTTTTATGTTACTATAATCTTTTTAGTTATCCATTCCCTGATAAAGATTACCGGCGGTAATCGAAATATTGGAAAATTTTCAAATAAAACAATTAATAAAATAAAAAATTTAAAAATCATTTTGCTGGCCCGTGATTCGAAGGTCCCGACCTTTGTATTGTAAATCTTCTGATGTACGCTCTGTGCCACACTAAAACTACTAAAATCACTCCCATGTTTTAGAATATTATGCCTATTCATCAAAGATGGCCATGAATTAAAGTTTGCTTTTGTGTTGTTAGCTAATATTGAACGTAGAAAATAGTGTATTAATCAAACAATAGTAATGTGGATGAATGCGTAGAGCGTCTGCTTTGAAAACGGAAGGTTCTGGTTGTCTTCTTCAATAAAACTGAGCATTGAGAACGTGCTGGTGGGGAATGGCGCGAACATGTTTGAGTCTATGTAGTTATTTATTTGTAACGTTTAAGTAAGATTACATCATTATTTTTTGACAACTTGTATGCTAAAGCGTAAGTACTTATTTTTGAACTATTAGTGTGCTTGTGCGCCTAGGACATCGCCATGTAAAAGTAATTAGGAATGACGCCTAAAACTATGTAGTTATTAGTTTTTCTGGTTATTTGGTAATGAGAGTTATTGCTGGGTATATTTTAAAAAATCTTTTGAATATAGAATTTCTTCCAGAGAGGATCTTATTTTTGTTTTGTTTAAATTTACTTGACTAAAAATTCACTCTACATTTGCTGTGGAATGAGGAAGAATCATTGCTTATTGGACAAATTAACACAATGTTGTAAAAGCTGGTGTTGTATTTCCACGTTTATTCCGAAATTTTCTTCCAAAAGCTTTTTAAATTTATTTTGCAATCTTTAAACATTTCTTTAAAATGTATGAAATGTAACTCTTTGAACTCTGAATCAATTAATAGTTTCTCCTCTTGACTTGTAAAATGTGGGAATTCTTTCAATATATCGTCAATAGTGATATTTTTTTCTCAAATATTATATAAGTATCAATCAGTTTTAAAAATTTTAACGGCATGTTATTTAAATCAAAACGCTGCAATAATTGATTTGCAGATTCTGTTTCAAGAGTTTATAATAATATTTAATTCCGATTTATGAAGCGTTAATTCCGCAATAATCTCTTTGGTGTATAAGCCTAGATAAATTTCATTGAATTGCAAGTAGTTGTTTGTGTCCATAAAATCTGTTAAGTAAATCTCATCATTCATAGCGTTTTGTTTAATAAAATTGCTTAATACTGTCCGCAATAATAAGATCGCAACTATTGAAGGGCTTTAGCTTTTGCATAGATTGGGTATTGCAATCATTTCATGACTTCCAGAATTTGCATAGATCGACTTGCAATTTTTGAGTGTCTTTAGCTTTTGCATAGATTGCAATCATATCATGACGTCTAGAATTTGCATAGCTTAAATGTATGCGTGTTGACAATAACACTGACCCAAACGATGCAATATAATGTTTGGCTATTCAGATTGGTCGCAATATCACAGGGCTAAAAAGTGTGAAAAACTATTGCAAAAAAATTAAAATTTAAAAAAAAATCGGCATTTTTAGGGCAAAAATTGGAAAATCGGCCTTTCGCATTTTTGGAGTGAAAGATTAGCAAAATGCCGATAAATCGGCAAATCTAGTAGCTCTGCGTTCGCGTTCTTCATTTGCCAAAAGAAGAGAGCGGGAAAGTGCGTGAGAGCGAACAATATTTTAAGTCTGCTGTTGGTTTTTTCCCGGCAGAAATTTGCAGCATTGAACAGCTGTTTTATGAATACCAGCTGTTTAATTTAATTATTGGGTTGCCCAAAAAGTAATTGCGGATATTTCATATAGTCGGCGTTGACAATTTTTTTTACAGCTTGTGACTCTGTAATTGCATTCTTTCTTCTGTCAGTTATCAGCTGTTACTTTTAGCTTGCTTTAGAAAAAAAGTGTAAAAAAGTATATTGGATTAAAGTTCATTCTAAGTTTTATTAAAAATGAATTTACTTTCTTTTAAAAAATCCGCAATTACTTTTTGGGCAACCATATATAGCAAAAGGGCGTAAAGGCAGCTCTTACTCTCCTGCTTATTTTTACTGGCAAAATTTTACTGCAAAAGTACGCGAATAGACCTTTTATATTATAGAGAAAATTTGGTAAGACCTATCAAAAAAGTCAACACTGGCCTAGTTTAGAGTGACAGCCTATTTTGTGACGATGTTAGTCCAATGTGGTACTGCAGTAGCGACAGACGAGTCCAGCGTCCATGGGTAATCTGTGGATGCTGGGGAGACCCAACACTAGCCTAAGTGTGAGCAAATCCAAAGATCCAAATCATTTGGCAACGGATTGTAGCGTTGACGTGTATATCACCAACCATTCCCTGACTATGGTGTTGCGAGTATACAACCCTATTAGAAAAAGTTTAAACAACGAAATTGGGTAAAAAAAAATTTATAAAAGTTGCATACAAACCCAAGGGAAACCTAAGGAATTTTTTTTACTCTAGCCAACTTTGTATAAATATTAAAAGAAAATATTATTTGTCGACTTTATATTTTTAAATAAAAAAGAGCTTAACAAATATGCTATATTATGGTTGGTGTGAATTTTTACTGTGTATTTGATTAGGTATTCATGAACCATAAGTTGTTTTTTAATTATAACAATATTGGTACCTATGTCATACAAAAATATAATTTTAAATAACAAGAAACATTTGCGTAAACTCGCTATCCCGACCTCATTCTTAGCAGGAATAAAAATAATTATTTATACAACTTCTATATTTTACACAAAGAACTTGACTGTAGAGAAAATATATTGTTTTGTTTTTAGCATCACTTTGAATTGAGGAATTTACCGGTACAAGCTTGTGGTAGGCAAACATGCTAATTACAAAAATACTTGTTCGTATATTAAGGTAGGGAAAAAATTTCGTCTTTTGATATAGTAGTAATTGTATTCAAATTTGAATCTTGTGCGTTTATTAAGGTAAGTAACAAAAATGCTTACGTAAGAAATAAAAAAAAAAATCGTAAGTGTTTTTAATAAAAAAAAATCACATTAGCCATTCAGATTTATATAGCCCCTAAACTATAGATATATTGCAGTTCGTGGTACTATACTAATTAAATTTTCATATATTTTGTGTATTTTGTTACATTTTACATGTAAGCAAAGATGGCGAGTAATCGTTCGCTTTTAAAATACGTATAGCACAGTATTTTCTTTATTGGCAATGCAAAGGACCCAATCTATTATACGCAAATGTATGTGGACATGTGTTGTGAAATGACATCAATTAAACAACGACCATTACTATTTAGATCACTGACGTGACTGACTGCATGATTTCATAGAAAACCCACTTTAGCTGATTTTACTTAACATTAACAGTTTTTATACTCTCCACCATAGGATGGGGATATACTAATTTCGTCATTCTGTTTATAACTCCTCGAAATATTCGTCTTAGACCTCATAAAGTTCTGGATCGTCATGACATTTTAAGTCGATCAAACCATGTCCGTCCACCTATCCGTCCTTCCGTCTGTCTGTCGAAAGCACGCTAACTTGCGAAGGAGTAAAGCTTGCCGCTTGAAACTTTGCACTTTGGGCGGACCCTCCCCCATATCTCAATTTTCAAAAACGCCAGATCGTGTATGCCACCTTATGGTACCCCAAAAACACGAAATCGATATAAAATTTTTGGGTCAAATAACCTGGGGGACGCTCCATCCCGATTGGGACAATATGGCTATCAAATGAAAGGTATTTAAGAGTAGAGTACGAACTTGGTATACAAATTTTGCCCAAAGTGTTCGGGGGGTCCCCCACCCCCAAAAAACCCCCCAACAGGACTCTTTCACCGCTTTGGGCAATATGGGTATCAAATGAAAAGTAAAAAAAGCAGAGTACAAATCTGAAATAAAAATGTATTCCTTGGTGTCTGAGGGGCCTTCCCACCCCCGAAAACACCACCGCACGGACATGTTTACCGATTGGAACAATATGGGTGTCAAACGAAAGGTATTTAAGAGTAGAGTACGAACTTGGTATACAAATTTCGCCCAATATGTCCGGGGGTCTCCCACCCCCAAAAAAAACCGTCCAACAGGGCTCTTTCACCGATTTGGGCAATATGGGTATCAAATGAAAAGTATTTAAAAACTATAGTACAAATCTGACATAAAAATGTATTCCTTGGTGCCTAAGGGGCCTCCCCACCCCCCAAAACGCCTCAGCAGGCCACATTTACCAATTGAGACAATATGGATATCAAATGAAAGGTATTTAAAAGTAGAGTAAGAATCTGATATAAAAATTCCTTGGTATCTAAAGCGCCACCCCATCCCCCAAAATCCTCCAGCTTATTTACCAATTGGGACAATATAGATATGAAATGAGAGGTGTTTGGAAGTTGACTACACATCTGTTATAAGAATTTGGTCTAAGGTGTCTACGGGGCCTCCCCAACCCCAAAACCCCTTAAACGGGCATGAATGTCCAACGTCACAAAATGGGTATCAAATGAAAGGTCTTTGGGACTATATTGGGATAGAGTCTGGGACCGGCCCACCCACTAAATACCCTTCAATAGGACGTGTAGTTCGAGCGGGATAATATGTGAATTAAAAGAAAGGTCTATGTCAGTAGAGTTTGAATCTAATGTTGATAATGATTCAAGAATCTGGGTCACGTCCAGCCATTCAGCAGGACATGTATATCGCAACAATAAATGACTGAAATGAATTGACTTTTGGGTCTTAGCGTCGGGGGGAGCGACCCTCTCCTCTCGATAAAAATAACACCAAACTGTCATGTAGAACGACCGAAAATATATTGTACTCAAATGAAAGGATGTGTCAGAGGGCAATCCCCTCCCCCTATTTTATCCAAAAAAAAAGGAATTAAAAATAATATATGAAGGCCGATCAGGATAGAATAGGACTGTAATAAAAGGTCTTTAGTAGTAGAGTACACTTTTTACCCTCAAATTGCGATAGATACTGGAGAACCTGCGGATCTTTAAAAATGTGCTATCCCAAGTGGTAGCTTTGAAATATGATTTTGAAAGTAGATAATCAAAACAAACAAAAATTAGTGTGGATCTGAAGGGGACCCCTTTCCCTGAATATATTGATAGGCACTTTCAAAATGCTTGACATTATAGAGCCAAACAAAATCGTGCTCTAGCACCATGCTGATATTATTTCAGGTTCCGCCCTCTAAACTCCTTTCAAACCGGTGATGTTTGCCTACTAAGGCAATAAATAAAAGGAATTTGATAGTAGAAAACGAATATGATATCCAATTTTAAGGCCAAGTGTTTGGGGGTAGTCTCACCCCATAAACTCTCCCTGAACCAATTGCAAATGCTGTTCAAACAAAAGGAATTTAACATTAGAGCACGATACTGACATTTTTTCAGGGCTAAGTGCATGGGTGGCCGCCCTACCCCACATACCGCTCAAACTAGGCAGGTGGGTGGATTATGGCGAAATGGGGTCTCATCTCATACACTCCCCCTGAACCACACATATATACCGACCCTAGCAATATGTAGCTCAAACGTGGTTTTTCGAAAACGCCAGATCTCGGAGATGGGTTGGGAGATATACGCTAAATTTTGTTTGTTTATAATAACTCAAAAATAGAAATTTGGTATACTTATTAAAGCTGGCGGTGCCTTGGGGGCCACCCAAAACACTCCAAATGGATATATATACCAATCATATAAGATTCGGCCCGGCCGAATTTAGCACGTATTTAAATGTTCTATTTTCAATAATGCAGACCATGAGGTATCATTTTCAATTACACATAGAAAAAGAAAAATGCGATTGGATACTGGCACAGTAGTAATGCCCTCGAGTTTTACAATTGATACATTAAACAGTACATGCTTAAGAAGTAGATAACTATAACTAGACGTAAATCACTGGGATATCAGAGATAGTACAGACAAGATTGTAAGACAAGGAACAATATTTAACATTACAGGCGAAATGGAGTCTATGGGCTGTCCTCTGGGTAAATGCAGTATTATTCTTTGAGAAAAGGGCCGTAGACAAATGATGGCCTGTCTGAATTAGCGGATATAAACAATAACCAGTTATTGGGTTTGTTAAATCGATCCGGATGGTAGAAACTAGAAGACATTTTTCCTTCTCCTATTCCTATGGAATTTCAACATGGCTTAGTATGAATGCAGACTATCCCTACAACCTAAGCGCTCTTGGTCATCTGATTGTAGGACCGAACTTTTATGATATAAATCAACCCTTCGATTAGTTTTTCTCGAAACACAATGCCTTTCAAATGATAAGTGTCTAGCTCATCAGAAATCTCATTGTCTACCACATTCCTATGGCCTGAAATGATGCTTTTTGTGAGCTAGAGTTCCTTACACATCCTGACATATCTCCATCTCACATAATTCGAATTTAGAGCTAAGTGCAAGTGTTTACAACAATTTGAGCCCAACAAATGCCACAGGTTTGAGGAGGTTATATGTTACCTTTAAAGTATTTTTGTTCATATTGGGTTACCCAAAAAGTAATTGCGGATTTTTCATATAGTCGCCGTTGACAAATTTTTTCACAGCTTGTGACTCTGTAATTGCATTCTTTCTTCTGTCAGTTATCAGCTGCTACTTTTAACTTGCTTTAGAAAAAAAGTGTAAAAAAGTATATTTGATTAAAGTTCATTCTAAGATTTATTAAAAATGCATTTACTTTCTTTTAAAAAATCCGCAATTACTTTTTGGGCAACCCAATATTTAACCCGTCTGTGAAGAAGCAGGGTCGGTCAAAAGCGGGAGTGCCGTTGGCTAATGGTAGTCATTAAAACGTACACTGAGTTAAGATAAGGTTGTAAGGACCCGCATAGAGCTGTAATCAGTGAGAGTTCCTTCGTGGCAGCCATTTCAGACGCCTAAATTGATCCATATTGACATGGAGACTACATATACTTTCAAACTAGTCAAATATTTGATCCATCTTGTTTCGTTATTTTCCCCAAAATATTCCAAATTCGTACATTCATGATTTTGTATTCATATTAGACACATTTATTTGATAGATTTTATTTGTCCAAATACAAATTAAATAAAGTTAATGGTTAATGATTTGTTTTTGGACAAACAGCCCGGCCGGGATTCGAACCTGGGCACACAAAGCAACAGCGAGAGCCGTTGCCTTTATCTAGCGGTCGAAGCCATCAAAACAACTTCCAACAGATGCACAGAATCCTGTGTAACATGAAGGTAGTGTAATTGTCGCAGATAAAAAGTCTGTCATTACACAAAAAACATGCATTGAGAAAAAGTACAGCTTATAGACAGGGTTGTCGAGCGTGGTTAATGTGGTAATTATATCATAGAAACAAACAAAATTGTGAAATTTAATGATCTTCGCCCTAACAGGCAAAAAACTTGAAAATGGGAAAATGTGTTTAATTAACTACAAAATCAAGAATGTTCGAATTTGATATATTTTGGGCAAAAAAACATGATGGATCAAATATTTGATCTGAACGTCCCTTCAGTGTCTGGAGGTACCATTTTATAGGAACCGTGTTAGTTCGCCCCATGCCGCTATGCATGCGTACGTGTACCTAAGCCAGTAATCGGCTTGTTGTGCGCTCTAAATACTAAAAACGTAAACTCAAAAAAGATAATCTAAGTTAGGAATTCCGTGCCACTTACAAAATCCCAGTCCAATGGCAGCCGGTTGTACGTACCGGATTGACCCGATTGAGTAATTCATCGGCAAGGGCTGCCGCCTCAGTGAACAACACACTGCTACAACAACTTACAAAAGCTGTGTGCACCACACAAGCTGGAACTTTCGAGGACTGGTCTGTGTGGTGTTCTTTGCTATCACGAGAAGCTTAGCTGCGATAATCGGTATCAGTGAGAGGTCGTGTGGCACCGGCTCTTGTACAAATACTGAGTGCTTATGATGCTCGATATGACAAGGCGAGTTATTGGCGCCTTCAAATAACCAATGGCCACGCTGTTCCTGCGGTGATCGTTCCTTTGAACCGGAACGAGCTTGCTCATCTGCAGGACCTTAACAAAGATCGCCACCTCCACATGAAAATGTGGCTACAACAACAATAACACAACTAAATCCTTAATTGTTTTCCATGCCACGCCCCTAATTTTGCTCATGTCTGGTATTGCGTCCCCACTTGCGTGCCGGAATCTGTTAGACGCGAAAGCAGGACAATTGCCGCATCGATTTTAAATAAGTTAACTCGTAGTCCTATGTGTCCGGTTATGATACTGAGAGCTATACTGACCTCCTTATTACTTCCTTCCCGTCTTCTTACGAGGCTATATTAGGCTCTGGATTAGATGTCACACTTGATTCAGAGCCAAGAAATTTTGATCAACCAAAATTACCTGTAAAAATCATTTCCCGGATCTTCTCAAATTGAATGAAAAAATTAATCATTCAAATTGAATGCTGACATCATATCTTTTAATAAACGGCGATATCATGACATGATTACCAGGTAGTGTACCGTAAACAGCTGAGTACAATTTTTTCTCGCGAAGTGCACTAGCTTTCAACAAGTTTTGGTTGGGTGTGTGTGTTATGGTTCTTAACAATACACACACAACCAAAACTCGTTGACAGATAGTGCACTTCGCGAGAAAAAATTGTACCCAGCTACTCACGGTACACTACCTACTTATTAAGTCATGGGCAAAAGTAAGCGGCGATAAGATTACCCGCTTAACATGTCATTAGACGATAAGACATGTTATAAAGGGTGATTTTTTTGAGGTTAGGATTTTCATGCATTAGTATTTGACAGATCACGTGGGATTTCAGACATGGTGTCAAAGAGAAAGATGCTCAGTATGCTTTGACATTTCATCATGAATAGACTTACTAACGAGCAACGCTTGCAAATCATTGAATTTTATTACCAAAATCAGTGTTTGGTTCGAAATGTGTTCATTCACCGTAACGTTGCGTCCAACAGCATCTTTGAAAAAATACGGTCCAATGATTCCACCAGCGTACAAACCACACCAAACAGTGCATTTTTCGGGATGCATGGGCAGTTCTTGAACGGCTTCTGGTTGCTCTTCACTCCAAATGCGGCAATTTTGCTTATTTACGTAGCCATTCAACCAGAAATGAGCCTCATCGCTGAACAAAATTTGTCAAAATTTGAACACATTTCGAACCGAACACTGATTTTGGTAATAAAATTCAATGATTTGCAAGCATTGCTCGTTAGTTAGTCTATTCATGATGAAATGTCAAAGCATACTGAGCATCTTTCCCTTTGACACCATGTCTGAAATCCCACGTGATCTGTCAAATACTAATGCATGAAAATCCTAACCTCAAAAAAATCACCCTTTATGTAATTTCAAAAAAGCAACTCTGAAAGTTGTACACATCGTGTGATACATACCAAAAATTTAATGAGAAATGGATCTATGAATAAATATACAACAGGCGTTTATCGTCAGTGGCCGACATGCTCACCTCTGAACACCAGTGGCCCTCAAATTCGGTATAGATGGATGGGACAAACAAGGTGATAAAACTAAAAAAGGCGTTGACCCTTTTTTGAAAAAAAACCTTTTCGTGACCTTTTTTCAAAAAATCTCAACGGTAACCCTGCCTGCGTTACCCACACTGCATGTCCCAAAATTGACTTCAGATTTGAATTTGAATGCAAAAATTGTAAAAACGGTTGGCGTCCTAAAAGTGGAATTTTGCTTAAAATGTTACGTCTTTTTATATCTTTTGTTCATGTGTGTACTTCATAAAGCTTAATATGGTTTTGAAACAAAAAACATAACTAAATTAACAACTTATGAATTGAATACATAACTAAATAATTAAGGGCACTTGGCAACTCAGGCGGGAAATAATTTAGTACGACGTTTGTTATGACGTTTGCGTAAAGTCAATGATAAAAAAATAACTACACCAGGCAAGGGCAAATAAATTTAACACATAATCAAGTCTGCTTTGTGCAGTCAATAGTTTTAATTATAACATCTCTATGGTTTTGGCTGCTGCATAACCAAAGGAAACAATTAGTGCAATGATACCCAAAAAAAAAACACACACACATACAAACGAGTGGGGTGTTCACCATAAAATCATCCACACGATCACGTATATTTGAGAAGAGACTAATAATTCGGTAATAACTTCAACACATTGTTTATACTATATTTTTGATTAGCATATACATATGAGAACAGATTCACCAAATTGTTTGTATAAAAATTATTTATTTTTTATTTTATTCACCTTTAAGCACACTCCTACAAAGGTTTCTGTTTCAATCTCTGACGACGATGGATTTCTGCTTCTATATATGTGTGTGTATTTATTTCACAATAAACACAAAGCAATAAAACTAATATCGCAATTATTTAATAATTATTCAATTCCACACTTTAAAAAATTATTCATTAATTAATTATTTCACACCGCCGTTAAAAAAAAAATATTGTATACTGACACTTTTTCACTGCTTAAAAACTTTAAATGAAAGTTTAGTTTTTCCTGTGTGTGCTTGTAAAATAGTCTAAAAGTCGGAGTCGACTTTAGATGGCTAAAAGAATCGAATAGTCGACTTTTTCGTTATATCGCCCATCGCTTGTAATAATGCGCCATTTATATGGCACATCATGATGCGTGGTCATTCTAATAGTATTGGTGAAAATAAGGGTGTGCGTACACATACCATCAGTCATTTGATTTTTTCGATGATAGGCGTCTATCGATTACTGTTTACACCGAAATGTGTAATCATTACTTGACAGAGAGTGAAAAGCACGTTCTGTCCAAAATAATGTTAAAAAAGGGAAGAAAAGTACGGAAAATTAAATAAAATCTAAAATCAATGAAAAGAAAAAAATCGATGTACCATTTTTGGCAAAAGCTCTAATCAACACGTACACACGATGATGCTCATGAATCACGAATGCTCAGCTTACATGGCACATCATGATGCGTGCTCATTCTAATACTGAGTTTACATGGCACATCTGATGTATGGTCATTGTAATAGTATTGGTGAAAACAAAGGTGTATTCGTCACATGTACACATAACCATCAGTCATGACTGAAAAATCAATATCATTTGATTTTTTTCCTATGATTGACGTCTACTGGTTACCGTTTACAAAGAAATGTGTAATCATTAATTGATAGATATTGAAAAACACGCTCTGTGACAAATAAGGTTAAGAAATAAAAAGTAAAGTATGAAAAATTAAATAAAATCAAAGAAAAGAATAAAATCGATGTACCGTTTTTGACAAAACTTATAATCAACACGTATACACGATAAGTACAATCATGATGTGCCGTCTAAAAGGGCGATAATAGGATTGGAGAAAAATAGGGTGCATGTGTTACATGTTCACATAACCATCAACCATGGGTGATTTTTTCGATGATTGGCGTCTATCGATAACCATTTACCCAGAAATATGTTTTCTTTACTTGACAGATATTGAAAAGCACCCTCTGTTTAAAGAAAGAAGAAAGGTATGGAAAATAAAATAAAATTTGAGAGAAGAAAAAATCTATGTAAGATAAAATCTATGTAAAAATTTAAAAAAGATAAAAGTCCGTTCACATTGGCCGCTATAACAACTTCCATTTTCGCAAAATTTGTTTTTAAATCCCAAATGAGCCCGATTTTATGGCTAAATAATCGATAAAAGTACCAAAATATCAAGATATATTCATTTACAGTGGCAGTCGCCCAACAACAAAATATTGAGTGCACTATCTGTCCAAATCAGTGATTAGTGCAACTCTGATTTTGTGTATGTATGTACTAGTTCCCGCCATTTTTCGTTGTTTGTGTGTTATAGTTCTTAACTATAATACACGCACACAACCTAAATTCCTTGACAGATAGTGCACTTCGCGAGAAAAAAGGTACTCAGCTGTTTACGGTACACTACCTGGTAATTATGTCATGCAAAATATTCTACTGGTTTCAAGAATTGTATATGGTTGGTATACGCATGTACGCCCCAAAAACGCAGTGTAAACGGACAGGATTTCTTTAATCCAGATCATAAAAATTTTAATGTAAACGTACTATAAGCCACTTGCCCAGCTGATGACATTTTCCTACTTCAGTTGCCGTGAAAAAAGATCTAAGTTAGGAATTCCATGCTACTTACAAAATCCCAATCCCATGACAGCGGGTTGTACCTACTGGATTGGCCCGATGGAGTAATTAATCGGCAAGGGTTGCCGTCTCAGTGTAAAACACACTGCTACAATAATTATTATTCATTTATAATTTGCCGATTATAAACAAAGCATATGCAACTGTTAAACCCCATTTACACTGCTCTTTAAATCCGGATTTAATGACTCGATCATCTGTTTTACCTTTATAAAATCAGTTGACGAGAGCCTTAAATTCGTTTTTAATGAGCAGTGTAAACGGAGTTTAAAGAACAAAACAGAATGAAAGCGTTGTGCACTGAAGGCATAAACAGATTTACCAGGTAGTGTACCAAAGATATATTCATTTATAGGTAGCGGCAGTTACCCAACAACAAAATATTGACATATGCTGTCTAATTTTGAGAGCACAAACATGTCTCTGTTATTTGAATACTTTGTCACAAAGCATACTTTTAGGAGCATATAAGATTGAAATATAAGCCGCATAAAATGGAAAATCGATTCAATGAACTAAATTCAAAAAAATTTTACCTGTGTACTAATTCTACAGGAGATGGAAAAATTCATAAAATAGCATAGAAAATTTTTTGTTTATCAATTTAAGCAAACAACAACAACAACTTACTTTTATTGGCTATGACAGAACATTTGTTCCACTAGCCGAATGTATAATAGCGTTCCAAGCGTCTCCATCTTTTGCGCTTTATAATATCTGACACCAAGGTGTCTCCCACAACTTGATCTTTCCATCGGGCTTTTGTTCGTCCCGGCTTGCGTGTACCACTGTGTTTGCCTTCAAAAGACTTCTTTGCTTGAGTTTCTTCATCCATTCTGATAACATGACCTAGCCAACACAGCCGTTGAACAACTAAATAAATAAAATAGCCAGTTGGCCATCCTGCGGCGATCGTTCGTATACACCGGACCGTACTTGCCTGGTTACAACAACAACATAAACAGAGGCTGCAACCGCAGGACGATTCCGTTGGGTCGATTCTATGTATACAACCGGCTGTTATGAAATTGATGGATGAAAAAAAATGCATGAAACAAGAATTAAGTGGTAATACTAACACTCCCCATAAGGTTATATGAATACAACTACAAAAAAAAAATTTTGCTTGAGCATTCTAAACACTCAACAATCAATTTACGTCTGAAATTAAATTAGGTCCCAATTTCCCTAATTAAATGAATAAATCTTTGATTCAAGGAAATTCCAAAGCTAGGTTTAAAAAAAATTTTATATTTTCCATCCAGTGAGTTGCATTTCTTTTCAAACAAAAGGTTCACATTTCATCACGTTTATTGCCAATGGCGTATACAATATGGAAATGCACACCAGTAAATAAAGTTGTTGAATGATGACGATTATATCAAATCTATTGATATCAATAAAATTACTTAGCAATCTATTTATCCTTGGTATCGCCCTTGCCACCACGAATTCTACCAGTACGACGGGCAGCAATGAGACCGACCTTGCGACCAGCAGAGGTACCACGCTTGACAGTGGAAGCCTTACCAATATGTTGATGGTTACCACCACCATGGGGATGTTCAACGGGATTCATAGCAACACCACGAACCTTAGGCCAGCTGTTACGCTTAACCTTGTATTTGTGGTAAGCACGACCAGCTTTCAAGATGGGTTTGTCAATACGACCGCCACCAGCAACAATACCAACCATAGCACGGTTGGCAGAGGGCACGACCTTCTTGGCACCAGAGGGCAACTTCACACGAGTCTTCTTGGTGTCGGGATTGTGGGCAATAACGGTAGCGTAGTTACCAGAGGTACGAGCCAAACGGCCACGATCGCCGGTCTTTTCTTCCAAATTGCAAATGATGGTACCTTCAGGCATTTGGGAGACTGGCATTACGTTGCCAATTTGAAGGGTAGCTTTGCGACCACAGTAAACGAATTGTCCAGTGTGCATACCTTCGGGAGCAATAAGAAGCTCCTTACGAATCTTGTAGCGGTAGGGGTCACGGAAGTGGATAACGGCCAAAGGAGCGCCACGACCAGGGTCGTGGATGATTTCCTATAAATACAAAAATATATTCATTATTAAAACTATTCTTTGTAAGGCTTAAGATTTGTTGTTGGATTTCTGTAGTATTATTTAAAAAGCATACCTTTACAACTCCGCGAATATAACCATTACGCTCGGCATAATCCAAAGATCTCAATTTGGCGGCTCCTTTGCGGTGATGAACATGGGCCTTGAAAACGGACCCAGCACCTTTACGTTGTGCACGAATTACACGACCCATTGTTGGCTTTTATTATCTGCAATTATTTTACAATATAAAACATAACATTAGATATCATCTCCAACATTGATAGTCGCAGTTTGCCTCTGTTGACACCAAATGTTTACTCATAATCGTTTGTAATTTTTCTAAGGGGTCTAATGGTGAGATTTGTAAATATCTTTGTCACATGTTAAAGCGATGCACTTGGGTAAACAATTTATATTATTTATTTATGGATGGCTTGCAAAACTTCATATTTTTCAAGATTTAATTCCAACATACAACACCTACCGAAAGCCTGCTAAAAAAGAAAAGAAAGAAAAGGAGGAAGAAATATTGCTGTCAAATGTCAAACGACATGATGATTGTACAAAGATGTGGCAACGCCAACAAAAGTTTAGTTAGTAACATCGTGTCGTAATCTAATCTACCAATTTTTCTGAGAAGCTGGGAAGAAGAAGCGCTCGCGAAAGTTAGAGGCAGAGGCACTTGGTTCAAATACTAGTGTAGAATACAGTCATAGTTTTTATTGCTAAGGCATAAAGTGTTATTAACTAATTTTTTTTTTCATTTCATTTCTATAAACCATTCTTTGCAATAAGGAGCCTATAAAAATATTACAATACATTGATAACACAACCTTAGTAATTCTAAACTTACTTTAATTGGCTATGACAGAATATTTCTTCCACTAGCCGAACGTAGAATAGCGTTCCAAGCGCCTCGATCTCCTGCACTCTTTCTAAAATCTCTGACACCAAGTTACGAGGTGTCTCCCACCACTTGATCTTTCCATCGGGCTTTTGGTCTTCACGGTTTGCGTGTACCACCGTGTTTGCCTTCAAAAGACTTCTTTGCTGGAGCTTCTTCATCCATTCTGACAACATGACCTAGCCCATGCAGCCGTTGTATTTTGATGCGTGTAACTATGCTATCGTCGTCATACAGCTCGTGGTTCATACGTCGCCTATATTCTCAATTAACGCAAACTGGTCCATATATTTTACAAAGAATCATTCTCTCAAATACTCCAAGCTCTGCCTCATCTCCATTTTTTTTATCTGCTCGGTTGTGCAGGTCTTTTTGGGAGTTGAAACCATCCATTTCGTCTTATCTCCATTTACTGCCAGACCCATTTTCACTGACTCTCTTTCGATTCTTTCAAAGGCTGCAGTTACTACTTCCGGTGACCGGTCTATGATATCGATGTCGTCGGCATAGGCGAGTTGCATGTGTTCTCTTATGATTAGTGTGTCATATCTATTGACATCTGCATCTCGTATAATCTTCTTCAGCAGGATATTGAAGAGATCACACGGTAGGCTATCTCCTTGTCTGAAACCTCATTTGGTATTAAATGGTTCGGAGAGATTTTTTCCTATTCTTACTGAGGAACGCGTATCAGCAAGTGTAATCCTGCAGAGTCTTATTAATTTTGCAGGGATTCCAAACTCAGACATGTCTTGAAATAACTTTAAACGTAAAGGAGTATCGAAGGCGGCTTTGTAGTCAAAAAAGAGATGGTAGGTGTTGATTTGTCCTTCTCGGGTCTTTCCAGGATTTGGCGCAGTGTGAATATCTGGTCTAGGGTGAATTTACCAGGTCTAAAGCCACATTGATAGGGCCCAATTATCTCATTGATTTTAGGTTTTAATGTTTCGCACAGTACGCTCGAGAGTATCTTGTTTGCGATGGAGAGGAGACTTATTCCTCTGTAGTTGGCACATTCCGTCTTGTCTCCTTTCTTGTGTACGGGACAAAGAATGCTGAGGTTCCAATCATCGGGTATGCGTTCTTCTAGCCATATTGCGAAGATAAGCTGATGCATACGCCTTATCAGCGTGTCGCCTCCGGTCTTAAATAGTTCAGCGGGTAACCCGTTGGCTCCTGCTGCCTTGTTGATCTTTAGTCGGGTTACTGCTACTTGGACCTCATTCCGACTAGGTGGTAAACATTCTATACCATCAGTAATTCTAAAGGTCTAGTTAAATCTAAATCCAAAATAAAAAGTATAAAGTTAACTGTAGCCTTTGGCTCCCCAGACACAAAATTTCAAGAAAAAAAAGCAAGCTAAAGACTCCGAAAAGTTGAGTTACAATATTGGTCAAGATATAAAATCACCAAATCAGAATCCAAAGAAATTATTCACTTATTACATATTTTTTTCTTAAGAAAAATATTTGTGTTCAGTTTAGATACATTTACCAATAACTACGTAATTATGAGTAAATGTAACTACAATACATTTACATGGCGAAACAATTAAAGGTGGTCTAATTTGTACAACAACCACAAATCATATGGTGCAATCCGCCATCTTGTCATCTTGGCGTTTTGCCAAAACACACAAAGAAATTTGTGTGGGTGTGTGTACGTATGCAGAAAGTTTCCATAGACGAGCAGAGAATATGCGAGAAAGAAGATAACAACAAAGAGAATTAAAACAAAAATCTGACATCTTAATACTGTCAAACGTGGCCGGCTGTTAACAGCTGCTAGCGTGAGCAACCTTATCAAATCCGCCTTGCTACATTTACTTATAACAGCGTTGTGATAAGAAAATTAAAGGGCCTCAAGCTACTGCGGGAGACTGAAACTTGACCTATACAATTCTGGCTTTCTCGAAACCTTGAATGACTTTATAAGCCGGGTCACACTACCCATTTTCAAGACATTAAGAACTATAAGTATAAGACAGGTCGAGGACCTTTGACTGATATTTGACCCCGAGAGTCTTCAACATCGGTTCATCTTCATCATCGATTCCGTCGCGGCTCAGCATCAAAGGATGACGTTTGAAACTTCATGCGCCGCGCATTGGAATGCTTTAAGTATTTAAAGACAGGTCGAGGATCTTTGTCTGATACTTGACTCCCAGAGTCTTCAACATCAGTTGAAGCATCGATTCCACCGGGACCCACCACCCAAGGATGACGTTGGTAACGATCCTGGCTCTAGAGGAATTGTAGCAGCTGCATCTGGCGGAATCCAAATGCGTCGATATCGCTGATGGTTCGCGACTTCAATTGCATCCCTGTATACGAAGCATTCCAATATCCGCAACCTGTGGAAGTGATGAAGATAAACACGACAAAATTGGAGCTCAGAGTTCCAACTCGTGTGGTTGTTGTTGTTGCAAGGCAGATTTAAAAAGGTGATCTCAAGCGAACAGTCTTTAACAGCTGGCCAGGTTTGACGGTATTAAGATGACCGATTTTTGTTTATATTCTCTTTGTTGTTAGCTTCTTCCTCGCATATTTTCTGCTCATTTACGCACACGTATACACACAGGCACACAAATTTCTTTGTGTGCGTTGGCAAAACTACGATTAGCTTGATGACAAGATGGCAGATGCCACCATGTGATTTGTGGTTGCTGTACAAATGAGACCACCTTCAATTGTACCGCCATGTTTTTGTTGTAGCAATGTGTTGACCACTGATGCGGCAGCCCTTGCCGTTGAAGGATTTAATCCGGTTCGTACAACCGGCTGTCATGGGATTGTACCCGTGTGGTGCTCCTAATCATCTCGTCCGGCGGTCGATCTCCAAGGACTACGTTTACCCGGTAGCTGTTCAATGCTTCTGCTACCATGTCTGCTTGATTGCTTTCTAGACCCGCCTGAAACTCCCCAGATCTAGAGCTTCTTTCTTGTTGCGAAGAACCTCTAGCTCGAGATCATGTAGATCTAACCTGATTTCTCTTGGCGGTGGATGCCTACACACCCTCGGTTATCCGGCGTGAACCTTGATTCTACTTCTGATCTACATAAAGAGAATTTTCCTTCATAAATGTAATGGTCGGGTTTCAAAACCTTTTGTTCATAAATATTATGAAAAGCTTTGTTATGGTAATGAAAAATCATAAATATTATGAAAATAATATAAATCATAATATGAAATAAATCATAAATATGAAAAAGAAAATGTATGCATATGATCGTTTATGAAATTTTTTTTATTTTTATGAAACTTATCATACATCATACATGTAAAGAATCTTTTAAAAATATTAATAATTTTTATCATAAATATAAAAATTATGTAATTGAAATATGTCCACGTAATTTTGCCCATGAACATTCCATTAAGGAACAGGGGCAAGCTTCTCACATATCGATGAGTGCAGTCGGATTCAAGTTTTAAACTCAATGGTAAGGGGCCTCCTTTTTATAGCCGAGTCCGAACGGCGTGCCGCAGTGCGACACCTCTTTGGAGAGAAGTTTTACATGGCATAGTACCTTACAAATGTTGCCAGCATTAGGAGGGGAAAACCACCGTTGAAAAGTTTTTCTGATGATCTCGCCAGGATCCGAACCCAGGCCTTCAGCGTCATATGCGGACATGCTAACCTCTGCGCTACGGTGGTCTCCATGTAGTGCACAACACAACGGAATAAACAGCAAGATCGGCGATGAACAAGTTCAATCCGCTATGGTCCTTTCTAGTCGTTAGCCACCATAGAATGACATAACTTCTAGCGCAGAGGTTAGCATGTCCGCCTATGACGCTGAACGCCTGGATTTCCAGCGGTGCTTATCCCCTCCAAATGCTGGCGACATATGTAAGGGACTTTGCCATGTAAAAACTTCTCCCCTTATCATTTAGCTTAAACTTGAATCGGACAGCTCTCGTTGCTATTTGAGAAGTTTGCGCCTGTTCCTTAATGGAATGTTCTTGGGCAAAGTAGAACTTTTAAATGCCGTAACTCGTATTGCGCATTGAAGTCTCCTAGTACCAAGCGATTATAGCCAGGCAGCATGTATAAATTTTAAAATTTCCTTAATATACAAGTTAAAGATGACATTTGTGCAGGCATATCTAAAAAACGAGCCCGGTAGCTCGCAGCTAAGCTTCTCATGATAACAATGAACACCAAACAGATCGGAGCTCAAAGGTCCAGCCTATGTGGTGCCCATATTGATCCCATGCCGGGACGTCCTTTGTGCTGGCATATAGATAGGTTAGGCGATAGTGGCAATCTTTAATCAGACTTGGTATTATTAAACCGAATTCGCCGACTTTTAATTAAATATATTTTCATATTTTCGTCATTATTATTATCGATATAATTTATTTTGTACATTTATCTCTTAAAATTGATTTTGTTGTAATTTACCCATTAGCTGAATTGTATAACGGATGGATCAAAGGGCTGACCCTTAAACGGAGAATTTTCTGAATTCCAAGCTTGTCTCAGTCGAGCCAATTGCTCGCTTTTGGACATTGGTAAGTTTTTGAGATCCCGAGGACCAGCAAATTCATTACTATTTATTTGTTGTGATTGTATTTTTTCGATTACTTTTTGTGTTTCATTCGAGAAATCCTCAATTGGTCTTTCTGTATCTAGCTTTTTTATATCAATGCACTGTTCATGCAGCAAAAGCTTATCCCACCAGCCTTCTTTCGCTTTATCTAAAATAAAATGGAATATCAATTTATCATAATTTACATTCTATTTAAACCCATTATTTACCGAAACTTATTATGAGTTTTCCATCGGCTATAGTCCAAACAACATCGTTGTGTTTATATTTAGACCATGTCTCACCCACAAGCAACTCCTCTTTCCGTGCAATGAGCGATGTTACGGAAATGTAATTCGATTTTAAATTCAATTTAACATGTTTTGCTGATTTGACTTCAGGTGGAAGAATTATGGATAATTCAACATCTTTTAACGTTTGTGACCAACAATATTTGTCCATTCTTGACCCATTTTTATAGTCAGATTCTGAAAACTCCAGATTTGGTTCATATTTTCGATTTTCTAATTCCACCTTGTCATTCATTTCAATGTCAGGCGTTGTGCTGCTGCAACAATCTGTTTCAATCTCCACTTCTTCTATAGCGGGTGGTGCTTCGTATTGTTGGGCAAAAGGGTCCTCTAATTTCTCATACTTTTGCATACAACTTAAAAGTATTTCTTCTTTTATACCTCGTGGGAATCCCAGTTTTTCTTCTTTGCTTTTCTGTTCATGATAAAAATCTGTCCTAAATAGACGAGTAAATTATTTATGTAGATTTCAAAATGAAAATTAACCAAATTTATTTGATCTAAAAAATTAGGCAAAGCTTTAAATTTTGTTTATGTAAAAAGTTGAGTCAGAATCAATGTTGGCCCTCGATTCAAAAGGTGAAATATCTCAAATAACAATCAAAAGATTTGGATAGGACTCAAACAGTCAATTTTATGTAAACATAGGTACTGGAATCTGAAGACAGTTGTTGGTAATATGGTCATACTATTACCCAGTTTCAGCCAATATGGTATTTAATGAACTACAAGGAAAAATCAGACCCGGAAAACATTGTAAACACTGTAACCGTTTACAATATGGTTTCAAATTATTTGAATATATCAAAAATGTTATAAATGGCTTGGAAATGCCTTATCTTGGACATTAAAGGATCGTCCTCTGGACCTACAACAGACTTCAGATCAGCATCATAGGCATTCATTTTTGGTTGAATGGATAACCCTTTACAAAAGGTGAGTTCATTGAGGCCAGTTTTACCTAAAGAGTGATCCCACTACTGAAGCCTGGAAAGGACCCGAGTTTGGGGGAGTCGTACAGACCGATTTCCCTTCCCTCACCAGTAGCAAAGACGCTTGAGGCATTACTCCTCCCGAGCCTCGTAGGAGAATTTCCATTCACCGAGCATAAACATGGATTTCGAAGACTGCATAGCACAACAACAGATTTGCATGCCATCACCGCTCACATTTGCCGTGGCTTCAATCAGCCCAGGCCATGTGATAGTACGGTCCTCGTGGCAGGACATTCGACACGGTCAGCCATGCCAAATTATTTGAGGACACCGCCAACACGTCCCTCCAGCCAAGTCTGAAACGCTGCGTCGCGAATTATCTGTGTGGTCGCCAGTCAATTGTGGAATTTAGGGATAAAGTCAAAAGTAGAAACAAGGTCCTCAAGTCACTTGCTGGCAGCACTTGGGGTGCAGACAAAAAAAACCTTGTTGACCACGTACAAAGCAATTGGCCGGTTTGTGGTAAGTTATGCAGCGCCAGTGTGGTCTCGTCAACTTTGTGACATGCAGTGGAATAATATTCAGATCTGTCGGAATGCCGCCCTCCGAACTGCGACGGGCTGTCTCCTTAGTTCTCATGTGGACCACCTCCGTCAGGAGACAAAGATCCAAAGATCAAAGAACCTTTTGCGCTGTTATCGCAGAGACCATCCAAATCATCATCTTGTGGATAGATATCCACCGCCCAGAAGCCTTAAGGTAAATCTACATGATCTAGAGCGTGAGGTTCAGGGATACAAGAGAGAACCTCTAGATCAAGCGGCATAACAAGCAGGTCTAGACAACATTCATGCAGACACAGTAAATGTTTACCAGGTGAATGCAGTCCTTGGAGAACGACCGCCTACCATTGTACCTAAAGAAATTGACCTCCCCCGGCAAACCAGAGTAGTTCTGGCTCAATTACGTTCCGGCAGATGCAGATGTAACCAGGGACCGCACGATATACGTCACCTGTTTAACTGCCCAGCCAGACCCACTCGACTCAGACCCAGATAACTGTGGACGCACCTCATCATAGTCGCATAGTTCCTGGGTCTTGACATTAAACAGAATCAAGCAGACGAAATATAGGACCCAAAAAACTGCTACAACAACCTAGAGAGAAAAGAAGTTAGGTGAGAAAGTAAAAAACTCAGTCCCTAGATGATAGAGCGAAGAAAAGCTATAAGAAGGAAGTAGGGAGCAAGCGCCTATCCAGCACGCCATCAACAATAAGTTGTAACTATTCACTTTAGGCACACTTCTCGTTTGACGTTTGGCTGTGTATGTTGTCTGGCTGTGAAGAAAAAATTTTATCGTGAAGCATCGTGGTTGTTCTAACCTGTTAATACGTGTTACACATATTATTGGACTCCTGTGGAGCTCCTAGATTTACTGGAAGCTGTATTTTTTATCAATTTTAACTGGAAAAAGTGTTTTTGGTGTTTTGTGGTGTGAGTGGTGGGCAGCCTGCTTGATTGGCCGCTGTGGAGGCCGAAATGAATGAGAAGGAGGAGAGGGCTGGGCCCTCGGAGACGCTAATTTTGTGTCGTATAGACACAGAAATGAAGAGAAAGAATTTGACGAATTCCAGAAAGAATGAAAATATTACCTTTACTGGTAATGGTGGTGGTGCAGCTACTGTTAATGGCGTGTGTGTGGCAAATGGTAATGGTGGTGTTTGTGCTAATGAAGACAATGTCAATGCAATTGATGCAAGTGGCTCGAATGAAGTGGCGATGGATGGTAATGAGGTGAGGAAAACAAGGAGGCGAGAGGAGAATGACGTGAATGACCCTAAGAAAAGGAGGATTAATGACGCTGATGTAAGATATACCCCAGAGCATTCAGGTGAGTGTTTGGTACTAGTTGATACATCTGAGGCAGATGGAGTTAACAATAAAAAAATCAGGAATGGCTTGTATTTTATATCTAAAATAAAAGATTTGAAATCGGATGAGTTTCAAAAGATTAAGAAGGTGGTTGCGATAGGGGTTACCCTATACAAGCTGACTTTTGATGATTGGGAGTCTGCGAATAAATTTATTGATAATGATGAGTTGAGGAAGAGGAAGTTGAGGCCTTTCGTGCCTCGGAACTTCATTGAGACTTTTGGGGTTATAAGGGACGTTCCCCTATGTTATTCTGAAGAGGAGATTATGGCTAATTCGACGGCTGGGAAAAAAATAACTTCGGTAAGAAGGTTTACTAGAAGAGATGCGAATGATCCCACTGTGTTTCATCCAACTGAGACGGTCAAGGTTGGATTTGCGGGGGATGACCATCCACAATGGATTATCTTTGAAAGGACTGTGCTGACTGTCAGGACCTTCTATCCGGCAGTAAGGCAATGTTTTAACTGTGGAAGGCTAGGGCATACCAAACAAGGATGCAGATCAAGAAAACGCTGTATTAAGTGTGGTAGCAATGAGGCGACTTGTGGAGGTGCTTGTGAAGAGAAGAGGTGTATTTTGTGTAATGGAAATGGCCATGTGGCAAAAGATAAGGATGTATGTCCAATTTGGCTGAAAGAAGTTGAAACGAACACGATTATGACAAGAAAGAAGATGTCAAAGAAGGAGGTTTTCGATATGTACAAGAACCAGAATAGGTTTGATTTATTAGCTGATGATGACCAGTTTCCTGAGATTATGGGGAACAGGAGGACGAACAAGGCCACCAACGGCTGTGAAGACAGCAGAGAGAGGGAGGTAAATGAAATCCTTACACCGTACACCTTTAATTCCGTAGTGAAGAGACAGAGGAAGCCCTATATTCATAGACCTGGAGCTGAAATGCATCCAAGGATGTTTGGTGAGTCTCAGCCAGCCACGCCGGTGTACATGACTGATGCAGTTAGAACTTCGGAGCTGGAGAAGGTAACGGAAGAAATGTTAATATTTATGATGGATTTTTTGAGAATGACAGGCAATTCGATGGCAGTGGATGCCATGAATCATTTCGCTACTCGACTAAGCAAGTTTGGGGTGAATACAAATGTCCCTGTAAGCAATATGTCTAGCCTTACCAGTAGTCATGGTAAAGATACTACAATATAATGTGCAGTCGTTAACCAAAAATGGGAATTTTGTTGAGTTTTACCTTAACAACTACAATTTTGATATTGTGGCACTTTCGGAGATTTTCTCGGAGTGTCCTAATAAAAGAAATAAACTAGCCAATTACAACTTGATACAGCGATTTAGAAACGATGGCTATGGGGGAGTGGCCATTGGTTTCAAAAAATGCATTAGATTCGCCAATGTGGTATTTGATTCGGAGTATGACATATTGATTACTAAAACTACAAGCCTGAACAAGAATTTGGTGATTGCCTCAGTGTACTTTCCACCATCCCTGCCGCTTGGTGTTTTTTTGAGGGAGGCTGGGAGATTATGTTCCTTTTTGGAAAGGTTTCAGAATGTGGTGCTAATGGGAGACTTCAATGCCCGGAATGCTGTGTGGGGTGATACGATTACGAACAGGAAAGGCAAGGAATTGGAGGTGATTATTAATGACTCCAGACTCAAGTGTATCAACAATGGCAGCTGTACTTTTAAGAGGAATGATGACACGGATGGTTCTGTCCTGGATCTGACTTTTGTGAGTGCTGATCTGGCAGGTGCGTGGGAGGCCAGTCAGGGTTACCTAGGAGGCAGTAGACATTTTCCCGTAACGGTCAGCATTGAGCTGACTGGGGTGAAGAGGACGAAATTTCTGTCCAAGAAAAAGCTGATGCAGTCGTTGAGTAAGCTTGAACTAGAGCCAGATGTTGGTCTGATTGAGAGTGCCATTGGAAATGAGATGAGCTATGCGATGTGTGAGGTGGAAAGTGCCCGTTCCCCCAAGTTCTGGTGGACAGAGGAACTCAAGAGACTCTTTAGAAAGCAGCTGGCTGCTACCAAGAAGGCTAGGAAAGATCCGAGTTACAGCAATCTAGAGTTGGCAAGGAGAGAAGTGGAATTGTGGAAGAAGAGGGTAGCTGAGGCGAAAAAGGAAAGTTTCCTGAACAAAATTAATGAGATTAACCATACTCCCAATACAAGGGAGGCATGGAGATTTATAAATAATGTCAGAGGACGAATGAATCCCCAGAGGGCTTTGTGGAATGAAGAAAATAATGAAAAATATTTGGAATACCTGAAGGGTCAAGTTGTGGATGCATTAGGTAATGCAAGGAGTGTTGCTGTGGAATCAGATTGTGGGACGGTAGAGCCCTTTGAGTTTGAGGAATTTGAAAATTGCTTAATGAACAAAAGGATGCGATCTGCGGGTGGGCACGATGGTGTGACCTATGCAATGTTAAAGGCGCTGCCAGGAATCTCCAAAAGGGCAATTTTGATGGCGTTGAACAATGCTTTTCTAAGTAACGACATTTCTGACAACTGGAGAACAATTAAGATTGTCCCAATTCCTAAACCCAACAAGGACTATAATGACATTGCTAGTTTTAGACCGATCTCCCTCATTTCGGTCTTTCTAAAATGCATAAATTTAATGATCAAAGACAGGTTGATGGACTATGTGAAGTCCTGTGGTGCTGTCCCTGCTAGATCTTTTGCATATTTCAAAAACAGGTCCACTAATACCTGCATTAATGAATTGCTTCATAGAATTGCAATCCTTAAGGCGAATGGCTTTAAGGTAATACTTCTCTCCTTGGATATAAGTAATGCCTACAATTGTGTGGACATTGGATTATTGCATGACATACTAACTGATCTTGGTTTTAATGAATGGTACTGTAGCTGGATATATAACTTTCTCTCTTTAAGAGTATTGAAGATGGGCAGGAAGGAGGTGGTGATCAGGAATGGTATCCCTCAAGGTAGTTGCCTTTCACCCGTTCTTTTTAACCTTTACACGGCAGGCCTGCACTCACTGGAGGATAGAAATACTTTAGTTTTTCAGTATGCAGATGACTTTATTCTGTTGTCATTTAATCGGGATTATGACCTAGCTTTAGTGAACCTGAAAAGTAAAGCGACTCTTTTTCGGGACAAATGCGAAAGATTGAACCTGTCCTTCAATCCGGACAAGTGCCACACCATGTATTTTGCTAAAACCAGCCATAGAAAAGTAGATCTTGTGTTGGAAGAGAGGAGTGTTGAACATGCAAGACAGATAAAATTTCTGGGAAGGCATATCTCGTGTTCACTAGCGGTGAAAGGGCACTATGACTCCATTAGGCCGGATGTAGGAGGAAGAATTAATATGCTGAAATGCTTATCGTCTATAAGAGGGGGTCTGCACCCTAAGACAGCTCTGAATGTGTATAGGAGCCTGGTCAGGTCCAAGTTGGAGTACTCCAGGACGACTACGGCGCATAGCCCACAGTATATAAATAAGCAGATACAAAGGATGCAGAATGGAATGCTAAGGAGATGTTTGGGGGTGTCTAGGTCGACCCCTGTGCACGATATTTATGCCCTGGCCCATGAATTACCCCCTGAGCACAGAGCGGCTCTTCTTACGGTCAAGGAGTTGCTCAGGCTGCGAAGGGACAACTTTTACCTCTATGACATGGTAGCTGACAATCCCAGGGTTAAATCCAGCTACAGTCATGTATATAATGAATTTAAGGATGTTTTTGACCGGGTTGGGGATATTATATGTCCGATTGCCTCTAAAAAGATCTCTGTTACACTCAACCGATTATCAGACAGAAAAGAAGCTACTCCTAAGGAAGTTATAAAGCAAATCTATAACAAAGAATTCTATGAATATAAAAATAGTGGCTTTACGATTTTTGCCACAGACGCCTCCCTATCTGAGAATGCTACTGGATGCGGGGTCTTTGTCCCCACTCTGGGGTACAAGTTTTATTTCAAGATTGATTTCAAGGCCTCCTCTACATTTGGGGAGCTTTGGGCGCTATACAAGGCCTTAGAGATTGCCGTTGAGGATGGGCATGAAAGATGCGTGTTCTTCACAGATAGCCTTGCGGCCTGTAAGGCTCTGGGCAGTAAGAACATTGATGATTATGTGGCATCCCTATTTCATCAGAAACTGAACTTGTCTGACATACAGGCATGTCATGTGGTCTGGGTTCCAGGACACTCCGGAATTGATTTCAATGAGACAGTGGATGAGATAGCCAAGCGGGCAACTGAATGTGGTGCGCCGATGGAGGCCGAGCTGTCCCACAAGGAGGCTATGAATATTATAAAGAGAAGATTATGGGAAAGATGGAATGATTGTTTTGCTGAGACCTCGAGAGAAAAGGGCAAATTTTTCTATCGCCTGTACAAAGATGTTACTGAGAAACCATGGTTTCTCAGGATGAACCTTGATTCGGCTGAGGTGAGAATTATCAACAGGCTTCACACGGGACATACGTGTGACAAGGTTTATTTGCACAAAATAGGTGCAATCTCCACTCCGATTTGCGACACGTGCTGGAAGCCCGGTACAAGCCACCATGCCATTTTTGAATGCACCAAATATGATGTGCTCCGTGGGAACTATACTTTTTTTAAACGCCACAAGGATATTGAAGCCATACTAAGTACCAAGGAGGTTAATACTTATAAAGCACTCGTTGCCTTTATTGTGGAAGCGGAGATTAATTTGTAAAAGTTACTATCCCTTGTTTGAGAATATAGGGATACTCGATTAAGCTGTGATTGGAACTGTGATATAACATAGTGCATACGTTATAGTATGCGATCGTTGACAACTAATTATACTTTATGCCAGTTTACTGGCTAGGATTATATGGATTTTACCACCTAAGACACTGTGATAATAAATTAAGATTTTCAACATTCTCTTTTAGCAGCGGGCCTGCTTCGTTTTTAATCAAACACTATTATACCACTCACACTGGGTCTTGGAGCTGTCTCCCACTGCTGCTTGGTCCAACATCGTTTTATCTACACGCCCCTGAGGGAGGGGTATAGGAGAAGCTGTTCATCTGATGTAGACTGGGTCTACATGCAGTAGTTAATAACCTGGCTTTTGGTGCCTTATAAGCATCGCCATAACTCAACCCACAACCCAAAAAAATTCACTTTAGGCATTTTAAACATTACCTACCTACGACTTAGAAAGCCAAACACTGCGTCCAAAAATCCAGTAAGTGACTTTCTTTCCTCCAATATTTCGCTTAGTATACTATCTGCCCTTGCACAATCATAATTTTCCATTTTATTCTATTAACTGGTGATTTTGGTTTAGTTAAACTAAAATTCGTGTTTTCGTTAAATATACCAGCTGAGTTTTTGGGGATTTCAGTTTCATCTCATTTGTAATTAGTCGTTGGCGGAAAGCCATACGCAGTATTCTAACGTATACCATAAATTCCAAGTAATTATGTATGTAATATAGTAATTTTAACGATTATAGAATGAAATGATATGTTTCTTTTTGGTAATATTTAAAACAAGTTACTTACTGTGGTTAAAACAAATATATTAATGTCAAATCGACGTTGTTGTAATTTTTAACAGGCCATAGAAATGTTACTTTACTTTACGTAAAGTACTAAATCGATAGCGGGTCGAACATTACATTACTATTGACATTTCCAACCCTGGATGAATAGTCATCATTTACATTCGATACGGTGGTATTCTAATTAAATAAAATAGGAATAGTGTCCATTGTTCTTATAGAAATAAGTAAGGTAGGAAGTGGATAACAATAATTTCAAATCACATACTGTCTAACCAATTGCAACACAAATATATATATTAATATTATTCTACTTTTCTCGGACGTAATAGGAGACTCCTAATTTCGCCACATATAAAAAGAAATAAAACATTTGCACAGTTCTTTAACACTATTGGTGCTTAGCACTCATATGTATGTATGTACGTGTAAGTGCATAAACAATATTTCTTGGTGAATTTATAGAAACTGCGAAGGAAGAAAAGAAAGTTCTATTTTCCTCAGAGAGAGAAAAAGGCATCTAAAGCAGCAGCTATGAAATCATCATCGGTTTTCGCTGTTTTCCTTTTAGTGGGACTCTTCGTCGCCCCCTTCAATTGTCATGGTATGTATGTGACTAACTTAACTAGACACTTTGAACTTGCATTCAAGATTTAAGATTTTTATTATTTTTATGGCTTGGAATTTTTGCGGGGGGGATATCGATATTTAACGAGGTGGTAGTTGGGAGAAGGCATATGTATACATATATAATGTATAATATACGTATATTGCATTAAATTTCATGAGGAATAAACCATTCACCACAATCATCATCAATTATATTTGCAGTAGGGGGAAGAACAAATTTGTTTTCTTCCAGTATAATGTTTAGATTGTACAATAGAGAGTGATAAAGAGACTAGATAAGGAATTCATGGTGAAAGTAAAAGTACATATGGCATATACTTACAATATCTATTTTAAACTTTACGATCAATCTCAAAATAGCTGACTATTTCCAGGCAACTTTAATAATTTTGAATTGATGAAAAGGAAGCATAATTATTTTAGTGCATACCTATTAGAGGTGGCAAACTCTCGATAATCGCAACATTCGATTTTTCTATATATAAATATCGATAGTATCGATGCTAGGAAATTAACCTATGACCTATATTTTAAACGAAAATAAGTAAAAATCAGGAGTGCGATTTATATAGAAGCAATATCAAGGCACACACCGAAAAAAGGAAATTTAATAAAGTTAGTTGGAAGTCATTAGGAGGATACAATCAGTGTCGGATCGCTTATTTTTGTTTGCAAAAAAATTAGCTTTGCCGATAGTATCGATAGGAAAATATCAATCGATATTCAAAAATAAAATAAAATATCGATAGTGCCATTGATATTTTGCCAGCTCTAGTACCTGATACCATTGCGCACCTAATTCCAATCCACAACAGCCTGTACACAATACACTGCTACAACAACAACTATTTTAAATGCAATTGTTTTGCCCACAATAACAAATGCCTTCGCATTTGCATTTTTACACGATGTTAAATATTATATTGGAATTCTAATGCAGGTGTAAATTTAGCATCCCTCCCTCCCCCATAGAAAAATAAATTCAGCGATAGTTATCCCCTCAGCTGGTAATATCGTAAAGGAATCGTATAGGAAAATATCAATCGATATTATAAAATATCGATAGTGCCATCGATATTTTGCCAGCTCTAGTACCTGATACCATTGCGCACCTAATTCCAATCCACAACAGCCAGTACACAATACACTGCTACAACAAAAACTATTTTAAATGCAATTGTTTTGCCCACAATAACAAATGCCTTCGCATTTGCATTTTTACACGATGTTAAATATTATATTGGAATTCTAATGCAGGTGTAAATTTAGCATCCCTCCCTCCCCCATAGAAAAATAAATTCAGCGATAGTTATCCCCTCAGCTGGTAATATCGTAAAGGAATCGTATAGGAAAATATCAATCGATATTATAAAATATCGATAGTGCCATCGATATTTTGCCAGCTCTAGTACCTGATACCATTGCGCACCTAATTCCAATCCACAACAGCCAGTACACAATACACTGCTACAACAACAACTATTTTAAATGCAATTGTTTTGCCCACAATAACAAATGCCTTCGCATTTGCATTTTTACACGATGTTAAATATTATATTGGAATTCTAATGCAGGTGTAAATTTAGCATCCCTCCCTCCCCCATAGAAAAATAAATTCAGCGATAGTTATCCCCTCAGCTGGTAATATCGTATGTGAAGTCTTTAGCAATTTTAAACTTCTTAACGAAGGTGAGCAAGATTCCATAGAACCGATTGCCGCGTCAATAACTTGCGATGTCATATCGTCTTTAAGCAATAGCTGATGGCACCCAAACTCTCACTGAAATTGTCCACTCGATACCACTGATTGTCCGCGACTGTATTTGCTGCTACCTCGTGTATCTACGGATTATTCCACAATATGCAATCTGTGGACGAGCCAGGTAGGTCTCAGCTGAGCTTCTTATGACAACGCTCATCTCTCCTATGACCGGGAGGAGTGGTGACTCAAGTGTCTTGTCTACTGACGAAATAAGGGGTTATAATTTCCATTTTTAGATATCGGGACCAATAAGAGTGTTGAAAGACAAATTACGGGTCAATCACAAGAGTGATAGGCGCACGGAATGGTATATAACCTCACTTTATACTTCGCTTGTAGACGTTATGTAAACATTAAACAGCACTATATGGGCAGTTCCAGACATCAATTATACTGCCATATATTCTTCACAGATCCAAGCGTGTGTGTTGTTGTTGTAGCCACATTTTTATGTGGAGGTGGCGATCCTCCTCAAGCTCCTCTAAGTGAGCAAGTTCGTTCCGATCCAAAGGACCGATCGCTGCGGGAACAGGGCCATTGGTTATTTAAGGGCGCCAATAACTCGCCTTGTCATATCGGGTATCATAGACACTCTGTATTTGTGCAAGAGACGGTGCCGCCCGGTCGCACTGAGAATTCTCCGCTCGATACCGCTGATTGTCCGCGACTGCCATTGCAGCTACACCGTATGTAGCATTCTACTATCCGCAACTAGGGGACGCTCCAGGTAGCTCGCAGCTAAGTTTCTCGTGACAGCAATGAACTCCACCAGATTGGATCTCAATGTTCCAGTCTGTGTGGTGCTCTCAACTATCCTTGCCGGGAAGCGTACCTGTAATATATGTATGCTACACGGAATGGAAACTCCATGCTACCAACAAAATTCTTAATGAGGAATTAAAGATTTTGTTAGTAGAACGGGATTCCTGGCTTAGATTTTCGAGGTTACTTTTTTTATTTAGAGCGCACAACAAGCCGATTATTGACTTAAGTGGCATGGAACGGAATAATATCCGTTTATATATATACCCTAACCGAGCACTGAATGGTATGTCACAAAGTCAAACCCCTACCTCCATCTTATGTGCAGGTATCGCATAGCTTTGCCTTTGCTCCACTACGACCAATTACAAAACCATTGAACTTTCCCAAAACTGGCTCGGTAAGGTTCTGTTCCTGCGCATATTTATTGCCGTGTGGGAGATGTCGGAGGTGTCACAAACCAGCCACCAAAATGCCAAAGCACAAACGATAACGTTTGTAGCCCATTGCGAACTAAATTTGCACATTACATGTAGTTAGTACATATTACTGTACTCCCGACACGAAGACGGTTCGTAATCATCACAGAAATCAACGATGATGGATTCTGCTACCTCAAATGCAACCGAAACAGAGTCCAGTACCCTGCAGAGTAAGCATTCTTGAATGTTTTAGAATGTTTACCAGGATGAAAAAGTTGATAAACAAGCACGTAAAATTGAGGTAGCAGCTTTTGACAGATAGAAAGTCAGTCTGGTGCATTGGAGCGGCTGCTATAGGCTTGGTCTTGGTTTACTATTACGCTTTTCTCCGATTCGATCACAATAGCGACGTTTTATAAATTGGTGTACAAATTGACGTGTTTCATACCTTTCAGATATTAAACAAATCGTCTTAACACGTTTCAATATACTAAAGGGTGATTTTTTGAGAGCTATAGGAAAGTTTTTCAAAATAAAAAATATAAAATTCAGAAAAATGCATGAAATCTTTATTCGAATCGATAGCATGGTCCATATAATTTAATGCTCGAAGATTATTTCATGCAAATGTTGACCGTGACTGCGGCTCAATTGGTTCATCCACTTAGTCAAATTTTGGCGTACTCTTTCCAACATTTCGGCCGACATCTTAGAAATAAATGCTGCAATGTTGTCTTTTGTTTGTGTAGAAATGGGCTTTAACATAGCCTCACAAGAAATAGTCAAAAGGTGTTAAATCGCACGATCTAGGCAGCCAATTGACCTGTCCGGAACGTGAAATAAAATGTTCACCGAATTCGCCTCTCAATAAGTCCATTGTTACGCGTGCTGTGTGGAATGTGGCACCGTCTTGTTGAAACCACATGTCATGCAAGTCAAGGGCAAAAAAAGTTGGATATCATATCACGGTAGTGCTCACCAGAGTTACGTTACGATTCGCAACGTCTTTGAAGAAGTAAGGGCCAATGATGTCACCAGCCCATGCACCGCACCAACTAATCTTTTCTGGATGCAATGGTAGCTCTTGCAATATGGCTGATCTTCATTTCAAAATCGACAATTCTGCTTATTTACGTATCCATTGAACCAAAAATGAGTTTCGTCTTTCGAACTTTTTCCGTTCTTTTCGAACTTTCTTAACAGAGCATTTTGTTGTAGCAGTTTATTGAGTTCTATCTTTCGTCTGCTTGATTCTGTTGAGTGTCAAGACCCAGGAACTCTGCGACTAAGATGGGGTGCGTCCATAGGGATCTGGGTTTGAGTCGTGAGTCTGGCCGGGCAGTTAAACAGGTGATGTGTATCGTGCGGTTCCTGGTTACAATCGGGACATACATCTTGCACGTCGGCATCAATTCTTGCTCTGTAGAAGTTGAGGCGGCTGCATCTGCCGGAACGTAATTGAGCCAGAACTCCTCTGGTTTGCCGGGGGAGGTCAGGTGCAATGGGAGGCGGTCGTTCTCCTAGAAATACATTCACCCGGTAGTTATTTACCGCATCTGCTACCGTGTCTGCATGAATGTTGTCTAGCCCTGCTTGATATGCCGCTTGATCTAGAGGTTCTCTCTTGTAGCGCTGAACCTCACGCTCTAGATCATGTAGATCTACCTTAAGGATTCTGGGCCGTGAATATCTTTCCACAAGATGATGATTTGCATGGTTTCTGCGATAACAGCCCAAATTTTATTGCTTAGACACCATGTAGTTATGTCTTCGCACTGGTAGGATCTTTGTCTCCTGATGGAGGTGGTCCACATGAGAACTGAGCAGACAGTCCGTCATTCTGACAGATCTGAATATTATTCCACTGCGTGTCACAATGTTGACGAGACCACAATGGCGCTGCATAGCTTACCACAGACCGGCCAATTGCTTTGTACGTGGTCAACAAGGTATCTTTGTCTGCGCCCCAAGTGCTGCCAGCAAGTGACTTGAGGACCTTGTTTCTACTTTTGACTTTATCGCAAATTGCTGTGGATGAAGGGAGAACATGTAAGAGCTGTCAAATGTGACGCCAAGTATTTTGGGACACTTGATGGTCGGAATCATTTTTCCATCGACCATCACAGTTGTTTGTAAGACGTTTCATGATTAAATGATTGACCAAACTGAAGATGTTTGATAGTGAAACAAAACACAAAACGTTCGTGGGCTGTTTGGACCAGTGCTGCCTACAAGATAACAGCTAAAAAACCAGTAATAAAAGGCAAAAGTCGGGCGGAGCCGACTATGTAATACCCTACACCACCCAGTCTGTGTCCTACTTTTAATGCATGGAACCTATATTGAAATATAGTCACATTTTAATTTTGCATACCTATTGATATATTGAATATAATCTTGCAAGATTTTCTTACCTAATTTATAGCTTCCAGAGCCTGAAAGGCCATATTATTGGTAAAGTAATTGCGGATTTTTCATATAGTCGGCGTTGACAAATTTTTTCACAGCTTGTGACTCTGTAATTGCATTCTTTCTTCTGTCAGTTATCAGCTGTTACTTTTAGCTTGCTTTAGAAAAAAAGTATATTTTTCATTTCATTTCATTTCATTTCATTTATTAACCAAATATGTAATATAAAGCCAATAAGGCCCATAAAATAATTACATACAAACATTTCAGTAACCTGAGTATAACATAATTAAATACATTTCTTAACATAATGAGGTACTTTATTATATTTACCTAATATTTGGCTCCCCAGCCATTAAAAATAAAGAATATAAAAGAAATCCAAATGGAAGAGAGCGATAAATAGAAAGTGGTCCAACAAAGTGCACAAGAATTAAAAAAAGCGCAGCTATTTTTAAAAATAGTGCAGCTTTGAAAATCCGATGTAAGAATAGAACAAGGAGAAAAAAATTAACCATCAGCAAAAGAGTTATAAAAATCAAAAAGTTTTAAACGGAAAACGTTGTTGGAATGGGAAAAGATGCGTAATTCATGAGGCAGTCGGTTCCAGCATCTTGCTACTCTAACAGCATATGATCTCGCATATATGTTTCTTCTAATTCTAGGAATAAATAATTGCGGGTTTCTAGTAGACCGAGAGAATACAAAAATCCTCCTTAGAGGAACCGGTCTAATATTAGCAAAAGCGTTATGAAAAAGTAGTAAATTCCTACACTCAACAAACCTTTTAAATGAGCAATTAAGAAAACGTTTTACGAAACGTTGATCAAAGTTCATTCTAAGTTTTATTAAAAATGCATTTACTTTCTTTTAAAAAATCCGCAATTACTTTTTGGGCAACCCAATATATGAAACATTATATATATATACAGAATTTTATAAAAATCAAACCAAAATTGCGGCTTCTATAGCCTTATAAGGCCATATCGGATGGAAAATATATATGGGAGCTATATCTAAATCAAAACCGATTTTTATGAAACTTTTCATACATATTGCAACGTCAAATAAAACATCTCATGCAAAATTTTGCAACGATCGGACCAAAATTGTGGCTTCTATAGCCCTCAAAGGCCATATCGGATGAAAGATATACATGGGAGCTATATCTAAATTTGAACTGATTTGAATGAAATATTAAGATTATTAAATATTAAGACGTCCAATAAGAGATTTCATGCAAAATTTTGCAAATATCGGACCAAAGTTGTGGCTTCTATAGCCTTAAAAAGCCATATCGGTTGGAAGATATATATAGGAGCTATATCTAAATCAGAACTGATTTTTGCAACGTCAAATAAAACGTCTCATGCAAAATTTTGCAAAGATCGGGCCAAAATTGTGGCTTCTATAGCCTTCAAAGGCCATAGCGGATGAAAGATATATTACATGGGGCTATATCAAAATTTGAACTGATTGTAATGAATTTTTTTTACAAATAAAACATCTTGTGCCAAATTTTGTAAAGATCGGACCAAAATTGTAGCTTCTACAGCCTTAATAGGACATATCGGACGAAAGATATATATGGGAGCATTATCATCCTTGGATCAAAAAATTGACTGGTGCAAATTTTTTTAAGAGTCGGACAACAAATTCGACCTCTACCTTGATTACAAGAAAACATGGACAGACAGCCAGACGGACCCACGGACACACAGACATAGCTAAATCGAATCAGGAAGTAATTCTAAGCCGATCGGTATACTTATCAATGGGTCAAGCTCTTCTGCTTCTTAGCTTTGCAAACAAATGCACAATGTTATAATACCCTGTACCACAGTGGTGGTGTAGAGTATAATCATCCTTTATTAAAATAAACATGCACTTCACGTTGTTTGTACTATTTACTAAAAGTAATATTTTATGTTATAATCAGATGCGACACCAGCACCAACACCAGCTACAAAACCTGTAGAAACATCAACAGTTTCAACAAATACTACCAAAGCAATAGATGAACCCATAACAACAACAGCAAAATTACCAACAACTCCATCTGAGCAGCCTGTTACAACAATAGCTCCCGATACGAACACAACGACCACCCCAGTACCAACAACGACCACCCCAGAACCAACAACGACGACACCAGTACCAACCACAACCCCAACTCCAGATACTACAAAAGTGCCACCATCTAATGATACCACAACTTCTACAACAACTACAACAACATCAACAACAACTACTACTACTGCACCTCCAGATACCACGTCTACTACCATATCACCTAACTCCACAACCACTACGCCAGCTCCCACTCCAACGCCTGCACCTACACCTATTCCACCCTGTCGTCGCTTTGATGGGCCCTCATTCATTGGCGGAATTGTTCTTACTTTGGGTCTGTTGGCAATCGGTTTGGTAGCATACAAATTCTATAAGGCTCGCAATGAGCGAAATTATCAAACTCTTTGAGCCGCCACAGCTTTCACGTCTGCCTTTAATGCGGCTTCGAATGCTGGGTCAGGATCTGCTGCTTCTAATCTTTCTCATGCAGATGCGGAACGGGTGCGTTTCGTTCCCGCAATTCCATTGCGATCTCCGCCTTCACCACCACCACCACCACCTCCGTCGCAGCAGACACCCAATCAGCAATCATCTCCGGCCCATCAAAGGCTGCTCTACACATAAACTTAAAAATTATTACAACATAATAGCAATAGCCCCACAAACTATACACACTTTTTGAAATAAAGCCCATAAAATCCAATTGAATTTTGAATAAATTTCGCAAATTTAAACTTGAAACACGAGGAGCGTTTGAATTCTTCTTTAACCATACAAAACAACTAAAGTATATGTTTGTTTATCCTAAAATTAAGAAAATATTCACATGCCTTTCAAAAAAAAACTTGTATTTTTATTGAATATACATAGAAATATATACATATATATACAAACACCACCACTAACAAATGGAAAATACTATATAAATGTAAACAGATTGGAAAAAATCACTGTTTTATAAGTATACATTAAAATTAAACCCGCTAATAATGGGCGAAAGAGAAGTTTATCAGAAGAAAAGATAACATTTTGAGACTGTATAAATAAGTAAAGTAAGCAAATGTAATGAAGTTATAATAAAAATGCATAACTTGTTTGTGCTTATTCAAAAATATTCCTCAACAAATATTAACACCTACTAGTAACTATCTATGATCATCACAAGTTTATGTGCTACCTTACAAAAACAAAACAAAAAATATGTTGAATCTGTACACACACACACACACGTCTAAAGTATAAGAAAATGTACGTACACATTATCTCAGCGGCCTACACCAAATGAATTATAAACAAAAACGAAATGAGAGATGCGTATATACTATAACATATCCATGGATTTATTTTCTTTTTGTGATTTTTTAAAATTTTTTCTTTCCATTTCACTATACCTTCTTGAAATATTTCCACTCGAAGTTAGATTATCATTGTTTTGCATAGAAAACTTGGAGTTCATGCTTTTTTTTTGTTTGCATTGCTTGATAACATCACCAGCAACCGCAAAAACAAACATGTAGTATTTATGGCTTTATAATGGGTGACAGTGTACGTACGATAAACGCCAAGAAAGTCTATCCATATAAACAAAAATATTTCGCTACTGAAGAGTGCTTGTTTGGCGATAACAACGTACGTGCACAGCTTAGTCAGCATCATAATTCCAGTAATAGGAATCCTTACCACTAAGCATTGTTGTTACACTGCATATAAAAATAGTATACTTAAATCAAATTTTGTTTGGTTTTTTTTGGCATACATTGCTGCACACATACTGGCACATGTGTATGCATGTGTGTGTGTATTTGAAATTGAAGAACGCTCATCTAGTTTATGTATCTCTTCCCGAATGTTTTACGTTACTATCATGTTGCATTCTCTTTTGAAATGCAATTACTAAGAATTTTTCATAAATAAAACTTTATTCAAATGAAAACAATGCGTTTTTTCATATGAGTAATTATGGAAGGACCAAGTGGTGAAAGACATCTCGAAAATTGGTCTCAGAGATTTTAGAAGAAGCGCAGGCGCTTGGAACGCTATTCTCAATACGGACAAATGTTCTGTCGTAGCCAATGAAAGTAAGTAAGAAATTATGGTGAATAGTTTTATACCCACCACCGAAGGATGGGGTCATATTCGACCCTGTGAAGTCTAACCATGTCCGTCCGTCTGTGTGTTAAAATCACGCTACAGTCTTTAAAAAGGGAGACATTGTGCTGAAACTTTGCACAGATTATTTTTTTTTTTTTTTGTCCATAAGCAGGTTAAGTTCGATGATGGGGACAATATCTTGACATATAGACTGATCCGCCGATTTTGGGTCTTAAGTCCATAAAAACCACATTTATTATCCGATGCTGAAATTTGGGACAGTTAGATGCGTTAGGCCCTTCGACATCTTTCTTGAATTTGGCCCAGATCGGTTCAGATTTGGAAATAACTGTCATATAGACCGATCTCTCGATTTAAGATTTTGGGCCGATAAATGACGCTTTTAGTATCCGATTTCGCTGAAATTTGGGAGAGTGAGTTGTTTTAGGCCCCTCGACCCCCTCTTCAATTTGACGCAGATCGGTCCAGATTTGGATATAGCTGCCATATAGACCGATCTCTCGATTTAAGGTCTTAGGCCCATAAAAGGCGCATTTGTTATCCGATTTTTTTTTAATTTAGGGCAGTTAGTTGCGTTAGGCCCTTCGACATCCTTCTTCAATTTGGCCCAGATCGGTCCAGATTTGGTTATAGCATATAGATCGATCTCTCGATATAAGATTTTGGGCCCGTAAAAGGCGCATTTATTGTCAGATTTTGCCTAAATTTGGGACAGTGAGTTGCGTTAGGCTCTTCGACAACTTTCTGCAATTAAGCCCAGATCGGTCCAGATTTGGATATAGCTGCCATATTGACCGATCTCTTGATTTAAAGTCTTGGTCCCATAAAAACCACATTTATGATCTGATTTCTCTCAAATTTGACAGTGACTTATGTTAGGCTTTTCGACATCCGTGTCGTATATGGTTCAGATCAGTCTTTACATGGATATGGCTACCAATATGACCAATATTTTGCTCTACAAAATTTTACAAAGTGACATGTACTTATTAGTCCATGCCGAATTTGGCCCGAATCGGTCAAGAAAAAACTATAAAGTAACCTCTAAAAAGAAAATTTTAAGTTAGGAACTCCGTGCTACTTACAAAATCCTTAATTGTTTCTAATGCCACTCCCCTAAGTCGGTTCATGTCCGGTATTGTTTCTCCACCAAAGTGCCGGTATCTGTTAGACGCTAAAGCCGGGCAATGACAAAGGAAATGCTCCAACGTCTCATCATCTTCCCCGCATACCCTACACATGCTATCACTTGCCGCACCGATTTTACATAAGTGAGCTCGTAGTCCTATGTGTCCCGTTATGATACCAATAGCTATACTAACCTCCTTCTTAGTTCCTTTCAGTAATAGCCTCGTCTTCTCACCATCTGGATCCCCCCATAGGATTTTCGCCGTCCTAACGGCCGTTTCGCTGTTCCACAATGTTGCATGCGCATTCGTCGCCCACTCCCTTAACTCTGACTGCGTGGACCTGAAAGGTTTCGGGCTTCGTGGACCTCATCGCACCGCCTATGCCAAGAAAACATGTTCTCTGAACCTGTTATATGGTCCTTATGTTGCACTTATTCTCCATAGCAGTCCACCAAACTAGTGAGGTGTAAGTAAGTATTGGTCTAATCATGCTCCTGTTGAGCCAGTGGACAATCCTCGGATTCAGTCCCCATTTCGAGCCTACGGCCCGTCTACATAATGCCCAACATCTGTGAGCCTTATCAGTACGCTCCTGCATGTGACACTTCCAATTCAGTTTCCTGTCCAAGATCACACCTAAGTATTTGACCTTGTCAGATATCGACATCGTTTAATTGAGGAAACGTGGTGTGTTAGATTGGCCCACCTTCGTCTTCCCCGTGAACAGGCATTTTCTGTCTTCTCTGGTTTAACATTGAGACCTCTGGGTCTAGCCCAGTCATATACCATATGCAACCCGACCCTTTCGGCCCCCTGCTCGTTCGGATTCTTACCCCTTAGTAGATAAAAAAAAAGGAATGTCAAGGAACGAAGGTGGACCAAACAATCCCATGGCAGCCGGTTGTACGTACCGGATTGACCCGATGCAATCCTTCATCGGCAAGGGCTGCCGCCTCGGTGTACAATACACTGCTACAACAACAACAACAGGAATGTAAAAAAATTTATATTAATTTTAAATATGATTTCTGTGTAGTAAGCATTACGATATTTTTAAGTTTTTTTCTTTTTTATGAACGTTCTATTTTGCAGGAAGGAAATTCGATGCCCTAGAGCAACTCCAGCGCAGCACTCTGCCCTTAAAACGTGCCGAAGACCGGTCTTTGCATGAATCATTCTACCAGCAATCCGAAGTCATGATTCCCCAACACCAGGGTAAGCGCCATCCTGTTTCGCGAAATACTCGCGCACAGGGCATTTGCCACCTTGCAGCCATTGTAGAGAGCGTCAGCTCTACAAAGAACCTCGCACGGGGGAATCCTTATTCCGTAGCACGTTCTGTGTCTATCACCGATCACATTTTTATGTGGCTAAAACCGGTCGTTGCATGAAGCATTCTATCAGCAATCCGAAGTCATGGTTCCTGAACACCAAGGTAAACGACATCCTGTTTCGCGAAATACTCGCGCACAGGGCATTTGCCACCTTGCACCAGCGTCAGCTCTACCAAGAACCTCGCACAGGGGAAGCCTTATTCCGTAGCACGTTCTGTGTCTATCAGCGATCCGGCCAGCCTACAAAAATGCTCTTGTCTCTTTTGAATTACTTTTTTTTGAATATATTTGAATAAGTTGAATTATTAATTGTTCATAATAAACGTGTTAATTTTTTTCTTATTTGGGGCCTTAAACTAATGGAACGAAAACTTGTTTTAGGCCCCTTAATATTCGTGAGGAATATGGTTTGGATCGGACCATATTAAGATATACCCTTTTTATCCATTGCGAATATGGTCCATATTGGGTTATTCTCCATGATGATGGAAACCACCGTGGTGCAGAGTTTAGCCAATGACGCTGAACACCTGGCTTCGTATCCTGGCGAGAACATGAGCAAATTTTTCACTTGAATCGGACAGTACTCATTAATATGTGAGAAATTGGCACCCTGTTCATTAATAGAATAGTCATGGGCAAATATGTCTTTGTTGCATCCATGCTGAAGGGTATGTAAGAATGGACCCGGACAAACTTAACATGCTTTTACTTGTTTCTCTTTGAAAATCGAATTTAACTTAACGATAATTTTCGGTACTTACCGAACGTTCATACCCACAAATTTCGATAAAATTTCAACGCAGAATAGCACTTACCGACAAATATTGTTAATTCTGTCTATAAGGATTTCGAGAATCGCACTACTGTAGCGAAGGGAGTGAATCGCCCAAGGCACACGGCTGTGATAAAATTTCTACTTTGAACACTCTCAATGTTCAATAAAATTGGTATGATTTCACTAATGAAGCATTATTTGAGAATATCGCCAACACGTCCCTGCATACGAAATTGAAACGTTAGTCACAAAAAGTTTTTAAGATTGCCAGTAATTTTGGATAAGACGCCCAAATCCTATAGAGTGAAACAGGTACATCTCTAAGGTTGGGTAAAGTCTTTGGCACTGTTGAACATCTATGATACCTCTACTTCATAACCTCTCAAAGCCGTATATATCCCTCAGACGTGCTGTTTGAAAATTCAGGCACTTCATTGGTCGAATATTCCATTTTCACAGCACAGCCAGGGGAACTTGCAGATGAAAGTGATGGAATGCGGCGCTACGACCATAGTGGCGCCAGAACTGGAAACTGGATCTAGTGGTCGACGAACCTGAGCGGAATTTATGGCTGGAGCACTTGAATCACCGCTATTTCACTGCCGGTGTTGGTAAATTGTGTGGTCAAGGCCCAAAAGAAGATACCTGCAAGGAAAAATCGTAAACAACGTTTTCCCTTCTCTGGCATGAAGCTTAGAAATTACTTCAGAAAAAAAAACGATTATTTATTTATGTAATCAAAACGTGCCCAAGTCGGTTGTGTGTTCTTAAAAATTTAAACATAACAGAATAATAATATAATAATATTAATTTAAAAGTTAGATAAATATTAAATTAAATATTATTATGTATATTCCTACTGAGGTAGGATTAATGCCAACTTAATTGATGTGTGTCCCGCATGTAATCAGAGCGAAATGTTACGTATTTTATTGCCAAGCCAACCCTACTCGACCTACAACCACGTCATTCTGTACGCAACCCCTTTCTATCAGAACCAAGCAAACACAATTAAAATCTATAGGCGAAACACACAACACAATGGCAAAATAAAAACAAAAGCAGCGTATCTGCTAGAATTTGATCAGCATTCATGAAGATATAGTAGCAAAACCTGTAAACAGTAACCGGCTGAATGTAATTCGATTCCATGGCAGCCGGTTGTACGTGCCGGATTGACCCGATGCATTCCATCATCGGCAAGGGCTGCCTACTCAGTGTATAACACACTGCTACAAAACAACAATCATTCGCTGTCCATAGTATCTGTGGTTCAACTACGATACAACTATGTACTATAATTTCTCATTGTCTGGATTGAGGATTAAAATATTTTATATATAAAATTCAATTTGTGTTTGTTTATTTGTTTGTTTGTTTCGTATAGACTCAAAAACGGCTGAACCGATTACCTTGAAATATCGGGAGGGAGAACCGATCGGAACAACATGAGATTGAAATGAAAGGTATTCAAGAGTAGAGTTCGAATTGCATTATAAAAGTTGGGTCCAAGTACCTGGGGGCAGCCTCAGCCCCCGAACCCCTTAAAATAGGTTTATTTGACGATCATGAGAATATGGGACTCAAATGAAAGGTATTCGCATCTAGATTACGAATATGGCCACGAAGTAGGAATAGGCTTTATAATTTATTGATAACGGAAGAGGGGGGAGCCTCCACCGTTACCCCAAAAACACAACCCAATATTGATATTGGGATATAGTGGACCTATAAGAACAATGTGGGTATCAAATGAAAAGTATGCGGGAGTAGATAGCGAATCTGGCATACAAATTCATGTCGAAGTATAGGGGGTCACCCCACCCCTACAAAAACGCCCAAAATGGGCCAATCACGGATATATGGGACTCGGTTTGTTTGTTCCGTATAGACTGAAAAACGGCAGAACCGATTTTCTCGAAATTTTCGCATATTATGTAGGTTGGTCTGGGAGGAAACGTAAGATATATAATTTTTCGGTATCGGAAGTGGGACGGACCCTCCCCCTTATGCCAAAAACACAACGCAAAATCAAAAGTGGACCGATCGGGACCATATAGGTATCAAATGAAAGGTATTAGGCAGTGGATTACAAATATGGCATAAAACATTAGGTCCAAGTAATGGGAAGACGCCCACCCCCAAATGGGCATATTAGCCGATCGTGGCTATATGAAAGGTACTAGGGGAGTAGATTACGAATATGACATTAAAATTTGCGTTCAAGTCTATGTGGCGCTTTTCCTACTAAAGGTACGTCAAATGGGTTATTTGACCCATTATGATAATATGGGACTCATATGAAAGGTGTTTAAGAGCAGATAACGAATTTGATATCCAATTTTGGAGCCACGTGTTTTGGGGTACGCCCTAAAGCGCCCCCTAAACTGAACTTCATTTCCGTTGGGAATAAAGAAGGAAATTGATATCTAATTTCAGTGCAAGCTGCCGTTGGCCGCCCCAACCCCAAAACACCCTCCAAAAAGCTTATATTTACCAGCCATGGCAATATGGGGCTCAAATTAAAGTGATTTGGAAGTGCAGCATCAATTTGATATCCATATTTGGGTCGAAATATCTGAGGTACCATCCCTCCCTCAAAGAGAACATTATCCTAAGGAAGAACATTACCACTAGGAACCGAGAAGGGGCAAATTCACACACATCAGTGAGTGCTTTTCGATTCAAGTTTAAACTCAATGATAAGGAACCTTTTTTTTTACAGCTGTCCGAACGGCGTCCCGCAGTGCGACACCTCTTTGCGGAATTTTTGTAAAAGACCATGTATGGCATTGTACCTCGCAAATGTCGCCAACATTAAGTGGGGAAAAACACCGCTTAGTTCGATGTTCTCGCCAGGATTCGAAAGCGTTCAGAATCATAGGCTACAATCCCATGGCAGCCGGTTGTACGTACCGGATTGACCCGATGGAATCCTCCATCGGCAAGGGCTGCCGTATCGGTGTAAAACACACTGCTACAACAACAACAACAATCGCACGTATTCGATATCGATAGAGCTAAAGTAGGCGCAGCGGAGCGGGCCCTAGTTTGATATAAAGATTAAAATATTAAAAAGAATATTAATATATGTGTATTGGCTTTTTTATTATTTGTTAGATTTATTTTTTTTATTTTTTTGTTTAATTGTCTTGTTGATTTTTAAACTAGAATTATTGTGTAGCGAACTTTCTTCATCCTTTTCAGAATTGTCCTCTGTCACCACCCTTTTGGCCTTTTTAGGTTTCGGTTCATCTTCCTCAGCCTTTTCAGTTTGTTCGACAGTCGGAAGTTTTGAGTTTTTAGACTTTTTAGTTTTTAAATTCTTCTTTAGTAAGTGATTATCAAATTTAACTACTAATTCATTGCCACTGATGGACATTTTTTGTTTGACTGCCTTGCGAGCTTCCATCGTTGATGGCAAAGTAACAGATGCAATACTCTTATCCTTATTAAGTTTACCTTTGCCTGGCTTTATTTGAATATCGACAGCATTAGGGAACAGTTCCCTTATTTGAAGAATCGAAACAGTTTTTGGTAAGTTTAGTACAACAACTGTTGGGGTAAATATTTTTTGAATAAGTGCTTTTTTACTGGCTTTCTTTAAGCGAGCTTTGGCTCTTTTGTTCTCAACCGATTTAATTTTGCGCTCAGCCAATTGGTTGATATATTCCTTACTTTCTGTTCGGGGAATATTAACTACATGCTTTACTAGTTCACCTTTTTGTATAGACTCACGAAGGGCCTTAAATGCTGCATCACGATCCTCTTTGTTATTGAAATCTACCAAACAAAAGCGAGCATGTTTTTGGCGTGGTTTATGTACTTTATTGATCAAAGGCGATAAATCTTTAGCCATCTTCTCTAAACCCTCCTCAGTGTCAGGGATTTTGTGCGGGAAACGTATAAAAAGCTGTTTGCCCTGTCGTTCCTCGTATCGTTGAAGGACATTTTCTTTTATAATATCTGATTGCGTTTTAGGTTCATCGCTTTCTTCTTCCTCTGCCTCTTCATCTTCTGATGAAGAGGTGTCACTGGCGGCCAAATCTTCATCTGTATCCTCTGATTTCGTTTTAGGTTCAACGCTTTCTTCTTCCTCTGCCTCTTCATCTTCTGATGAAGAGGTGTCACTGGCGGCCAAATCTACATCTGTATCCTCTTCTTCTTCTATATTAGCGCTTTCATCATTTTCGGATTCGCTTTGATTCTCCTCACTTACATCTGAATCACTGTTTTCTACAACATCATTAATTTTATTTAAATTTTTACGTTTCATTTTAAGTTTTACAATATATCAAAATGCTTGATAAATAAAGCCACAGTCGCACGTGTGTTATAGCCAACACCTGATATCTGGAATGATGTAACCAGATTTTCAAATAATTTGAGTAATTCGATTTGTTGTACAACTATTTTCGTTCAATGCGGCACAGCGATACTTTACGTTACGTTAATACTATTGCATTCCAAGATTGATACTAAGAACGCTGGGTTATACCAGTATAGATACTTCCATTGGAGTCCAAAGAAATATAATTTAATCTAAAAAGAGTATTACGTGGAATTAGGAAGAAATGCCTGATTATAGTTCTGAGTACGGTAATGAGAGTGGACGCGGAGGAAGTGAATCCAGTGAAGACGATCCGCCAATGTCACGTCTTTTTGTTTTTTGTGATAAGGGTCATTCAGAAAATGACATTCGCAAAAGCTTTTCACCGTTTGGTCGAATCGAGGACATAAAAATCATTAAAGAAAAGGATACAGGAGAAAATAAAGGTTTTGCATATGTAAAATTTGCCAAAACTTCTGATGCCGCAAAAGCGCAGGAGGAATTACATGGCAGTATTATTGGGAAGTCTGACCGGCCGCTAAGAGTTTTTGTAGCAGCAAGGTAAGCAAATAAGACAAGTCATGTTCATGTTTCTTTGATATCAAACTGATTTCAACCATTGCATTGAATCTATGTAGCCGCAGTCAAGGTGCCAATAAGTCTCAAAAAATCGAGCAAGAACAATGTGTCAGACTTTTCATACAATGTCCCAATGCCGGTGAACAAGATCTACGTGAAGAGTTTAAACAATGGGGACCGGTGGAAAATGTTGTTCTCATACGCCATAAGGACACCGGAAATCCAAAGGGATTCGGTTATATACGATATACAAGATTTTATCATGCCGCCCTTGCTCTTGAAAATTGCCCTGCAAAATATAAGGCCAAGTTTGCTGAACCAAAAAATGCCAAACGTCCATCAGATGATCATAGCTCATCGTCGGATAACAAAAATGAGACAACACAACTTTTACGTTTAAAAAATAATGAAACTTCCCAGCCCACATCATTGAATGTTGTTGTTAGTAAGACCATCAAACAAGATCAATTATGGCGTTTATTTGATATTGTGCCCGGTTTGGATTACTGCCAAATATTAAAAGGTAATGGCGATTATTTAATCATTTGTAAACATATTTTTATGTTATATAAATACATTTCTAGAGGGTGATTACAACAATGAAGCTATAGTAGTTTACCATAACCCAGAATCTGCCATATATGCCAAGTAGGTACTTTTTGCAGATAAAAATAAAAATATTGCTTAGTCTAAAACATGTTGTTTAATTTTTTTTTTGCAGAGAAAAAGTTCACGGATTTGAATATCCAGTGGGAGAGCGAATAATTGTAAAACTTTCTGAAATGAGTTCAGCAAAGATTGATACATCTTTCATTGAGAGTAAGTAAATATCGAACTTAAAACAATTACATTAGGTATTGAGAAAAAAGAAATAAAATGGGTTTCCATTAGAAAACCGCCCAAAACTATCAATTTCAAGATTGAGCAAAAATAAAATTAGAAAAATGTAAGAAGTGAAGTTGACCGAAAACGGGATACACCAATGGTCTCTTGACCAACAATGCACTAGAAGAAGAGGGGACTTGCTTGCTTCACATTAAGCTGTTTAATGTAAACATTCAGCCAGTTTATTGCTTTTTTTCTCATTATATGCATGAATCCTTTAGGATAATACGGGGGGGAATTTTATAGCCTCTCTACCATAAATAATTTTTTATGGATTCTGACGAGAGTTTTTTTTTATACGACAATATTATAATACTTCTAAGGGGTACGTATCCGATCAGCTATGCTACAAGGTTTTGGAGACGACATACGACTGTCCTGTTCACGAATATGAGCCAATTTGGAGCGCCACGTTACCTCAACAAATATTTCGATAACCGACAAGGAAAACCGTGACAAAATTATCCATTTCAAGATTTAACAAAAATAAAATTAGAAAAATGTAAGAAGTGATGTTGGCGGAGAACTGGGTACAACAATGGCCAAGAACTAGATACAACAACGAGATGTTATGTTACAAAATTATGTGCGATATATTGTAGGTCTTGCTCAGCTTGATTCTAGGGACCCATACATTGAGTGTATGCGTTTAGCTGTTATTTTGGGACATCTGACATTGAGCTGTTTAATGTATACATTCAGCCAGTTTGTTGCTTTTTTCACGTTATATGCATTAATCCTATAGGGAAATAATAACTGTGGGTCCCATGGCATAAAGAAAAGGGAGAAAGTGGCAATTTTATAGCCTTTCCAACATAAATAATCTTTTACATACTTCTAAGGGGTACGTATCCGATCAGCTATGCTGAAAGGGCTTTGAGACGATATTCGCTCTGTTCACTGTTCACGAATATGAAGGTGAGCCAATTAGACTGCGCCACGTTACCTCAACAAATATTTCGATAACCGACAAGGACAAATACTTAGGAGCGATCTTGGACACAAAAAAATATTTGGTAGGCAACCACTGCGGCTATGAGACTTAAGGCGATTAGAGAATGGATAGAGGAAAGGGGCATATCACATCATCGTGTTATAGTCGAGGCGATGATAGGAACACGAATGCAAGAGATTTCGTATCGTATACCTGAGACGACGCTTGAGATAGAGTGCAAGGCACTGCTGCCAGAGGCACGGACTTTGATTGACGCAACTCTGCTATTGCCATCTGGGAGTTAATGCTACTCGGATGAGGGTCTACATTGAGGACCCAGAGATAGATATCTGTTACCGACTTGTTGACCACAATACGGTTTCGCTAAAGGTGGTATAGCGTTAACGTTAAGACATCGAGTGTGAACATCTTTATGAACAGTAAACTGTCCATCAGGTCTATAAAAACCAGGACGGCATGTTCACGGACAACATTGGAGTTTAACAAAGAGATGAACGGTGATGAAATGAAGGTGGCACGTTGTTTGGGTGCTGGGCCATAGAGGAGTAAGTTGGATTTGAAAGCAGATGATTTGGCCATGAAGGCTGAAGCTAAACTTGTTAAATCCAAATCATTTCGGAGTAACGCAGTCCCAGTAAAGGTGGAGTAATATAATATGCCCACTCATTAAAAATTAAGCTCTGCAAGCAATTACCACAAAAACAATGCCCAAAAATGAAACAATGTTTAACTTTAACATTTAAAACAAAAACAAAATTCCACAAATGCAACGCGCAAAAGTTAAAATTTTTTAACTATAACAGCTAAAAAAACTACTTCACGTATGGCAACAGAATGACGCTCGATTTTTATCGTCAAAGTAGAAAAATTTTTAACTTTTGCGCGTCGCTTTTGTGGTATTTGTTTACAGAATTGTAATTTTAATGCGCGCACATAGTATGTAACTCCACCTTTAAGGACATGGGCGATGATCGCGCATGTAACACTGGAACAGCGAAACTTGCAGTAGATGTGAAATTCTATGGAGAGATCTGGATCGGAGATTAGATCGGTTCGAGTACTTTTCCAGTAAAAATTTGCAGAGAATGTTTCATTTACAGAAAGCGCAAAATACCTGGTTGTTTTGCAGGACAGGAAATTGAACTTCAAATGCAACATTCAAGAAAGGCAATTCTAGCCCTAAACACCTGCAAGAGAGCCATTGACAAAAGTTGAGGGTTTAGACCGCGTGTCATGCATTGGGTATATACTGCACTTGTCAGACCTAGTATGCTATATGGTGTTGTGGTCTGGTGGACGGCGCTTCAAAAGTCCACCTACTGCTCAATACTTAACCGGATCCAAAGGGTGGCTTCTTTGTGCATCACAGCCGCACTGAGGACGACACCATTTGATGCACAGAATTTAATGCTACATCTAATGCCTCTGGACATTGTGGCTACCTAAACTGCAGCGATCACTGCCATGAGGTTAAGGGAGCTTTCTCATTGGTCATGTGGCGTCTGCGGACACTGTGTTATCCTTGATACAATATCCGATGTTCCAGGCAGCGTGGATTACACCCTACCTAGGCTGCTTTTTGATAAAAAGTACTGTACCACTATTCCTGATAGAATCGATGAAAACTACGATATCCTTGGTAACAGAAGTTACATACGATGGTTCCAAACTAGACAACCAGATTGGCTTTGGGGTGTACTCTAAAGATCTGGAACTGGTCATATCGAAAAGGTTACCCGACCACTGCAGTGTGTATCAAGCGGAGATCCTTGCAAATAAGGGAGTGGTGGAATGGCTAAGATATCATGTAATTACGACGATGGGCATAAATATCTTCTTGGACAGCCAGGCAACCATTAAATCCCTGGAGAACGTATTACTGAACACAAAAACCGACCTCGACTGTCGCAGATCTCTCAACGAGGTGGCTGAACAGTTCAAAATTCAACTGTTCTGTGTACCGGACCACAGTGATATCCCAGGGAATTGTAAAGCGGTCGAGCTTGCGAGACTAGGAACTACCCTACACATTCCAAGGATATTGGAATCTGTGAGTATGCCTCCAGCGACATGTAAGCTAAGTTTTCAGGACCAGGCCCGAAGGACAACGAATGATAGATGGATATCTTCCTGGAGAACGTATTTCTGAACACAAAAACCGCCTTCGACTGTCGCAGATCTCTCAACGAGATGGCAGAATAGTCAGAAATTCACCTATTCTGGGTGCCGGGCCACAGAGATATCTCAGGGAATTGTAAAGCGGATGAGCTTGCGAGACTGGGAACTACCCGACACATTCCAGGGGAACTGGAATCTGTGGGTATGTCTCTAGCTACATGTAAGCCAAGTTTTCAGGACCAGGCCCGAAGCGTAACAAATGATAGATGGTCACAAATATGGGCTGTGAGCATTCCAAAACTATGTGGCCTAATCCAGACTTGAAGAGGTCTACTGCTTTGCTGTCATTGGCTAGAACAGATGTCTCAGTCATAGTGTCAGTCATGACAGGTCACTGTCTAATCAAAAAACATGCTGACAGACTTAAGGTTGCAAGCAACGACTTTTGCAGAAGCTGTGGGGAAGAAGAAGTGACTATAGAACACCTTCTGTGTGTGTCCCGTACTAGCAGTCAGAAGGAGTTCCACTTTAGCTTCTTATTTCTTTGAGAACCTGTCCGATTTAGCGAATGTGAAAATTCGTAAGTTGTTGGGGTTCTTAAAGGGTTCTGGATGGTTCAACGGTAGGAACTAGATGGCATCTTACTTCTTCTGTTCCTGTGGTATCACAATGGATGAAGACGTCTAAGTGAGTCTGATGGCAGACTGCCACTTAAACCTTAACTAACCTTAGTACATGATTTACTCAAAATTGCAAAATTTGCCTATGAACATTCCACTAAGGAACAGGGGCAAACTTCTCACATATCAATGAGTGCAGTCCGATTCAAGTTTAAGCTCAATGATAAGCGGCCTCCTTTTTTTTAAGCCGAGTCCGAACGGCGTGCCGCAGTGCGACACCTCTTTGGAGAGAAGTTTTACAAGGCATAGTACCTCACAAATGTTGCCAGCATTAGGAGGGGAAAACCACCTCTGAAAATTTTTTCTGATGGTCTCGCCAGGATTCGAATCCAGGCGTTCAGCGTCATAGGCGGACATGCTAACCTCTGCGCTACGGTGGCCGCTACGGTGATTTACTCTCTTTTGCTTTTTAATTGAATTAAACAGCGGATTTTTGTAAAACAGCTGTTCGATGCTGCAAATTTCTGGTGGGGAAAAAAATCTCAAGAAGAAATTTGCAAGTTATTAATTACCAAATTCTCAAAATTTTGCTGGCTCTCACGCACTCTCCCGTTCTCTTCTGTTGGTAAATAAAGTACGCGAACGATTTCCTTTAAAGTTTGTGCAAATCTGCACACATTTTTCAGTTCGCGACACACACATTAGGTCTGTTCGCGTACATTTCCAGTAAAAATTTCCAGGAAAGTAAGAATAGACTTTGCTCTCTTTTGTTATTTATTTGAATTAAACAGCGGATTGTCATAAAACAGCTGTTCGATGTTGCAAATATCTGCAAACTCAAAATTTGCGGACTCTCACGCACTCTCCCGCTCTCTTCTGCTGGCAAATGAAGTACGCGAACGATTTTCAGAAGGATTCGCTGAATAAGTTTAAACCAAGCGATCAGCCGCCATACAATTTTTTAGTTTTTGGCAGTACTCGGCATTGAGGAAGTCAACTTGTTCTCTTTTTACATTCATTCTTTTTTTACGTTTTCTCCTATGTGACGACATTTTCAATTGGCCTATCCACTTTATGTTTTCTCAAGTGATCTGAAACCATGTTTCCACTAGAGCCCAAGTCCACATGATTTGAGATAATCTCCAAACCCCGTTTCCACTACGATTTATGCGGTTATTATTTGTCAACAGTGACGTTTTTGACAGCGTTTTTATTGGGATCAGCATATACAGCGGTCAAAAAAAGTATTCATCATTAGCAAAATTGATAATAAATTCACTTATTTTGGGTAATTGAAGAAAATTTAAAGTAAACAAATAATGCAGTTTTATGCAATAGTTTATTTTTCGTAATATGTTTTAAAATAAATTCAAAAAATAAATTTAATTAGCGCAAAAAATGCAATTTTATATAATAACACCAAAAACAGAACAAAAAAAGTATTCATCATTGATGTGCTATCATCAAAGTCAAATTCAAATATTATTTGGGAATCCCCCTTTTCTGTTTTATTTAGTAAAGGAGGCTTTGCCCTTGACAGCAAATATTTAATTTCATTGAAAATATAGTTTTTGTCAAAATGGGTCGTAAGCAAAACGAGGTTTCTGATGAGGTAAAAGTTTTGATAATAAAACACCACAGGAATGGTTTAACTCAAAAAACTATCAGTGAAATATTAAATAGACCACGATCTACTATACAATCCATCATCAGAAAGTGGACAGAAACGAAAACTGTTGACAATAAACCAAGATCTGGTCGACCAAAAGCACTTTCAGTTGGAGATGTGCGTTGGCTAGTGCGGCAAGTTCAGAAAACTCCGAAGACAAATGCGACCATTCTTCGTAAAAACACTATGGAATATTTAGGGAAGGAAGTTACTACACAAACAATTCGAAATACACTCAAAAGGCATAGTTACAGAGGAAGAACTGCACGTAAGAAGCCCTTTATAAATAAAATAAACCGAGTGAAAAGGCTAAACTTCGCAAAAATGTATGTAAAACAGCCCGAATCATTTTGGAAAACAGTCATTTTTGCAGACGAGAGCAAGTTTAATCTTTTTGGGTGCGATGGAAAGGTCATAGTGTACAGAAAACCAAATACAGAGCTTGAAGAACGAAACACAGTTGCTACTGTAAAACATGGTGGAGGTGGTTTAATGGTTTGGGGGTGTATGGCGGCTTCAGGAGCGGGAAATCTTGAAATTATTAATGGAGTAATGGATCATAAGTATTACATTGACATTTTAAAGAGGAATTTAAAAGATAGTGCTGTAAAACTTGGGCTTGGTAATAACTTTCAATATTATCAAGATAATGACCCCAAACATTATGCTTTAAATACCAAGATGTGGATGCTGTATAACTGCCCCAAAGTCATTAAAACTCCTCCTCAAAGTCCCGACTTGAACCCAATTGAACATCTTTGGGAACATCTCGAACGCAAATTGAGAACGCGCAATTTTTCGAGCAAGAGTCAAATGCAACAGGTGATAATGGAGGAATGGACTAATATAGACCAAAATATAACCGCTAAATTAGTCCAATCGATGTCAAACCGTTTAAAAGAAGTTATAAGACGCGGTGGTCGAATAACAAAGTATTAATTTTTTTAAATTATGTTATTTATTTTTTTGTTTTTTTGCAATGATGAATACTTTTTTTGTTTAATTTTTTGTGTTCAGCTGTAAAATGGCCCTTTTTGTTCCAATAAATACTATTTTTTTCTTTAAAAACAATGAAATTGTGTACATATATATCACACAAGAGCTACTGCATGATTAGTTTAATATGTTTTTATTCCAATTGTCTTTTGTAGACTTATTAAAAAAAAAACATTGAATGATGAATACTTTTTTTGACCGCTGTATGTACATTGCGGTCAACAATTAAGTTTGTGAAACGATTTGCTCAAAGTGAAACATTGTTTAACCTTATATTATTAGTGAATCCTGGACTTCCATTAACAATTTGTGCAAATTTGCACATATTTTTGAGAACACGACACACATATTTATGTGAAAAACTAAAAGAAAAGTAAACTGTCATTCAACTGTTGCTTGGGGACATTATTTTGTAATATATCGCATTGTAAAATTATTTGTTTTTACTTCCAGAACATACAAAGAAAGACACTTTTTGTAGTGTTCCTTTGCCCCAAGCACAACCAATGGCCCCAAATGATGCTGTTGTTGCAAAGAGATTATTTATGATAATGCCTACGGTAAACATATATTTGCAGATTAACTTCAGTTTGATATCTTATTGATTAAAAATTTTCTATGGACCTAAGACTGTTCCCGTAGCTATATTGAAAAATATTTTTTCTTGCTGGCCTGGATTGATTGATCTTTACTTCTTGCCAAATAAATCATGTGGTTATGTTAAATATGCCGATGCTGAATCGGCCATGAAAGCAATGGAAACCTTAAGTGGAGCAGAAATTTGTGGTACTAAAATAAAGGTATTCTACATTTTTACGCATCTTTTACCTATTTTATGCTTTTTTGAATATTTATTTAATGCAGATTGTGGAGGCAGAGGAGCAAGTAAAGGGCGAAAAAAATGGTAACGACGATGTCAGCCGTAAGCGCATGCGCCGCAATTAATGAA